>NW_026562392.1:2362500-2962500 GCF_027474105.1 Poeciliopsis prolifica | reverse complement strand
AGGAACAAAGTACAAATTCTGAAACAAAATTCAGAATTGCAAGAAAAGAGTCAGAATTCTGAGGAAAAAGTTTAAAAAATCTGAATTTTGAGAAAAATTCAGATTTTTAGAAAAACAACAGAACTCTGAGAAAAGCATTAAAATTCTTAGAAAAAAAAGTCATAATTCTGAGTTTAATGTGAGAATCTTTTTTTTGTTGTTGTTTGTTTGGCCGTAATCCTTTTCTGAGCATTATCGCCCCTTCGATGACATCACCACACAAATCGACCCGATGTTTCTGCACAACAGTGTAACGCTCGACTGCACTTCTTTTTTTCTTCTTCTTCTTCTTCTTCCCTCACCCCGAAAGATTGCACTGCGCCGGTGGAATAATGTGTAATTGACTCACAAAGGCTCTGAAATTGAGATCAGAAAGCTCACCGAGCAAGATTAACATCGTTATTTTACAAAGATGGCTATTGTCGCCCAGAAGACAAGCGCCATTGTGTCCCGGGGTTCTTGTGAAAGTATTTATCTTGGAGCATCAAAAGGCTGCCTTTCACCTTCAGTCGGAAGCTAATTGATAGACCGAGACCTCGCTTCTGTGCGCCGCATCAAGCGGAGACGCTGGGACTTTAAACGTGTCTGTAAATAAATAAATCATAAAGTTTGTTTGTTTGTTTTTATTCTCCTGAGTCAAAAGGAGTCCCTTTTTTTTTCTTTCCTCTTTGTCTTTTTTTTTTTTTTTTGCGTTTGCACTAACCATGAGGCTAAAACCCCCAAAGACCAGAACGTTTAAGGAAAGCTCCTAAATAGCGGCTCTGAAGCCGGGTCTGAGCTTTTGTCATCACGCTTCAAGAATTTTCCTTTTAATGTACTGTAATGTGAAATTCAGTGGGGACGCGTTTAATTGAGTTTTACACAAACCAGTTGGGAGTAGCGCTGGAAGGTAGGTGATGTTGAGGTTTTTAATCTCTGGCTCCGGAGAGGCTTGTTGACGGAGTGGTTCTTTCTCTTTGTGGGGGGGAAAAAAAAAAAAAAAGACGAAGCCTAAGAAATGATACATCCGTGGATAAAACCAATTGGCAACCCTCAAAGGGACGCGGGGAGGGGGCTGAGGGGGGGTTGATAAGGCAAATCCAGCACTTGTAGAGAAATAAAAGAATCCAACTGTTCATTAAAATGGGAAACAAAACAGGCGATTGAGAAGGAAGGCAGCCGGCTCGGTGGAGGAGTGAGCGCAACAGACAAACAGAGCCAGAGATATCAGAGGAAAGGATTGGAAAATAATCAAGGATTTGTGAGAAGAATTAATAAGAAAGACAGACACAAATAAGGACTTTTTTTTTCTTTTTTTTTGTTTTGTTTCAGATGCTCTGGAAAATTAGGAAGGATGGACGGCAATAATTAAACAGTTGAAACGGCATAAGCTACATGGACACCGATTAGAAGGAATGATTTAGATGTAAAGGTTGCTTTCTTTTTGTTTTTATCGCTTTAGACTGTAAAGCATAGGGGCTCTTTGTAATCAGAAGGACAAGATATTCACCAGATGGAAAATAGTCAGAAACAGATTAATGAAGAGCTATTCGCTAACTGTAAGTCGGCCGCCTATCTCCTGTAACTTGAATAGAATCTGTTGAGAAAATGGAGGCCCTTTAACCTTGAGTGAAAGGCTTCTTTCACCGTTGAAAACATTTTTGTAGCATAAATGTTTTCAGAAGACCAGACAAAAGCCAATAGGCAATCAAATCAAATAGAAAGTAAATGCTTAGCGTTAGCCATGAGCTTAACGTTATTTAACATAAATAAGATTGGCTTTATTTATGGGTCTACCTCCATTTGTCAGACTTTCTATGATTGATTAGAATTTAGCGGGCCGATCTAACGAGTATTTTTCACTGATTCTGATTAAAGAACATTTCCAAAGCAAACGTTCCATCACTAAGATTGAAAACTCAAAGGATAAAACGGAGCTCCGTCGCTGCACTCTGTTCAGCCTTCCTGTTCTTTACTAAAGGTCTTGCTCTCTCTCAGCAGAAATGAAACGGCTGAATCATTTTTTATTTCCTCTGCCTTCATCTTAATAATAACAACTGATCATTCAGTGTGTTCATGCCAGTAACAACGTCCACACAAAGTGTTGTTAGCACTGAGGTATGCTGCATTCAACTACTGGAAAAATATTGGATTTCCAAACTTCTGTATTTGTCACACTAAGTACCACTTTTTGAATTTCTACCCAAGCATAAAAAATATTGGAAAAATAAACAGAAATGTCCTTCGAAGTTAGAATGGGATCAACCTCAAAATCTGTCACAGATGAACCACCTCTGCTTTGCTACTAGCTTAATTTTGCCAATGTCGATGAATACAACAACCAGCAGACACCACTAGTTTGTGGATTAGCTATTCGTTTGGCTAATAAACTCCATGCCACAGCAAATGTTCCTTGTATTCACTAAAGCAGGTGTTCATAAACTTTTCCAAACAGCTTTAGCTTCTGGGGAGGAAGCACCTTTTCAAACAACACTGCAAAATATGTAAAGACCACCTATTTTTACAAAGTTTTTCTGACTTTTATTCAATATTCAGTCATTGTTCCATTTGTCCCTCCTGATTTTCGATGGGCTGCTTCTTTTATCTTTTTCTTGTCTGAAATGTTTCCATTTCATGCTTGCTATCTGTGCTAGCTTGAGGAGCAAAGCAGCTTAATATATTTGACTGGCAGCCAATCAGAAAAATTAGCATGACAAATAACATTTCAAGAAGTTACTCCAACTTACATTTTTTCATAGTAATTGGAAAATGGATTCAGCATTATGATACAAAATTGTGATTAAAAAATGTATTCCCTTTTATTTTATTTTGCTTTCTTTCTTCTTACCGTCCCTCCAACCTTCTGAATCCCGCACCAGTGGCCCCATCTTTGGAAAACACTGTGCCGACAGATGCAGGCCATGTCCCGTCAGCGGCACTTGTACCACAGTTTGAGAAGCGCAGCTCTGGCATAAATGAGCCAAACTGTGACATTTCTGTCTTCTGCTGGAACGCCTAGCGCTCAGCGAGTTTTGAAATGTCTGCGCTTGCTCTGAGCTTTCTGCCGGGTATCTCTGTGCGCCGCGGCCAGACGTCGGTGCGCTCTTGCTGTCGGACATTTCTGACAGTGATTCACCTCCCGGAGGTTAGCCGTCTCCCACACCGTGACCCCGCTCTCTGTAATGAGGTTTGGAGTCAGGGACTTAAGGTGATGCAAACAAAGGGCTAATGAAAGCCTGAAGAGGAGAGGCTGGAGGTAAGGTGAGGCAGAGGGGAGTGGGGTCCAGGGGTAGGGGGGGTAAAAGGAAACCAGCGGTGAAATAATCAACAGCACTTGTTTGATCGGCTGCTGAGACATTCCGTTGGTGTTTTGTGTGAAAGAGAGCCATTCATCAACATATCAATAAATATAGGAGCAGATTATTATTGCGTTTGTTTGCCATGACCCCTCCCCAACCCGCTCCCTCCTACCCTATCATAAATAATGTTCCTGCCGCTGCTGCTTGTATTAATTATAATTAGAATGCTGATAATGCCTTTTTATTGCAGCTGAATCAGTTTTACAGTATTATTAAGACCCACAAGGTCACAGAAAATGGCCGGGGCGAGGGACGGCTCCTTGTAAAGCCAGAGCTCAACCTGAGGAAGGGAAGAAGGGGGCAAGACAGGAGCCACAGAGTTTATTCATTTCATAGTGTGAACTTTGAGAATTTTTGAGGACGCTTTGTTTTTTTTTTCCCTCTTTTCAAAAAAATTATCCAAAATGTTACAGTAGCTGTGTCATTCTGGTAGTGGAGGCGCTGCACCATGTGAGAAGCTGGTTTAGTCCTCGACCTTTGACTGTTTGCTGCACGTCGTCTTCTTTCCTTCCACACCACTATAAACAAGACCCACTCTCACCATCTGTGTCTCCGTTGACTGTACGGCTAAGCAATTTGACATTTCAAAACTAAATGTCGCCAATTTCGGAAAAAAAAAACAAAAACAAAAAACTCTTTTGATAAAACCATATCAATATTTATTGGTTTACTTTGCAATGAAACACTTTTTTTTCCTCGTCACACGAGTCACTTGATCAACCACCGGATGTCACTACAGGCAGAAAAGACAGAGGAGCAAACAACATATTTGGAGGATGATGACGCAGAATGTTTTTTTTTTTTCAGAACTTATCACGTGAACAAACGTTGTCACATGTGATCTGAAGTGCATTTTATTTAATAGAAACACCTCAATTATACAATTGTGCTGTCGTTTACTCAGCCAGAATTGCCGGTGCCAACGTAAAGCAACAAATAAAATATAGCCGAAGATGAAAATGGGTTATCAGAAATGCAAACAAACACCAAAATATTGCTATGGCCTCAAACGTTTGTTTTCGATGTTTTTATTTATTTTTTTTATATCCTAATCTCCATCCATTTACAAAACAAAACGAATGAATTGTTTTTTGGGGCCCTCCCCTGGTGATGGCCCTGGTTAGCCCCTGGCCTATCTCCGGCCCTGCAGATAGGAGCATGATCACCATGTAACAAGTTGATTTTCAGCAGTCACGTGAATCAGTTTTTGAGTACTTTAAAAGTGGAGCCACACGTTGTCCAAGCAAACCCCCGTGACAGATTACAAAGATGGGCCGGTTGCCTCACTTCCTCTCTTCTCTACGGCTCTCGTTTGCATTTCTTGACAGAGTGTGTGTGTGTGTGTGTGTGTTTTTTCTTCTGCCCAAATGTCGAATCTCAACTTACTCTAAATTCATAAGGCACCCCACTGGCCCGTTCCTCTGTTTCCCCCCCTCCCGCCTTCCTCGTGGGTTCGACTGTCAGATGGCCCCACAACAATGGATCTCACCAGCCTATCAACCGGCTCCGACCTTTGTAGCTTGCTGCGTTCCTTTAAAGAGTGGATTTAGCATTGCTTGGTGAGGTTCAAACCACCAACCCACGACACACATTTTCTTTTTATTTTTCTTTTTTTTTTCTCCCTGCTCCAAATCTACATATCTGTTTAGTCCATTTTCACATTTAAAATGCATTGCCTCACATGAAATTGGTCTCCTCCCAATATAAGGGGGGCAGAGGGCGGCAAGACCACAGTGTTTTTTCTCTGGTGTGTCTTCTCAGTGCATCACCTGTTAGAACAACTGAGCCTGTAATCTTTACAGTCAACATGATCCTAATTAGTGCTGTGCATACACAGGGATTTTACCAAATTAGAGATGCATATTTACTTCCATGTTTCTAAATAACAACGTTGTGGGTTCGCAACTGTAATTCTCGTGCACTCAATATTTTCATAGCGTTAATAATCAGTAGTTTATTCCCTTTCTAGTGGAAGTATGGGGGGGCTTTTTTGCCTCTGTGTTAAAATGACACATCACTCCCTTGTGAATGCGTGCATCTGTCATGAAATTATACAACCCATCAGCCCTCATTGAACTGGGCGTTGACTCCGAGCCGGTCGGTGGGGGTGAATCTTGATTATGGACTCTGTGATATTGTAAACAACTTGAGATTCCTCTGAATCTTTTTGGATTAATCAGTTTGTGCAGATGTGTCCCCCCACCGCCCATTCTTTTTCGGCAGGCGCCATCTTGAACTCTCATTTCCATTCCACCATCCCATTCTGCATACAAAGCAGATTTGCAGATAGGTAATCCTTGTAAGTTTTTTTTTTTCGTTTCTAAAGACAGGTTATTAGAGGACTGAGTGTGTCCCTCTGAGTGTGTGTAGGTGTGTGTGTGTGTGTGGAGGAAAATGATGTACTTTTTTTTTTTCAAAGTTGGTGACAATGAGCTGCGTCTCCAGGCGAGAGACACGGTAAATGTCTGTCTTCACCTCTCACCCTAACAACATCCAACCTCCACCCCCCCAAAAATGAGCATACATCAGGTACCCTAGCAAGCCCGTCAAAAACACCTTCCCCTCTCCTCACCCCTTCCCCCTGCACTACACACACATCCACTTCAGCACTGCCGCCCAAATTTCTTCGAAACGCCTGAGGCTAGAAAGCTGGTTACTCTCCCCCTTGGCTTCCAGCTCCAGATTATTTGCTAGAGCTCGCTTGCACCCATCATTTCGCAAGACCAACTACCAGTGCCCTCCACCATCAGCACCCACCCAACACTGTCTCAAACATCCACCCCCCACACCCTCTCCACCTGTCACCTGTCAGATGCACCCCACCCTTAAGTGGCCGGTTATTTTCCACTGGTCTAAGATGTCTTTCATATCATGGCTCATTAAAGCGCAGCGCAGCAGGCAGCATATTTACATAGGCCATACCGGGGGAGGTTTTAATTTGCGTCGGTACAGAGCATGACCGGAACTGAGCAATGCATCGCCAAAATGACTTCTTCACACGTCGGCCCACCTCCTTCCCCTCCACCATCTGAAAACATGTAGCCGGGTATAATTGCTTGAACCGGGGCACAAAGTCTGAGACACAGCCCATCGCCGAGGGGAGGCCGAGGTTTCTCCCCCGGCGACAGAGCAGGGAGACCAATCAAAGCTGGGCGAGCGACTGGTTGTGATCATTCGACTGAATATACAAAAACCATTAGACTCTTCAGAAAGTCCAAACTCTTTCAAGCGGTTTACAACTTTCTGATGTTTACTCACTCTGACTGGCTGCCGTTTTCATGGCCCGGCGCAGAGTCCAACCGTACTGCCAAATGCCGCCGTAATGGCCGTTTTTATGCTTATGTAGCAATTGAGAGGCCTTTTTTCCACTCTTATCCCACACTTTAATTGGTACAGCAGAGCTTCTGTAGCTTTTTCTGTGTTTATTGGTTGTATTATATATTCAGATGTTGTGATTTTTTTTCTCTTTGCATGTGATTAATTTTTTTAAGTTTCTAAGTTTTGCATTATTGAATATTCCACAACACACTGCTTTGTCACATCACAACCAAAAATCATACACAGTAGCGCAGAACTGTAAATTGTAAGCCAATGTGCGTAGTTTTCAGAATGATAAAACAAAAACAAACTTCAGTATATTTTCTGGAAGTCACCTTATCAGTAATCATATTACATTGGTTTGTGAAAACTAGCACTGTGCATCACCCTGAACAGTGAAACAAAGCGGAGGCAGCATTATGCTCCTGAGCAGATGTAGGAAAAGTTGTTCAGAGCCAACAGGAATCCTGGAAGAAAAGCTGTAGAGGACTTGAATGAGTGGAGTTTCACCTTCCATCGGGTCAGGCAGCAACACACAGCCAGAGCTACAATGGAGTGGTTTACATCAAGCATGTTCTGTTTAATGAACAATTAAAGATCAGTCATTCTTCATCCTGTGGGTTCTAATGGAGACATTTAAGTCAAGTCCTTTCTGTATTTCACTGTATTGATTCAATTCACTTAAGTTTTTTTTTTACCACCAAAATGGTTTGAAAACTAAATATCGTTTTTCATCCCAATACATTGAAGTTTGTGTGAGAAAATACTGAAAACTTCAAGAAGCAATAGTAAATATACAATACAAAGCACTGTTAAGCTTTTCTTTTTTTTACTTCCTTTTACAATGCTAATTATGTATCTGACAAAACAGTCAAGCTGCCAACCCTGTGAATTTTCCATCCCAAACTGCATCCTCAGATAGGATCTCCGCCGAGATTAACCTAAACCCAGCCGTCCCAGGAGCGGAGACTCCCAGTACAAATTGAAGATACCGCTATCAGATGCCAGTTCGAAAATCTATTCAAAAAGACAAGGAGCTACGGAGGCTAATATTGTCACAAGAGGCTCCGTGTCACTCCCAAAACGACACAGGACTCTGGGATTTTCAGCAGTTGCAGAGTCTGCTCCTCAAACATTTGTTCTCCTCCCACATCTCCCTAAGGACTCATTGCTACAAACTGGCTCCTGCACAGGCACTCCAAATAGCAGGCTGTTCATCATGCATTGTCATAGAACGAGCCCCCTCCCCTTATACAACGACCCCCTCCTCTGTCTAGTCCAACCGATGCTCCTGTTGGCCCTACATCCCACTGCACAGCTCCGATATCAATCAACAGCAATGAGGCTGGCTCGGGTTTCCCTCATCATGGCGGACCGGCGCTGCCTTGCCCCGTGCCCAGGCACCACACCCAAGCGGGGGACGGGTGCCGCGCCACGCCATGTGGGACCGGGCAGATAGGTGGGAGAAGTGGCCGGACAGACAATCGAGCAGACAAGACACGCAGCCGTGTGATTTCAGAGTAATTTTGGAAAGCATATTGTCTAATTTTGCCATCTGTCTGGGAGGGAGTGATGGCAGCGCAGAGCTCATTTGCCGTCTGCTTGCTTTATTGCGGCTATACGGAACAAGTTTTTTGGAGCGGGACGCAGGGGCCCGGTTGCGTCGCCCAGCGCCGCCGAGAGGCGTGTCCGTTCAGGCACCGGGCTCCCAGCACTCCATCAACAGCTACTGTTTGTCTCTCGCCGAGAAGCACATCCAAAATAACATACTTACGTATTAAAGCTTCCATCATTCGCTGGATTGTGATTAAAAAATATACAACAAAGAGCTTGACAAACGCCATCTGAGCTCGAGGATTTGCTCAGATTTCTGAGGACAAGTTGTGGGGAAGAATTGTTTCGCACCCAGTGTCCGTTTTGAGCGGTGCCTCCTTCCGCCAGGCCATTATGAACCGGGTCCAGTTTGCTCTCGCACACATACATCGCTGTCACACATTGTGGATCACGTCTGGTTCAGCTGCTCCTTGGCTCTGACATTAATACAGAGCAGATTGGTGGAGATCTGCAGCCCTTGTTGTTTGATCTTTCCTCCTCTTGCCACATTTCCTGGCACTGCCCGCCTGCCACACCGCGTGGCGCAGGCAGGACTGGCATGGCCTCAACGTGCCTGCCAGGTTTGTTCTCTGTCTTCTTCGCCTTCCAACTTATTCCCTTATGCCCGCTCCATGGATTCGGCTCTGCAAATTACAAGAGCTCCCCTACCCCCAGCGACAGCCTGGATTCAAGAGACCTTCAATCTATCAGTTTGTCTTCTTCAGAGAGTTGCGGTGCTACCTCGGCCTATGATGTGTCACTCGCCTTCCTTTTTTCCATCATAATTGTCCTCTGCAGTAAATTAGGTTATCTTCCTCATACTCCTTTTCAAGTTGAACTGAAAACGGTGTTCTGTGAAGATTCTGTGTTGGCACAAATTACACAAACTATCACATATTAGAAGTATTAAGCTGTAAGGCCATGACTAAACATAGGATACAAGCCAAGAAGAACAAAAGACAAAAGCCAGCAGAAGACTCAAGTTGAACAAACAGCATGTTTTATTATCAACCCATCCCCTTCCATTCTCCATTTGTTCAAGACCATCATTTAGCTCGTTAGGCTGTCCCTGTCAATGGAGGAATTGAAATCGAGCCTCAATAGAGGAAAATTTTAAATGTCACATTATGGAATGTATGAATTAAAAGCAAACACGTTTCGGAGGTGAAGGCAGCATCAGCGTCTCCCGAAGTGTTTGTTCAAAGGAATGACGTTTGCCACACAGAAGTGTCCTTCCTCTCACCGTTCTCCCTTGAGGCTTTGATCAGAAAGTTGGAGAAAAAAAGAAGAAGAAGAAAAAACATCTAATTGTGTGTCGAGGCTCAATTTGTGCAGTCTATCTTTTTGCTTCCCCATACCCCCAACTCACCCTCCCGTTTATGACTCGGCATCAGATCTCGGCCTTATCTTCCCCCCTTTTCTGCATTAAGCACTTCATTTGCGACTAATGGCACGCGCGCGATCGTTATCGTCCTAATTTATTCCAAGTTTAAGATGAAGCGGTGGATAAGGTGCGCAAGACAATAAGTTGAAAAAGCCAGCGTGATGCCTCAGTTAATGAGGCACATCTTTTTCCTTTCTCTTTTTTTTTATTTTTTTTTTTTGTGCCGTCGGGGTCAAAAGCAGAAGGAACGCTGATTGAGAGCAAAGCGAGGAAAAACTGAGATGGCAATTCAGAAAAGAGAGGGTGAAGGAGGCTGAACCGTGGTTTTCTTTGCTCTAAATGAGCTTTTGAATGAAATGTGAGATCAAACCTTGAAATGGAAGCTTGCAGATCAGCTGGAGTTGAAGACTGGCTAAGGGCCTTGAGAGCCTATGAAGAAGAAACTGATAGAGCAGGAAACGGACGCCAAGGACTTTACTGAATCCCAACCATTTTAACCGTTCAGCACAAAGTAACTGAAGTCATAAATTTAGAACATGTTAAGTTTTGAGAAAAGGTCATGTTTTTTGTCCGAAATCATAAAGCTGCAATAATGTTCTAACCTGGATGGAAAATTACCAAACCAGTTTCCAGGAAACTAATCTTGATTAATACATTTACAGTGCTTTGCCGGGGCATCAGAACCCTTTGGACACGACACGTTTCATCTTGTTGCAACCACACATTGCTACATTTTTATAGACAAAGCAGTGCATCGTTGTAAAGGGGAAGGGAAATACTTTTTTCAAAATAAAAACTGGAAAAATTTCCTTTACTGTGAAATTCCTTAATAAAAATCACTGCAACTAATTGCCTTCAGACGTCACCCAGCGTGTAGCCTAGCCTAAATCGAGCTGATGTGTGATAGAATCAGAGGTTTGTTACAGATAGTGAATGAACAGCTTCACAAAGAGGACAGAACACAACATAGGTCAGAAATAACATTGTAAATGGCGTTTAAAGCAACGTTACTTGATACGACATCAGATCATTGTTCAATCTGTCATTTGGCAGCAAAGACGGAAAGATTTATCAGATCAACTTCAACGACATGACCTTCCACTAGATCTGATAAAACAGCAATATACATATCAAAATCATTTACCATGACTCCCACGCATAGCTCCTTCAGACTAGCCAACAGCAATTAGCAAACACCTGGTGGAACTGCGCATCTGCTGAGCTCAGTAAAAGGCTGGTAAAAACGTTGCTAAGGATTTAATGGTAGTTGTGATGACTTCCTGAAAGCAGTTTCAGAAAGACCAGGAGCTTCTTAAAGAGACAGGAGCTCAATTTAAATGCGCTAAATTGCCAAGTCAAATTTCCTTGAAGTCATGTTTGACGTATACATATTTCTACAGCAACTGAAAGTGTCGTAGTTATTTGATTGTGCTGTAAGATGCCACTATGGACCTGGAAAACACATTATGCTGCCCCTTTAAACCGTATTGCAGATGTTCTCCAAAATATTGTCTGCTTTGTTTAATTAATCTTCACAGAAACTTGAGGTATTCCTTGACTTTTGTCTACGACCATGAAAGTAAACCGCTGTCATCTCTGCACATTTCCCCAAACCGTAGGTGCTCTGCTCACAAAGAAGGCATTGTCTCTACCATGAAACTCTCAGATGCCACTTTTCCTGCTCCACTGTGTTGGTTTCTTACATGGCTCTGGCTTCATATATCGAATTCTTTATTTTTGACCAAAGGCGGCCCAAAGACACAGAGCAGAACAAGAGATGAGCCCCATTCATCGGTTTGGCAACAACTCCCTCTTCCATCCACAAAAGAAATGAAAAGCCTCTCTGAGGAGCGAACACGACGTCTCCTAATGTGAACACAGGATCAGTGTGTCTCTCAGGCCTCCTGGGCAACATATGGAGCCCTCCAAGTTAGCGTTCAAACTTCCTAGCGGCTATTGTGGAGAGTGGCGCTCTGAACGGGGCCCTCTGAGAGCTAATTAGAAACCCTGGTGCATAAACCTTGCCTGGGAGTTGCTGTGGGCTGCAGCAGGGCCTAAAACAAGGCAGGATCTGTGCTGCCTGCGAGATGATAAACACGATTTGCATATAATTGTCGACGTCTGGCATCCTCTGACGATGGCCAAGCCGCTCTTCTGAGACACATCGATCAAAAACAACAACAAAAAATATATATATAAAAGTTTGGGCAAAGCGTTTGTTTACAGGCTTCCGTAATGTGAGAATGATGCTCATTCGGGTGTTTTTTTCCGTAAGAGTCTTGAATCCCAGTAAGCCCCCGCGCCCCCCTCCGCTAATTATTCCTCTCACCCTCCACTGCCTCAAACTTATGATTGGTTACAGATAATAAGGAATCCCTACAAAACATATTTAGCTGCAGAGTAATTAAGCTGTATTAGACTTCATTCATACCTGCCAGAGTGTAATACTGCACTGTTACACGGTGACGCTTTCAATTAATGAAAATGTCTAAAGCGGCATACATCTGGGATCAGCGCGCAGGCTTCCAGCTCCACTGTATTTGTCATGCGCTGTAAGCCAACACAATTACACAGACCTAACTGTAATTGCAAAAAGTAGCAGCTCACAATGGCGGAAATAGAATTATCTCGACGGGGGGAAAGCACTGGCGGGTCCAGTGGGTCACGAGAAGGAGGAGCGGAACGGACGGGGCGAGAAAGAGAGAGAGAAAGACGAAGAAACGGAAGGGGAAAAAAAACAAGTGGTTCAACCTTTTACCAACCTGTAAATCATGCTTCACTTTTAAGCGGAGGGGAAATAAATAATGTCTGAAAGTGCAATGATTTTGGTGATTTAGTGGAGCTTTTGAGAAGCGTATTACTAGAGGTGACAGCCAGTGGGAGATAGGCAGGTTGTGTTAAGAGGAAAGGATAAGAGGCTATGACATTATGTCTGCGGGGTTACGGTGTCAGAGTCAAAGCGTGAGCCACTATTACTGGATCAATACGCCTCAGTTTTGCACTTATCTCTGTGCTGATGGTTAGCAGCAGCTTCTCTGGGTAAACACATGTACTAAATGCCACTACTGAGAGACCCTCACCCACCCACCTCCTCATTTTTCTACTGAGAGAGAGAAGCATTGGATCAGGAAATAATAAATGTCTAATGTTCTCTTTTCCCCTCTTCTTACAAGCAAGAAATTCTATTAAAAAAATATTTTGGCTATTTTTTTCTGTGTTCTTAGTTTTTGAATGGAAGCTCTGTGGAAAGAGTTTAATAAACAGATAACATCTTATTAAAGCTGCAGTATGTAACTTTTACAAAAATGGGGTGGGGGGTTGCATATCTATCTATCACCATGTCTTGACAGTATGAGACAGATATTCTGTGAAAAGATCAAACTCTTCCACCTCCTCCTTGTGGTCCTACTGTCACCTGCAGAAATGCTTCATTTTTGACCAAAGGTGGCACCAATTGGCTGTCAGAAACAGTTAATCAGGAGGAGGGTCTTAGCACTGTCAATCAACTTTGTGTATGCACCACTAAACGTGTTAATGGCGGTGATCGGTCCAGGAAAATTGTTCATATGCAGTCGTCTGGGGACATTAGCATTCAGGCTATGGCTAGCCAGGTGAGGTAGACAGATTAGATCATGTATTTGTAAAGAGTCAACTTGGATAAATTGAAAATAAGTCACAAACTAGTGGTTATTAAGCTTTATATGACTACAGTACAGTACTTTATGAGCAAAACAGCTCTGGCTTTGTTACCAAGAAAGTAATACCGAAATATTGCCATTATGTTTAGAGACCAACCACAACAAAAACAAGAGTAGAAACATTGTTTACTATGAGGGTAGGTACCTTCTCAGTTTGGAGTGAGACTTTCCTGTGTAAGAGTCGGCAACCCGGTCAATAAATTAACTTGGCATCATCATTTTGTAGGAATCCAGATTAGCTTGACCCAGATGCGAAAGCCAATAGTTTAACATCTACAACTTATTTCTCAGGAATGCCTTAACATCTTATGCTAGCACTGTTTCATGAACCTTTAAACTGTTGCTACACTAGCTTTTTGTGAATGTTTTTACGTATTTGACTATTAGTGGTTCTGAAAGTTGAGATTAGAGGAATGAGCCACCAATGTGAGTGTCAAGCATTTCCATAAAGAGTAACTGGCTGTTGGAGAAGTAAAGTTGTGTGAAATTAAAATCTGTATCACTGTCTACTATAAAATAACGTGGTGTAAACAGTAAAGTGTTAGTCTTTTAAGTTGGTACTATTTTATTGATTTCTATCTTGAGGCAGCTACACTTCAGAGAATCTTCTATTCTTTGTACAAGTTTAACACAAGTAGATTATTGGTGGTGCACAGCCTCCATTTACTGGGTCAACAGTTGTTAAATTTCCTACAAGATATTTTAGTGCAGTAAAAGTCACCTGAGTGTTGCCCCTTCACAACCTAGCTGTTACCTTTAGCCTCTGGGTTCAGCTAGTCAGAAATCAGAGATACCCACTTCATATGTTCACTTAGCTAACTAATCTAGCTAACTTGAGATTAGTCAATAGGTAATCCAAGAGCAATTTATGCCAAACGTTTAATATCTTATAACAGTTGGCGTCTCAAAAAGTGTTTATGCTAACACTCTTTAAGGAACCTTTATGACATTATCACAAAATGTAACTTATGTTGATTGAGAAAAAGAAAAACAATATAGCAGTCTAAGCTAACCATATGCTATTGACTTTTACACTACCTTACTTCCCTGTCAGTTACTCTGACTAGAAATGCTTTGCATGTTCTCAGTTAACGTTTCTGCCTGGAAGATTATTGGTGGTGCGCCCGCTCTTAGCTCCATGTCCTCTGTAAATAAACATTGGCTTCTCTCTGACTAGCTGCCCAGTGACATCATGTCTGTTTAAGAGGGTCATAAAGTAGAGTTTGCATCAACTGCTATGATGTTTTTCGACACCGAAATTGCTTTAAGGTGGTGAAAGTCGGCTTTGATCGGCTTTAGTGGTTAGCTTTAGCCTCCAGGAACAACTAATCTGGGTTCATACCAATAGCGATCTGCTGCAGGTGGGGCATTACCAACTTATGACCTTTTAACGGAACTTCACTTGAGAAATTCATATGGCTTTAGCTCATCCCTGTTTAATATATGCTATTAACACATCTATTTAATTTTGGAATAGAGTTTGTATTCTGACCGTTTTTTTAAGTCCCATATTCGTTTTTTCATTTTTCCTCAGGTATAAAAATAAAAAAATAATTCCTGCTCTCAGACAGGAAAAAGGAAACACTGTCACAGTGAGAAACAAGAAAAAAGTGTGTACTTTCAAGTATTTCATTAAAACTTCTGAAGCCTCCGAGTTAATCCTTGCTGTACTTAGAACAAAAACTCAGCATTCAACAATTAAAAAAAGAGCCAAGTAAGAGAGAAGGGAAGAGAGACAGAAAGAAAGATGAGGAGGGTGGATGGGTTTGTGAGGGAGGTGGAGGGGGGGGTCTCACTACTGGCCTGATCGCTACATATTCATATTCCTATGCAGGCGTTATCACTTAAAAGGCTTTCTAATTACAACAACAAGACAAAAACTCCTTGGATTCCTTCCAGACCCGCTAAATGATAAAATAAGCTTGCACTCTCTCTCCTTCTTAATCTCTGCAAAGCACCTTGGAGCCTCATCTTCCAAATACAGGCGAATGAATGTGAAAATGCCATTTGGAGATGCAGGTGTGACATTTGATAAGAAACTTCTGGATTAAATATGTTCTGCTAATGAGGAACCCAGCTACCCCATCAGGGCAAAACTATTGGTCGGGATTGTGCGCGCGCGCTGATAACGTTCGGCACGCAGGGAGAAAAAAAAAAAAAAAACAAAAACAAAAAAAACATCCCAAATTCATTATTAATAAACAGCCGCAGCCTCGATCACATGGAAAGTCTGGATTCTTCAGTGGAGAGACGGGGATGTTGCGTCTCATTAGGAGACGCGGAGGGAAAAAAAAATAAAATGAGAAGGGGTGGAGGTATTAACTGTTTTCATATTTCGCTGTTTGGGATTTTTTTTGGGGGGGGGGGGGCGTAAGGGGTGGGGGGGTGGAAGACACAATTTCAAAGGGTATGTTAATGTTGCATTGAATGTTGGAACAAAAGAGTTGAAAGTTTCAGGGGATCTGGCAGTGAGTGTAATACTCTGGCTATGGCTAATACGCTAAAAAAAAAAAAAAAAATGGGGGGGATAGCAGCGGGCTAAGCCATTGGTGCAGCAGAGTGGGAAGTCCCTGGCCCCGGCTTGACATTTAGAACGATTTGGAGAAGATTAAAGCCGTATTACTGCTGTAGTCCGTAATGTGGGCCTGTAATGAGGTGCGAGTGCATTACCGGCTAACTTCACCAGGATGGTATCTGCTCCCTTCTTTTTAAAGGCGGAGGGAGAGGATAGAGTTGCCTGTACGACGCCAATGGCGGAGTTTTGGAAGTGGCAGAGAAGGGGAAGGGACTCAGAGGAAATGCCAGCTAACGGCAGGCTTGCTACAGCTGAAGACTTGTCAGTCTAAACCAGCTTAGTTCAGCCAGCCAGTAAAGTGTCTCAGACTGACAGGCGGCACTTTGTTATCCGGACCAGTAACTGGAGGTCCATGTCGTGGCAGGCTGGAAAAAAAAATTGTGTATTCAAATAGAAATTAGAAAAAGGAATGCGGCATTGCAGTAATTCTGGCTGCTGTGCTGTGACTGTAATTATTTTTGGCCTCCATTTTTCTTCTTCTTCTTTTGCACACGGCGGAAGAGCTAAATCCGAAGCCGGAACTGCTGAGCAAACAAGCAAACAAAAAAAACCATTGCAAGTGCTATCTGCAAAAGTGAAAACAGAGGTAATTTCACGTTTAGCGCGTGCAAATGAAGGTCGCGGGTGTCGTTCGTCTGCTTAAAAACGCTCTTTATGATGTTAATTAGCTGTTAGCGTCATTTTCCTGCCGTCAAACCGTGAGAAGTTCAGAGGCCCCCGCTGTTAGGCGGGGAGCCGGTGCCAAGAGCTCCACAAACAGGACGGGGCCGGGGCCGATAACAAACAGGTGATGGGGCCCGATGCCTATGGCGGCGGGGATGTTGCCGAGACAATTGAATTTGGGTCGGGAGAAATGAATCTTCCGGACAGCGTATCTCATGTTAAAACAACACACATTGCATGCAATTTGCTCATGCGGGAGGGTGATAAAGTGTGCTTATTTAAAAGATAAACAAACCGGGGGGGGGGGGGATCTAGTGCAGTAAATTGTGCATGTGTGTTTATTCCCGATGTGTAATGCCAGAGGTTTATAGTCCCAGACACAGCAGCCATACTTTATGGCAGCTCTGTGGAGGTGATAGCAGTATTTATGGTACTGGAATTTATGCTGTACTGTATTCAGACTGTACTCTGTATTTCAATGTACTTAAGAAGATTTTGGCGTTTGGTCTCGTTGTTTGAGTGAATGCTTTCAGAATGGTGCTGCCCTTCTTTTTTTTTTTCTTTTACAAGAGGTCAGATTTATTTTTTCCGGCGGAATCCGGACTCTCAAGGTTAAATTCAAACATTCCAAGTTTTACTCGAGCTGTTCTCAAATAGAGAGTTGGTTGTTGGGGGGGGATTCACCTCCTCTCTACCCCCCACCCCTCACCCACTGCCACAGCTAATCTTAACCCCCCTCGCAATAACATTTCCACTCGGCTTCCTCCGACTCCAGACATATTTGCTCTCCCTCGCTGCTTGTGTCCTGTTAAGATTTAAACAGCAAACACAAAAACGCAGGAAGATAACCTACGGAAAAAGAAAAAAAGAAGGGTGTTGTGGGAGAAGAAGGGGGGGAAAGAAAAAGCTTTGGAGAGACTTGACTCCGAACATTATTTTAAAGACGGGGATCTAAGAGCTCGCAGCGCGGCAGTGGAAGGCGCGATTATCTGCATGATCCCCCCTCTCTCTCCCTCTCTCTCTTTCTCTCCGATGCACCAGTCATTCATCTGCCGATCCTCCTCTCCCCACCACCCCTTATGCAAAGGCAGACCCCCCTAATCATGTCGACACCGCGTGTCAGCGCCGTGGATGAGCGGGGCCTAGAGACGGGGACGGCTCTGTAAACACGAGCAGGCAGCACGGGGGGGGAGCTTTCCGTTCCCACCACACACTCGCTTGGAATAAGCAAAAAAAAAAAAAAAAAAAGAGGAAGATTTAGGGATTTTCGCGGGTTCCCAACTTTGTAGCATCAGCTCAGCGTGTTTTTGGGAGCTTTCTGGGTGCTGCCGATGGGATGTTGTTCTTAGCTTATGAAGTGCTGCCTGCTTGTTATAAGCTATCTCTCTCTCTCTCTCTCTCTTTCTGTCTCTCTCTTTCTCTGTCTTTTTTTTTTTTTTTTTTGTCAATAGAATTAGAATTTTGGAAGCTGAATCTGTTCTGGGGTTTAAACTCTTCGGTATCTGCTGACCTTTGCTGCCGGCCTCTAATATTCAGATAACAAGCAGAATCTTTATGAGGAGCTCTTATTATGCTGCTGGCGCCATTTTTCATTTGACCTCTAGATTCCTAGAACTTTTTTTTTTTTTTTACACCTATGTCGGTTATGAACTATCCTGACAGAGCAGTAAATCTAGTGTGGGCCAGCCATTCTATAAACAAGCTAATACAATTGGCTGTATCAATTGGGACGTATATTAAAAACAGTGAGCTGTGCTCTCTCTCTCTCTGTCTTTCTCTCTCTCTCTCTCTCTCTCTCTCTCTCTCTTCCTGTCAGGATTCTATTATGGCGGTGCTCCCGCCCCTTGTTTTGATACAGCGGTAATTTAAAGAGCGATCTTAATTGACTTATTTTTTTCCGCATGTCTGTCGGAGAGCTCGCGCACGCACTCCCAATAAGAGTCTTGTTTCTTTATTGGGCCACACACAATGTACTGAGTTCAATTTTACCATTCATAATGAATGCAGCCTCGCCATTCAAATGCAGCCATAAGCACACAGCAGATAAGAATTTAATTAAATGTAGATTAAAACCAAACAGGAAAACACACTGGCTGATAATTTTTTATCACGTCCCCTGGTCATATTTTTTTTTTTTTCTTCCCTTTGCCCCCACCACCCACCACCTTCCCCCCCCCCCCCCCCCCTCCCCGACCCCGCCACCCATCCGTTCATACTTTCGACTTGTTCTTCCTTGGGCTACATCTTTTCAGCTTGCCAAAAGTGGCGAAACACCTCACACATCTCACCGTGGCGCCATGAGATTGTGGCAAAATGCAAAAAAAAAAAAAAAAGAAAACGAGGGGCGGTCACACGATTAATCAGAATCCTTGTGTCTGGGGGAAGATGGAGGCTGGCGGAGGATTGAAATGGGGGGTGGAGGGGTGGGCCAAGGAAAGAATTAGTTGCTTCATCCCAAATTTGCATCATATTTCCAAAAGGACGATCCCAGCACTGTAGGCAAGGGGAAACATATCTTGCTCTCTGCAGGAACAATTAAATGTTTTGCCACAATGGGGAATAAATGTCACCTTCAGTATCAAATTGTCCATACTTGCTAAACATGTTGTTGCACCGAGTGCCTCGAAAGCATGCCTGAGCAGGGAAAAGGGGGGCGAAGGGAGGTGTGTGTGTGTGTTTTTTTTTTTTTAAAGTGGACCACAGCCTCGGCTAACGCGCTGTGACACACATTCAGGAGCTGCTCACCTCGGGCTGTAATAGTGTGTCGAACTCCACTGGGGATACAGCGAGCAACTCCGAGGCTTGTCAGGGATTTCCTCCACCGATGAAACCTCGCTTACATATTCAGCCACTCGTAATATCAGAAGACTTTCATACTGTTAGGAGTTTCCACCAGGTTGTACAGTTTAATTATTATGAAAACTGACAGGCTTAGTGTTAATTATTTTAAAAAAGATTTTTATTTTTTTCTTCTTGCTCTCTCTATTTGGATGGACATTAATTTCTCACCATCTGGCGTATTCACACTCATTCATTTGGATTTTTTTTTTTTTTAAAACGTTGAACTTAAACAGTTACCTGAATGGCTTTTTATAATTAATTCTACAACGGTGAGAAAAATAGAAACTTTTTCATTGGAGTGTAGGTGCTTTCGAGGCGATGCTGACGTAAAGTTTTATCGTGATATTTTGTGGCATATTGTGATATTTTATTGTTATTGTGACAACAATAAAAGTGATGAGAACTATTTATGATGACGTTTCTAAGTGACTATGACTGTGACGTTTACTACTCTTGAAAAACATTTTTAATACGCTTCCAGACACAGTTACGTAAAGAAATACGATTTATATCTCTACCTGCTTGCAGTAACTGCTTTCAATCACATTCTCAAATTTATTTATTGACACTTTCATTGAGTAAAACTTAAGAATTTTGACAACACAAATAGCTTTGGGGGATTTAAATTTCATCAACTGCAATGTATTATGTCAACAATAAATTAAAATACTTAACATGATTTATCGCAAACGATACAATAATTATCCCTCTCTCAGGAGTGGACGATATGGACTTAAAGTTTTGTCATGATATTTTGCAGCACTATTGTGATAGCGGTCATAAGAGCTATTTATTATGACTTATTTTTTTAGGTGATTGCATGACACAGCAAAAATAACCACACAGACAAGATAATGAGAAACATTTTTTAATACACTTCTGTGGGACATCAGTATTTGTATCACTCAGCCAAACACAATAACTGCTTTCAGTCATATTTTCAAATTTGGGAAAATAGTAAAACGAACAAGCCTGACAATACAGACAGTTTTACAAGTTAATTTTAAGTGTCATCAATTGGAAGTGTCATCAATTGGAATTTATGGAGACAACTATAAATGAGGATTCTTAAAATCACATGAAATTTACCGTGATAAGATCAATTCCCAGCCCTGTTGAGGGTTGGACCATTGTCCTTTGCGTGTGCAGGATTGTAAAACCTGATTTCAGAAGACGTTGTTGAAGACTTCCTGCTGGTGCGTCAGCAGAGAGGGTTAGAGACGTCCATGCAGCCTTTGCCCGCCCCGGCTGCCCGGCTCCCGCTCTCCCCGGCGCCGCGTCTCAGTTCCACTCTATTACCCTCACGCAGGCCGATTGGCCTTTTCTGTGGGGAAAAGAGCAATTTCCTGTCGCAGTCTGTTTGATCAAGTGCTAAACCCTTGTGATCAATAGAGAGACAGATGTCGGCTCCAGATGGCCGCGTGGCGATACCTGGGGCAGCGTGGGGGGCTTGCCAGGACGACAGAATGGCAATGAGCGAGGGCAGCGGCTGCGCTCCCTGATGCACCAGCCGCCGAGGCACGATGTGACAAACGCAATTAGGCCTTTTAGCCGCAGATTATTTATTTCCCCTCGCAAAGCCACTGAAAATTTAATTAGCACGTACTTTAAGCAATATGTAGAGTAACAGGGGTGCAGAGACAGAGGGCACGCCGAGGTGGGGTACCACCGACTGCAGTGCGTGTGCTGTGAATACTCAATCAGCATCCACGCAAACAAGTTGGGAGGAAGGAACCCACATGTTACGGTGGAAATTTGGTGAGCATTCAGAACTTGAACACACGACTTCAGCAAATCGATAAACGCCGCATTCCAAAATGGACGACAGGTGCATCTCTCTGGCTCTCCGTCGTTCTGGAGAGGAGAGGAAATAAGTGCCAGCACCAGAAGGCCAAAATAGACTTTTTCCAAAGAAGAGGAGGAAAGAGCCTTCCATGTTTTAAAAGGCAAGCATTTGCATTAGGGCTGGCATTCACTATCCACCCCCCACCCCAAACCTCTTCCTCAAATACACACACACACGCACATACACACACACACACACACACATGCGCTCTCTCTCTCATACACCCACACACATGCAGACCGGCCAGCCAGCCCATGTGGCGTAGGGCCGGAGCCATGTTGGAGGAACCACTGAGGCGAGCGGCGGTGGAGCGCCTCTCTCCCAGGAAAAAAAAACAAAAAACAAGCTTGCCGCCATTGGCTCCACGCCGTTCACCTGCTCCCACAGAGGCATGATGGGAAGAGGGTGGGGAGGGGGACACGGGCCACGAGGCCACAGCTGGAGAAGTGTCAGGGGTGCAGGGGGGGTGAGAGGGAGGGAGAGTTAGCTAGGCAGTCCTGTCACGAGGGGTCTTCTGGTCCCATTAGCAGGGCTTGGTCAGGACGGACCCCCAACCCCCCACACACCCCGACCAGCCTGCCGCCGCAGCGGGGGCCGCAGTAAACACATGTCGACTGGCCACAACCAGGACACAGGCAAGCACTTACCCGCAGAGAGGGAGAGCTAATAGAGATCTCAGTGGGACAAACCTGTCCAAATAAAGAATAAAAGCCGAGCGGAGAGCAGCCAGTCAGGGCTGCGCTTTAATAGTCCACTCCGCCTTGCTGCGGGACGGGGAGAGGCCGACGTCTAACGAGGGACAGCGCTTTGGTGCACTGAAGGAATGTCGGTGTTGTGTGTTTTGAACGCTGCCTAAACTTACTAGAAAATGCTGAAAACCATCATATTTCTCTTGGGGTGGGCGGGAAAAATGGACGTTTTTACAGAACTGAAAACATCCTATTAAAAGAGATATTGAACGAATACATTTCTAATTGAAATACTCCGATTTTGATGCGTTCCAGAGCAGAAATAGCTGCTAATTCACATTTGTTTCCCCATTTTCTGCCCCCCCACTTCCTCCTCACCACCTCTTATAAAATGATTACAACAGCATTACCAGGCAAACATCCCTCAGCCGGAGAAACGTCTTTCCGTTTCAAAGCAAAAACATTTCATTTTATCCTTGTGTGAAATAAAAAAAAACGCTTACTCAGTCACATCTCTGTGCCGTTTGGGTCAAAACTGTTTGTTCTAATGTCCTCAAACGGCTCCTAATTGAGAGGCTGGGTGACATTGTTCTGTGCAGCTGCTGTGAATGTATACAGTATAGAAAGAGAGAGAGAGAGAGAGCGAGAGAGAGAGCGGCGAGCAGTGCGCCAGGCTCCCCTGGGACGACTCTTTAATTTGTGCATTCTGACCCACGTGCCATTCGCTCAAGGCCGCGATCTCTGGGTAATTGATTGCATCTGCAACCCCCCCCAAAAAAACACTTGATACTAAAATTAGTCTGGACACTTTAGTGTGAAAAGAGAGATATTTGGGATGCTGGGAGGAGAAGTCGCTTAATGCAAGATGAATGATTTCTGTTGCCCTGAAATACAGTACAGCCTGCCATATTTGTGAGATTCTGTCTCAAAAAAGTGGGGAGAAAAAAACATAATTAAACATCCAAGCTCTTATGGGGGAGGCGCGGTTTATTTTTAAAATTACAAAATTTTCCTTTTCGATCCAAAATCTGCTTCTCGCAAGACTAAAAGAATCAGAACCGTGCTCCGGAAGATGTATGTGCAGACAGGCGTCTGTGCTGGCCTGCTATGTCTGAGGCGTCTCTGCATCATGGCAGCAGGTCAGCCAGCCGGCCTGCAGCTACAGCATGAGAAGAGTGCCTCCTAGTGGCAGAGAGGACACAATGACACAATCTGTCAGAGCTGTATCGATAAGAGTCAGCTAAATCTAGTTTACTGTGCCATCACTAATAATAGCAATAATAATAATAAAAATACTACTAATAATACCTGGCTTATTTGACCTTATATGTGATGCTTGCAGTGGTTCCTCAGTGTGAACTGGTGGAGCTGTGAGTCATGCTAATGTGTTCATCTCTGCTGATCCAGAAACAATCCAAATATTTACTGGTGTCCATGAGCAGGATTTGTTCAGTGTTTGTCCGGTCCGCTGTCAGGTGCAGATACAGACATTATCCAGCCTCGTTCGGCGACTTGATTTATTTATTTATTTATTATTTTCCACCACGGTTGGGAAGCCACGGTTGTGTCACGCTTGCGAATTCCTCCTGCGCTGCAGCTTTGTTTAAGAACAGGGAGGCGACTGTTTCTGCCGCGCAGCTACTTGATATTCGGAGGTGCGAGCGGCTTGTTCCCATTTGACCAGGAGGAGCTGGAGCTGATTTGAAGACAAGAGGAGTAGAGGTCTTTAATTACAACCCTCTCTGTGGCTTCAGGCACCACTGGCCTCACTTCACAATTAAGACCAGCAGTTAGTGCAGAGCCAATAGACGGAGATGAGAAATGTAAGTAGCCGCTGAAAAAAAAAAAAAAAAAAAGAGGAAAAAAAAAAAGATAGAGAGAAGGGTCCGCATTAATAATCGACTTCACAAAGGAGATTTGAGTTCCACTCCGAATCTGGAATCGCATATTAAAAACTTTCGCTGTTTTAAAGTGGAAAATAAAATGCCAGAAGCACTTTTGTACGAGAAAACCCAACACACACCTTTCCCTCAGGTGGTGATGGTAAAATTGAGCCACTAAAACTGATGTGGCAGTACGGTTTAGGGGTTGATTTTAATTGCTGTGTACAAATTCTGAATGTTTGACAGCTCAGGTAAATTAGGTATGTTATAACCAAGTACCATTAGTTCAATAGGATCTGTTTGTGTGTTTTATTGGACCTTGATTTAACCATGAAACATCAGGAAACCGGAGATTGAAAATCTAATCTCCGAGATTGCTCTGGCCAAAACAGCTTGACCAAAGTGGGCCTCAGTGATAATTATCTGGGTTGCCTGGTCTGTTTCCAGTTTATATACTGTGATTTTATTTCAGTGGAATGGTGCTTCCAATGCTACGAAAAGATAGCTTTGAAAACATCCCGTGTTGTGTTTCACAAATCCAGAGCTGTGTTTTAAAGCTTCTCTGTTGAGTGCATAATAATCAGGCTCAGGTTTGATAAGTCTCCATATTTTGGGTATTTTGATCTTTAATCTGTTTTCTGTTTAGCGTAGCTCTGCCTTGAAAGTCCTACCGACGCTGACGTTAGCATTGTTAGCAGTCGCTGTTTTCTCACTGTGCTGAAAAACGTTTTTATCTCGTCTGCAAGTAAAAATAGTGGCCAAACAAACAATCTGAAAACTCTAAATGCTCCAGTACTCTTGTGTAAGAACTCTTGATCCAACTTGTGGGTTTTGAAACTTTGTCACACAACCAACAAAACAACTTCCTTTCTTTTTATCTTCTATTTTTTGGTACATGTGGCCTTTCTAGACAGGAAATGGGCAGAGAGGGAACAAGTGAAGATATGCAGCAGAAACGTCTCGTTTGGGAATCGAACCGTCCAATGGGGAGGGCAGATGTTCTGACACACAGTTTGCTTCCTTCCTTCAAAATAAGAGTCTCCAACATCGAAACAGGGTGTAAGGCTTCATGAACTCACCTTCATTTCTGGGGCGTACAATGACAGCTAAACGGCTAAAACAAGCTGAAGCTTTAGCTTTAGCTGTCTTGCTAAGCTAGCGAACTCTCTCAACCACAATTCTTCTGACAATTCTTAGCCTTTACAAAGCTAATGCAGTCATTCGTAATGCAGCCCACATAAACATAACAGCCTCTCTGTTCCCCGCTGAACACCAAACTAAAATTTACTCAAAATGTTTGTGTTCCTACAATTACACTAGTTCACTAAATGCTTGATTAATTAATTTATTTATTACGTTTTTTTTTTTTTTTTTTTTTTATAATTTTGATGACTAATATTTAATACCCTCCAGAATTCATTCTTTTATAGACCATGATGCAATGAGATAATGCCAACAGGGCCCCTTTTTAGTGCTCCCAGAAGCCCCGTTCAACCCTTCCTATAATATGTGGCTGCAGTGCAGGGAGACTGTACTCCAGAGCCATAATGGCCTCAGCCACAGTAATGTGTTTGGACAGATGGGAGAGGCAAGTGCTGATGTGCTTAACTACGCATTTTACAGCTAAACTATTAAAGAGTTGTGCTGTTTACACACCAACATTTGAATACCTGTCTTCAGGCCAGTTTAATTATCCGGGCCCTTCTGTTATTTCTGCTGCTTTGTTGTCTCTCAGCTTTTTTTTTTTTTTTTTTTTCTTGCACGAGGCATTGAAAGATTTGTTTGCAGCTTCATTAAGATATGGTGTTGGTAGAGGGTTTGCAGGAAGCACAAAAAAATATATAAATAAATAAAAATTTGCTTAAGTATCTCATACTCCATTCTCCCTGCCTTCTCCATACAAACACAGATACTGTACACATCCATTTTCTTATAAAGTCATTTGATGTGAGAAAATTAAAAAAAAAAAAGAGTGCCCTGTGATGCCTGCTCTTTGAAATCTCTCGGGGCTTTAGGCGAAGGGGAGGAGACACACGCGGCCCCTGGTCCCTCCGATTCATCCTGAGACGTTTGATTAGCTCACGAGTGCTTACGCTGGGGGGGCCGTGGGGGCAGAGAAGGGTGTGCATTATAATTTTGCTTAGTGAATTCCTTCATATGTTCATCTTCAGCCGCATGTTCAAATAAACCATTAATCAAAGAGGAAGAGAGGGACGAGGGCATTTAGCCAGCGGAGCCGGCAGTATCGGGGCCTCGGCGAGCCGGTGGATGTGGTGTGTTGAGAGGCAGTCGGAAGCGACGCTTTTTAATTATCTGGACTACATACAGGATGCCGTTTTTGATTGTTTTAATGAGGCAGCTGGCCTATTGTCTCCCCCTTAATTCCTCCATTGTTTTTAGAATATGTCATAGTTCTTTATTCTTTTATCAGGTGCTCTGCAGGAGGATTTAGACAATAGCCTTCTTTCCAACTGCATTGGCCACTGCACAAAGGCAGCTCACACTGCAGACAGTTAGCAGGCAAAACAGGAGCGCTTTCCTTCAGCCTTTTCCCCAGTTGCTCAACTTAATGCGTTTGGTTGTTTGCTCTAACTCTTGACCCCCTCCACGCCCCAGACCTCTGGCGGCCCACCTGGATTCCTCAGATTTGAATCACCTGTCACGAAAAGGCAAACAGCCGTGACAAATCTTCCCAAAAGAGCTCCTTTCGGGGAACGTTTGTTTTTGTCCGTTGCCCGGTCGACGCCTCCGCTCAGGCGGATTTCAGCGCTCTGCTCCTTGACGCAACGCCTTGCAAAAGTATTCACATTTCATCGAAGTTCCACGTTGAGCCACGAGCTGCTTTGTGTTGCGGCGGCGCTTCTATGTGGCGAGGTGGAATTTAAAATGATTCGAAAATCAAAGTTGGACGTTTGTGACGTGCCTGACGCCCTTGAATAAAAGTTCAGCGCAACAAATTGCCTTCAGAAGTTTATTTGATCCAGTTGCAAATGTGTTGCCAAACTTTGTCTGTATACTGCTGATGTAAAACAAAAAAACAAACAAACAAAAAAAAAAACACAATATCATCTTCCTTCTACTTCCTGTCGTCTTCTTCTTTGTGGTTTGTGGCAACATCTGGTTGTTGTTTTTGCGACTTATGTGAACATTGCAGTTTTGCCAAATAAATTAAAAGAAAAAAAAATATCCAGCGGATCCTAGTGCAAAATCTTTTCATCAAAAACTAGTTGTTTTTCTTACTTTGATATTGCTGTAGTACCACTAAGCAAATTTACTTTTAAAATGTTCAGTTGCACAATTATACGGTCAGTGGAAATGCAGCTACTCAGTGTGCTAACTTTAATCTCAGTTTAAAGCCAGTCATTCTGTGAAGGTCAAAGAGGATTTTTAGAGAACATTGTACGTTTGTCTTATTTCAAATGTTCCAACATATTTGAACTAGAAACTAGAAATATATGTGGTACAGTTTTGTGCTTTTGCAGTGTGCTTTCATTCAGAGGCCCTCATCAGATTTGCTGGAACACTGACTGCTACAGGAGATTCTTTCCTGTCCGCAGCCGACAGCTTTGAACAACAACTGTGTAATATAAGTTTCATCATCATGTCTCCCTCTGATATTAATGAAGAGTTGAACTGAATTGGTTTGACAGGTGAGGGAGAAAAGGTTCGAAGCAGGGCAGGAGCAATGTTTAAAAAAAAAAGTCAAAAAATAAACCCATTTTCAAAAATCGCCCAGAAAACACCAGTGTGAGGGTGAGGCGTGTCGGCGGCAGCATCATGATGTGTGGCGGCTTCTCTTCAGCAGGTCGGTGAGAGACGATGGCAAATCTGATGCTAAATACCAGATAACTAGAAGAAAACCCAACAACTCTAAACCTTTCAGATTTTTTATTTAAAAACAAATAAAGAGTTAAGAAAATTGCATCTTCCACATCACATTCCAAACTGATGTCGCAATTATGTAATGAAATTTGTAGTTGTTTCATTTGCAAAGAGTGAAGCAGAGCTCAGATTTCAGCTTCAGCCTCCTTGATGTTTTGCTCGCAGGTTTCTATAGGAAACAACGAGAGAAACTGGGACACTGAGCCCAGAAACATTCTACCAGCCTGCTCTCACACACACACACACACACACACACACACACACACACACACACACACACACACACACACACACACACGCACACACACACACACACACACACTCAGCAGATGGGTGTGCAGCAGTCTTCTTGGCCGGAGGGAAGCGTTTCCGGAGTTGGGAGTTTTGTTAAAACGCAGTCAAACGTTTTTCATCAGACGTCACGTGATGACGCTATCTCAGCTTCTGGGTTGATCCAAACAAACCCGGCCGGTATCCCAGAGTCTGGATCTCGTTCCTGATTCTCTTTGTAAACTAAGAGCGTTTGAGAAACCCCAACTTCTTCATGGCAGCGATATTCCCCCCTCCCCTCCGCCATTGTCAGCGGCGCTTTTTTTGTATCTACCTTGACGGCGACGCGGGCAGACAGTGAAGAGGAGTTTTGTTATTTTAATTAGGAGATAAAAATTCAAAGGGTCTCTCCAGGCGGTGTGACAGAATCAAGAAACGATGAGGCAGAGGGAGGCCTGAAGTGCGCGTGTCGTCGCAGCAGATTGGCCGACAGATATCCATCTATCTAACGGCGCTGCTCTTTAAAGTGGCGCTGGCTCGCGCGCGCAGCGTTTGGGCGGACGCGCACGCGCAGACGGGGATCGAAACGGAGAGCGTGCGTGCTTTTCATGGCGCGTCGTCGCCGCGCTGACGTGTCTGCGCGAACTGCTCTGATTCTCGGGGCGTCGCAAGCAGGAAGTCCCGGGAATGTTTGCGTCGGGATGACGGGACGTTCAATCTGATGCTTTGTGTTTGAATTCGTGTACAGGAAATGTTCACGTCGGAGGTTTAACACGATCTGTGTGAATTCTAACCAGGAAACAGAAATGTGGATTTGTTTCCACCCGTTCAAGGCCTCCAGACTGGCCCTTTAATAATTTCAAGAAAAAAATGAAAAGAAGTCATTTTGTTTCAAATGTAATTTGGAAATGCTAATTATAAGCTGGTCGGGGGATAATTAATCTTTGCAATAAGTACATAGGCCTACTGCTTTGGTTTTATCCAAAAGTCCATCACTGTGTGTGTGTGTGTGGTGTGTGTGTGTGTGTGTGTGTGTGTGTGTGTGTGTGTGTTTTTTTTTTAAGTGAACATGACCAGTCCGGCACTGTGTAAGGAGCTGCTTTGGGCTAACTAATAGAAAGGCTTCTAGGTCCAAATAGGTCATTCAGTTAACACGTCTAGATTTTTAGATTCATCTCCTGCATCAAGAGGTTACTGCAGACTATTCTAATGTCTATATTAAAGCTGCAGCATGCAACTTTTACAAAAAATATGTTTTTTTTTTCCATATCTATTAAAACTCCATGAGACACATTGTCTGTGAAAAAAATCAAGTTCTTCTGCTTCCTACCAGTGCTCTGCAAAAATGCATCGCTCCTGGTTAAAAACAACCAATCAGACCCAAGTCTTAATGCTGTCAATCATCCTCGTGTATGTGGTACTAAATGTGCTAATGATGACAGGAAACATCTGCTATGTTCTTGTGGTGAACAAGCTATAGCTTGTCAGAAAGCAAGGGACAACGGGTGAGCAGGAGAGTGATTAGCAGCACTAAGACCCTCCTCCTGGCTCTCATTGGCTATTTCTGACTGAGTGGTGGATTTCTGCACTTTGTACTAGAAGAACTGGGAGAAGGCAGAGGAGCTTGATTTTTTTTCACAGATTATCTGTCTTATATTGTAGATAATGTTAACAAATATTGAAAAACATATTTTTAAAAATTAAATCTATGTACTGCTGCTATTTTATTTTTATTTTATATGTAATGAATTAACTTGTTTTTTTATTGGGTTTTACATTTATGCCCTTCCATGACCTGAATATAATTCTCTTGTTGGGCCAGTGGGGTGGCCAACATATTTCACAATGGGCTGTTAGCCCCAGCTGCCCCCCTTTTGGGGTTGCCACTGCTGGTTCATCTTCACTGATGTGCAGACGTGAGTTATCGGCGCTGCAGACGTGTGGGGGCTCCTCTACAACCCCCGCCCCCTTAACACCTCTCCTCAGGACTCTCTTTATTCCACAGCAGCCAGACCTCACGCCGCGTCCCCTCTCAGCCTGACGCTCCATCGGTATGTTTGCACATCTTTGAAAGCCAACAGCGCGCTCTAATTAATTGTCCATCCTCCCTCAGAAACAATGTCCTAATTCTGCCATTTAGCGGGAGCATATCATAGTTTGTTGTTATCTCCGCAGCCAGATTTCTGTAAATAGTCATATTAAAAACTTTAATCTCTTCAATGGGAAAATGAAGTGCGGCTGAAAAGCCTGTCATGTGCTGAGATAAATTTTTATCAGAGCTAAAACCTTCATTCTCTCCTTTCGCCCCCTCAAAGCTCCCCCACACCCACGCACACACCCTCCTCTGTCTCTTCCTTAATGAATATGTTCAGAAGATTTCAGTGGAATGCTTAATCCCAAAACACAACAATCTAATAATGTGGAGGACCTGTCTCAGTGCTGCAGCTGACAACAACTCTGGGCATTAGTGTCTCCCCAGCTGAGGTCGGCGTTGCTCTGAATATGGGCGGCACACTGTAAAAACGCTAAATCCCAGCAAGGATGTTTGGTCTAGTTTGTAGAGCAAATATCTTATTGCACTTGAAATAAGACAAAAACTAACTTACAAGTTCATTTTCAGCAAGATATAGGAGCTTGCGTCAAGTCAATAATTGCTTAATACTGTTGAAGAAGTACGAGTTCCACTGGCACATTTATTTCACTTCTATATTTTTCCCATGTGATAAGTGAAAAAAGTCTGTCTGTGAAGCTAGTACTTTTTATCAATATTCATAAATCATTGACGCAGACATTAACGGTATATCAGTTAATGTTAAGTTAGTTTTAATTCCAGGCGTACAAACATATTTGTACTAAAAAGTACACAAAAATACTTGGTGAGATTTTGTGTTTTTGCAGTTCAGTTGTATGAACACTGCCACAATTTCGCTTTTTTGTGTGTTGAAAATTCTTGCCTATGATTGCACGTGGTGGTGGCAGCGTCATGCTTGGAGAAAGCTCTGCCTTAGCAGAGTTAGGGAACTGGTCGGTTGATGGGAAAAGGATGCAGCTAAATTCAGAGAAAACCCTTTTGGGGCTGCAAAAGCCTCAAGCCTGCGGTGGCGGTTTGTTTGTACAGGAACAATTGTGTTAATTCAGTGTAACGCAGAACCCAAAGAAAGCTTGTACATGAAGTAAATTCATCACAGTTGCAGTCAGGTCTCCATGTTTACTGTGCAAAAACACAGTTACTAGTGTAACTATTATTTATGAGGAAGAAGAGTTCAAGTTAATAGTTCAAATCCCGGTAGAGTTCGACAAACTCCATGTTTCCTGGGACGCCTCAGAAACAACCACTTGGAACGTAGACAGCGTCTAATAGTTGTTATGAAAACCTGCTGACCATGAGATACCATTGTTTGACCTTCCTGTTCACCATGCACACGAGTTCTTATCCAGGAGAAAGCTAGTGAAAAGAAAAGCGTGTGATGCCATTTTCATTCCAAAGTGAAACAGAAAATAATAAATTACTAACAAGAAGGAAATGAAAACTCTCATCAACCTGACTTTTCAGGAGAACAAGTAACTGCCCCATCTGCTGTACTGTTAAATTCAATCTTTTTTCAAATCATAGAAATGCTATTTGATGTATTTTTTCTACCGTCCCATTGTGTGACAAAGGAGGTTCTTCCTTCCAACAGCTGTTGGACTCTTGAACAATCTTCACCCACTAAACCTCCTGTCTGTTTCCTCCAGGTGGTCAGCTGTGGTGCACCACCACCAAGAACATGATGGAGGGCGAGGAGCTGGTGGCGTTCGCCGTGGACTTCGACTCGCGCCTGCAGGCCGTCAACCACATGTCTCTGAGCGAGGGCATGTACCCGGCCCGGCTGCTGGACAGCATCCAGCTCCTGCCGCAGCAGGCCGCCATGGCCTCCATCCTGCCCACCGCCATCGTCAACAGTAAGCGCCCGAATGCTTTTCCACTCCCTCCACCTTCTCCGGTCCACTCTGCACCCGCCCGGTCACCAGCTTTTTTTTTGTCAACGAGCGGCGGCGTCTATGGCGGCGTCTACGGCGGGTCGCCGATTAACCCAGATGAGTCGCTGCGTCACTGATAAGAACTGTCGACCTTGAAGTTTTTTGAGGGGTTTGCGTGAACACGCGCTGAGGCTCCGGAGCGAACGTGTTAATTGCGGAACGCTCGCCTCATGCAAATAGTGTGTTTGTTTACTCAGCAGAGGGCTATCTGGGTTCAGCCCGACAGGGAGGCTGCTGGAAGCAGATGGTCCAGTGTTCTTGTTTGCCCTTGAGAAAGGGCGAGCGACCTCGTGCTAGCGGCGCGGCGATAGGCTGCAGCCCAGGATTTGGTGGGAAAAGCCTTTTAATGCCGGCTTTGAGAGTCACAACTGGAGATGAGGAGTGTTTATGTTCAAGCTTTTTTTCTTTTTTTTTTATATCTTCGTGCTCAAACTTGAAAGCAATGTTTGTGTCCTCATATCATGTCCTCCTCGTTTGTCCCTTCTCTCTTTAGAAGACATTTTCCCCTGCAAGGCGTGTGGAATCTGGTTCCGGAGCGAGAGGAACCTACAGGCTCATCTGATGTACTACTGCAGCGGGCGGCAGCGGGAGACGGAGACAGCAGTGGAGGACGGTGACGGCGGACCCCACCAGACCCCCAGCGTCTGTCCCTTCCCTCAGTGCAACAAGAGCTTCTCTGGAGCCCGGGCCCTGGAGATCCATCTAAGCACCTCGCACAGCGGTGAGCGGCAACGGCACGGCTCCAAAGCCATACAGATCTGGGGAAAGTACTTTCTCCCCATTTTAATTTGTTCAGTTTGAAACTTTGAAAATCCAAAATTTACAGAAGAGTGACCTGTTTGATAGCATGAAGTAGGCAACAAAATGTGAAAAAACGTGGGAGCGTCAGAACTCAAAATCTTACCAAGTGTTTTCAGTCTGGAAGACGTTTTAAATGTCCAAAAACAAATAAAACACCAGAAACAACAACTAAAATGGATCATAAAGTCTCTGTAAATACAATTGTCCTTCATAAAAAAAAGGTGGTTGAGACCAAAGAACCAGAGCGAAGACTTTTGTTACCTGTCGATCAAGAGAAAAACAATGAATTACGCAAATGGAAATTATTGAGCTCATTTGAATTTAGCAAGTGATTGACTGATTTACTGCTTATTACAACAGGCATAAGTCCAACAAGACATTTTAACTTATAATATGGCAAAAATGTCTTGTTCCCCTGGCAGATGATTTCACTTACAACTTGTACTTTTTCATCAATATTAATGAATTAGTTAGTTTTGTGTTATTTCCAGCATAATAAGATATTTGCTCTAGAAACTAGACCAAAAATACCCGGTGAGATTTTGTGTTTTTGCAGTGCAGAAGGTGACTCGTTGCACCTGCCAATGTTGAACTGGCTCAACATTCCAGTCAACAGTCAAACATGGTGGTGGCAGTGTGATGATCTGGACAGGGCCGGAGTTGCAAGGTGGTGGGTCCTCGGGCTGGAGCCGCTTTTGGTGTCCTTTTGACGAAGCAAATTACAGTACATTAATTCATACATCAGTAGGTATGAATTCATGTATGATAGGTTCAATACCTCCATGTTGCTCCCAAAAAATCTACTATAACGTCATAATTTTGAAATACTTGAATATTGCTTGTGTTCAGAAAAATATTAATAATATCTCAACTAATTTGGGCCTATGACTTTAAAATGTAACAGATTTGCAAAAGCATGTATTCATTGAAAAAAAAAAGAATAAGAAAGGAAACAATTGAGGCCCTGGGCTCCTGCCCCTGTAAGCGGTTTGTGTAGTCTGGCCCCGGGTCTGAGCTGCTGTGATGCTTCAGGCAAATAACGACGCAAAAATGGATTTATAAGGAGAAACTTCACACTGGGATGGTTGGTTCAGCTTTTATCTCTTTAAAAACAATTTAAAAACATTTTTTTAATTTTTTTTTAATAAAAACTTGAGGATTTTGAGAGACAAAAGAGAAAACACAACAACATATACAGTTTGTGTATGTATTTTAAATTTGAAATGAAAGTGCTTTAGCAAATTTGAACACAAGTGTTCAAATTTGAAAAAAGTGTCATTTCTTTTAAGGAATATACATATCCGCCTGTCCTGAAAAACAGCTGACGGTTTATCACTGTGTAAAAAAAAAAAAAAAATCTAGTGAATAAGCTTGGCATAAGGCGCGAGCGTTTGATGGCGTCTGCAGTTAACTCTAAAGGAGAAGTGGGAGACGAGATTCTGAGCAATTCTCCTCTTTTATCTCCCTCACAGGTGTCAAAATGGAAGAGAGCCTCCCTCCTGGCACCAGCTTGAAATGCACAATCTGTAACTACACGGCAGATTCTCTTATTACATTCCAGCATCACATCATGTCTCACCTGTCACAGGCGGCCTTCAGATGCAATCACTGCCATATCAGCTTCCAGAGCCACAGGGAACTCTTACAGCATCAGGACTTACATGGGCACGGCAGCAAACTTCACAGGGAAGGCGACGGCACTGAGCATTCCCCCAGGGGTCTGGAGGACAGCCTCCAGCATCAGCAGCAGCAGCAGGGCCGGGCAGAGCTAGCCAACAAGAAGGACGCTCTGATAGGAAGTCCCAAAGGGGCCCTCAGCAAGGAGACGGCCACAGACGGAGAGGCTGACAAGGCTGAGAAGAAGCCCATGCTGTCTGCTCAGAAGGGAGAGGCCCACCCGGGGAGCAAAGCCAGTTTTTCTTACACCAGGATCAAGTCAGAGCCCTCCAGCCCCCGACTGGCCTCCTCCCCCGTGCAACATAACATGCCTACGTTTCCCATGGGCCCCTTCTTGTCTCAGTTTGCCTTTTCCCAGGACATTTCCGTCGTCCCACAGGCTTCGGAGATTCTGGCGAAGATGTCAGAGCTGGTCCATCGGAGACTGCGTCACGGCGGGAACAGCTACCCGCCTGTCATCTACAGTCCACTGATGCCCAAGGGGGCCACCTGCTTCGAATGCAACATCACTTTCAGCAACCTGGACAACTACCTGGTCCACAAAAAGCACTACTGCAACAGCCGCTGGCAGCACATGACCAAGTCGCCGGATTTCTCGGCGCTCTCCGAGAAGGTTCCAGAGTCGGTGAGCCCCAACAGCGGTCACAGTTCTGTGAGCCTGCTGGCCGGCTGCCACTCGACGGAGGCCGACAGCCACCTCATGCAGTCTGCATGTATGAACTCCAACGTGTTGGACATTATCAACGCGGGGGGCAAAGCCCCCGACAAGGATCTAGCGGGACAGGTGAAAAAGGTGTCGACCCCGACCGGGGCAGAGGAGCGGCTCAACGGGAAGCAACTGGAAGGGAAGAGCCCAAGCACGGGGTTGGTGGAAAGTGACAATGATCCCAACAAGACCACCTGTGAAGCCTGCAACATCACCTTCAGCCGTCATGAGACTTATATGGTCCACAAGCAGTACTACTGTGCCACGCGCCACGACCCCCCCATGAAACGGATGTCCGCTAACAAGGTGCCCTCTATGCAGAGGACCATGAGAACCCGCAAGCGCAGGAAGATGTACGAGATGTGTCTCCCGGATCAGGACCCCCAGAGGATCCCTATGGGGCAGCCGGGTTTCCTCAGCATTCCTCCGATGAACCCTTGCACATCTCAGGAGGCCGTGGAGAGTCTGGCCGACCGCTTTCACCCCCGCTGCGACATCTTTCCCGGCATGGTACCCAAACACCTGGAGGCCTCTCTGACTGTCACTAAGCCCATTCTGCCTCCCAAATGCAACGCTGCGGAGCAGCAGGAGCTGGACGCACCCATTGATCTCAGCAAAAAGTGTTCACCGGTCCCCGACAAGACATGTAGCTCTCCCAAAAGACTCTTGGACTATCACGAATGTGCAGTGTGCAAGATAAGTTTCAACAAAGTGGAGAACTACCTGGCACACAAACAGAACTTTTGCCCTGCGACAGCTGCTGCCACGGCTGCTGCTGCCGCGGCTCAACAACAACAGCAGCAGCAGCACAATGAGAGCAGCGCCTTGGAGTCTGCTCTGTTCCCAGATGTGAAGAGCGAAGGGAATAGCAGCCCAGATGACGGGTACGATAAGAGCCCTGGCAAATGCGAGAAGAACGGGAATGGGAAGGTGGTGGTGCAGAATGGAGGCATGTTCCCCCCTCACCTGGCGCCTGTGCCGGGACTTAAGCCTTTCACTGAGCCTCAGCTCATCCCATCAAAAGACGAGAACAAGAATATGTTTCTGCCCCACTGCCTTTATCCAGGAGCAATAAAGAAGGTGAAAGGTCCCGAGCAAATATCGCCGTATTTTGGGATAAAGCCGACAGATTACGTGGCAGGGGGTCCGGTGATGCAGGGAGAGGCGACCGAACAGGAACAGAGTGTCAACGGAGGAGGAGAGACGGTCACAACCAGAGAGCAGGCTCCACAGCATACAGCAAACGGCTGCCCCCACCCCGGCAAGGAACCCCTTCCCCTCCTGCCCAAAAACCGGGGCATGGTCATCATCAACGGGGGGCACAAGCCGGAGGACCGGTCCGGCACGGCGCCACAGCAGCAGCAGGAGAACCAGCCGCAGTCAGACAGCCAGCCTTCCAATCCCTCGCCCACGTGGGGCGTGGAAAACCAGGCCGACTCCAACGAGAACATGTCCCCGTCCTCCAAGTCCCCCGGCGAGGAGGCGGCGGTGCCGGCAGCCAACAAAGGCGTGAACGGCTCCGGGAGCGGCAAATACTGCCGCCTGTGTGACATCCAGTTCAACAACCTATCAAACTTTATTACCCATAAGAAGTTTTACTGTTCATCACATGCTGCAGAGCATGTAAAATAAGTTGGAAAGAGACCCAAGACTTGTTCTTCCATCCCCCTTCGCTCCCCAATCTCCCTACCTTTAAACCAGACTTGTCCTCTGTTTTTGGTACACTGTTGTGTCTGGAATAGTGCATCACGCAGTGCTAAAACGCTGCTTGTGGACAATCAAGAGAAGCTTCTTCTTTCATTGTTTTAAGACTTAAAAATGCAAAACCCATTGGTTTAAAAAAAGAAAGAAAAAAAAAAGAAAACGAGAATCGAGAATAATATTGGTGCCACGTTCATTAATTTATTTTACAATCAGTATTATTAGGAGTAGTGATCTTAATTTAAATTCAAAATGAAATTTATATCAGAGTTGTTTGTAATGTTATTGTATAGTCATTCTTGTGTAGCACACATATTGTTTACACTGTAATGTAGGCTCAGACGAAACAATAAACAAAAACGAGATGCATTTTAGACTCAAAAATAGCTACTGAGGCACTTGTGTATTCTTATTTGCTGTACCAGTTTCCGTATGCTCAAAATGTCTCCTGCAGATTACTGCTAGTGACTTACAAACCACCGTTTGGAGGAGGGTGCCAGGCTCAACGCTGCATCTCACATTTTGGCATACATACATGGCTTTGCATACATATGTGACTGTTTGTCCTTGTCTCTTTCGTTCAACTCGGATGTGGATGTTTTCATGAGGATGACGACATTCTTGTATAGTACTCGTATTTCTGTTCGATGATACACTTTGGTCTCCCTTTTTGAATTTTTGCTCTCAATGCAATACTTTGTAAATGAAGGAACGTTACTGAAAGCAGTATTATGACATGGGGACTGTGCATATAATTATTTGTTACCCCATAAAAAAAAATTAAAAAGACAAAAAAAACAAAAACAAAAAAAAAAGACGCTGTACGAGAATTAAGTTTATTGCTGATGAACAAGCCGGGTGGGAGGTCAGTGGGGAATACTGATGTAAAATGATCATTCCAATGTCCTGATTATGGGAGAAAATGTTTCTTAAAACGTTGTTGCTATGCATGTATATGGATGGAATTAAATTCCAGATCTGTTGGAAATTTTTATTTTGATGTGGTGTCATAATTAAACTTAAATCCTCAGGATAAACCAGTGGTCTTTGCTCTTTTTTTCTTTTTTTTTTTTAGCATATCTGGATTACGAGAGCTGATTAAAAAGATTCGGATTTAAAAAGAACATATTCAAAGTCCAGGCTTAATGCATGTGAATGTCAATTTTGATATATGAAGCTAAAGGAACTGAAGCTACCGCTGCTTTGTGGCCATAATGTGACAGAAAATGAAGATTGACGACGTTGAGTTGGACGGTGACCTGGTGCATGTGTGGCCTCTTCCCTCCATAAGATTCATGTATGAATTTTTTTTTTTGGGCACTGGCCAATCTTGCAAAGAGCCTGAAATAAGTTGGGAAGATTTGATGAATCAAAGACAGAAAATGCTTCATCATTTTCATTTTTCATAAAAAAAAGCTTCCAGTGAAGCAGAAATATGCCCTGAATTTGACTTTCTAATGAACTTTAGCTCGTCCTGTAGACAATCTCCACAAAGGGCTGTGAAGAGCGGCAAAATAAGCCCGCTGAACTTTTTAGTGAGTATCGAAAACCTATTCAAGTGTTGCTTGGCCCCCATATCCGCGGCGACGGCTTCCTCTCTGGCGGGTCACTCGCTCTGCGGACCGGCCTGTCGCTGGCTGACGAGCTTCCACAGGTGCTGGCTGATGGCAGATGGCTTCTTGTAGATCATTCGCCGGTCTGCTCCTTTTATGTGGACGTGATTGGCCGATGGGTAGGACTCCTTCAGGAACCTCTTTTGATGTCCCGCGACCATCTGGTGCGGGAGGAATGTGATTTAGCGTGAGCGTTGTTGGTTTACAGCAGGAGGAAGTGGAACTCACTTGGTTCAGGTGTTGAGGCATTAGCTCATCAAAGGAATCCCCAGTGAGCATGCTCACTGATATCCGGCTGGAGAGTGGCTTAAACTTTGTAATGTCCCTTTAAAGCACAAAAATAACAATAACAAATAAGTCTTCTGGTTTTAACATCCAAAAAGGTCAAACGTCAGACGTGTTTGTCTTACCCGACTTGAGCGACACTTTCGTTCATGAAGTAATGCTCGTCCACAGCGCTGCTCTGGTGGGCGGGGTTACTGAGCAGGTACTTCTGTCAGGAGGTGAGAGAAAATTTAGCATGACTCCAAAATAAATTAGGCCAAGAAATGAACAGATGAGCATCCTGATTTGATTGTTTTTGAAAAGGCGATGCATTCATCTTTAAAACCAGCAACAAGATCCAGAGTTTTACTTTTAAAAGAACACCAAAATGTACAACTTTCAGGTATTTAAAAAAAAAAAAAAAAAAAACAAGGCGCATCCCTCTGTCCTTAAACTGAGCAAACATCTACCGTCTATGAATAAACACAGGATCTCATCTGATAAACATTTTTTAATGATCTCAAATGGTTTACATGTGCATAAGGTTTCTGTGTGTTTGTGGGGAAAGTTCGTCTGGGTGTGGTTGTGTCGCTGCAGCCTCACGTGGCAAAACATAATAAACATTATTTTTAATTCAACTAACTAGTAAAACTGTCGCTGAATAGCAGAACACCATACGATGATTTGACTTCGAGCTCTGTACTGTTCTTGCACTACTCTGATATTACCATAATATTACTTCAAAATGGTCTCAGAACAATATTCTCTTTTATTGCGATAACTTCTGGGACAATTTATCGTCCAGTAAAATTAGTTATTCTGACCAAATTCCAATATTCTGTCATTTTCTGAATTCCATCTAAAAAAACCTCTTTATACCTCAGGGCTGATCAGAACATGAACGGAAAAAAAAAAAACTCCTAATGATCTTATTGTCCAGAAATCCTGGTGTGACTGCGGACCGGGTCGGTCAGAACTGACAGACTTCAGAGACGAGCTGAACTCCGTGGAACCGAGCCGATTTCCCTTTACCTCCATTCATCATCCAGATGTTACTGGACCGGCTGCCTTAGAAGTTATTAACATTGTAGCAAACATCTGCTCTGGCTCTGCTGGGCTCTGTGTGCACATCACAACCTTCCAGGGCCTGACGACAAGGTCCTTGGAGGATTCAAGCACAATGATGTCCTTATCTCCTTGGCAACAACTGTAATACTTGAAAAGCTGAAATCCCCCCCCCCTCCCCCATCGCTGCTGCCATCAAATGGTGGGCGGCTGCCAGCAGGCGTCTTAACGAACCGCTAACATCCTTCTCTTCAGAAAATGGCAGAGATGCAGAATCAAAAGGGCAAATATCAGGCTAATAAGTTTTTATTTGTCTATTTGTATTTTTTTAAATCAAATGCCAGCACTCAGCAAAGAGCTTGTAGCTCATATTACTGTGTTTGACCTGTGAGAAAGCTTTCTAAGCAGCAGACAGACGGGGAGCGCCTGCAGCACCGTGTCAGTCCCAGACCAACCCGGCATCGCTTTTCATTTATTTAAAAAAAAGGAAAGAAAGAAAAAAAAAATAGACATGTGGCTTCCTGCAGTGATTCGGTTTGGAGACAGAAATGCTCCTGCAACAGTCGCCCACTCTGCTGTCGGGGGAGAGGGGGGAGGCTGAGATTGTTCCCGCATTAGCACCACCCTGTGGCTGAAACGGGAACGTTCTGCACTGTGCGCTGCAAAAACACAAAATATCACCAGGTATTTGTTTGTCTAGTTTCTCGAGCACATGTCTTAGTTTTGTCTTGTTTAAAGAGTACTGAACAATGAGTTACTTTCAGCAAAATGTAGGAGCTTGTTTTAAGTAAACAATTCCTTAATATTGATGAAGAAAATACTAGCTCCATTGGGAAATGATTTCACTTGCAACATGGAAAAATGTCTTGTAAGATCAATAATCTGCTTATAGAACTACTGCTTTTTCATCAATATTAAGGAATTATTGACTTAAAACAAGCTCCTATATCTTGCTGAAAAGTGACATGAAAGTTAGCACATTTGAAATATGATAAAACTAAGATATTTGTGCTAGAAACTCAAACTCTCTGGTGAGATTTTGTGCTTTTGCAGTGCACAGGAGACCAAAGCCCCTAAAAACCACCTAGAAGACGTTTCTTTCACGTTAACAATTATGAAAAAGTGTGAGAATTTTTGTTGTTTGCAGCTGTAAGGGCTGTCCTGACCTGCCGCTGGATGACTTCCTCGGAGACATTTTCTTCTTTCAGCATCGGCTCAATGGCGCCCAGGATGATCAGCAGGCGGCTCAGCCCAGTGGCGGCCGAGAACTGCCGGGCTTGGAGGGACGGCAGCAGCTTCCCATACCTGAGGAGGAAGAAAAGCAGCAGAAACACACAATGTAGAGACGGGTTTCAGTTCATCAATTTTGTCCAGTGAGGAGATTTAGCTGAATCAGAAGCAAAAGTTTGACTCAGGACACTCTGGGATCTGTCGAGGCAAAAGAAATCTGTTTATTAATGAGAGAAATGCACCGAATAATAAAGCGTAGAGTAGATTTGACTTACATTTGTTATTTTCAACGTGAAAAAGTGTCAAAATTGTCTGATTGACTTAAATAATCCAATAAATCAACCAAATAAATATCACAACATTAACATAAACTCCCATCACTTCAAAGTTTTATCATGTTATTGTATGGTACTATTGCAATAATAATTGAAGTTGAAATAAGAATCATTTACCACTTCCATTTTACATAATTATGACTGTGACAATCATAGCCCCACAAACACATATACTGCTCCTGAAAATCATAAAGAAATGTGATTTGTATCACTGATGCAAACAGTGATTGGATTTAATCGCATTTTCAAATTGCGAATTAAACAAACAGCGGAGAAAGTAGTCAAACTAAACTTCCTAACTGTTTTGTTCGGAATTTAAACGGCATTAATTAGAATTCAACAATAAATCAGAATTCTCATCATAATACTAATTTCATCACGATAAATGATAAATGATCAACGATATGATAAATATCCCTTCAGTAAGTCAAATTCTTGCTACACTGCCTTTCTTATATCTTTTCAGTTGAACAAATTGCCCAAAGTTCTTAAAAACAGAAACATTTGCCTGGGAATGAAAAAAAAAAAACTCCCTTTTTTGGCAGATGAGAGAATAAGAGCTGCAGGATTTTGTAACTCAGGAGGCCCAATCGGTTTCGGCTCAGTGGTGCTCTGAATTGGCTGGTCTCAGCCTGTGGAACTCAATCAATAGCGTGGCGCGTGGCAGCTGCCGACATCGGCGTGCCGGCGCCGAGCGCATCGTCACCCCGCGTGTCCCAAGAGCCTCGTCCTGATTCTGCCTTATCTGGATCTCAGATGCTCTCAGTTTAAACATCTGATGAATCACTTTCTGCTCTCTTTCTCCATCCAGAGGCTCCAGTCCTGGAAGGCATGAGGACAGGCAGGCTGGTTTTATTTTAGTAAAGCCCAAAAACAAGAAAAATAAAAGAAACTACTGACTCTTACATTTTTAGACTTCAAGTTTAGGATAGATTAGAACAGAATAGAGTAGAAAATAGCTTAGAAATGTCCTTTATTGGGCCACAGTAGAAAACTTTTGAGACTTTTATGTAGGTCTGCAAATGCTCTACACTTTCATGAGAAACTGATCTTATCAAATGATCCACAAAGGTTTGAAAATCAGTGATACTCCTGTCACTGTGAGAGAGACTGACACACACAGCCATGCGATCAACAATAGTCACCTCAATGCTGCTAATTTAGTGAGTTTGCTGCTATATTTAGTGACTTTTCACACACACACACACACACACACACACACACACACACACACACACACACACACACACACACACACACACACACACACACACACACACACTCACAAACACAAAAACAGATCAGCAGGTCAAGCTTTAAAAAAAAGAAAATATATGTTACATATAAATATATATAACTAACTTAGCGTACTCCATGTTTTCCTTGTTAAGTAGTCCAACAAGTGGACTTCCAAATATCATCCAAAACCAATAATCAATGCTCAGAGAAACTGACAAAAAAATAAAAATCAAAGACTTCCCTCCCAGGCTCCACAGGTCTCAGTTTGTACATGAAATGATTACAAACCAAAACATCAGACTGACGACTTGTTCAAAAATAAACTGCAACAAACATTTTTTTTCAAAGGGTTCAGAAAGTGCAATTAGGAATTCCAACTATAATGTAAAATAAATAATAACACGTGACATCACTCGGAGCACAAAGCATAGAATTAGACTTGATAGATCTGCCCTTATGGAAACCTGATCTAGAATTATTGGGTTTCCATATATCAGGTCCGATATTAATATCATATCAGAAAGGCAAGAAAAAGATGGACAACTGAACATCCCCTGTATAAAACTGCCATGGAAAAAACAAAGTCTTCAGTCAGAGGTTTCTTCAAATTTGTCGTAATACACACTGCTACAGGAGATCTTTCCTGCCCACAGTCATCACCGTCTCCAATAACTTTAATTAAATTAGATACGACATTTAAGTTCCCTTTGGGACCAATAAAGTATTTATATTTGACAGATGGGTTGCTCTTTTTACTCCACATCGATCCAAAATCTCCAAAGTCATTGGGTTTTTACCACAACAACATTTTTCAGCACTTCTTTATTCGGCCTTTATCCCGCTGCTATCATGCGCCTTTCATGTGTAAAATAAGCCATTCCACCTGTGCTTGATACGACACATTTCTACATAAACCTCAGCTAGATGCATCAGGCATGGCTCTGACAAAGTGTGTCACCTGTGATTGGTCAGATAAGGCCCCAAACACACTGCAGAGAACATATCCAACTGTTACTCACTGAGATAACATGTCTGCCATATTCAGAGAAAGAATAAAAAAAAAAAGAGTAGTCCTTTTTGGACAGGCAGCAGGGGGGGACAGGTGGGAGGGGGTTTAAACAAGTGGGATGTAATAATTCCCCGTCTTCGTGAGACAGAGAAAACTTTGTGTATCAGACTTTTGAAGAGTGACGTTTTGACATTTTCATCTTCCTTTCCACAGTTTTCCTCTGAAGTCATTCTGGCACCACAATTTCGAGCCGACTCTTCGACCCGGCTCTGAAGAGACATCTCAGTCTCTGCACATTTTCCACCTGTCACCCGTCTGCGCACCACTTGGTTTCAGAAATAATTATATATGTTTTTTTTTTTTTAAAGTAAAAAAGATGGAGTTGGGGGATAAAAAACGGGCAGAGGAAAGTCTCTCCCTATCAGCCAGCCAGTTCCAATCTAGTCAAATCATTCCCCGGTCTGGCATTCAAACATTATTTCAAGGATTCTCCAGCCACCTGTCCCATTCCTGCCTCTTTTTTTTTTTCCCGTTTTTAATTCTGCCCCTGAGTGAGGATTATGCGAAGCAAGGCATGCGTGTCAAAGGGAAATTTAGTGGGTAAAGACAGCCAAGATTGGTGGGATGAATTAAACAGATAACGGGAAGAGACGAAGTGGGGGAACCATGTAGAGCAAAACGCCTCACCGATGTTGGTCATTTCAGAGGGGCCCTTTTTTTTTTTCCCTTTTCTTTTTTTTTCTCCTCCCCACAGGAGCGAGGAGGCAATATCTAAATTAATAAAGTGATGAAATGAGTTTGTGCCGTGGACTTTCTGCTGTTTGACTTTCCCATCTGGATTAGTGCAGGCTGAATGGACGCTCTGTTACTTTTGTTACAACTACGCAATTCACTGTCGGAATTTGGCCCTGCAGCGATAAGGCCCTCCTCACCCCCTTTTTCCTCCCTTCTTCCTCCTCTTCCTCCTCCTCATTACCATTTTATTCCATATGCAGGGCCTCTGTTACCTGAGAGCGTGCTCACGCACAAAACACCAACCATTACACACGTGTTTGCCGACTATTACAGGGAGCGTGGAGCATTTAAACACCACGCTCTTCTGTTACATCAAAATGTTGACTTTTTTTTGTGTCCTCTTACTGGACCCACACAGTGTGATCCTTCTTAATGTTCACCAAACATAACAATGTCGTGAGACTCGGATCAAAGTTTAGATGCTTCAAAGAGCATAAAATGATTCAGATTCAGTCTCGATTAATCGTCGATTAGTATGACAATTAAGCGGCGATTCATTTCACAGGGAGTAGCAACAAAAACTAAAAGAAACAAAAATAACACGCCAACAATTAACACTGAACTAAATTCCACCAATGGAGGCTGAAAAATTTGATCAACAAGGAAACTTGTTGATCAAAAGCACAAAGTGCTTCTAAGACCAAAAGGTGAACAATAAATAAGCCAATAAATATATAACACTCGAAATTTGAAATCTCTCACTTAGAGACAGAAGCACCCAGCGGAATTAGGGCTGAAACTAATTCAATCTAATAGCAATCAAATATTCTTTCAATTATTGTGACGATTAATCATTTAATTGGATAAAGAAATTGAACATTCTGCACATTAAGCCTTTTTTATTAAACAATATTTAGGAATACATTAAAAGACGCATGTAAACAAATAATGACATTTATTTTTTGCATAAGAAAAGAAACTAAAGCAGCATTCCTCTAGGATACAGTTCATCATTTGTAGCAAAGGATTTATTGCAGATATTTTTTGTAGAGTTTTAGCTTAGTTACTGCTCTATGTTGGGGTTTTTTAGGCAAACTGTCTATTTTTAAAGAATGTGTACTCCAGCTGATAATTGATCGTTTACTAAATTAGTTGACGATCACTTCAGCAACTGATTCATCACAATTAATCTGATTAATCGTGATTTCCCAAATAGTGGCATGTCTTTTTAAATTCACTGCTGTTTATATTTAGCGCAGCTGTTTGTGACAAATGATAAACGTAGTCAAGCATTTTTGTGCAAAAATGTTCTCAGATAAGACACTGTGCTGTTCTAACTTCTTCTTTAACATCTTTTAGAACAAAGCATCCCTCTGTGTCTAAATATTATGTATTTAAATAAAATCTAAAATGAACGGCTTTCTCCAAGCCTTTCTTCTGCCATGACAATTAACCATACAGCAGACCTGTAGAGCTTGGACGGTGCGCCAGGGCCAAAACGGATTTTGTGTTGAAAAGTGAGACTTTCAGCTGCTTTTGTTCACTAATGCTAAGTTTTTCCAAAATGACTCATGGCTTTGTCAATCAACTGTCTCTGTGACACAGTTTGAAGAAAGCAAAAATCTGCTCTTTCCAGGAAGAAATCTCTTTTCCAGACAACTAACATTATAAGCTCATATTCCAGTTGGGGACTTATTATTACTACTTTCCCCTTGTATGGATATAGTGGGAGCAATGATGGCGGCTTTTCTAATATATATAAAATTACTGATTGATAATCTTTCACAGTATTTTGTGCTGATTTTATTCTTCCTTTGTTTCCTTCATACATTTTACATATCGTAGGAGCTCAGACATGGAAATGAACACAAACATGAGCAGCAAGCCTGAAAAGTGCAAAAAAAAAAAAGGAATGAAAAAAAATGACAAATGGATGTCCTTTAAAAACACACCAGTTATAAACTATACAGATATATTGTTAATCCTTCAAAACGGGACTAGAACACCCATTATGAGTCCAGAGTTGATTTTCTTGTCTCAGCAGCTGAAAAACAGAGCAGCCATGTTGTCACCTTGTGAACCAGCCTCATCTCCATTGATTTGTTCTCCAACAACCAGGTCCCTCATTATTTATTTTTAGCATCGCACGCTAGACGGGGGGAAACGGGGAAAATTGCTGCTCCTCTACTGAATAAACACACTGTTACATTAATACATAAATAAAATCAGAAGTAGATGTTGTTTGTACGTTTATAAAACGCTGAACTTAATTATACAGTCATGTTGGGATTATGTTTTTATGAAACTGCATCTGATTCCATCCTGGGGAATGATGCAGAAGAAATGAAAGCAAGCAGCTATGGCGTTCTGTAAGAACTAACACCTTTATTTACATACACAGCACCTTGGTAGAAACGTGTAAAGAGGCATGAATAAATTCATGTTTTTCTGCAGAAGCATAATCTCACACTGGAAAACATGCATGCATTTATTACTAAGCAACTGTGTCTAACAGAATGACCAGAGCCCCACTTACTGGCATCTCTAACAATTACCATTAGATACATGTAACTGCTGCTTCCTAGGTTATATCTTAATACTTAAGCAGACGAACCTTTAAATTAGCAGCCCATGACTTCCTGTTTCACAGTAGCATAAACGTGGTGTGACGTAAAGCGGCCACTTCTTTGTTGCAGTTTATTCTTTTACATTTGGGACCTAGGTAGTCAACCTGCAGTTCTTGTCAGTTTTAGTTACTTTATCGTTTATTCTGGTGAAAAAATAATTGCCAAACGGATTGAACTTAATTAGCTCTTTCCAGATCCCAATAAGTCAAATTCCACCTGGCTGCACTTCCATGTCTCACAATCAGACACCAATCGGCAGAAAATGTGGGAAGATGCAATCAAACTCACAACCTTCTGATTGTCATCCGAGTCACAGCTGCCCCAGTGCAGAGAACAGTTCCAATTATTACACTTTCTGATTCCTAATCACTACGACTTCAGCTTCCGCCACATTCACACAGTCAGACCTAAAGCTGCCACTTCAGAAACAATCCAGTCGATTCTAATCAGGCTCCTTTTTGCAGGAGCAGGCCTGCAAAAGTTCAAACTGCTACGCTGAGAGCAAACACAAGGTGTCACTCTTGCACCGCAGCAGACGCTGTCCCCTCCTCTGAACTCTTCCACTCGGCATCAATGCTATAGCTCTGTGTTTCCCAACCCTGGTCCTCAAAGGACACTGTCCTACATGTTTTAGAGGTTTCCCTGCTGTGATGTGCCTGATTTAACTGATTGCAGTTGACCAAACGCCTGTTAATCAGTCGTCAATTGAAATCAGCTAAACTAAACGAAGGTCAGATCTAAAACACGCAGGGCAGTGTACCTTGAGGACCAGGGTTGGGAAACACTGCACTGTACATTACACAAGGGTAAACACGGAGGCCGGAGCGGGCCCGCTTCATCAGCGAAAATTCAGAGCAACAGCCATGCTTACACTGCTTCTCATTACAATCAGCTGCGGTCCCAGACTCATCTGGGAGCCTCAGGACGACGGGGAGGCGGGACGAGGTGGAAGCTGATCAGAAGATTCACATCTGATTCACACCTGTGGGTGTGTGTGGGTGTGTGTGTGTGGGGGCGTGTTTGTGTGTGTGGACAGCTACCAAATGATCACACGGAGAATTTAACGCGTCTCTATATCACTTCACTTCCAATCTCATGGACAAAGTCAAAGCAGGTTTTTTTTAAACAATGTACTCGTTTAAAAACGTATTGAGTTTTTGCATATAAAACATACAAAACATACATTCAAACCAACACTGAACACCTCCTAGTCCCAATCAACATGCCAGGTATGAAATAAAATAAAATGCTGCTAAAAAACATTAAGTAAAAAATTTATAAAAAATGAAAGATGCTAAATACACAGATAAATATACATATAAATAAAATAACCTTTCAATCATTCAATTCTAATGTCTAGAGATAAAGTAACAATATATTATGAAGGGATATTAGTTATAAGAATTAATATCAATCTCAATGGGTGCTGTTCTTAATTTCATTCCATTCCACTCATTTGTTTCAGATTGTACTTTCAAAACTGACCAAAGCAGAGTTTCTACTAGAGGATGCAGCAATCCATTTTTATATGTCTGATTCCGATACCGATAGCTGAGATTTATATTACCCGATACTGATAAGCCAGAAATAAGTGACAGTCTGAGAGAAAAGTACAGCTGAGGATTATCTCTGCTCATAGTGGTAAAACTACCCAGGCATTTACACAGCATTTTGATTGTTAATTTATTGTATAAGTGGAATGTGCTGCATGCCGTAATCAGGTGTAAATAATTTTACAGCTGAGTACCGAGCAGATCATTTTTTCCCCACACAAGGCTTTGCAACAGGAAAGCTGACTTTTTGAAGAGCAAAAACAGCTCCACTCAACGATGAGTAAACTCATTTTGGCAACTGAACACTTATTTATTTTAGACAAAATTAGGGATGCACCGATCCACTTTATTCCCTTCTGATACTGATGCGGACATCTGAGGCTTAGTTTACCAATTGAATACAGAACAACAGTGCTGAATTGACAGAATTTTATTGGATTTTTGTTTTTTAAGCACAGACAGATATCTACTGAATTACTACAACTCTGCATCGGTACAGCACACTATTATACACCAATAGATTTAAATAAAAATAATATTAATGCATTTTATGTTAAATATTTGTATTCAATTTTTATTATTTTTCAGAAATCAATTTTCATTTGGACATTGAAAAAAACATCTGTCAAAAGAGCCACATTTTACTGATTGTGACTGAAAAAAGAGTAAAAACATCCAAGGGGGGTGAATACTTTTCAGAGAAATTCAAATTGTCCAAAATGAACCAAAAAAAAAAAAAATCAAATCAATCGAAGCGTAACGGCTGAAACTGAAAGCAACGAGCTGACTAGGAAACCTTGAAGTGGAGCTCTTGTGAAAATTGAGCTGCTCTAAACTCAGTGAGGTTCCATTAAAACAGCCAATCAGCAATCATTTAAATGTGAGGACTGGTCCATTAGAGAAGAGTATTCCCTGCTGCTTCTGCTCTCTGAACAAAGAACTGTTGTCATGGCGCTCATTAGTTTTACACTCTCTGCACTCGCAGACTGTGGATTAAATGTGGTTATTTACTTTCTGTTATATACAAAATGAAGACACGTGTTATTTTATTGTTTTGTTTGGGCTTGCAGAGGAAAACTTGCAAGGTAAGCAGAGTGGGAGGGATTTGGCAGCCTGATCTAGCTCTTTTAAGTCACAGAAATAATTTAAAGAAATGTAATATTAGTAGTAGCAATAGTACATTTAAGTATTAACACTTAATTATAAGTAAAATAAGCAGAAAAATAGCCAAACTCCCATTGGATGAGCTGCAACAAAATTGAGTCCTTCCAGTCTGATGAAACCAAAACGTAGCTTTCTGTACGACAAAAATAATTTGTCCTCAACATACCGTCCTCACAGTGAAACAAGGTGGTGGCAGCATCGTGATATGGGGACGCATTTCTTCACCAAGAAGGGGGAAATATGTCACAAGTGATGGAAAGTTTGATTAATTACAAAAAAGAGAAATTCCTGAAAGAAATTTGCATTCATTGCTAACGAAGGCAAGAAAACGTTCTGATTTGTCAGTGGGTTTGAAATGTCTGGCGTGGATTCGTCATCAGGCCCAATAATCTCCGCACGAAAGGAGCTGAGACACCAGATGTGATGTCTTCAAACCCCCAAAACAAAGTGGACCCTTAACAAAAACCGGCGCACAGCAGAAAATACCTGCACACACATTTCTCAGGAGACATGGCGCTTCGTTCTGCAGATTGTAACAGGAGTGGCTTTAGCAGCGAGTCTTCATTAACGAGCCAGTCTTTGATGTGAAAATCCTCCTGTCCCAGAGCAGAGCTCAGGTGCCGTCCTCCAACCCAATGTACCAAACGCTGTCAGACTTTTGACAGCTAATAAACGCTGAGATGGAGAACTCCACGCCTTCAGCAGGAAAAGAAACAGTTGTTGTGAAACGCATTTTGCTCCCCGAATGGAAATAAAGCGGAGATAATAGGAAGAGGTTTTTTTTCTCTCCACCCAAAAACTAAATGCAAGTCTTTGCTTCATTTCATTTCTACATTGCTTTTGCACAGAGTAATTGGATTGCAGCTGCAGTCGTGTTCTCGTTTAAATGAATGCCTATTAATCAGAGGATAATTGGACACATACCCCTGATAAATGGTGCTGCTCCACTTTGAGTCACGTACAAATTAGGCCATTTTCAGGGATCCATTTCTTATCTGGCTTGACTCGCGCTTACATAAGCCACAAGCTAATAGTGGTCTTTGGACGTGCAACATCCTCATGGGCATAACTCAATTATTACGCCTTTACCACTTTCCTCACTGCAGGTTTTTTTTTTATTGTTGGATTTCACGTATTTTAAATGTAAGTGAGAAACTCTAGCTGACATTGCACAATGCAAGACATCAACACTTGCAAAACACAGAGATGGGTTTTAAGAAGGAGAACTTGGAATTGATTATTAGGACAGAAGAAGAGCTGTAGGTACCTTAGTCCAGGGGTGCTCAAGTTCAGCCCTCGAGAGCTACCATCCTGCAACTATCAGATGCATCCCTGCTCCAACACACCTGAATCAAATGAATGACTCGTTACCAGGCCTGTTCATAGCTGAGCCTGGTCTACTGGAGTAAGGCTGCAACTAAAAGTTGCAGGACGGTAGCTCTCGAGGACTGGACTTGAGCACCCCTGGCTTAGTCGAAAAGAGGGTGTAACCTTTTTTAAGAAAGTGACACTGACTTTTTCTCATAAGTCACAGTTGGATCTGAAAATTTGAATATTTTTTTAGTTGCTTTGCTTTTGTGTAACCAGATTGTTGAGTGGCTGGCTAAATAAATGAGATTAAAAACACAAGAATGTCAAAGAGCCATTTGTAGATTGGAAAAAAAGAAAGAAGTACATTTTTGCCAAAAACCTCAAAGTTTCAGAGTTTTCCTCTGGCAAATGATCAACTTTTTTCAACTTTCCTTGTTTTGTTTTTTCTCGAAAATTTCTAACATCTCAGACATTAACTTGGAAATCTCTGACTGAAAAAATCAAAGTTTGCTAGAAAAAAAAAGAAATTTCTGATTACTTTCAGAAATTGTCTAGAAAAAATATGAAAATTTCTGAGTTCCAAAAGTTGAAAATTTGACTTTTGGAACTAGGACGTTTCCAAGTTCTTTCTAGAATATCTCTTAGAATAACCTCAAAATTTCAGAGTTTTCTTTTTTCTTGTAGCAATTGCTCGACTTTTCTCCAATTCATCAAATATCCTGATCAATAACAATATCTCCAGTGGGAAGGTGCATGTTTACCTACGTTTAGAATCAAATTTCTGAATCATTATTATGTGCACAAACAAGAAATTTCACACAAAGTCAAAAGAGTTTGTGTCCAGGATGTGTAGGGTCTGCTGAGATGTTAGCTGTCCATATTCCTTTGACTTTTATAAGCCTGGTTGAAGGGAAGGTCAGTCCTGATGGTTTGTTTCAGTTGGGACTGGTCCTGTTTTGTGGATGAGCCAAACCATCAGGCTATACGTTAAATTGAATGTAGAGAACTCAGTGAATACTCGTTTAGGATTCATTTAAAGGGCTGCACATCACCAAAAGAAATTGTCAAACACATGACGCTACTGTACAAACCTTTTCCCATTTGCCGTGAGCTAACAGAGCGAAGCATGTGCAAGCTCTTCAACGCTGACCTGATAAGACACTTCAACATTTTCAAATGCAGGAACCTGCCTGTGTGAGATAACCATCCGCTGAGGGGCTTTCAGGCTGAACATCTGACAACAGAGAAAATCATCAACAATGCGTTTTCTTAAACGTGTTTATCGGGCGCCCCATTGATGCTTGGCTGTCAGTGAAATCGAAAAGCTCTCGACGGTTCACTAAATTATACACTCGGAGCAAAAATCTGGAGTGGCGTTGTACCGCTTAACAACCACAAAGGACAGGCTGTGCTTGTTCCCGAACAGAAAGGCACCAAGTGTTGCGTAGCTGGCATTTCAATCAACAGTTCCTCCTCTGCACTCTCATGTATGATAATTACAGAATAATGGAATATGTGCTGCGACAATGACTACCACTTAACATGAATCGTGCCACGCACATTAAAGCGGTGTTATTACACTTTCCGTAACCCGGTCCCGACAACACTTTGTCCTCCCCCCCATCCGTCTGTTTCAGGCCAGCAGACTACAGCCAGCTAATGTGCTTCCTTGGCTTTCAATTAATCACGTTAATGAGCCTCACCCAGCGATGACAGTCACATGCACATGTGAAACATAGCTTGACTTTTGTGTGCTGCCTTTAATTTGAAACCTCTTGCTTTTTAACCGTAACCCCCTGGACTCTGCGCCTTTTTCACCGCAGTTCCTTCTCTTCTTCCTAATATCTATCCTCCCCTCGACCTCTTTCTCCTCTCGCAGACAAAGAGTCTGCAATGAACTCACCAGTACTCCTTCCATTGGTCCTCTTGAAAAACATCCTCTGGGATGGGATCTATCAGCACCAGGTCTGACACCTGCCTGAGGACAACAATGACACACACACACACACACACGCACGCACGCACGCACACACACACACACGCACGCACGCACACACACACACACACACACAAGTGGACTCAGATGAGGTAAGACTTTAACTAGGCTCGACCACTTTACGCTGTAATGAGTGTGAAATAGATGGCGCCGTCCCCGCTGTGATGCTGCAGATTTGTCATTTTATGGCAGCCATGTACTCTGAGGTGATATTTTCATTTGGAAAGGTTTCATCAACAAACCCCCATAGCGTTTTCTCTCTCTCTCTCTCTCTGAACGACAGACACACTGTGCCAAATAAAGCTCTAAATCTTTCATCCTGGTCCGGAGAAGTTGACGTGTTAATCACAGAGTTGTCAGTGAGTTGACTGAATTATGCCAGATTATAGGAGGTGGTGTTGGAACATCTTTAGCTCAAAATCTAAATTTGACCAGGTCGGTAAAGCAAACAGACATGTTTTAGAAAAAAAATAATCATTTTCTTTTTAAACAAACTGGATTTGGGGGAATCTTCAGTGATAAATATTAGACATTTTCAACCTCAGAAGCAGAGTTTCAAAAGTTTGCACAGTTGCAAATTTTTAATAGGGAATCAATGGGAATAATAATCCCAGAATATGAAATATTAAAGGATGTCCACAAAAAAGGATTTGAGATTTGGGGAATCCCAACATTTATCATAATCTTGACTGAAACAATCAGTTGTTGTACTTATGGTTTAGTATATCTGTCCAATTGCTCCATCACATGCTTTAAAAAAAAAAGAAAGAAATACACCACTTGACAAAACTGACAAGCCAAACTTCCCATCACAGATTTCCAGAAATTTACCAACCCTTTGCAAATATTTAATATATTGTGACAAACAATGTTTTTTTAGCAAGTTTTACATACAAGTGATTTTACAATTTTGAAGAAGCACCTTAAATCTAGCAAAATATAAATATGTGAAAGTGCAACAACATCCAGATTCAGTGGTTTCAATTTGGCCCTGGAACATCTGACAGCTTCACAATTCTATTGACTGACAGTTTTTTTCTGAAAGTGCATCCTTGACAGGAAAATTGTTACGATAGTGATATCTCTGACAGCTATCAACCGGTGGAAATGCACAAAGTTCTGACATGGTGCAGGAGATATCTCAAACAGAGAAGTCAAAACTAGAGTTCAGACAATATGGGATCGTACAGAGTTATACCCCAGGAAGGCTCAATAGAGTTCAAAGCTGAAAGTGTTTTAAGCAAGGCAGAAGATCTATATTAAGAACACAGGAACAGAGGGGAACTTCTCAAACAATCAATTGGTTTGTGGTGATGGAAAGTTGGTGAACATGAATTATTTTGTCAGGTTAGTCTTTTGTGAACCACGCTGTTGTAGCAAATCAGAAAATCTAACTCAAAAAAAGGTTGTTTTCAAATCAACAGGTTAAATTTCACTGTGATTGTATTATATCATTTAGATTAGGCTTGTTTGTCAAATTAAAAGTACCTTTTGAAAATAACAACCTTTAAACAGGTATTAAATATACTTTTCGTTAAGCTCACATTTCTGTTTTTCTTTTTTTTTTTTTTTTTTCCCCCCACTGGTCTGGAAGAGGTTTAAGAGTAGCGTAGGAGATACATAACATTAGACAGCAAATAGTACTTTTATTTTTTTAATAACACATTCTTCACCATTTGTTTATCGTTTTATACAAGGGCAAAAATACAAAAGACAACTTAGTGATGAATTACCTTTGAAGCCAATAAAGGCCTTTTGCTGTGACTTAGCATGCATTCAATCGCAGTGCATAAAAATAAATAAATAAATAAATCTGAAGTTAGCTCCACAAAAACTGGAGCTCCAAAGGCTGCAAAACCCAACAGTGGTGTCACTGCAAAACGTTTAGGAAGTGACCAGAAATCATCAGCTTTTGTTGCAGAACGACTGAAAGTCTTTCCGATTGTTCTCGTAACACGAAAGGTTTACAATTTACTGGGGAAAGCTAAATGCATGTAATACAATTCATTTGTTTGGGAGTTATATAAAGAGAACCTTGTTTGATGCAAAAGCTTTCCTCTACCCACACTGAAACATTCCCCATGGCTGTGAGTTGCCCTCTTCCCAACCACTAAACCCAGAATACACTTTTTTGCTAGAAAACCATCTGACTTCTTCAGCTAAAACATTTGATTCCATGTCGAAAGACTTACGCATCGTGAATGTGGCTGTAGAACCGGCTGTTGAGCGCGCCGAGCTCTGAGCCGACAAGCACGAAGGGGGTGGCTATCCCCGCAGCCTGCAGCAGTCGGTGCAGGTCATCCACCATCCTGCAATACAACACGCTCATCAGTCTGTGTGGGAAAATCAGGGCAAGCCGCAAACTGGGTCAGGAGGGTTTATACCATCTTTCATTCTGGTAACTCAAGGTTACCAGAATGAAACTGGTAACCTTGAGTTACCAGTTTCATTCTGTTGACTGGTAACTTACCAGTTTATTACAATTAGTTTATTACAAAATAAACTAATTGAATCCAGTACATTTTCATTCTGGTAACTCAAGGTTACCAGAATGAAACCTTGAGTTTCATTCTGGTAACTCAGAATGAAAGATGGTTACCAGAATGAAAGATGGTTACCAGAATGAAAGATGGACTACTACTTCAAAGTAGGTTTAAGACATCATCATTACTAGGAATAAAAATAGCCTGAATTTGCTATAATAAGCTGCCTGGGGTTGAAAAGGTTTCATGTGTGTCAAAGGGCTAAAGAACCATCAACCACCATCTTGTTTGATAACCGTGTTTTACAGCTTCTACTTATTTGGACTCAATGGCGAAGTATCAGGCTAACATTTATTCATTTTTAATTACGAGAATAAAGTCACAAAACTGCAAGAATGCAGAGATAGTAAAAGGAGAATATAGTGGAACCACAATAAAGTCTAAATAGTACGATATTAAAGTCATAATATTACCAGTATAAAGTCGCAATATTAGCAGAATGACACTAATTTTATGAAAACTCCTCCATGAAAAATGACAAAAGGAAGAATGTTGAACGTCTCATAATGTTCTACTTTGTCAGTGGTTTTACAGACAAGGATTTATTTAAACTTTTGTGGTTTTCAAAGCAGTGGGGCCACCTGAGGGCCTCAGAAAGCTGGACTGAAGATGAGGGGAAAAAATTACAAAATAAACTAATTGAATCCAGTACATTTTTGAACCATAAATTTTAAATAACTTTTAAAAAAAAACAATCTAATCTATTTTTCTAGCATTATTACAAAATCTAAGTTAAAACAATTTATTGAAATGTTATTGCCATCCTCATCCTCAAGTTAGTGAGGCCCTGCTGTGGAAGACACTGCTGCAAAAAAAATTTCTGAAAGCTAATATTTCTGTAAATATTTTGTAGATTTTCCAGTGAGAAGCTAATGCTGTTTGTTTCATGTCCTATTTGTGGTTACAATGTGAGAAAGTGTGTGGATATGAATACTTTTGCACCGTACTGAATCTGTGTGCTTTGTCTTCTTTGTTGCACAACACTCTAATTCTTTCCAGCACATAACAAGTGTAAATACAATAAAACACTCTGAGATGACGAGAGGAACTGGGAATTAAATTATTAATGTGATTGTTTTGCTTGACAGGGATTCTAACAAGCAGCAGTTTGGAGCTCTGATTGATCACAGTTATTCACCCTACGATGCTAAACGTTCTTTGGTTTTGGCAGCTGAAAGACAAAGATCTCTGCAGAATCCCTCTGCGTTTAATATTTGATCATAAACTGAAAACGGCGGCATGCCGTGGTTTGAGCCTCAGAGGAACAAAGCGTCAGAGTTTCCTCTGTCAACTCGACATGAGCTGTTGCTCCACACATTAACTCTCTGGAACCGGGTGCATCTTCCTGAAGGTCTCCCACTTTACGACTGAAGTTTATTCTGCTCTTGAAGAAACTCGCGATTCCCTCCGAAAGTTTTTTTCTGATCTTTCAGACGTGAAGTTGACCTCCTGGTAAGGAAGCTGACATGAAATGACGTCCAACTTTAAACTGTTCTGTGAGCAACACGAAGCCTCCAAATAGTCAGTTTTGCACAAAAACTGAACAAAAAGTTTCTAAAAACAAAAAAACATGCAGAAATTATTACATATTTTATACTTTATCAACTGCAAACCAGTGAAATTGAACACTACATAACATTCACAAAACAAGTTAGAAACTAAAAAAGGAAGTGTATTCCATAATAAGATATCTGTCAGTGGAACTTTTGATTAATATTCAACAATTCTGTATCTTGCTGAAAAGTTGGTTTTCTCATATTTCAAGATCACCAGAAACTGTAATAAAAATACTTGGTAAGATGTTGTGCTTTTGCAGTAAATGTCATAAAATGATTTTTTTCAAGGAGGAAGGATTAAATTAATAAAAATTGAAAGCAGTTTGAAATTATTTTGCATCTTCACATATCAATCTAAAATCTATTTATGTAGATGTGACAAGGTGTTTGTCCCACATTAATTTCAAAAAATAAACAGTCAATAAAAAAATCTTTTTTCCCCCATTAATAAACAAGATTAATGAAAAACATTCAAACAAACTGAAATATGAGCTTAGACAGAAAAATGAATGGCTCCCTAGTTACCTGCTTGTGTCAGCTCTTAACAGTAACAACATCCAGTGTTTGTTTTAACTGGAGCTGATTCGTTTGGATCACTAGGGGATTTCTGGTCCATTCTTCTTTGCTAAATTATATTAATTCAGCCTCATCAAAAGGTTTGTTTAAGGCCAAGCTGCAGCATTTCAATCAAATCTTAAAACCCGAGTTTGACAAAACCTTCAGTTTTTCTGAGCCATTCAGACGGGGTCTCGCTTATTCTGCTTAAGGATTCATGATCCCATAAATTACTGCAACTTGTCCACTTTGGCCTCGACAGTTAACAGAATATTTTTCCTAAAGTCTTGGGGATCATTACGATGTCTTTGGAAGATGTAAGACAGAGCTTTGAGTTCTTTTTCGGTAACCAGTGGTTTTAGCTTTGGACCTCTCCCACTAATGCCAACTGTGTCGCTTGATCATCAACACTGACCTTAAGTGATGTCAGTGTTGCCTACAGTCCTTCAGTTGTTGTTTTGTGATTTTCTAGATGAGTTGTCAATGCCATTATGGAGTAATGTTGTTATGCTAGCCTCTCCTGGGAAAATTCACCACTAATGCATGTGTGTGACCTTTTCATCTCTCGCCCAATGGTCGGTGTGGGAGACTTTTTGACGTTAAAATTAGTTTGATTTTATGAAATATTTATTTATCCAACAGGAACAACCATTTATGTCCCATCTGACCCAAATGGTAATGTTCCTGAGAACACTCCGACTTCACCTAGAGAACCATTGGCTACTGGACGTAACGTACTCACCGTCCGGTTGTGGATGCCCCCCAGACTTTCTCCGTCCCGGTCGTTTCATTCTGCATGAGCCGCTTGCTGAACCCCAGTCCCATCCTGTCATATGTACAAACCTGATGGAACAAACAAACAGGATCAGCCCTGAAAGTTTGGTTTGGTTTTAATGTACAACACGCTCCCAACAGTCAGTTTCCTTAACAACCAAGATGCTCTGTAATGATCTTGACACAGTGGCCAGTGCTGCTCTGCGTCTCACTGCTGTTCTACTTTAGTTGTTTCTGTGTAACTATACTCCTTCCAACAAGCCAGTGACCTAATTTGGGTCACAGTTTCAGACAAACAACATGGGGCAGGCTGTCAGCCAGAGCGCTGCAGAGCTGAGTGTTGCTGAGCAAAAAGGAACTGACAGAGCGACTGCGAGGACTGATCTGCATGACCCTGACAGCAGCAAACAACATGGCCATGAGAACAAAGAAATCACCGCTTTAGCTCAGCACTAGCTACGACCCTGTGAATCCTTTTTTTTTTTTCCTGAGTGTTGTGTATAATTTACTTCTTTTTTTATTTTTTTTGTATTTTCATACATCGCAAACATAACGATTTGTCACCTTTGTCAGGAAGGAAAGTTTCTCCTGCACATGGACCCAGACGTCTGAGGACATTCCTGTTGGTGCATCCAGTATAACTAATAAAAACAAGACTAGTTAGTGTTCAGTTGAACTAAGCAATCAATCAACACTGAGAATGATATATGAGACAATTTATTACCAGCTGGTTTTCCTCGTCCTTTGCACAAAAGATGCAACTTTTGACCTAAGCCGACATCAACCAACTGCCCGTCTGGAAGTACAAAGCAAAATAAATCAATCAAACTTTATTAGGCTTTGCTGAACTCTTCATCTCCTCAGCAATTTAATAAACCTGCATAGCTGGAGAAACACTAGCAGAGACTCCTTGAGAGCCATGTTGGACACTTTGAGAATTGGCTGCTATCTTTCATTTTTGAGTCGCTTTTTAATTAAATGCAAATTAGGTTCTTGTGAAATGTGAAAAAATCTGCAGAAATATTCTATTATCTCCTGCACTATCAATCTGAATTCGGAAACAGAATCGGTGCATTTTTCACTCTGTATACCTTTTGGTAGGAGCATCTGTCCTTCTCTTTGCAGAGACGCGTAGTTGAGGAACGGAGGAATGATCACGATCAGCAGTAAGTACTTTCCGAAGGTGATGAGGATGGAGCTGTAGGACTGCCTGGTTGAGGCGTCAGCTGGCCGCTGCGCTTTCTGTTCCCGACCACAGTGTGACAGAAAAAGGGGAGAAGACAAAATGTGATTCTAAGAATCTGGAGAAGAAAAATTCACTTTTCTCTATCTGCAGTGGTCCCGATGCCAAAAAGGTCATGAAAAGGCTCCTTTTTAGTGATTCCTCAAAAACAAAAGACTTCTCTTGCCTTCCTGTTAACCTAATGGGTGAGTAGTGCAAACAATAAACTTAAAAACATATTTTCATTTTAGCATTGTAATGTCAAAGGTTGGGGCATCTTCACACTGCTTAAAGACTGGCATGTCAAATTTAAAGCGCTCGCCCTGAGGTCACAGCCACAATGTGTGTTGAGTAATTCATTAAAGCTACAAATTTATCATTTTTATTAACCGAGAGAGCAGTTTGTTGAAAACCTTTTGTATCATTTTTTTTGGGACAAGTTAGAAGTCTAAATAGAGACCACTGAACAGTGATAAAATAAAAAAAACATAGAACAAACACAGGAAAATATTGAACCTCGTTGTGGGAACAGAATGAAGTTTTACAACAATTTTTCTTAAGAATGGAAAAAAAATGCTATATTTTAATTTCGACAAATATCAACATTGCATAGAAGAAAATGTATCCACCCTTGTTTTACTTTATTTTAAACAATGGGAACAAAATGACAGTTCTCTAAAATGTCAACAAATGACCTGTAGTAGACTTAAAGTTGTCTTTAAAAAAAAAAAAAAACATGGAAGCGTGATTTAAATGGACTGAGTGTAGCTGGTTGTACTAGTAAAGGTTGCAGACCAGGATACTAAATGCGCAAGTCATCATGTAATTATAATAAAGCTGTAGTTGGGATCATCAGATCCTTTCCCAGTTCCTCATCTCTATTTAATTTTATTAAAAAAAATAATAAAACAGGCTGTACTTCGTCTCTGGTGATTCTAGAAATAGAATGTTTTGTTAGCTAAAGGATTTATTCACACTTTTCCATCCGTCTGTGTAGCACAACTACGTCGTCATGTTTACCACCTGACATTTGTTCTCCTCTCTCTCAACAAATAAAAATAAACACTCGCTTTGACTATCACTCCTTCAAAACGGATAAACGAGAAAAATATCAAGAAACTCCGCCGGGTAGATATATTCCAACAATGTTTGAGTGTGTCAACTTCACATTTTGGCTCCTGAAAGCAACAGCAGTCAGTGGACTGGACTGTCACGCGCTGCGTGGCCGCAAACACCGCGTTACCTTTTTGTTCGCGGTGACGGGGTCACTGCTGGCTGCCTGCTGAGGCTGAAGCTCTGGTTTCCGACGCATTTTGAAACGAACCTCGGGAAAAGTCCGCGCAACATCAAGAATGAATGAAACCCAATGACTTCCTGAAGAAACTACGGAGGCCGACGAGGGACAATCTTTATGCTGAACAAGTTACATTTACTCGCAACACTCGCATAATAATAATAATAATAATAATAATAATAATAATAATAATAATAATAATAATAATAATAATAATAATAATAATAATAATAATAATAATAATAATACGTTACTATTATTATTATGGATAATAATAATAATAACAAATTAGTATAATAATTTATTTTCATAATAATAAATAAATCTATTATTATTATTATTATTATTATTATTATCATTACTATTATTATCAATCATTGAATAAAACATTTATTTTCTTCCATTTTACCATTCAGCAGCAGCAGTACTCTTTCTGGCCTGCAGGAGTCATTGTATCCCACAAATCCACTACAGTGTCTCGCGCACACTAGTATCAAAGGCAAAAGGATTAATCACTATTGTTTTGTTCTCTCCTTTTCAAAAGAGTTTTTAATCCAAAATAAAAAATGAAAGTTGATAAAATAAGCAAATAAAATGTGCAAATACAATGTCGTCATACAACAAAATAGCTTATATTAGTCTAAAACAGAGAGCGTGTTTACTATGTGTCGGGTTTGCTCTTCTGAGAGCTCTACAAGCAATCAAGCCCTCAACAAATATAATAACCTGCTGAATGTAAGCAGGACAGCTGGGTTCACATTAAGCAACTTATGCAAATACATCTGTTCTTTTCTCACAGTCATGTACAGTTATATGGCAGGGACAAATGTGTTGTTTGCTCTTATTGATGTGAATTCAGGCAAGATGTAAATAGTTGTTCAGCCCAGAAAAATCAGCTAAAGAAAGCTATTGCAAAAGAAATCCTGTTCGCAGTTCACAGACAAGTTTCAGGACTGAGCATGAATCCTTTGCAAGTGGGCACAAAATTTCAGTCATTAGATGTGCTTTGTCGACAGACACATACCTCAATTGACTAGCAACTAGAATGAAATGCAATTTTATCAAGCCCTCAATAAACATGGAGGGTGAATACTGTCACTTTTCTCATTTTTAGTCAAATAAATACATTTAAAAAACATATTTTTTCTTTATGCTTCCCAGTAACGACACAACTCACTAAAATACATTGAAATGTATTGTTGTTGCATTGAGAAATGTAGAAAAATAAAAATAAACAGATTCAGACTGTGTGAAATGTTTGCAAGACAACGTGGGAAACTACACCACCAGACGACCCCTTGCCATTTTCCTGAAGAGAAAAAAGCCAAACCTGTTTATTTAGCAGGTGACTTCAGCCATGCAGAGGATTCATTGCGGTAATTAAAAAGCTCGGCTGGATGATGATGAATGTCAGCTATTTGTGTAGTGTCAGGCTGCCTGTGTGCACGCGCTGTTTGTGTGTCGGAGTATCTACGGTTGATTAAAGATAATGACGCAGAGCCATCACAGCCTCTTGCTTCTGTTCCGGCTCCACATAATTAGAATGGAGAGAAGGATGGTCTCATCACAGAACTGCTGCTTGGCTCTGCCGTGTGTTATTGTGAAGCGGCGGCCTGGCCGCTCGCCTCTGTGTGGCCCATCGCAACTCCTGGGTCCATTTAGACTTCTTGTGGGGGAAAGTGAGAGGCAACTTGTTGCATCAAAGATTTCGTTTTTACCTTCAAGATTTGCAGCTGAATAATGTAGAGTGTGCTTGACTTACAGACAAAGAGACGTTTCATTCGGTAATATCAGCTTCTACGAGAAAACTATCCCTTCAAGTCTTTGAAATGGGCTTGGTGGTCTCTTATGTTTACATGAGTCACCTGACATGTAAAGTGCATTTTTGTTTATTTTCTTGCAAACATTTTTAATCCTTAAAATATGGATTCTCATACAATGCTAAAAGCTTCAAACACAAATCAGTCGTGCAGCTTTTTTGTGACTAAAGCACGCTTCCATGTCTTGAGAGCGAGAAGAAAGTGTCCTTTTTGCTTTGTCGTTTTCTACATTTCACATGTTGTTCTAACCAGACATTGCTCATAAAGAACATCTGCCCTCCAGCCGCCTGCAGAGATGCCAGGTCACCTTGACACTGCGCTGGGTGTTTCTGCCCATGTCTGGAGGCATCCTTCCCCACCCCTGCCCTGACATTTTGCAGAGGCAAACACAACGCGTTTTATCCCTTCACTATGGCGCACGTCCAAAACAACATGTATATGATGGGACAGCTGCGGAAAACAGAGGATGTGGCAAAGTCCACGTGCAAATAATAACCAGTTATTGTGACATTTTTGGAATATGCTCTCATCTCCTCCCTTGCGGGATCTTTTCTGCTTATTCTCAGGCCAGGCTGTCTGCTTGATCTCAAATCGAAGAATTGATTTCTTTTGTTTTTCTTTTCTTCCTTTCACATGAAAGATGGTTCTCTGGCTCTGTGTCATTCTAAGACTTTAGGTTTTTAAAATACAGTAAAGTTCTGGCAACCAAAACTGCCAGTATTTTATCATATTTTGGAAAATGCTGTTTAACACAGTAACAAAATGAAAAACTCTCTAGATTATTCTCTATTAATAGCAGACTATTTAAAACCAAGTGTGGGATTTGTGAAACTTCAATGAGGGGCGACTTCACAATTTTTATGCATCTGGATCACACTAGAAGTGCTCTTTATTGAAGTTTCACAAATCAGATTGATTTCCTATTTCTTTTGTTATTATTATTATTATTACTATTATTATTATTATTATTATCATTATACCATACCATACCATACTATACCAACTTTATTTATAAAGCACTTTAAAACAACCACTTGTGATACAAAGTGCTGTACATAAAATAAATAAAAACAAATGAAAACTCTTACAGTTTAAAACAAACAAACATACAAAGTAAAACTGGATCTCACTGGAGTTGAAAGCCAAGTAAAATAGATGGGTTTCAAGACGAGCTTTAAAAAATATTATTATTATTACTAATAATAAAGTGTTTTAAATACCAAGTGTGTCTTTAAAACACTTGGTTTTGAATTGTCTGCTATCAGTTGAGAAGTCTAGGTGATGTAGTTTTTTTTAGCTATTTAAATAAAGTTAGCTATATTTAAAATAATACTCTCAGTTGGCTGATGGTACTAAAAAATTAGTGGAATCTCCCTTTATCCATTTCCCAAATTGGAAGCTACAATTGGAAACCAACTTCAGCTTCATCCAAGCAGCAGGGGCTGACATGCAGTTCTCTTAATGTATGTCAAATCTACGGTTGGCATAAAGTTAAATAACCCCAAATATATAATTTAATAAAAGTCTCATAAATGATGGTGGTGTTGGCTGTGGGAGTTGGACTCTCAGTTGGTGGATCACCAGTTTGATCCCTGGCCTACCTTTGAGATTTCAGTTTGGTGTGTAAAAGGCATCATTAAAAAAGAAACCAACATTCTATTATTTGTAAAAATTACTTTTACAGTCTGTTTTACGGTTTTACATTGTCGACATAAATATCAGCATAATTTGTAATTTTGGCCGATCAGTTAACTTTTGGGTAATTAACAGCAAGCAATATTACACTATTTTTCTAGGAATTTCAAAATTACTTATATTTTTACAACATATCTCTGTGTTTTCTACACTTTATGACTATCAAAATTACTTGAAACATATGTTTATTGTGTTATTGGTAATGAAATGTTTTGTATATTACCGTCAGTAAACTGTTGGTATCTCACCAATTTTTACTGTAAATTTACAGTTTTTTTTTTTTTTTACAGTGCAGACTTTCTTTGTGCTTCTGAAATCAAATCGTGTCTGAGATAGCACGGCAGGAGAGCGACGAAAAGCCATTTCCTCTTTGTCTTATCTGTATTGTCACATACGAAGCAGGTTAACTGGCTGATATTTCCGCACTCTGCTATCTGTACAACCAAAGGCCATCACTAAATCCTGCGGGGGTCTTCATGTCTCTCTGCATGCTGGTTCGCCTTCATGAACTTCACCCGACTGAATGGGTCTGGTGTTGCTTCTCTGCAACGCATCTGCACAAAGGAATCTGTTACACGTGAGCGATTGCAAACTGAAACTAAAGCATGCTACATTTAAAAACAAGATACAAAACGGTCAGAATCTACATAACCCTTATTGGCAACTCTGGCAGAGATGTTCCTGAATATGAAATATTATCTGAATTCATCTATCTGGTAGAGCCAGAAATTCTGCCATTGCAAAGCTTCTCTCCTTAGATAAAATAATTAAAACAGTTATTTTATGATCTAAAATGTGACAAAAACAGAATGTGAAACGGTTTTCTCTTCAGCCGCTTTGTTTAAACTCATTTTATATACAAACCATGTCATCCAGGCAAATTTGGACGCACTGGTGGGGAAATTCACAATTTCTGCCCATCTGAGACTGCTGAACTAAACTAATTCTTCAAATGTTTGTTGTCGCTTTGATGAACCATTAGTGTTGCAACCACAGGCCTCTTTGGGTAACATCTTATGAATATATTTGACTTTCTAAAAGCAAATATTCAACCGATTATGCATATTTGTGTAGATCTGGAGCGAGTTCATCTGTGTCTTTTACTCTTCCGTTTATTTATGAGTGAGATCTGGGATGTTCAGGAGGGTATTCTGCACAGGCATCAGTCCTCAGCATCCATGTGGCCTTCATCGATTTCACCCGCTCACTGCTGAAGTGCACCATCAATCAATACGGTAACAAGTCCTCATTTATACTTGAGAAATGCAGTTTCTGACTCTGCCAGTGTGGCGTTGGGGTGTTGTCGTTGCAGCCGTGCAGGCAGTCCTGCACCTTGATCAGATCGCAGGAGAATTTTAAAATATCACTTGATCATTATGTGTTATTGAAAAATTGGAAGATCAATACCTGAACTCCAACTATAAAGTCTTAAAAAAATGTAAACATTTTAGAAGGACTTAAATAAATAAGTAATGCTTAGCCTGGTGGGGGCACAAATAAAGCCTGGTGGCCCGCCAGGCTGATCATAAACTTGGGGAAACCCTGAAACTCTTGGGGTAAAAATTGGAAAAGATCCAAGGTAATAGATCCATTACCCTCATTGATCATTTTAAAAACTTTCTGTGAGGTTGGTGTGTCATGATGACATTTCCAGGTTGGTTGCAACTGACACTAATCAAAATAGGTGTTTTCATTTTCTTGGCGGGTTAAATATGTTAAACTTTATGAAATAGCTATTGCAATAATTGAGTCTATCTCGCCAAGGGAAGGCAGATGAGTGTGGTTGTTAGTTAAATTCTCTTCAGTGAAAACGGTTGGAGTGAAAGTGACTGGCGAGACATTTCAGCAGAACTGAGCCCGTCACAGGTGAAGCGTCCCCCATGAGCCATGCCAGTGTGTCGGCATGTGCTAAAATAAGAACGCAGATATTCCTGAGATTTCCATAAAGTGGTGAGTTATAGCAGTTGACTCAAATAAAACATCAGGCTACTGTTTTTTTTCTGTTTTCATATAATTCAAAAGTCAAAAGCGGAACCCAGGACATATTGGTAACACAGTTTTAACGTTTTATATTGTGATGATATGAAGCAAGGGATGGAAATTATTTCTCACTTTTTTGTTCTTTTTTTTTTTTTTTTTTGTTACTAATAATCCCAATATTTGCCAGTCTAATGAGAATTTGGATCTTTAATTGGACGAGGTGGCCTTACTGCGTTGAAGATTTAGCTTAATAAATACAACCTGTTTCAGAGTTGTTTTAGATGCGAAAAGATCTGTCTAAAATGATATGCAATGATTTTAGTTAGAAACTGTTTGTTTTTACTAGATCCAGCTATAAAGCAGACATCAAATGTACATTCAAGTATCAAGAACTATTAAAATATTAAAGTCTAACAGGTGTTAGAGTGTGAATTGTGGATCTCCAGCAGCAGTCAGTCTTCCAGTGAATCAGAAGAGGCCTCTGTCTGAAGACTGATGCTGTATGACAGTTTCATGGCATGCTGACAGCGCAGTATCCCTGCAGCAGAGTCAATTTTACACATCAGTTGCTGGGAAGAACTGCTAACCTATCTATTTTGCTTTCGCCACTCCTTTTTAAATCTGTGGCTATAGAAAGCCAGGAATAGAAGACGTTGGGGAGGGAGATGTGATCCAGGCCTATTGTGATCGCTTGAAAAGTCCTTTTTAACTCCTCTGGAATTTGGGGTCAAAATTCAAGTATTATTTGAGCTTCGAAAACGCAAGTAAGTTATTCAAAGTGTAAAAACAGATGGAGTATGGTTATAGACTATAATAACTGCTCAAAAGCTAATAAAATAAATAAATACCTGAGCAAAAAATCCATCCAGCACGCAAAACCGGGAAGAATCGTTGCGCGTAACGCCTCAACCCACAAAAAAGAGCAAAAATATGAAATGATGTTTGGACGCTAAAAGTGAACTGAGATGAACAGAATGTGACCATCAGCACATCTTGGTCCCTTTTCACAGCAGGTGGGAAACAAAATATATTTTGCAGCGGTTTTGTGTCAGCACCACCTTAAAACAACAACAACAACAACAACAAAAAGATATGGCAAATTGTTCTCTGACGAGAGTGACTGCGCTCATCAACGTGGACTCTGCCCCCGGTGTTGAGCATCCTGTTCCTCCTCTGCAGGCTCTGGCTGCTCTTAACATCCCAGGATGACGAGCTCCCCCTCCCCCCTCCCCCCTCCTCCCTTCATCTCACCCCCCTCCACCTCCCCCCGCCTTGCTGGGACCTTCCGCTTGGTACGGTCCGCTCCTCCCCTCTCCTACGTTTCGCCGATGGTAGTTTCTATTGGGAGAAGGTCAAATGACTCCGCATGTCTGCCTCTGTGTACATTCCCGCTATGGCCCACGCTTGCTGAGGAAACGTTTCCACTCACAGCCAGTCAGTCAGCTTCTCTATCCCCCCGCTGGGAAGCGTCTCCCAACATCTCTGACGGGACGCTGCCGTTCCCGGGCTTCGGAAAGTAAGTCATCACGCGCTGGTTCCGAAAGCCGCCGGGCTAACGCCGGTAATTATTAGCATTTGTTTTTGCTTCTTCTCCCAGGTCGTTTCCTTATCAATGTTTAGCGTTTGAAAGAGTTGCGTTTCCGTGCAGCTGGTGGCCTGTCGGGTTAAAAATAGTTCCAAAAAAGCGGGGGGTGGAGGGGATGCGGTGACGCTGCCAGGGCGGCGCAGGTGATTTTATTTTATTTTATTTAAATTAAGAGGTTATGCTTTCTTTCTTTTTTCCTGCTTTCCCTCCTTTTCTGGGTTAATTAAATGCACATTTGCTTCCTGACAGTCGGTCAGTTCTCCGTGCCAAAAGTAAATGAATAAAAAAGTGATGCATGTTGGTGCCAGGCGGCTCATTAGCAGATCAAATTCACTACGTTCAGAAGGGACGGTCTTCGAGATGTCGGGGGTTCGATTCCCGGAGCCGGACCACTTACACCACATAAACATTGGAACATTTAATTCCAAATAGATCAGGAATTATTTTAATTGCTGATTTATTTGTCTGCAGTAAAAAATAAAAAAAAAGCGGCAGACAAATAAATCAGCAATTAAAATAAAGTTGTCCTAAACAAGTGTATTTTATATAAGCATTTGAATTGATCAGTTGATTGATCCTGGTGCATTTGTTAATTAATGTGCATTGTCCCTGACAAATAAGTTAATTAAAAAAACAAAACCAAAACCACATACACTATGTTCCTATATGAAGTGTGGAAAGTTCTGCAAGGCTCTGAGGAAGGCAGACTTAATGAAATGAGTCATCTGAGTGAGGCCAATAGCTCCCCTCCCCTGCAGAGCAGTGTGTAGCTAAGCCTATTACGGCATTGCATAATGCAATAAGGTATAGTCCCATAAGGTGAAGAGTGAGCTGCCTGCAGGGTTCCAGAGCTGGAAGCCTCTGTGTGTGTATGTGTATATATATTGTTCAATTTCCTTTTAATCTCTCATTATACGTCTCTAATAAAACGTCTCCGGCCAAAGAGAGGGGTCGAGTTGTTCAGATCTGACAGGAGGGGAAACTGGATCACTGCTGCCAAACTCGCTCTGCTGCAACATCCTGCAGGGTAGTTAGTTCAAGGTCAATGAGAAGTTAGAGGTTGATGAAAGTGAAAGGGTCTAAATAGTGAATTTACTCTACAATGTAATACTTTTGTTTTTTTTAAAGAAAAAAAAATGTAGTCAGTTTTTTATGCAGCTTGGAAAGATGCATCCCTCAGAGACTCACAGATGTTCTGTGGTTGATTTCCAGTTGCTGGCCCACTTGTTGATTTTTGTTGTCTGTGATGTGATCGTAAAAAACCGAATGGTATAAATAAAGCCGGGCCACAAAGAGTGATAGCATGCAATCTCTTTTACCCAACTGGCTCCATCAAGAGGAGCCAGTTGAGGTGGCATCTGGTTGGTACGCATCCCTAATGAGGTGCTTGGGGTCCGGGAGAAGACCCGGAGGAAGGTCTAGGTAAACGCAAGATAATTTATGCATGGATTTCCAAAAGAAGGCCTTTGTTTCCAAATCAGGCATTTTCTGTGACAAACACAATTGGACTTTCCAAAAGGCTAAAACTGAATCAGATTACTTCCAGCTTTTTGTTTTCTGCTGCTGTCTGTTGTGGCAGCTGCACTGAGCTATTTATCCTTAAAGCAGCCCTAAAGGTGTACAGAAATTTTTGTTTGTACGTGATGGTGAGGCATTTTCTCCATGGTTGCTAATGACTAAATGCCCATACCTTCTCCGTAATGCAATATTCAATTTCATCTTACTAATGTTACTGACTTATGAAGTGTATGAACATTAGTCTTTGTACACTGTAAAAAGTATTCGCTACAAATCAGTGAGGAGAGGGCTGCCGGTTCTTATGATTGATGGCTGCTATCTATCATCATCTTCTTTTCTCATCAAAAGGTTCACGATGGATGACGAGTTTGCATTCTCGTCTGTTTGCACAACACGCTTGGACCATTTTTAGAGTGAAGTCAACTTAATAAAAGCGATATCGCTTTGTTTTCACGTCTGTCCTGGTGGAGTGGGCCACTTTCTTAAGAGCGTGATGAGCAAAGTGTCAAAACAAACAAAAAAAGACTTTATTTGGCTTTTTGGCTTGATCTCAGGATGGGTTAGTAAGTGGGGACAAGATTTTCTGTTTTTATAAGCAGCAGTTTTTGGCCACAGGGTGTTGTTAAGAATCCAGTTTTCAATTGCTTTCCTCTGGTTCCTCTGACTTAACCACGTGATTGAAACTTGAAAATAATTTCTTTTCTCTGTGACTGTTTCTACATGTTATACTTTTGTTTCTAGTCTGGGCTGGTAGTGGTTGACAAATGATGCATTTACTGACCAGGTGAAAGATGGGATGTGTCTTGAGTTTTCAGTCAACCGCTCACAGGTCTTGACCGATTAAGCTGAAACTTGTCTTGATTAGGGTCACCAGGTAATTTCTTGGTGCACATGAGGTTATTTATGGCTCAAATTGGATTCAGGATTGATTGGAGAAGCCATTTCATCAGAAAATCGGATGAACAGCCACTTTTTCAAGGTGATTGAGTCATTTTTTGCAACCTGGAATGACGAAGCATCTAATGAAAAGGTAACCATGCATAACGTTTGGCTCTTTAACTGGAAAAAAACACTAATTGCTTCAGCTCCATGAACTTTAGATACACTTGTTGAGTTCTTGTTGAAAATGTCGCAGCTGTAAAGCTTTGAGGTTATACACACACACACACACACACACACACACACACACACACACCTTGAGTAATAGCTCTCTCGATGAAATTATGCACGGTGCCTGTGGCTCTGATTAATCCCTCCTCTTGCCGTCATGAATGTATGCTCGCTGTTACCAATTGATTACTGCATACTGCTGATGAAACTCAACTGAGTTCATGTCGTAAAAAGCGATTTCAAACACGCTGTTTTAGAGGGAACAAATTCAATTAGTCTCATAGATTTTCTAATCTATATTTCATGTTCATCTTTTTGATCTTTTTTTTCAGGTTTAATTGATAAGTTGAGCTTGTTGAGGTTATCAAACCTTTAGTTGTTAAAGTTCTACAGATGTGTTGGTACAGAAATTTGAAATTGCAACAACAGATCTCGCGTTGTAAGAGGGATTTTGAACAAAATAGTTTGTGGTTGAGGCATCTGTTTTCTTTCTTTTTTATAAGTTTTTTTTTTTTTTTTGGGGGGGGGGGGAACACCAAGCCTGTAATAATAAGCAATTAATCAATTCATCAATTAATTGCATCATAAATTTCACTTTGATCATTTCCATTCTGACGATTAATATTTTTGAAGGGGAATTTTGTTTATGGACGTGTAATCCTTTTTTTATGGTTTTGGTTGTAAGTTTTTTGCATTTCAGCTTTATTTGTTGTTTCTGGTTGTTTATTGGTTTAAATTTATTGGTCTTTGGGTGGGAAGACTTTCACTCTCCTTGTTTCATTATGGGAAATGAGTGAGTCCAAATGCTCCCTTTTTACTCCCCGTAAAATAACACAATTAGCAGTGGTTCAGATTTTTTTTTTCTTGAATACTGATATATAGAATACACAGTGGGATTGGATACATTTGAAATGTATGTCAGATTCTCCTTAGGAGTTATTATATCAGAACAGAACAAAGGTCTGCCTCTATCTGTCCAGTTCATCAATACTTTAAAGGGAGACTTTCATTCAAAATTAAATATATACTGTTATTAGTAAACGCATAGATGCTCCATGAATGAAAATGATAAAACTGTCCCCATGAAATAAAATTAAATGTAAAAAAAAAAATCATGGGGTGTTTTTTTTTTTACATTTTGTGACACTTATTTTTGAAAAGTTCTTTATGTATTTCAGACTGCTATTTTTCTCATATCTATGTGGATAATTAGGTAGCTAGCAAAGATGTCCATTTAAAGACCATCAAACGCGACTCTCGTAGAAGAAAGAAGTGCAAATGCATTTATCTTTAAAAAGTTGCCTTAATTCAGACTTTAAAAAAAAAAAAAAATCATTAACCATTTAATAATTAACCCACATCAAAACAGTTTGACTGTTGTATAGCAACAGGTTCAGTTTTTAAGCTTATTCTTGCATTTAAGCTTTTAACCCCAAAAGTAGAGCTCCAATTATTTTTCCTATAATTGTATTATAATTTTTTTTGCCTCTAAAAAATATGACCTCAAAAAAATTACCTCAAAAACACTCAAATTCCCAATAATCCAAGTTACAGTCATCATATATTGTGGTAAACATTTGTCATTGGTGAAGTATAAGAAACTAAAAGTTGCACATTGACAGATGAAAAATTCTGGAGTGATTGCAGTGAGAAACACCATTAGTCACCTGAAATTAGGGCTGGGACTTGATATCAAGTTTACTTTGAATTACAAAAAAAATGTAATGGAAGTATTTAATCAACCCGTGGAATGTAAACATTCTGTCTTGACTGCAGTTTAAATAAGAACAGATATCTGATGCAAAACTTGTTTAACTTGGTGCCTATTTAACTTTTACTGTGATGAGTATTACTTTTTAACAAAATAGAATTGAAATGATGTGATGAAATGATTCAAATCCATTTTTTTTTCTTCTTAATCATGTCCCACCACTGCTTGAAATACCTGCAGGGGAAATGTTGTGGCGGTAAGGAGAAAACAGAAGACCACAGATGATTCCAGGTGGCTTTGAAAAGACATTTTAATTCAGCTCTGCTAGCTGAAGGAAACTGTTGGACGAATGCAAATGCAATCATTAGTATTTCTTTTAGATGGTGGTCAGACTGGGGGCAGTGTGAAGACGCAAAATGGATACGGTGCAGTGTTTGAGAGGGCAGAAGCAAAACATGAGTTGTGTCTCTGAAACGAGATGCAGTTTCATAGACCAGATCAGACCAGAGGTACTTAAGCCAAGAAAGGTTTCCAACCAAAAATCCGATGTGGCACGTTAAAAAGCGCAGGGATGATGGCCGATTTGTTGTCTCGCTTCCATCTGGGTGATTTATTTATTTATTTATTTGCTTCTTTTTTTGGGCTGCCACTCTGTCATCCCACAGTCTAATCGTGATAATCTCCAAATGGATTTATGGAGGGGATGAACGTCCTCGGCAGTCTTCTCAAAAGAGCATGCGAAGAATAAGTAAGGTCGGGAGTTGAACCGCCGAAGGATGTGGCTTACATAGTACTGCGCCTGGTTTCGGTCGGTTACAGACTTACTGCAAGCAGTAAACAGCTCCGTGGAACTGGTTGGGGGATTAGAGGATTTGCAGCACTAAGCTACAGGAACCCAGCCCAGTGACCCCCTGTACGTTTCTCCTCCTCCTCCTTTTTAACAATCCACTTACTTCTTTTGGCTCCGGGTTGAGTCATGTGACCAAGATCAGAATTCATATGTGTGGGATAAAGGAAGTTGGAGACAGATTTTGGGGTGTTCATAGATTGATTTAATTGGTTCTCCCTTCGATTGGTTTGACAGTTTTGAGTCTGGAGTTTTGCCATTTGTCCACAAGTCTCCAGATTTTACACGTGTCCCAGAATCTCGCATGTCTTGTGTTAATTTGTCGATAATGGAACGGTGCAATAATGTGCGTCTAAGACCCACGATGGGAAGACGGTGGAGCTGTCATCAGCAGACTACAATCTGATTTGGCCCCATCAGCAAAGTTGAGCAAGCATTGCCTTTAGTTTCACTTGGAGACAACCTGGAAGCTAATTGAGTCCGAGCAAGGGGATGGAGGTCGTTGTTGACTGACAATCCACAGGGCGTTTGTCTCTGTCAGCCTAATATCACACTGTGAAGTGACTCAGCAGAGAGCGAGTCCTCAACCCGGCCGGCCAAGCGCCTTTAACTCAAACTGACAGTGCTCCAGCTCCCATACATACCTTGCCACCAGCAACTCTGCTGGAAAGCTTAAGTTTTCCTTTTGGTTATTCTGCTGTTGTCATCATGGACAGATGACATTAACTCAGAAGGACTGAAGTGGAAAAGCAAGCTGTTCATGTTCTGTAAATGGCGAATCTTTGAGCAGGGCCTCAATAGTTCTCTTGTCCATGGTGTCGGGTCTTGTAAGTTGCTAAATCTGATTACTGATGGTTCTGCTAGCTGTAGAACAAATTTTCTTCTTGGATTACATTGTTGTTGGATTAAAAAAAAAAAGAAGATGATTATTGTTGGTTTAATTTGATAATTGCGCAAAGTGGAATTACGAAAAAAAATTTGCTTTGTGGAAACTCGCCAATTTCCAAAAAACTATTTTTGCAGTGAAACATTTTGCGGTGGGATGAGGTGGTTTATTGGCTGTATCGAAAATGGTGTGCAATTGTGTTTTTTATTTAGTGGAAACGCTGCTCTTCAAAATTGCAATTGTTTTTTTAGACAATTGCAGAATATTGACATTTATTGTGGAAACGCAGCCAGTGATCTCTCTTTTCTTAATATTAAGAAAGGAAGTATCAAATGGCTAAACCTTTGATTCTTGCTGTTCATTTTATCACAGTGTGAAGAGTTTCTTCAACATTTTGTGTTTTAAACTTTGAAAAGGGCTATCAGCAACAAGAACAGAGAAATTGGTTCCTTTTTCTGCATGTGGTAACGAAAGGAGCACAGTTATGAGTTGGGAAGTTGTGAGCGGGCCCATCCAATGCAGCATACATTTCTGTAGTTACCATGCCAACTTCAATTTTCTGATCAATCACACAATAGTTTTGGGTGAAGAACAAGCTGCAAGAACAGAACGTCCATTTTTCTTGTGCACTGCATTAGTTTGGCTTTTTCAGGAGGATCACAATAGGTTCTGATTCTAAATGTATTCTACTGGAACAAATACATCTTTTGATGATGTGTAGCTCCCCTGATTTCATTGATGAATTGCTCACTACATTTCTGATACCTGTGGAAGAGTCGTATCATTGATTTAGGGTGTGATGGATCATCTGAGGTAAACAACACTATCCATTTTAAAGGTGCCCGCAGTACTACTGTTTCATAGAAATTAGTTGCCACAAATCAATTCCATTGCTTTCTCTAAAAATCTGAGAATCTGACTTGTAAACATGTAGAGCTGCAGGTCCAGTGGACCGTGAGTCTACGTTTCACTAATGTTTGGTTGAAACTAAGGCTAAGACTTTAAAGGGGCAGTATTGTGTAAAATTGACTTTTGTTAGCTCTACATCATGTTATAATGTTATTCCCTCATCAAAAATATACCTGGAGTGTTGCTTTGATTCTTTCCTGTGTGTTTGAAAAATTCTTTTCGGCTTGAACCATTGTGTAAGCAAGTTTCTGTTATGCTCGCGAATACGGTGCACAAGCAAAATCTGTTAACAAATTATTAAAAAAAAAAAAAAAAAAAACTATAAAATTTGAAAAATTATTAACTTTTAACATGAAGTTGTAGACCTACTGACATTTTAAATTAAAGTCAATATGATATCACCATAGCTGCCAGTTGACGTGTGCATGCTAAATTCCGACAGCCATTGTGGGAAGTTTTATTTGCTCGCAAAAGGGACTGTGGTGGATTTTTATCCAAGAATGCACGAACCAACCTGGCGCGGCTGATTTTCTCCTGGAAGATCAGATGGGATGCCTCCAGTAAGACAACAGGCAGCACAAACAGCCCAACGCAAATCTGAGAGTCAGAAGTGACAGAGGGGGTCTCATTCCTAATTGACTGATCATTACCATAACGGCATTGTGTTTCCTGCCAGGCTGTTGTGACCCTTATTGGTTCAGGAAACGCAATAAGGGTCAGTAAGGGTCATCAGATACAGGCGAAGACACGAATGGAGGAGAGAGGGCCGACTGGGGGATCTGAGAGGAGAGAAACGTGAGCAGCGGGGAGGTGCAGACGGCGGGATGGACGAGGGACAGCAGAGAGGAACAGAAGGGAAGATGAGTCATATCACTGCAGCAAACCGGGCCCTGATTGAGATGTGAACACAGAACCTGCACTAAGACTTTTAGGTTTAGATTTGTCTTGGCAAATGCCCTGCAGTTTCATCCCTGATGGAGGAGTTTTTGCTGAGCTCCAAGAATAAAATGTTCTTACCTATAAATCTCTCCAGAAAGTGAAAAGGCTTCATGATCCTGTTTATGAATAGAGCAGAGTTGTTGTTTTTTATGAGTTAAACTCTAAAGGTGGGTGGACCTGCATTGTCTAAAAATACCCAGACCTGCCTGCTGTATACATGTGGCCTTTACTTGCCTCTTTTGTTCTGCTGCTCTTCTTTTGTAACAGTTTCCACTCCAACTTCCTGCTGGGCCAGATAATCCTGCCACAAATCGATTCTCTTCCTCTGCTGCTCCATTTGCTTTCTCCATCCACGAGTCCCGACTCATCTTCACTCTCATTGTTGGCTTCTTTAGACTAATGAAGCTCAACTCATGCAGTGTTACCATTTACATCTGGAAACATGAAACCTGAGGACATGCTGAACATTTGTAATGTGAGAAAACGTAATTATTTTAAGTGACAAAAAAAACGGGATTGGATAGGGATGTAAATATGAATATGTGATGTTAAAATTGCTGTTGTAGTCAATAACATGACATGACGGAAACAAATCGCAAGAAGATGGAAGTAGATATTTGCTGTCAATATCAGTCCAGTTTTACTTATTGGACCAAGACCAATATGTTAAAAAAAAGAAAGAAAAAAAGACTATTAGCCGATATGATGCTTTTGTTTTGTTTACTTGATTGTTATATGATAGACCACCATAAGGTTCCCTCCCCCAGTTTCAAGTCTTTCACAGTTCCTCACCTGACTGGTGTGCGGGTGGGCAATAATCACCAAATGTTTATCGTAGGAATTTTAATTTGTCGTCACAATAAATTTCAATTAACGATGTTAAAAAAAAACAAACTGGCGATATTATTGGAAATGTTGTTTTTACTGTTCAGTCCACTGATTGTTCCATGGTAGCATCAATAAATGTCATTAAGTCTGAAAATATAATTAAATGCAGTAACCCTTTGCAATTCATTGATATAAATTATGCTTCTTTAAGTAACTGATGTTCTGATTTTTAAATGGGAATGTCAAGAATAGATATTTGTTCTAAACTAGCTGTTTTTTTTCTTTTTTGAAAGTTTTGTTTACAGGAACTTCATGATTAATTTTATTTGTTGTTTTTGTTATTTTGTTTATTTATTTAGAATACTTAAACGTCTTCCAGATCCATTTATTATAATATTAATTTACTAGAATTTGAGGTTTGTTGAGCCTTGAGAATGAGTTCTAACATTATTACACCATTATCATATTACCTGAACATGGTCTCAAAACATCAGTGTTGTCATTTATCGCAGTAACTTCTGAGACAATTTATTATCCAACAAAAGTAGTTTTTGTGAGAAGTCTAGTCAAGAACGACATTTGTGTTTGTGGAGTTATGGTTGCTTTGACTGCAAGGCTTACAGTCATACAGTCACCTAAAAAAGAAGTAGTAAATGGTTTTTGTTTTTGTTTTTTTGTTGTTTTTTTTAAAATTGTAATTGTTATCTCGCTGATGATAGTACCACAAAATATTGCAATAAAATTCTGAGTCCACATCGCCCATCCATCCTCCTCATGTATGCTGTGACTTCAAGCAACTTGCATTTTCTTTTAGCGGTGACTTATTGCATTGCAGAAAGTATTTACTCTGTCGAAACATTTCCCACTCAAGAGGTGAAATTTCTGCAACTCCCCCAAGTTACCATGAGTCTGTTGGCAAAGGCTATTCAGCAATTTTTATGTGTAAGCCCTAATTGAAACACATTTTTTCCATCCAATTCCCCCAAAAATGCATCATTACGAGTCAGTCACATCGGAGCTTTCTAGTGTATAGCATAAAGTATATCTCTGACATCTCTGAGCGGAAGTGCTGTCTTAAACACCGGCGGTACCTGCGGATCCTTCTGCAAGTCTGAGGGATTCGCCTCGGTCCATTACACGCTCGGATGCTGATGGTGTTTGTCAGCACGCTCTGCACAGCCAGAGACAATTAAGCCAAACCACAAGGTTGATTTAATGAAGCTTGGCAGAAAAAACATCCTCAAACAAGTTTTGCCTTTGAGACTGAAGCAGACAAGAGTCAATGCTGCCACAGGGGGTGAGCATGACTGCTTCACTGAGTACTGATGGAATAAAAAGACAGGTGAACAGAACTAACGCATTGTTTTTCTTTGATAAAACCAACATCTTTTTTTTTTTTTTTTTTTTTTTTCCTGGTGCTTCCCACGACAAGTCAGAAGGAAGGGCAGAAGTAAGTGTTTATTGCCTCCAGTTGGAGAGAATTATTTTGGAACAGATTGTAAATCCTTTTGGTTCAGATGAGCAGCAGGTCTACTGTGTTCCTCGCCCTATCACTACAACTAAGCTAGGCATCGTTACCAGGAAGCTAACTTCAATCACTCTCATCCCACATGATCCCGACAGTAAGGTGAGGGTTGGAATGCAGGAAGACCGGTTAATCAAGAGCAGAGTGTTGACAGAGCCAGCTCTATGAGACAACTAAAGTTTAAAGATGCACCGATGCACTTTTTCCACTTCCAATATCGATATCTGAGGTTTAGCATCGACTGATGCCAGTCCGATTCAGAAAAACAGTGCTGGATTGACTTAAAATGTTTTTTTTTTTTTTTTTTTTTTTTCAAAAACAAAGACATAAAGGTATTGAATTACAAACTTGATAACTCTGCACCAGTACAGCGCACTGAAATACACCAGTGTATTGACACGCTTGGTCAAACATGTAAAAACAACACGACTTGTATCTGTTCAGTAAAAATACATGATAGAGAAACTGAAACAGACAAAAAAAATATAAAATAGGTTGACTGTATTTGGTCAAACGTGTAAAAAAAAAAAAAGAAAAGTTTTGGTTAATTTGTGAACCTCTTGTTCTCTTGTTGTAGTCAAACCTTTCTGACTGTCTCATCCACATATCTGTTGTCTGACCACAGAGACGGGCGCTAGGTTTTCTTATATGATGCTAAGTTTCTTTGAGTGCAATATTTTCATTTGGCTTGCCTCCTGTGCCGTCTTTTTTATAGCTAGCCTTGAATTAACCCCTGTGGTTCCTGTCGGCATGCTGACAGGATGTCATGTTGAAATCTGATTGAAATTGTTGAAACTGAAGGTGGTGTGGGGGAAAGGAACACTAGATTACATGAGTAGCTTTTGTTTTCCTCAGCAGCTTGTCGGGTGTATCCCTGTCGGTGCTTGATTGGCAGCTGAAAGCTGGCTGAGTCCCAGCCGGGAAGAAAAAGGCACAAAGTAAACAAACATGCTGAGGCGGTTAGACGGGAGGACAGAGAGGAACCAAAAACAGCGGCATCTTAACAGTGGAAATAAAGGGAAATGTGAATGTGTTTACATGTTGGTCATGGAGCAGAGCAGCTTTTTCTGCTTAGACATTGTTTTAAATTCTGGTTTTCAATGATTAGTTTTGAGTCCTTACATCAATTTTACAATTGACTCAGAACCTGATGTTTTTTTTTGTGTGTGTTTTTAAGCCATTTTTTATAAGAAGTTTCAAAATATCAGGAAGTCTGGGCAAATGTGTTGACTGACCTTTTGAAAACAATTGTCTATCAGGAGGTCTAAATCCAAAAAACTGAATTTGACAGTAATTCTGCTGATTAATTTCTTGTATTTTAAAGGATATCTAGATATTGTCTTTGAATTTAAAACCATTAGTGTTTTCTAAACGGCATGTTGCTACATTAGGCCATTTTAATCGATGATTGATAATGATTGCAAACATCTTTAACAAAGACGTCAAACTCTAAATTATGTCAGAGTTTTCCTAGCTTGTAAGATAAAAAGGTCTGGAGATGACTTGGCTTTCACAAAAAAATCTGAAGAGATAACTTATTTAACTTATTTTATTTATTTATTTATTTAGTTTTTACCACAATCTATTACTGTGTTCCCTTACAACCTCTGTAGTCTTATACAGTTGAGGCCACAATTAGTCATAATCTTGACAGATGTTAATTTAAGAGGGTTTTACTATTTGGAAATGAGAAGGGTCTCTCAAAAGACTAAAATCATACAAATCCATTCAAATCAATTTGGGGAAGAAAAAAAAATTACTTCCTATAATTACTAACCAGTTTTCTCTGCTACTTTTTGAATAATTGATGATGGTAGGCCTCCATACCATAACCCTCGTCTTTATATCCCACCACAAATTCTCTATGTGGTGGGATATAAAGACTATCTTTTCTACTTTTTGCCCTTTTTCTCCCTCTGACACTAAAAGTCAAACAGACCTACCACACTGTTTGACTTAAGCTAACAAACAGTCATGCTAGCTGTTAGCCTTCCAGCGCAGTTAGCATTTGTTCCCTTTTTAATGTCAGAACTAAAGCATAAAAAAGCCAAAGTATGTACTGAGTACAAAGTATGGAGAATAATTGATGCTGGATATTTCACACACTCCTGTGGTGAGATGGTGTGGGACGCGTCTCACTTTTGGGATGAGAGAATGACGGCGCTTCAGTTCCGTCTCTGTCCCTCCACTCATCTCATTACCGACAGCAGAGGGTGAGAAGTGAGGTCCGTGTAGACCTCGGCATTAATTATTGAATCCTATCTTCTTTTACCTCAGCTCCTCCTCTACGCTCCCTGATAACCTTTACATAAAAGAGCAGAGGCTAACTCCAAGGCAAACAATCTGTTTGTGGTTAGTGGGATTTCAACCCTTCCGCTACTAACCAAACCCATCTCTGACATGTTTGCCTGCTCAGACAGATATACAGCGTCCCCATTTTTAAATGACACTTTTATTGTTCCAGATGAGTTTCATGCCCAATTTATTCCATTCAGTTATAAATGGTGCGGCGAGGTAAGGCAAATGATTATTAAAAATGCCATTCGACTCCATTCAGTCTGAGGCTGGCTAATCAAGGCTGTGGAGGTCAGCATGGCCCTGGCTTTTAGACAAGTTGAGGGCGACTGAACATCTCCCCCAATATCCATCTTTCCTCTGACCCCTTGCCTTTTGTGCTGACTGTTTGTTTGTGTGTGTTTGCTTTCTGCAGATTTGAAAAGGCAACATCAAACCTCGACCCCTCGCAAAGAAAGAAGACGCTGCCAAGATGTTCAGCACCAAAAGGTCAGCACGATGTCACTTTGGATCAATTCTTGTGCAAGGATGATGAAAAAACATCAAAGAAAATAAAGTTCAGTAGAGATATTTGGAAATTGGAAAGATGAACATGGCTGATATTTCAGCGCGACAGACAGAAATACAAGACAGTATTTAAACATAGGTTTAAATACTGTCCTTGAATCTTTGCAGGAAGCTTTGGTAGGCAACTCTGAACACTACTGTGCATTTTTAATGTGGCCCATGGTTGCATACAGTCCGCATGAATGATTCATCGGTTTGGCTTTTCTGTTTTGACTGCAAGCTGCAAACGCTCACATTGTGTTAGTAGAGTTAATGCAACATGGACTGAAGGAAACCCCCCCAAAAATCCAGGTTTAACATTACCCAGTGGGTTTCCAAGAAACAGACGTTTTGTGTAAACGTGTGGACTTTGGGAGTAAAATAAAAGCTCACAATAGAACATAAAACCATGCTACCTTTTTCTTAAACGGCCCCACAATTTTATTTATAACATTTTTATTTAAAGGAAGTATCTGTATTGTAGATTTGCAAGCTATTTTATTTTAAATATGGTGTGGAATAATGGCAAAACAAAAATACAAAATGTATCATTTTTGTTTATCTCCAAAACAAAAATATTCAAAGAAAAATTCACTTTTTTCAAAAGGAACATGCCATTTACTAAATTATGGATTAATCTTATGATTATTACTGCCATAGCTGTCCTGCTAAGCAGAAAATTTTATGCTTTAAAATAAGTGACCAGGGTTTTTGTGGCAAGTTGCAAATTTATCTTTTGATTTTTACTTCTTTTTTTTACACTGCACAAAGATCTCACATACTTCACTGATAAAAAGGTACAAATTCAGTAAAATTGGTAGTTTCCACACTTACAAAACTAACCTAAGAAGAATAATGTTGTTTACTACTTTAACTTACTGTTTGTTTTTCCTCCATTCCTTACTAACCTTGAGGAGATATGTGGTAGTGTAAAGTCACAACATGCATGCTCTGAAAAATAACAGGATTGTTATTTCATACCTCCACCCTCCTGGTGTGTTTAGAGTGGTGTATTTCTGCAGTTAGCACTGGGAGCACAGGGAGAAGGAAGACCGTAGATATTAGCTTCTGTGCTAATGCTAAGATGATTTCCATCTTCAATTAACATTTCAGAACTTGGTTTTAGGATCTTTGTTTACATTTTCACTTCTCACAAAGATCTCTCCAACTTTTCCCACCCCTGCTCTGGAAATATTTGATTTATTTTCTAAGTTACCTGTGGCCGGGTACCGTATTGATTCCTCCTTCTTTCAGCGTTGCACTTTTCAAAGTAAGCCACCAAGTTCAGCACTTGGGTCAGCATTAAAACTTTGCTGCTGTATATACAGTTAAAGAGTTTCCATGGGGAAACTCAAACGCATAATAATGTGATGTTGTCCCAAAGCTGCATCCATTTAGCCGCCTGACGCTGCTGCTGTGTGTAATCATCACCGTACAGCGATTAAACCACGCCGGGCCTCCGTCTGCGGAGAGCTGCGTCAGCACGGTCGATGACACAGATACGCTCAGAATGTCAGTGTTCAGCTGCCATTTTTTAAAATTCAAAGGTTGAGAATCCTGCCTCACATCTTTTTCTTTTTTTTTCTTCTTTTTTTTTTTGCTGATCAAGACACAAAGTAACACAGGAAATCTGTCATCCACAGATTGCTGTGCAGTGGATTTTAAATAAGACCTCTTCTTTATATCGTTCCCTCGAGTCACAACATTGGCAGGGATTTCAGTGGGAAAATAATTAAGAGTTTTAGGAAATTTGAATAAAATATCTTCATGTTTCTGGGATCTTTAGATTCAGCTTAAAGAAAAGTGTGGTTGTTACTCCTCTCTGAGAGGGCGCAGCGTCTCAATGTGGTGGATGATTTGAGTGTTCAGCTCACTCTGTGATTGATTATTTATGTCTACATGTGTTCATCGTAAAGTGAACACGTAAAGGGCCTCATTAATTCAAGTCTTTAATTCTGGATCAAGACATTTATGACATGATGGAAACCAAGTCTGATTCCCCCCCCAGCTCTATGAAGCTGTATATACTGCTGAGTTTATAGGAAAGTAGACATGTAGTTTTAGTCATTCTGAATTATAATTGTTATAGGGAGTTGAGTAAAATAATGTAGGAAATTCTGATGCACCAATCAGAGATTTTACCTGCCAGTCCTGTTTTAAGTCCGTCACAATTTTTATCTTAGCTTTGTTTTTCTTCTACTTTATGAATATTGACATTTCAGAAGTAAATTGTTTGTGGTAAAATCGAACCATTTTCAAAAACTACAAAGTTAGGGACCTGTCACCGTTTTCCTGCATTACTGAAAACTAACTGTACCTTTGGAACCATAAAGGAGCCTTGAAAAGCCTCTCCATGCTAAGATTATTAGTGTAAGGAACAGAGGTGATATCCTGTTGCCTGCGTCAGCGAGATGTTGACATCACACAACTCTGGAGGTAAACAGTATTATTTCAAAGCAACGACAAAATCACCAGAGTTGTTAGTGTAAACTTATAAATCTTTAATAACTTGAATAAATCTTTATTTAGCTCAGTTATTCCAGTTTTCATTACTGATGTTAGTGTGTTTATTCCTCAGAGTAATTGGACAGAAATGTGTTGAGCTTTGTGTTATTTGCAGATCTCCAACTCTGGAGTTAGTTTGTTATGGCAGCATAATGTAACATCTCGCGTGTCTTTGTAAAATTCCTGCTTCCTCTTATTATTTTAATTTTGAAAGGGCTTCATGATGATAAAATGGTTGATTTTTAAGTTGGGTTTTTTTGTTTATTTTTTTTATTTTCCTTTTTTTTTTTTTTTTCTATTGTGACCTGCTTATGTAGAGTTCACTGATTGATTCCAACCTCTGCATGTGGATGAGATCATCAACAGTCCCTCTATGCTGCATGTATCCCCAGACGTAGACTCAACCTTACTAATGCTGTCAGATTCAACTTTTAAAGCCTTGACCTTAGCGGTAGTGTTTCCTGTTGAGACTTGATGTAATCACAAGCAATGAATAACAGTACTGACTTGGGAGAGAACATGCATTCTGAACTGGAGGCAACATGGACTCCACCCTGCCTCATCATCTGAAGGGAGCCATATTTGATGGTCTGCCTCGCCACTGTACAGAGAGACAGAATAAAGGAAGAAGAATCACAGCTGGGTTTTTATTCGTCATGTTATGAGAAGAATAAGTTCACCTCCAGAATATACTGATATAATAATCTTGTAGGTTAGTCTCACCCATCCCTTCTTCTCATGGGAGCCAGAGGTTTTAAGATTACGGCGGGCCTCACATTACCACTGGGATTTGCTAATTAATTGTCTTTGTTGGAAGACTAACCTACTGATGGTAATACAAGCTAACAACAATGGACTGTTCTAGATTGCTTTTATTTTAAACAGTCGAGTAAAGTACAGTGATGGAGGTTGTATAGTATTTTGTATATGAGACACTGAATTGCATATGGATATCTGTGTGAAAAAAAAAATTATCACCAAGTTATGTATACAAAAATGTTGAAGTCATTTTATGAAAAAAAAAAAAACTCTTCCTGGTAGAATTCCATTTGCAAAGGGTTTGGGAAAATTGAAATTCCAGTTCCTTCCTAAAACATGAAAACACACAAAACTTGACATCCTTTCATCACTGATGCAGCTCGGGTAGCTTTTTACCAACTGACTTCAAATTTGTGTCCATCGCTGTGTTGCCATCCAACTATCACACAAGTTTTAAAATGGACAAATGAAGTGAAAATGGTTTCTTGTATAGTATGGTGAACTGCTCTGCCTTGCTTCTGGTCGTCTTTCCATCCGGTTTTGTTTCAGTTTCAGTCACAATCTGGATTAAGATGTTTGTGTCATTGCAAATGGAAACCCTTATAAAACACACCTTTATTTCTCCCTTTTTGGTATCGATGCTTATATTTTTGAAGCCGTCTTTCAGTTTTTCTATTAAACCTAATCGTCACAAAGCTTTGCTATTCTGGGTCATGGTTAACCTAGAGTTGCATGAACCATGACCTATTGTCACGGTTCAGTTAAATTAAACTCCAGTTAGTTGTCTGCCATGTTATCAGATAAATCTTCCTCCAAACTGTTTGTGAGCACAGAAGCGATGCATATATAAATCATTGTTGCCAGCTCTGATGGAACATATTTTGTTTCCCTGGTAGCTGTGATCAACAAGTCTCTAGGTAGAAAGGAACTAATGACTGTGCATTTGTTTTTAGCTTAGTGTGCACAGTAGCAGTGTTATGATTTAGTAATGCACCTGCATGATGTTAGCATTACAAAACGAGTCATAACAATTTCAAAATATAAAGAAAAAACAACTTAATTTTGTCTGTTTGTCATTGCTAAACATCCCTTGCGACGGTACGTTGTGGCAGCCAACCTTGCATGTTGCTAGCTCTGTTAACAGAATCTCATATTCAGCGCTGACCCAGTCCCACCTGCATATCCGTCCTTGGCTCCGAGCTGCTGACATCAAGGGGCCTTGCACTTGATTATTTATGTATGCAGAAGAAGGAGAGGATTGTTTCTGGGGAGCATAGTGCATGCTGGGATGCATTAACCCTCCCCAGAAAGGTCCGTCGGTCCAATCATGACGGTACAGCCTGGCACCTCGATGCCAAACCCAGACTTCACCTCAAACTCACCCAGAAGGTCAGTAGAGACAGTCCGAGGCCCAAGTTGAATATGTAATGTGATCTGCAACAGGTCGGACTGGACTTGATTGATTCTGTTCAATACTAAGTGACAACTTGATTTAATTCTACAGTCACCGTCATTGAGCACAAGACTCTCAGTAGCCCAGAGGTGTCGATTGTAATGAAATGGCAGTGTTTTCCAGTTGTGCTGGTCATCATTTTGGCCATCTGGTTCTAGCTTCCCATGGTTTAAATTGCATGTTGAACGAGGGATGATTATGCCTCAGAGGTACGTACATCAGTCCTTTATCAACAACAGAATGATCCTCTCCTGGGGGAAATTATATCTTCTAATGATATGAAATTGACACTATATTTTCCTTCATTGTGAAATTTGTCTCATGAAACTCTAGTTATTGAGTGGAAGCTAATATGAAGGAGTATTGATATGGTGGCATGTGCTTTAAGCTTGATGCCCTTTTGAATCTTTTTAAAGTTCAAGCGCTTATTTATAGCAAAAAGGAAAGCACTTCTGAAGTTGCTATGTTACATTTATAGTGGTCTAATTAAGAGTGCTCATCAGGCTAGCTGTAAGCATTTGGTTATGTGACCATCGAAGTAGCTTGAACTATTTTAAAATTGTTTTTTTGACGGCATTAGACACGAGGACTCACTATTAGCTGCTAATGATGCTAAAGTTGGGAGCAGCTGCGTACCATGCTTTTTTTTATTATCAATTTGGGCTGTATTTGATCACCGCTAGTTCAAAATTGAACACAGTCTTCCTTATCTTCAGGTTTGAGTGTATGGTCAGAAAATGAATTGTGCTCCTGCATTGGATTCTTTGTAAATGCCAACCAATTGCGCATAAAGTAGCATAGTATGTCAAGTATGTCAGCTTCCTAAGATGCATTTCCTTTGAGTATTTTAAATATGCTCTACAACAAAATTCAAAGTTGGCTAATTTTCCTCAAATAATTAGGAGTCCTTTTCCACAGACAAATTTGTGCATCAGTGAATCCATAGAATAGTGAACTGCGAATAGGAGGTTGATGAGTAACAACAGCACTAAACCTGCAATATAAGTTCTGATTAAAACTGTGCTGTTCTTAGGTTTCCCTTAAATATTTCCAATACTTAACATATTCTCAGAAGTCATAAGGATTAAGATTGAAGACCACAAATTCACTATTTCAAGAAACATAAATATGTTAAAAATGGCAATTTAATAAAAAAGGCAATAAAGACATGCAAGTACACACACACACACACACACACACACACACACACACACACACACACACACACACACACACACACACACACACACACACACACACACGTTTGTATTTTACCCATATTGTGACTTCATTTTAGTAACTGAATTAATGCTTAACCCAGACATTTTCTCTAACCCTAACCTTAACTAAAACATACATTACCTCTCAACTTAACCTCTAAGACAGGTCCACCGCTTAGAAAGACCAAAGAAAGGGTCTGATGTCACTTAATGAGGAACATAATATTTACATGTTCACAAATGTAGTAACGGTGCCATAATAAAAGCATTTGTCTTCTGATCAGAAGTTATTGTCCACAGAGAGCTGATATTACAGATGTCTACGTTGATTGGACTTTCAGTCGTCTAAAGGCGACATCCTTCATTCACTTGTGATGCAACTTTGACACCAAGAATCCCAAATCCAGACCTTCATTCAATGTCTGATAGAATATTCTTTAAAATTTACACTTTTATAAATGACCAATGAATTATAAACCTCAATAATCCTCAAAGTTTATTGACAGAATTGATCTTTTCCCCATTCTTCTTAACCCACAAGCCATTGAAGAAGAGTATGTTTGTCATGGAGACTGCATTGAGTTATGACTCTTGTCAGCTGGATTGCCGTGTTTGGTTCAGGTAGAGACTTGCAGCTGTATTTCCAAACTGTTCCCTCATTAGGAGGCTCCCCATAGCCGTAAATGTGACACATTTGGATGCCCAGTAGTTGCTGTTAACTTCTCAGAGCCCTAGGTAATGGGGGCAACTGATGGGTGAGGGGGATGCCGTTTAGGCCAGTCAGCATCAGGAGACTAATGCACTGAATGCAGTTTTCGAGCAACTTTGAAATGAATTGGCCTACTGTGGGTTTTGCATGCACTTTACTCCCCCAGCATCAATCTCCTCCCATTGCAACACCCAAGTAATCAAGTGCAAGGTCCCATATTGGTGAATAACATCTCAGAGCAGCCATTTCGTATCTAATTAAACATAATGAGGGTCATCGTTTGGGGAAATGTTCTAAAATTTGCCAGGCTTACCTGTTTAAAGTGTCACTAGTGTGTTTTTTCTTGGCCACATGGGGGAACCAGTGGTAATGCAAATTAAAATGTGCTGTCATAATGAGTAGTAGCGTGTGTGAAGATGATGAGCATCATTTACAAGTGGTTTAATTTGAGATGCCTGATGCATTCAACACAGTTAAGAGCTTACTGTTCAACTGCTTGCTGTCAAGAGTACCTACACAAAAACAATCTGTTACGTAATGGAAAAAGATTATCTTGTCTGGTGCAAATAAACATTCACACCACTACGTTTATTAGTACTAGATTTTGATTTGAACCTAAAATACTTTAGCTGGAGTGTTGCTTTGACTCCTGCATACATGTTTGAAGAATCCTGGAATCTCCTTGACAGCCATTTGGATGTGCCTAAATTCCTCCAAAGCTCCGACTTGGAGCTTGAGCACCAAAGATCAAACTCCTGCACCAAACCCTCCTTGCTGAGCACTTAAAAACGGTTAACAGCATCAATGGATGGCATGGAGAAAGCATTGTTCTGTTGACATGCAGAAGGCAGCATGTCAGAAAGAGGAGGAGGTTCTTAAAGAGACAGACACCAATTTCAAGGTGTCGGATATGGCTGCTCTATGAAGCCAATTTTCTTAAAGGTAGTTCTTTTTATATGGAGTATTTTTGTAATGAATGAAGGTAACAATTGATTGTGCTATAAAATTACACTATGTGCCTGGTGGCCAACACATAACACCCCCTTTAAACGTTGTAAGTAGCTTGTGACAGTTCTGTGCAGAGGGTTGGCATAAAAAGAAGAGGATGCCAGAGATTTGGTGAGGTAGATGATGTTTTATGGTAAACTTCAAGCACACAGTCCATTTCTTTTATTTTAATGTTGCCCACCCAACATGCTCTTTCCCTGGATAATCAGACTAAGTGCTTGGAAACAAGGCTTTAGCACCAATTAGAAGTTCCCTTCTCACCTTTTATAGACATGAGTGTTGATACCAAGGTAAACTAAACAATATAAAAGGTCAATATTTCATAGGATCTAAAGTAGACGTTTGCTCTTCGAGGCACTTTGTGTTATTTGCTCCATCACCTCCTCCTCAGTTTTTCCGCCCCAACACTTGTCAGTCATGTTGATGTCTGTTGTCAGCTGTCAGCTGGAGGCGATAAATCTTCTACAGCAAAAAAGTAAAGTTTTTTTTTTTTTCTTTTGTCCATGTTTTTTTTTTTTTTCCTTTAGAAGTTGCTATGACTTTTTAGGTGCTTCACAAACCTCATCGCATTGGTAAACAAACATCCATTTCACTTGAAACAAAAGCAGAAAGTTGAGAGCTGGCTCAAGCTTTAATTGAAGGAGATTGAGGAAGCGGCTTTATGTCGCATCGGAAGGTTTAATCAGTCGGAATATACCGTCGCGTGTATCAAATCTATGTACAGAGGTTGAATGTCAGCCAGTGAAAGTGAGCCTATTGGCCGTGGGTGCAGGGCAATGAAACTTTGATGCAGCTTTATTTAGAACTATATTTTACAGGATTACGTTGCGGGTCTCCCATTTCCACTTCAAAGGTTGAGCTTTCACCACTGCTGGTGGTTGTGTCACTGTACTCCCCAATGACGGCTCCTCGCCATTTTCAGCTCAAGGTAGACGTTTTATCATGCAGAAGCCTTTATTTGTTTGAACCTTTTCTGTTTTGCTCTGTTAATCCATGAAGCAAGAATTGCAGGATTTGTGTTTTGCTTTCTGAGAGATTAGATTAGCTCTGTGTTCACGTATAGCTGGCTGAGGGTGAGAGAGAGAGGGAGAGGAGGAGAGAGATTGGTGGGCCGAGGAGTTCTTGAACTGACTCCCTTTATTTAAAAAGAGGTTCTTTAGCTTATTTTAAGAGGCGCCATTCTATTCTGAGACTCCACTAGAGAAAGAGAACTTTGCACGATATCACTCTTAAATATTTATGTCATGCCGCTCCTTTATACAGGCCAAACATACACTGAATAAACCTTCAATACAAGTCAAAATAACCATTTTAAATACACAGAAAGTTGCTGAGAAGGTTTTTCACTGCTACAGTGTTATTCCTGAATAGATTATTTCATAAATTCAGATTATTAATAATTTTGTCATTTCAATTTTTAATGAAGTTGAACATTAAGAGATTTCTTTTTTTCCTTTTACTTTGATTTATCCTATAAGTTTAAGTCTACCAGGAGTATTAACTGTTTTAGGCTCAACTATATTTGTAAAGTTTTTTCATTGAAAAGATTTGTGCTAAATATGTCTGAAAGCCCATTTTGTAGTGTTCCTGATCAAACAAATATCTGCTGCAGATTTGCCTATTTTTCTTTATTCAGTTGTGTTTTCTAAGAACTATTTTTCTTTCTTTTTTTGTGCGTTAATTTTCAATTATTTCAGTAAGCAATGCAGTTGCACTATAAGGAGCATAAATATCCTCTGATTATTTTATACCAACCACAGTACGAACAGTATGGGAGTAAAAGAATCAACATCTTTGCAGACGACTTTGCTTTTTTACCTGAAAATTATTTTAAAAAACGCCATCAGATTTCCCTTTAGTATATTGGTCATTTGATAAGACAAAGAGATTCTTTATTAGCAGATGGCAGCAATAAAGTGAAGAACAGAAACATGGAAAAACCTTTATTTATCCTAAATACTAATAGAAAATTTTTATGTTTTTCTAAGTTGGTTTTCTACCAAAATCACTTTCAGGTGATTTATTTCATTTTTTATTCATTTATTTTTTTAAAGCCTAAAATAAGCCAATGAATCCCTTTACCATTTCCCTTTTAATAAGTTTGCCTTAAAATCTTTGTGGAAGTAATTTGTGAAATGTTGCCCACAGTCTCCCACATTGCCTTTCACCCTTCGGTCCCATCTTTTCCTCGGGTCGACGCGTCCCCTTCACCTTTTCTTCCAGTTGTCCTGTCTTCCTCTCCTTGGACCTCCCGCATGGCGGAGGCAGTGGAGCAGCTGCTGCCACGGGAAGATCACTGACCTGATGTGAACGCACAAGAAGATCCAAATGAACATTTATTTCATTAATCACGGTGAATCACCAGCTGCAGATTTCAGTGTCATTCCAGGCACTGAGGAAAGCAACGAGGACACAAACGGCACCGACATAATTGCGACCTTGCTCCTGGAAGCAAAAAGTTGGTGTTTGTCTAGAACATATTGACTTAGGGAGACATTTGTAATCCCTGCAGCAGCCATTACCCTCTTTATTTTAAAGATTTATTATGTTGTTATGCCTTGCAAGCAGACTGAACAAGAGGCAGGAGAGAGCTGGACGTGTTTGTTAAAGCGCGGCCATTGTCTCTGAAAATGCTAGAAACGTATGCCAGCACTTCTGCAGCTATGCAGCCTTTTATCCCTTTGGCTCTGATTATTCCATGTCTTATTTCAAGATGGAGATGAATCGAGAGCCAATAAATTACATTCTTTGCAGAAAAAATAAAAAATGGCTTCAAACGAGCACCGTTTAGCAGACAGATAAGCAGCGGGTACCGCTGTCTTCCTCTGCCGTGGGATCTAACTCAATTTGCTGACTGCTGTGACATTTTTGTGATCACTGGGGGAGAAAAAAGGTGCAGCGTCTGGATTTACTGTCACAGAGCCTCAGATTTCTTTTTTCTTCTTTTTTTCTGGATGAATGCGCAGTGAGCTCACCCTTATCTGGCAGGGAGCATTTAAAACATGACAATGATCATTTGTTTTCCTGCCTTTTTAGAAAACTGACAGACAAGCAATAAAACCTCCAAAGACAGCTTAAAACCAAGCAGGTCTGATGGAGAATTTTATCTGTATAGGTGCTGGGCAGAATTTAAACGAAACGCAAAAATGAAAGCTAGATTTAGTCTCTTAATGTGATTGCATGTGGCGTCTATGTGGAGGGTGAATGTCTCTGTAAGTGGGTCTGGATTTACAGGTGTGTGTAAGATATAAAGAGCCATGTGAGGTCTCAGACGGACCTTAAAAGGTAAAAGCCTTGAGATTTACTTCATGGCCTGCTAACCCACACTGGCAGTTATTCTAATTTACGGCTTTGCAAAAGATGCTCCCATAAATTTTCAATGTGATTACTCAATCCAATTTCTTGGATGGATGAGAGGCATTTTTAAAATGACATATAAATGCAAAACAAAATGGGATATATACTCTGTATATGAATGTATTCACCTTAATGTTGTTTTACCTCCTTGAGATGTTTATTTTTAGTTAAGCTTAAGTTGGTTTACTCTTAAATATTTAATAGAAAACAGCATTAGAAGTAGAAATGAGATATATTTTCAAATGCTGACTTTATTTATTAAGAGTAAGTAAAAGCCATCCAAATGCCCTTGATTCAATATGAAAAATTAATTAAAACCCTTTGCATTATAGTGTAACAATTTTTGCTTTAATTCAGATGAGTTGGAGGGTTTTCCAAAATGGAAATACCTGTTCAAGGTTGTGCAGCTGCCTCTCAAAAGGCCTAGTCAAAGTCTGAAGTTTGAATGGAACACTGTAAAACCTTATGTTTAAGGTCAAGCCCACATCCTCCCACCACCATGTTTGACTGTTAGTTTTAGGTCAAATTAAACTTTTGTAAACATTTTGTACTTTTACAAAAGATTCCTCTTTTTGTCACGTCATTCCACAGAATGTCTTTTTACTAAAAAACCGACACATTTTTGTTTTTGTTTGTATTATTATTTTTTATTTATTTTTTCAAATATGAGATGTTGTTTTGGTCAGCAATCATTTTCTTCATTGGAAGGATTGTAGCTTTGACATATCTTTCTATGTTTTTTTTTTTTTAATCATGAACATTGGCCATAACTGAGTCCTGCAGTTTTCTGGCTGATACTCTGAGATCTTTTGTGAGCTGCTAGATGAATCATAAGTGCACTACTTGCTCTGATAGGCTGACCACATCTTGGAAACTTACTTTATGTTTTCTCCATTTGTGGATAATGACTTTAGAAATGGTTTGTTTAAGTTCTGCACATGTAACAAAAGGGCATTTTGACCCTTTCCAGACTGTCAATGACTTTGTTTCATATTTTTTTGCTTTTTTTAGTCTGGGTCATAATGTCTTGCTTTTGAGATCTTTTGTCCTACTTTATGTTTCGAAAGGTTCTGTTAAGGCAGTTCATTGATATACAACTCAAAGAGCTATTGAGCCTGCATGTAGGATGCAAGATTGACCCGACAAAATAAAATGTGATAAATTATAGTTCAATCACTATTAAACAAGAAAGGCGAATATATTTACCATTAAATGATCTTAAAACTGTTAGTTACTAAGGTGTGACAAAATACTACAAACTGCCGAAATTTCTGTGGGGAGCAAATACATTTTACAGTACTGTGTGCTGATTGCAGGGTGACGTAAGAAGAGAGAGACTTTTCCTGTTCATCAAATCCAGGGTTCACAGGAAGGTAGCGGTGTCAACAACTTTCTAGTACTCATCAGCCTCCTACATAGAGCCAACTGTTTGCTACTCTTCGCTCCACTGTAGTGTAGCCTTTGGTTATTTTTCTTCTTTTTCTCTTTTTCATGAGGTCTCCCTCTTTCACACTAATGTACAACAGCTGAAGTGGCCTGGAGGGGAAAGGGATATAATGGACAAAGTACTCCAGTTTGGGTGAAATCTGACATCTGGTTGGTTTTGCTGGAATGCAGAGCATTCCAGAAGTACATGACATCTATGCTCAGCTTTTGGAAATGGACATAAGATGGTTTAAAACATATGTGACCTATGTACCATCAGCAAGATTTAGGGTGAAGTAGCTAATACTTGGGTTGCTTTAACCCTATAACATGGGCTAATGTGTTTGGTCTTATGTGGCAGCTTGGATTGATGATGAGCAGCCTTGCTACAATTATCAATCTAAATTATGCATCACCATGAATTTATAAGTGCATAAGACTTTGTCACAGAGGACCATTAATACCAATGTTATGGAGAGACCTACCTCTCTGTATAGGTCTCTCTTAGGGTGACTTCTTAGGCTCTTAGTGTGACTTTAGATCACCTTTGGTTCACTTCAGTGACATTCTTTGTCTGACGGTCTTGCCCGTTCTAAGCATCTGGTCCCAGTTTTTCTACAGCTAAGCACACAATCAGATAAAGCACAAGTCTGTTAGTGATCGGTTTCACCAGCTGACCTGCGTCAGATGAACTTACAAAATCCAACTTACTGCTGATTCAACTAACCCTTGAATACAATAGAAGTTGGAAAAAAGTTACTGTTTATTAAACATGAAGCCTTGGCTAACATCTGGCTATCTTTAATTCATGCAAGATGGAGAAAAGATTCATGTTGAGCTGGGTTTGATGTCACCCCAACATAACAATGTTCCAGTTGACATCGCAGGAGAACAATGTCTCTTCAGCTTAAACACGGCAATAGAATTGTTCGCAGAACCTCTTGTGGACATAATTTTAAGCTTTACCTTCCATAGGCAAACAACACTTAGTTTGTTCAATTTAGAGGCACAAGAGCTTCACGCAAAATAGATTTTAGACATGCTCTTACAAGTCTGTCATGCAAAATAAACATGTTGATGTGAGGAGCGGCCATATTGAAATGTGAAATCATCCTTACAAGTTGTGACGGGGGCTCGTCGGGAGTTTATCCCACTTTTCAAGTAGAAGGTCCATCTTTGGAGGATGTTCCAGTTGATTTATTTTTTTCTTTTACTGGGATGTTGGAATTACTGAGTTTCCACTACAAATGTAATGTAACATTAATTTAAACTATCTAGCTTTGCAATTTCAAATAGTTACATTATTTTATCAGCCATCTGCAACTTAGTGAAGGTTTTCACCTTTGAGATCAACCCTCTGCTGCTACAATCCACAATATCTTTTAGATTAATCTTTTAGATCATCAATACATTCTATAAAATATTTTTTTGATTTCTATATGTTCCAACAGAGGCACCAATTAGTTAATTGGAGACCAGTGAAATAAAAATATGAGTCAGCTGTTACCAACTGCTCTGGGAGTTGTTATAATCCCCCAGGTTTTTTTTTTCTTCTTTTTTTTCTTTTTTAAAAAATATATGCACTTTCGAAACAGTGCATGGTTACAAAATCATTCTTGCCCCCAAAACTTGCGCACGCACACACACAAACTCCTACATATGCATCCACTATATATATTCATGCTGATATCTCCCATTTGTAAGTTCCACTGGAGCATCTCTAAATGATTTCTGACAAATCTACCCCCAGTGGTACCGAGGCATCTTAAAATAAACTGCCCTTTTTCCCTCCATCTCCTCCTGGCTGCTGCTGGATTTGACTCGCATCTCCCTCCCCATTCCTCCCCAGTGCCGTCGCCTAGGGTTGGGCCCGTGACTCATCAGAAAAGAAGAAGAGAGTTGGATAATGCTGTGGGGCGCCGAACACGATGCGCTCAGCATTACTTACATAAAAATGCTATATTGTCGCGAAGGAGGCAAGGTCAGGTTCAATAACCGAAGGAACGCTGGGGGGAATTCACGTGAGCCGAGCCGTTCAGTTCAGGAGCGCTGAGAGATTGGGAGGATAATGCATTAGGAACTAAATAAAAATTGAATACTTGGTCGAAAAAAAATAATGCAGACATATTTATTGCAGGAAAGCAAATTATGTCTTGTTCATATAGTTTAAAGGTTAACAATCAATGAGTCTCTCATCAATAAATTACAACTGTCAATTATTAATGTTGTTCTAAATAATGGATGCATCCGGTCTTCAGCTAAATAAATTATCTGACAGAAATGGATATCAGAATAGCAATAGTAAATTGACTTACTTAATTATTCAACTTACTGTGTTTATATTGAGCTCATTTTGATTTGATTTGTTGTTGAATGGAAGCATTTTCACCTTCAAACCAAGAGCTGGATGTAAGTTAATTCTCAGCTTTCTTTCTAACTCCGTCTTATGAATTCTACAAATCGGTCTCCTGTGTGTGTGTGTGTGTTTTTTGTCAGTATTATTTATTTTTTTTTATTCAAATCCATGAAAAATCCATCTTTCATAGTGAGACTCTTGCTGTATGAACCTCAGCTGTGACCTTACACTGCGTCTGGCGAATGCAAGCTGTATTTACCGTGTTGCGGTATGCAGAACACATCTGCCTCCCAGAGACCGGGAGCCGTTTGATGGCTTCATCTGATCAAATGTAAATCACACTTGTGACCCGCTAGCTGCGAGCCGTCTGCAGACTGATTGCAGCCGGTGATGTGTTTACAGTCCGAGGGCCCCTGATTAACTGCCGGGAAGGTTGTTCTTCATCTGCTTGCAGGTAAATTAAAGCGGGGAGGCGAGAGAGGCCCCTGTCGGGATCAGCTTGAGCACATCACGCTAGAGTAAGCCAAATGCAAAGCCAGCAAAAGCCACTCTTTTTTTATTTTTTTACCATTGTATTATATGATGCAGGGTCTTTCACGGAAAAAACCCAGGATTTTCCACTTCTACAAACTGTAACAGCTACAGCTGCAATCTGAAATTTGCTAGGCCACATATGCGAACATGTCATTAGCATTTAAGATGAATCAGGTTCAAGATGTGGCATTAAACTCCATCAGTGCAACGCAAGCAGTTCTTGCCATTTAAACTTTGAAGGCACACTGACTTTTCTTTATGATTACAACCGTTCTGAGAAGTACAAATTGCTGCTGCCGCTAGTCTGAAGGAGTTACAACATCTTTATTTGAGAGTAGAATGACTTTAAATCAGTCAGCAAGTAAAGCACATTCAGATTCAGGGTTTCTTTCAGTGTATTTTAAGCCTGGCGGGTCACCAGACTTTACTTGCCCTCCTGGTCTAAGTGTTAATAAATTCTATTTTTTTTTTTTTTTAAATATACCAGTAGCAGTAACAGTAAAGACAGATTAAGCAAGGTTTTTAGTTGAGGCGTTCAGGGTGTGCGCACCAGCCCGTTGGCCTCTCATGCCATCATTTCCAAATTTTGCTGCCTTCACATGTGCCTCAGAATTTTTGTAAGTTTTCACACTTTTAAATACAAAAACCCAATAAACTCGTTGCAACCAATGGGCTTATTGGAATTTCTAGGGGAAACGCTGAGATTGGATTCTGGTCTGTAAAAGATTACAGCCAAAAAAGCCACACTGCATTAATTTGTCAGGTTTCTTTCCACTGGAGTCAACCTTATTTACTTGGAGGAGTTAAGTTTCTCCTGATTGATAAGGTCATTATGAGTGAAACCTGAGCATTGAGGCGTCATTGGTTTGTAAAATTACAACATCCATATTTGATGATCCCTGTTGCTTGTTTTTTTTTTTTTTTTCTGGAAACCACTTCGCTCGTAATACTGTCTCATCCGCCATGCAGATTGCTTATTCCTGATCCGTCAGCGGAAATCAGAAACGTACAATTTCAAATTTTCAGGAGAAGCGTCAGCCTTTGGTTGGAACTCAAAACAGTCCCTGTCATTTTGTCTCTGAACAAAAGCACAGGGTCTGATTGGTCTCAAGGGCACAAACACGGAGCGGCCGCTGATGTTAACATTTGTCAGCGTGGCAACCGGTGAGACAGAGTGCTGCGTGGACATGAATGTTTCATTACATGGACCCTGACACTGCTGCTTTTGCTTTGAATACTCGCATACAGCCGTCTGTAATGAGCTTTGTTTGTTCAGTTTGGCGGTCAGGGGATAGAGGAGAGGTTGAGTTGATATGCTGTTGCAGATGCTATCCATCCAGACAAAGGCTGCCCTAAATGTTAATGATGCCTGAAAAATGAGTGGACAGAGCAGACCGTCTGCACATTTTCACCAAAAGCACAAAACGGTTGCCAGGCCTCAAGGTACGGAAAGTGACTCGTCAAAATGAAACCTCTTTTATTGTTGTTTTTTTCTTACTAAATGTGTCTCAGGATAAAAAAACGACTTCAAGGTTTTAGAATTTAGTTGTTTATTTTTCCCATCCTTCAGAAGAATTTTCCCCCAATGTCATAAAGTGAGATGACAAAAAAAAAAACGACACAACCTTGAGAGAAGTTTTATTATTTTTTTTGGACTAATTATTTGAAGCACTTTGTTTTTTGCCTTTTTTTTTGTCAGTTTTTCTGTGATGAGACAAACTGATGATGGTCGTGCATGATGCATGACTGAGATTAAACTTTCATTAATTCATTTCTCAGTTTGTTTCCAAACTATCCCCTCCTTCAAATGACTTGCCAGGCATTTAGTTTTACTTTTACTTCCCACAGTCTGGATCATTTTAAATCACTTTTTGCAACCCTATTTTTATTCACTGGCATTTAATTGAGGCCTGGTACTGTACATTTTCTGTTATGTTTTATTTACTTATTAATATTACTGTTATTATTTTTCATATTATAATTTAGCAGACACTAAGGCAGCGCACTGAAAACCAACAAGGCTGTAATGACTGCTCCCATTAAAGCAACGTTTTACCTCCCAGTTTTGTCTCTACGTTATGCAATCGAACTGCCATGGCTGCTGTCCTCAGAGTGATACCATAATGATAAATCCTAATACAAGGTGTAATTCAGGAGCTTAGTGGCTAATAAACTTGAGCCAAGCTATGGAACAAGAGTACAAATGGTTTGGGTTACTTGAGAAAATAAAATATGTCAAATTGCTCAGGTTTCAGAGAGAGAGAGAGAGAAAGAGGGCGATGTACTCAGAAAGCGGTAAATATTTTTCAGCTGCCTGTAACCACTGCCCATCAAGGGGTTGTCTTCTCTTGCCCCCGTATTAGTGCAGAAGGTGACATGTGACAACTGCTGGCACAGCTGGACCTGCCTGGTGTGTCAAGAAGAAATAATTTGCCATGGAGAGTGTACCTGGGAGCTGTGGTGCTTATTTTTAGCCAATTAGGCCTCGGCATGTCCATGGTCTTGTTATAACAGGACATGTCTTGGAGGTCGATCGCATGCAAGCAAATTTGAGACTGAACCCAAGACATTTTGGAGGATCTTATCTTCACCCTTTATCTATAATTATTTAGCACAAATGTGTTCTGGGATGTGATTTCCACCAAAGACTGTGATGATAGGTTTTCCATTTGCTTCACAACTCCCTGAAAATATTTTTTTGGGGGGAATACTCTTGAACTAAGATGCACTTATTTCAGAAACACTATTATATGTTTGTTCACTTGAAATAAGACAAAGCTAACTTATAAGTAACTTTTCAATACATTCTCAGCTTTTGTATTAAGTAAATGTCTTAATATTGATTTTTTTTAAAGTTCTAGTTCCCCTTGTTACGTGAACTAATCTACCAGTGAAAGTATAAAAAATTTTTAAATTACTATTAATCAAACCCAGCACTTACAAAGTTTACCTAATAATGCAGTGTTGAGATATTTACAAATGAATGTTTTACTCTTTTCTTGCCATATAATGTATTCAAATTCAGAAGGATCATATAAGTTTAAGTAAGTAACAAATATGATTTGTAGTTGGAGAAAGAAATGATCAGAAGTTCTTGAATTTGTTGAGTGGCTTCTCTTTTACATATTTCTCACTTTTGCAATCAGGATCTAATCATTTAAAAGACAGAAAGTAGCTTTCAGTTCCTGTTGCCTAGGGAATCACAGGCTCTTTGCCAAGTTCCTGCCATCAACTCAGATGACCCTGCTTTACCATAACACAAGTTTTATTGCAAGTCCAATTTTCTCGTGATCCGTCTTGGTTTCACCCACAGTAAAGTGTCATGCAAAACTAATGTTTATTGCCCAAACCTGTCAGGCTTCCTGGGATGAGGCTTTATGATGACGGATCAGCTATTCTTCAAACTCCAAACGTACCAGCAGGAGTTTGGTGAGTGAGAAATGGAGGCATGTGGTTCATTCAGGAAACGCATGTTTGTCATTCGCACACTCCTTTCATGGAAAAAGAAAAATGAACAGACTGCAAAATTTGTCATAATTATAGTCATGTTCACAATTTGACCCATCTCAGGAGACATGGGGCCGGCGTTCTTCTGTCACGAGTGCGACAACTAAGAGATTAAACAGCACTGTAAAAACAGATGTTTGACTTTTTAGTTATTGACTACTTGTGATATGGAAATGAATGTGGTGCAGCCAGCAAACTGAGAGTACCAGGGATACAATGTGCTTGGAAACTGAAGAAGCGAGTAGAGCTGATTTACAAGAAAGGCATACAAGCGATTTGCCGATTGAGGTTTTGTGGCCGATCGTCTGTCCCTAAAAAGACTGACCTGCTGTTTCTGATTTTGGCAAGTGACAATTTTTGGCTCAATTTTAGCAACAAAGTTGCTAAATTGGCAACCATTGGGTGACTATTGTTAAGTCTCTAAGGGCACATATAATTTAAAGTAAGACTGGACAGAAATTACTGATCAAAAAGTCACAATGATTTCTCAAGCAACTCGTTCCACTGCATAGGCATAAGGAAACATGACAGATGCTGCTGTTTCCAAAGAAGTGAAACATTTTCCACATCAGTAAGAAGGCTGCATTGATTTCTCCTTGGAAACAGAAACACCGGTTGATAACTAATATAGTTTTTAAGAGGATTTTGGACACCTCTGGAATTAAATGTTTCCAAACTACAAGGTAAATGAATTGAAGATTATTTATATAAAGAAAGATGCAGGGATTTGTATGTGAGGAACATTTCAGTTTTTTCCCATCCATTTCCAAATCCTAGAGTTTGTTCAAACCTGAGGTGGACCAGCCTCCTGTAGCCGCCTCCATGAAAGATGCAGCTAAAGCCACACTCCAGACCCTCGTTACGCTTGACATGGCAGCTGAAACCAACATATACTCCAGTGCCGTCATCCATACAGTTGCGTAATGCCGCACTCCCTCCCCCCCATCCCCTCTCAGTCTGAAAGCCCAAGGACGCTGGGCCACAATTATTGTGAAAGGTTATTTAGTGTAGCAGAATACAGCGCATCCACTCGGCTGCATGCATAATTCAGGACGACGGGTTGAATGTAATGTGTTCGCCGGCCAGTCGTTGCACTGCCCAGTCGAGTGTGTGTTTTTGTAGTTGGGATAAAATGCGTTGGAATAAATATTAAATCCATCCCGGTTTTTGTTGTGAAGAAGATGTAATGTAAAAAGTCATATCGGTGAAGGATGAGGCTGGAGCCTTTTGTAGTGGTTATGTAACTCTAGTGAACTCTACCTCTGTTTGATGAGTCAGGCGTGAGAATACATCTGGTATCAAAAAGGCACTCGACTTGAAGTGAAGCACAATCACGGCCAAACGACACAAATGTCTTTGCAAACTTGCAACTTCGGTTTTTATGTTGATAGTTCTATTACCAACACAAAATATTGTAAAATGTAGGAAAGACTTCAATATAAGATGCACCAATTGCAGATTTCTCACTGATTGCAGATTGCCAATCTACAAAAAGCCTGACCAACCAAATCAGATAGTTTTTCTGGAAAGTCACTAAATATAATGACAAAATCTTTAAGTTGGCAACAGTTGGGTGACTGTTGTTAATCGCACATGTCACGTGATGTGACCTGTCCTCTTTTATGATGAAACAAAAGGGACAGTGCATGATTTCAGACTTTTGCAGAAGTGAGGATCAGATCAGTTTCACATGTATTGACCAATTTTCAATCAATCAATCAATCAATCAATCAATCAGTGAATAATCTTCATACACAGTCCATATATCGGGTTGCTTCTCATCAACAGATAATCTGTTTCAAGAACTTGTCTTAACCAAAGATTTGGTTCCAAATGTCTTCCAAAAGCTTATTTTAGCAGCAAATAAATGGTGATGGGACTTTTGAAATGTAAATTTTTTTTGCAGCTACCTAGAAACATGTAGAAAAGGCTAAACCTGTGATACAAACTTACTGGTTGTACAACTACATTGGCTCTTGTAAAAGAGTCAAGGCCTTGCAAATCGTTTTTCTTTGTACTTCCTGTAAGGAGTGAAGAAATTGGATTATTTCAGCATTCGACTGTTTAGTTCTTAGATTTAGTTTTATGGGTAAAAAAAGTTATGGCTCAGAAGTTCATGAAAACAAACCCTAGTTTGTGATCATTCAGTGAGTTCTGCTGCTAATGTCTGTTTTTCTCTTCTCCTCTGTACCTGCTAGTAGTTCCCTGCAACAAATGTGTGAACATGAGAAAATCACACCAAGAGTTCCTCTCGGCTCTGCATGAAGGTGTGAATGAAAGGGAATATTCTCTGAGAGGGGAGTTCTGTTGAAGCATAGTTTCCATTTTTCCTGCCTGTACTACTTTGATCCACAGGCCCCTTCACCATTTGCTGTTGGATTGGGACAAAGACATTAGTGTCAGATTATTTAAATTCTCCAAATTAAGGATGTGGGTTCACCATGAATCAGACTTGTCTTTTCATCCCCCAAATACTGTTATGGCTGGAAGTCTGGGGAATTGGAGTCAAAGCAAATGCCTCAGATCTTTCTTGAACCATATTTGCTTTGTGACAGGATGCATTATCCTACACTCATCAGGGAATACCGTTTCACTGAAAGGATTGCCTAAAATGGCCGAAACTCATTTAGAAAATTTCCAGTCATGCCTATCTGTGCTTTTACAATTTAAGAGACGTTTCATTCACTCTGCCACACATATGCCATTGCTTAGATTGGTGGTATATGGCAAAGTAAGGTCCAAATGGATGGCAGGACCCAGTGATTCTCAGCCTAAAGCACCACATTTCTGCTGTTTGTCTTCCAATAGTGGTTCGGATTCTGAAATCATGCGTTCCGCAGGTAACAGATGTACATGTACCAGCTCGGTTTCTTCCAATCCTCTGTAGTCCAGTTCTGATGGCAGGTATGAACAGGATCCACGAGCTACAGCATGGATACTGTTGCTGTGTTTCCACTGAAAGAACTATCATTCTTGAACTGTGCCTGTTTGGGTGCCTTTGAACTTTGGTGGTTTGAGAGCTGTTTCCATCAGTCTGGGGAACCAAGCATGCGTTTCCATGAGTGGGAGTTAAACAGCGTGGTAGGAAAGCCTAGTATTAATATGGCTGAGCGGTGCATTTCTTCATTCTGTACACATCTTCCATTAAGTTATTTTTACTACACATAGCAGAGAAACTAACAGTGTGAAATAGAGAAGATAAAAGTTTTGTACAGTGATGCGCTGACCAGGCACTAATGCACATGGAGTGTCTCTGCTTTCCAGCACTCCAGCCAGCCCAAAAGTAAAACCGGCTGCTGTTTCCTCAACAGACCAATGCATATTCTTCGCTAGGAGGCTTTATTTATTTATTTTTGTTACTTTGTTCAGTTTGACCGTCCTTTTTCTCCAGGTCTTGACCGACCTATGGGTTACATCACAGTTTGCTGAGAAAAATCAGTGATTCTGAGGTGCCTCACTGGAAACACGGTGCATTTTGTGAAAACATTTTCTGTGGAAACGCGAGATACTGGTTCGAAAATTGCAGAACTTGAGAGTTAGTCAGGTGTGAGTGGATAATGAGGACAACCTAATGGCATTCACTAAGCTTCATAATTTGTCTAATAATTGAATTGCCCAACGCAACATTTGCAACATTTATGGAAGTTGATTTCCAAAGTCACTTCAGGTTCTGTTTTGACAGATTTTGATGTGGGTGAAAAGAGTTCAGCAGAAATGTGTGAAAAAAAACAGCTTTATAGTTGAGCGTCTAGAAAGGGGGAGGGGGAATACACCCTGAAGATTTTTATATCTTCACATTACTGGCTGTCTGATTTTAAATGTCAAATCAGTTTGTTTTATTTTTTTGTTAAACCCAGTTGGCCTAGGGACACATTCCCTTCTGTCCCCTATGTGTGCTGCGTATGACAGAGAGCTGTGTTTTCACTGAACGTCTTCATTTCAGGCTGCCAAGCGGCCGCAGGGCACACAACGCTTACCGTGTGCGTGTTTGTGTTTCTCGCGCCTTTATGGCTCTTGGTCCAAAGGTGCAATATTTCATAGTAAGTATGTTTGCATGACTGTGTTTGCTGACACTCTCTTCACACTTAGGAAGTAGTGGAGGATGCAACGGGTTTTTAGAAGATCAAACCATGACTGTTTCAACCAAGTCATGGTTTAAAGTCTACGCTTATTTTAGGACTTTGATCTTTTAGTCTCCTCCCAGATGAGGAAGTATTAGGTTTTCCTGATTTGGTAAAGACCAGATGTGCTCCATAATAAGAGGCCTGATATGTGTTTGAAATGTGGAGATTTGTCTGGCTGCTGTTTGTTTCTGTACTTCTGTGATGTACACCATGATGTAAGCTGTTTCTAAAAATAAATCTGAGAGGATTGTCTGGCCTGATGATGAGTTTTGATACAGGATAGAAGTATTTATGTAATGCTGCCCATGCCCTGCAGCCTCCTGTGCTGCAGACTTTGGACTCTTGTTTGTTATTTTTTTTGTTTGTTTTCTGATATTTCACTTTTTCATCCTGTTTTCTGTTCTGGTCAGTTTCTTCACTTCCCAGCTGGTGTTATCTACCTATTCGAATGCAGTCGGTGAACTGTAATGCCTGTCCTTCTTTGCGAGGACAGGGATTACAAAACACAGTCATTTTTCACCCTCTGCTCTGAAGCGTAATCATGTGCTGTCCAAGTCGAAGCAGGCCAGGAAACAGATGGGCTACTCTGAGTTTCATTACCCAAAATATTTTACAAGGAGAGCAGAATTTCTAATTTCTTAGTGAGATGGAACCTGGATGCTTCTCCATGCTATGAATTGAGTTTTACAGTCTCAGGACATTCTGCAGAATAGTAGAAACACTGAAAACCTCTGAGAGATTATCCTGAGTATCATGGCTGTCTCCCTGCTTTTAACTCAGACACACATTCATTCACTAATAATGGACTGAATCTATTTACCTAAAATTACCTTGTTTTATTTTTAGAATAATTATTATTTGGTAAAAAATATAATGTTCGACTAAGAATGACTTCAATCAGATTTGATAAAACGTGCACTCAATTTTCTGATTGACATCTTAACTGAAATTTATAAGCTGAAAGTTGAGCTGTGACTATCCTACAAATTACTAAAATTAAGTAGCTAAACAATGTTTTATCAGTGCACCGTTTTCTGGCCAGGTGATTATTTGTGTTGCATAATGGTCTCACTTCCCTGTTTGGTAGGGGCTAAACAGGGGGCAGGGTGTGAGCAGCACATACACTGGGCAGTTTGACACTGCTGAGACCCTCTTTCTGGATCTGATTGGTTGCTTCTTACCGAGCAAGCGACTGGGAGGAGCTTGAGGTTTTTTTGTTTTTTTATAATTGTTTTTTTTTTCAGACTGAAAATTTAGTATAACGATATACAAATAAAAAATAAAATGAGAATAGTCATAAAAATATGAGAATAAACTTGAACCAGAAAAGTCATAATGAAGAATGGAGTCATATGTGGATGAATTACAAAAATCCAAGAATAAAGTTGTAATATTACAAGATATTATAATCTTTTTCTTACATGATTTTATCATCATAATTTTGTGATAATTTTTTTTTTCTTAGTCGCCTTAATGTTCCGTCGTCTTGTCAGGCACAGACATAGTCACTGTTTTAACTAATGTATAAGTAAAAAAATAAAAATAAATAATCATTTTTATAAGAGTTGCCTTCTCCAGCTTTAACAATGTTGCCACAGATTTTACTTTGACCTTAGAATAATGAAACTAAATATGTGTTGCTTTTATTTTAATTGTTTTAACCAAGCATAAATAAATGACCTGCACAGATGGTTTTGTCTGTGCAGGTCATGTGTCTTTATGTGCCTGAATTTGAAAAAAACAACAAAAAAACACCTGGAGTATAAAACATAAATTTGTAGCTATTTAATGTACAATAATTTGCTAAGAAGACTTGCCTTGTACTTTGTAACATCATGAGAATCTACATCATGAGAATCTACCAACACAGACTAAATGATTGTAAAATGATCTGAAACATGTAGTTTCTTGAATAAATATGAAACAGATTTCTGCAGTGCTGCTTTCTACCCATACCTACTTTTATTATTGCAGATACATTTCTGGAAATGTTGTGGAAGATGTGAAACTCAAAGAGGGAAGTTGTAACAACTGTAAGGAGCTTAAGGATTTAATGGTAGGTCAATTAACTGGGTCTCAATTCAGAATTATGCAGCGATTAGCTTTTAGAACAAAGAGTCCTCTGCAGAGACGAGAGCTGCCGTGTCATTTCTCTGTACAGTGAAGTAAAGCCGTTTGTTGGTAGATAGGGGGCAGCAGAGATGTACTTGCACAAACCAGCATCCCCTGCATTCCTCTGTGGAAAAATGCATTGGATTTGGGGAAGAGGGTGAAGAATTGGAAGTGTCAGTGGTTAGAAAAAAAAAAAAAAAAAAGGAAAAAGGATTTGGGTCAGATGTGGCCTGAAGTTAAGGAGCTGTCACACTGGAACTGAGCTCTACGATTGTCACATTTATCTAGGAGGAAGCATGCATGCTGCCATCAGTATGAGGTGGATCACTCTGCATGGCCAGCAGCACATCTATATTCTGTTTTGAGTTCCTTTTGCGGCACACGGATGCATTTTTAAGGCTTTCCGATAAGTGGAAAGTTGACATCTTTTGCATTTATCTCCTTTTATCAATTCAGATTTTGTTTTTTGTCCACCCTGTGTTTGGTTCCCACATGCCTCCTGCTCCTGGTCAGCAGGGGAGGAGTTGGGTGAGTGAGAAGGGGGTTAAATTAAATGAGTTGTAGAGGCTTCTCTCGTTGTTTTATCGCTAATGGAATCCAGATAGTATCAGCTCAATATTGATCTTTTTGTTTTTTTCCCCTCCACTGAGTAGCAATCACATAAAACGTGGACCCTAATGCTTGGGGAAAGGACACAAATGTGCACGCCTCACGGCCTGCAATCTCATGCCTAGTCAGAGCAAACAGGAACAGAGACGGCGTGACTCATCACCAGATGGCTGAGCCGGAGCGTGGAACATCTCTGCCGCCACCAGAAACCCTTATGCTTTTACCACCTGGAAAAGACCCAGACGACCCGCTGCTGGAGCCTGGCATCCTGGGAGGACGCGCACAGCCAGAACCAGGGCAAACAGGCACCGCCTCGCAAAAGTATTCACACTCTACTGAAGTTTTTTTATTTGTTTATTTTTCTACATTTTGTCGTATTTCAGACAAATTAATGTATTTTAGCTTTTTTTTTTTTTTTTTTTGGTTTTGGCTTCAGGTCTAAAGTACGACTGATGCATCCCAACACAGGAGTGTTAGAATCTGACCTTCCCAGTTTTGTCCACAGTTTTACTCCGCAACATTGTTTTCAATTTTTGAGCAGGTATGAGGCAAACCTGAAACTGCTGCTGTGCAAGTTTACTCAACTCGCTGTTGCTAGGTAACCAAAGAGTGAGTGAGTTATTTGACGCCGACAGCCTAGCTTAATTCGCTATGAGAGGTTGAGCAGCTAAAGTCTTTCCTCTGCCTGCATCTCCCAGAATATCCAGTGAACATATTGGATATTCTATCATATGTATTATCAATTCATATTAATTATGTGTCTATCTCAATTATTATTATTGATTTATTATCCTGAATCTCCACATTTTGAGCCAATGTCCTCCACATCATGCTGCATGCACCTTGTATTCAGGGTTACTTGTGTAATGGCAATAAAATAAATTACCAAGTGTCCTACTCTGCTAATGAGGACAAGATCACATGACAGGGCCATGCTTTAGCAAAGCAGTTTGAGGCATTGATGCAGTTATCTCCTCTGCTCCAGAGTCAATGGAACCTCCCAGGTATGTAGCAGCACCTTTAACTGCTGTTGGCTCCAGAAGCTGCTCTCCTCTGTAATGGGATGTGAAACCAGCTGAATTTTAAGTAGTTTTTGTACTGGGGGTGTTTGTGGGGGACACAGCAATTGTGCATTTTGCTTTTCAAATTCTGGTGAGCAGACATGGTGGGGAAGGCTTTCTGTTGCATTTAAATGATCTATCAAAGAAATCAAAGGAGCCTTTTTTTTGTGGTTAGGGCTTATGCTAAAGCTTAGGCTTTTAAAGCTTTTATGGAAAATTCCTTTAGAGCTGCTTGCTTTTCCCTGGAATTGTTTGGTCTTTGGTTTACACTTAAACTCTTTTCTGATTCTGACTGGTTAGGAATCACTCCCAATCGATTTTGCTGAAGGTTGTACAAAGTTGAGTAGGGGAAGAAAAAGAGTCTATTTTTTTTCTATAAACTCTTACCCAACAATATTGACATTTCCTCCTTAGACAACAACATCAAGAGACTTGTTTTTTTTTTTAAATTTTTTTTTTATTTTCTTTTTTTAAAGGAAACGATTAGTTTAAAAGCACTCATCTAAGGTACCGGTCATTTTTCGGCGGTAGCCATGGCACCAGCGCTAATTTTGCTCCATACGGCGGAACCATAATTACGCCTCTTTGTGTCATATTGTGTCATATTGCACACTAGCTTGTCGCCAACACATCATCCATTTCCCCGAGTCATTTCTCTCTGCCGTTGATGATAAAATCAGAGCTGTTTGGCTATGCGGTCGGAAAGCGTCTGCGTGGAGCAATGATGGAGGAAAAGCGTTTTTAAAAAAAGCCTCTGTGGCTTATTAATTATGAAACAGATGAATGGTGTGAAATAATTATGGTTAATGGGAATGTTTTATTCAATTTGCTGCAATGTCCAGATTAACACTTTTGCTGTAATCGGGAAGGAGGAATCAAGGATCATCATTCCTCTTTAGTTAAGTCTGTTTAGTGTTTCATTATATTAAAAAAGTGCATTTTATTATTAAAGAGTTATTAAAGGTATAGAACAATCTTAAGGTACAAGGTCCAAGGTTATTGGTTCAGTCTTTTTAATGACATAAGTATTGAAAAAGCACATTGAAAATTCTTTGGAAATGCATAAAAGAAAGCCTGACTGGAGAATCTAAACGGAACCAGTTCTTCTGGTGGATTCCGAGGTCAGCTGGAGTCTGTCGAGCGCTGCTGGTGTGGACATGTTGCTAACTTGCTTCCAGCAATCCTAGCATGCACAGATGGTGCAGCGTTTTGGCCGATTGTGGGGAAAATAAAGCCTAATGGTCCACACGAAATTGCAACAAATCAGCTGCACTGTGTCTGAATGAGTCACAGGAACATGTTTCAGGTGATCTGGAAGCAAAGGGTGGGGCTGCATGTGAGAACTTACACATTTAATTTGATTTAAATATAATCACAGCTATGGTTTGTTTAAAATTTTTCACATTTACATTCCATTTTGACTCCCCTGAATAATCCAATAAGCCTTTCAGATCGTAGTTTTGCTTCTAGAAGTTCAAGACATGGATGGACAGAGTGAAGCCGATTCACCATTTGGAGGCTACGCCTCATCGTGAAGTGCTACTAAAACAATAACAACCAAGAGATGTACAGATCAGAGTTGTAACAATACTAAGATTTCAAGCTCTATAATAAAACAAAGTTTTTTACCCATGTACAATTTTTTTTGAAGGCTCTTTCTAGCTAAGGGCAAAAATGAATTATAATGTGACATTTTAGTTTTCCTTTTCAGGGCAAGACCAAAAACAAGGGAACAGTTCAGCCCTTCTTTTTTAAAAATTTCGCTGCGAGGAAGCACACCTTTGCTAGCACACAGAAACCAAAAATAGACCATTAGAAAATAAGATGTTGGCGTCTGTGAAGCTAATATTTAAACAGATAGCTTTCGCTTACATCACTTCATTCGTGACGCTAACTACTTCACTGTGGCTGACCTTACTGACCGTTTTCAGTTGCTCTTTTTCATAGCTAGCTGATGACATGACATACGACAATAATTAACAGACTCCTTGCTCATTACCTTGAGTTGCCATTTAATTTCTTACCCTTAAAATGTTAGTTTTGTGCAGTTGGTGGGGGACCTTCAACATTTATTCCTTTTCGGGGGAAGATTCAACCATAAATTTGATAAGCTATACTTTTTCCGAAGCCACTGATTGGCCACTGTTGCCTTGGTTTCTCCATTTAAAGTTGGAGTAACTCACTGTTTGAAGTGCTCTAGAGCCTTGACAAAGTTCAGCCTCAGGGAAGCCAACGCTCAAGGTTTTTGATGACATTTCCATTCCTGATGGCAGACTGGCCATTTCCCTTTGATCTCTATAAGCTCCACCTTATAGGATCTGGGTCTTAATGTCTTCGAAGGGACCTTGTGGCCTACTGGTGTGCTAAGTAGTTCTATATCTGCAGCGACACACAGGCGCAGGTTGACATGGGCCTTGGCAGAGCAAGCGAAAAGAGCACTTCAGGACATGTTTCTAATCTGCACTACTGTCCCTTTAATCGGGGGGAGGAAGTGGATTTTGAGCCAAGGAGCAGGCAGAAATCCAGTGGCCCAGTTAGACTGACTGACTGAAAGGTCTGAGTGAATGAATGAGAGAGATTATCACTGTGCTTATTTTGTTCTGCAGTTTATCAACATGGATTTATCAACATGCATTTATCAACATGTTTATTTACATGGATGGAACATAGAAAGTGGAGCATGAAAATGTCCCGATTGGACGGGTTTGTCTCCTCCAACAGGAGACAAACATGAGGTGCTCTCATGGCCCAAGCTATACACCAAATCAGCCAAAATAAAATTGAGGGATTTCCAGAGTTAAAATTGTGTTCTACCAGCACCTTGTTCTTCTTATTGGTGTAAAACACGCTGGCGATGCGATTACCGCGAGAAATGGGCATCTGTGTTTAAGAGGCTCTGCTTGTTTTATTGAACAGAATATGAGCAGAAAACACTGTATTATACAGGAAATGTAAATATTTTTCTGTAAATGCATCAGGATCAGGTCACATGTTGCCGTTTTACACTTGAATGTTTGTCAGTGTGTGTTTGCGACAGGGATACAGAGCATCTCACACCTTTTAAAAAAAACAAAACAGTGTGTGTGGCAGCTGCTTTGTTCTCTGTCGGTTGTGATTAACATTAAACCCAAGGGCAACAGCGTGCTGCGTGTGTGTTCGTATGACTGTCAGGCCTTCGCATGTGTCTGAAAACATTCCACTGTGACAAATATCCAGCTGCAAGGGTTATGTAAGCTGCAGAAATCCACTGTCCAAAGATTATGAGTTTGTTTGGCTGCTGGCCTCCTGCTGGACACATGTTGTCCTGATATCACTAATAAAGATATGTACTGGAGTCAAATGATACTATATTTTCCTAATTTAAAAACAAAACAAAAAAAAAACAACTTTTTAATGCATGTGTCAATGGTATGCCGACAGACTAAAAGATGTGTCAAAGTTAAACTTATTTAAACAATATTTTACTAACAATTTTGACCAAATTAGACACGGACACATTTTGGTCACTGCCAGAAGTTATTGCCCTGCCTCTAAAGTATGAGACGATCCACTAAATACCTCTCCAGCCCTTACTGTTATTGTCCTACAGCTTTCCTGAAAACGTGTACAGTATTCTCAGTAATCCTTACCGATATGTATGACGGCATGGAGCACTCGGAGACAATTGGCAAGGATTCTTTCATGTGTTGCGTAATGACCTGGCCCAGGTTGGTGAAACACCTCACCGCTGATAGAGATGCAGGAGTAATACAGCAGCCAGCTGGTGTCGTTGTCTTTATTAGATTTCACAGTGAGTGAACCTCATACCTCCACATTGAAATTTGTTCCCTGCTCTTTCTTCCTGCTACTTTTGTCGTGGAATGAAGGAGATTTATTTAAGCAGTGTTTGACTTTTTTTTCTTTCTTTTTTTTCCACGGTTGCTTGTGCTTGTTTCCTGAAGGCCTTCTTTGGCTTAAAGTGAGAAAAATAGAATCAGAGTCAGCTTATCATTTCACATGTTCCACAGCTGAACTTCCCATTTTGGAAGCTGTTGAAATGGAAATGAATGCCCTCATGTCAGCAGGCTGCGTTATTCTGTCCAGCTCATGGAGCTTGTGTCTAGGTCTTCTGGATGGCAACCCAGCACGGGCGCGCTGGATCAAGGGTGGCCTCAGCATGCGATTCCCTTTCCAGAAGCAGAAGCCAACACGCTTGTTTGTTCAGGAAGATGGCGGGAGATTTGGGTGATGGATTAATGGTGGCAACGCAGTGGCGCAGAAGATTCTCCTTGGGGTTGGGAAGAGGGTGAGGCTGAGGGAAAGTGATGTAAAAGGTAGAAGTTGTTGCTTCATCCTGCCACACCATAACTTAGAAATAATGATGAAGCAAATAAAGGTGAATATATATATATATGTCATTGCCTTAAAATTCATAGGAATATATTATGAAGTTCTTTTCAAAATAGCTCTCGTGGAGTTGAACTGGATTGAGAGGATCTATAACATTTTGGAGACTTGTCACAAATTTTCAAACAAATTGAGCTCCACAATTTGACTGGGGCTCAGTAGTACCTGAAATTGCTTGCATATAATTATTTCATTTTAATTATGGCTCTGTGTTGGGTTCTCAGTCTCAAGTCTTTACCAGAATCTTACAAGTTTTCATAAAGCATAGTGTTTTGGGTATATTCATCTTCTCTCTCATAAAAGCCAGATTTGTAGAGCAAACAACTAATAGTTATTGACCCAAAAGATTTCCACTGTGGATCACCTCAGCTCCGCCCGGGGTGACTGATCTATGATTAATGCTATCCTTATCCAACCTTTGTTTAGGTCAATGACTGTATCTTGGTTGATTGGCAGTGTATTCATCTGAATTCTGGATCATGAAGTCCGGATCAAATGCCCTATCACCAAAGTTGAATGAAATAAAATAAAAAACTGTTTGTTCATCCCCAAAGGACATTAAGTGTTGTCGCGACTCTTATCATCCAACTATCTTCTAAGAGTCCTTGCGGATGATGCTGTAATTCTCCGGTAGCGACGAGTTTTGCAACAAATCTGAAGAGGCCTCTGACTGAAGATACTGTTGTATCATCATCTGGCGATCATGATACAACAGTATCATTTTTAACTTAATGTTTAGTTTTTTTTTTACACTTAAGGAACATTGGGAAAGCAAGGTCTACAATTTCTGATGAGATGGAAAAGGACATTTACACTTTTGACTATAATTGGACTGATTGGCCTTCTATCCCCATTCAACTTAAAGGTTTATTTTTGTCATTTAGTTGTGCTTTTACTTGATTGTTATGCAGGGAATTTTTTTTTTAATTATTTAAATGTCATTTTAACTTGTATTATGCTGCTTTGAGATCAGTTGGCGTGCGCCACATGTAGCTGCACATCTGTACAGCTAGCTTGTTTACCTGCTGTGTTCTGCAGCAGCAGCTCTCAGGTCCACTGTGACATACTGGAGGCTAAAAATACACAGAGTTGTCGATGACTCTGTTCAGCATTAGTGTGGATAATGCAGCGCAGATTATTACTGTTTGTACCGCCATATTTAGCCGCTCAATCCTATGGATCTGTGTCACCTGTGTGAAGCAGACCCCTTGTGTTGGTGTGTTTGTGCTCAGGTAATCTGCCTGGCTGTTCTCAGACGTGGTTTCGGTGTTCACTGGCGGCCGCAGCAGCTAAGCTCTGGGAATAAGGCAGTTCAAGCAAACATGTTTGTTAAGGTTTTATCCCAAGTTGTTGGGATTTACTGAGGTTTAAATGAAGTGTCTGATATTTTTGGTAAAACACAACAGGATAAAAGCATGACTGCTTTCTTTGACTCTTCTCTGTACATTTTCTATTCTGCAGCTGGTTTGTGGGGAAGGTTACTAAAGTTTATCTTTCAAATTTTCTCACGGCTGTGACCAGGCACCGGCAAGTACGAGATGACCTCCTGTAAAAAATCTGCAATATTAACTAAATTAAAAACAAAAATCTACATTATCGACTTGCTTTTATAAACAATTTAATTAATTTTAAGATATTAGCTTAACTTGGTGGTTAAAAATGATTTGTTTCACACTGAGCCAAAAGAGTACGTTTGCACCAATTGCAGTTTCCTGGCCAATCACTGATCTCTAAAAACCCTGACCTGCCAATTCAGATTTTGGTCTATTAACATTTTTTTTTTAAGTTTAATGATCACACATTCTCAATGTGATTATTACGGCATTAGCATTATATTATTTCAAAATGGTCTGAAAACAGCAATATTACCATTTATCGCAATAACGCCTGAGATAATATATCATCTAGCAAAGTTTGTTACAGTGGCAGGCTTTGCAGATTTTTCAAGTTGCAAAATGACAGAACACAAAATAAAATTGAATTACTTGCTGAATTTAGTAGTGGGTTTTAAATGACAGAATGTTCTACCATTTGTAGAATAAAGTTGGAAGTCTAACAAGCACAAATTAGCTGGTTAATCATCAATCTGCTCCTGTAGCCCACCTGCAGTTGGCTGCTGACTGAGTCTGACTGAAGGAACGTACAGATGTCAAATAACTTCATCTGTGCTTTGAATTAGGGCTGCTACCAGTTTAAAATATTGCCAGAATTGTACTTAGTATGGCTATTAGTGCAATAGCCGTACTTCTTTTACAAAACCTAACAAAAAAAAAGGGGGGGGGGGGCTTGTTTCTTTCTTCCCAAGAACATGGATAATAAATGTCTGTTTTATAAAAAAGCTTGCTCATACTTCAAACTTCAGACTTGAACTGAAGTATATTATGACTTCAGTTATATACTTCAAGTAAAAGTGACTTTTGAATCATACTGTATTTTAAGCAATAACATATTTTCTTATTTTTAAAAAAGGGGTTGCATTTTATTTTTAATACAATTCTTTTATCATCTTAAATTGCTGCTACAGAACGGAACAGTTTTTTGTATTTGGTTACTCGATTAATCACCTGAATAATTGATAGATTGCTCAATTACTAAAATGGTTGTTTACATCAATGTTATCATTGTCATTGTGAATAAAACAGAATTTATGTTTTCAATGAGACATGCAAATCACATAATTTGACTTTTTTTTGTAAATCCAAATTCAAACTTTCAAGGACACATTTTAATCTAGTCTATAAAACATATGAATAATAAGCTTCATAAACTGCTTGAGGCTTTTCTCTTTTCTTTCTAGACATGTTTTAACTGTTAAGTCCTCTTAAGGAACTGTTTTGTTTTGTTCATGGGAAGATGTTTCAGACTAAACTTCATGTTTTTTCTCTGTGAGACGTGAAAAACTGTTACTGGGAAACACAGAGGTTCTAAGGCAGAGGTTGCCATTTTCTCCCCGCTTTTTACTCAATCACTATAATTTGGAATGATTGATAATTGAAAACAAAAACAAAAAAACACTGTTTTGCATGTGAATACTTCATTCTGTCCAACTCTGTGACCTTCACTCTGCTTGTTTGGAGTTCATCTTTCAAATGAGAATCTTATGGAGCCAAGAGCAGAAAAACTAACAGGACAGCGCGACGTAGGAGGAAAGAGTTCAACGTTTCTCAGCTTGTCATGCCAGCAGTGTCCTCTTCAGACCTGCTCAAACACCAGATGGAAAGTGCGCTGCAGCCTCAGGCCAGCCAGCAAATCAAATTCCTAGAATCGCCTTACACTCCTGGAGGATCGATTTGTGATCTCTTTCCCTTTAATCCCTGTGCATCTGCAAGGATTTCTTCTGTCCACAATTGGAGTAAAATTCCCAGAAATTCTTGAATAATTTACAAATTCTTGAACTTTTTCAACTTGATGTACCTTCAGGCTGCCTTTTTTTTTATGACATATTCAAAAGTTACCTAAAATACTGAACTAAGTCCAACACTTTGGAATTGGATCTGAACACAGAAGCAGATGGGCCGTCCATCCACATTCTTCTGGTGACACCTTTTTGTGTGGAATGTGGTGCATGGAGGCCTTGCTGCAAGAAGCAAACAGATGTCCCATTTGAGCGGAGCTGTGCAGGGAATATCAAGTGTAGCTGCCTGCATCGTGCTAGTTGGCTGCTGTAGCATGAAGACGGGCAGTTCACTAAGCGCTGCCCAGCGAGACACATCATCTACCTCTTGCACCGGCCCTGCCCGGACGCAAAAGCACCTGCCTCCAGCACGTCCAGCTCCTGCAGTGCATTCTCGCAGGGAAACATGGCATCTCCTCTCTTAATAACATGGCTCTATTTGAGGAAGAAGTTTGACACGGCACTAATTTTATTGTTTTGAGAACTGCTGTTAGATCCTAAAAGTCTTAAACAAAAAAAAGTTCTAAATACACGGATCTAAAATTAAGGCCTCAAAATGTCTTGCTTTTTTTCTAATGAATTTAAGTTGGCCTTAATTACGTTAATCGTTGATCTTAATATTTAATCTTGTATGTTTTGTCAGGGAAACTTTTAAGTCGTATGCAATCATCTTCACTGTATTCTTTGACTCAAGCTGGTTTAGGCTACCGGTAATTAGTTGCTAATACACCCATGCTAGCTGGCTGTCATGAGTAAGTGCAAATTTCTCATCAGTTGGTTGGACAACATTCACTTTCACCACTGGCTCAGTTCTGTTGCCAAACCACACAACGCTACGTGCATACTGACAAAAAACAAAAGCTTTCTGTTATACATGTTAAGTTTAACTAATGATGATGGTTTTAAACAGTCTCACATTTGAGCTGGTGAAACCTGCAGAAACCCTGACTTTTGTAAGGATGCTTGTCACTGCATATCGTTTCTTGGAAGCATGTTCTTTACCGTTAGCCCATTTGTGCATTCGCTAAAAGTTTGTTGCTCCCCTTGTGTTGAGACCATAACGCATTTATTGGTACTAAACTACTACTACTGGCAATAAAAGACAATGTTATAATTCACTAAATGAATTCATGACTAAGAAGTTTATCTTTTAAATTGGCTGTATCATGTTTATCTAGCCGTAAGCATGGATAGCCTGCTTAGCGTTACTGTATCCACCTGGGTTAGTTTATTGGCACTAACTAGAGGTTGACAACCAAAGGCAAAAACAAAATCACTTTGCTTTACTCCATTCAGCGTTAGTGTTTCTACTGAGGAAAAACTCTTTCCCTCCCTTGGTTTCTTACATTTCTGTGCTTCCTCTGACATTTTAAATGCCTTAATGTTATGGAAATGCCTGATTTTCAATTGTAACAATTTTCTCACCAGTTTTGTCTTTGCAGACTTCTGGTGATTATGTCTGCTGTGTTCACTGTTTAGAAAAAGATCAGATTTTTTACTTTGTCACCAACTAATGAACGATACAGACATAAGGATCTATGAAACGGAGCTAGTTTAGAAAAAAATATTTAATGAGTCATTGAGCTAAAATATAGAGCTGAAAATCCAGCCAGTAGCAGAGTTGCACTTTTTCTTGCGCTATCTGCAGCTGTTACTTTAATAAGACTTGAGAAGCAAAGTCTCAAAATTGAGCTGTGCAGAGTTTCTACTTTCAAAAATAATTGTGGATTTTTTTAATTGATTTTTTTTTCAGAAGCCTAAGCTCAATTTGCTGATTATCATTTCTTTCTTTAAAATGCCACATTTAAACGCTGAATTGTGGCCTACGAAGGTACTGTGGCATCTAATTTGCTTTTGCCTGGCATGCATAAAAATCAAAGTGCAGATGAAGCCGGTTTTGCTAATTGGTATGCGGCAGATGCCAGTTAAACCACACAGACAAAGAAAAGATACAGGAACTGTTAAAGGTTAGAAAATTCAGTGGCAACTTTCAGAACTGACATTTCCAATAATATACATGCTCAACACACTACATGCAATAAAATATTCTAATGTTTGGGCTGTCTGGGCTCTATACACATCTGGAATGAGTGTCAAGTTTATCCTAAATGGGATGGGATTATCAATAAGGATACCGATCTGATATAGAAAAACAGCGCTGAGTTGACTTAAAATGTTTGTTTTTTTAACCGCAGACATAAATGTACTGAATTATGAAAGTATTTGATTGCTCTGCACACTTAAATAGACCAACTTTAATGTGTTCAATCAGTGCAGTTAGGACTATAACAGCCAATGTAAGTCAAATACTAAAGAAACTAGAACTGACAAAAACATTCGGTTGACTAGTTTGGTCAAACATGTAAAACTACAGTGCAATAAACTTTGTTTCAAAAAGTGCACTGAGGAATTCTAAATATAATGCAAAGTCAACAATAAAGCATGATGTTGCTCAGATCGCAAAGCACAAAATTATACTCTGTAGATCTGCCCTTATGGATGGGACCATCATCACAAATAGACAATCTCACATTTTTTCAACATCATCGGTACAGATATTGATATCGGATCAGTGCACCTCTAGTCATTTACTGCTCAATCCATCATGTAATCCAGAAGCTTTACGTTGCCGAGCTTCACAGGAGGCAAATAATTAAGATTGACTTGAAGTTGTTGCATATTAAGAAATTTTTTTTCCAGATTTGGAAAATGATGCAAACTCTCTTTGTGCACTTGATTGAATCGAGAAGCGTCACTCGATCCTGCAGGGGACCGGCTTCAACTTGTCTCCAGTGATTTGGTGTAAGAGCCAGATTGACATGATTGACAACTGCCCAGAGAGCTCCTGGAGGCTCCGTCTTCATTTGCTAAGCCTGTCTGGAATGTCACTCTCCATCTACAAGCTGTTCTTACTCCTAGAATCATGGATTAGATTCATCTTACTCTTGTTCAGAAGGTTGTAAGTCTCACCTAAACCATCTCTTAAATCCTAATGTTCTTTTGTTCACTTGTGGCAACTTCCTCTTCACGTTGTCTTAGCTTGTACGCAAGTTGAAACGCGTTGCACAACAGTAGGCTAATGGATGGGTTTCAGTGAGGCACAGAGTGTGCCAAGATCTGCCACTGCTGTAGTCTGCAGAGAGCCACCGGGTCGACTGGCTTGAGCCGACGGGCCTGCCAACTGTCTGGGGAGAGGGGAAGGTAGAGAGTGGGAGAATGAAAAGAGAGGGACGTAAGATGAAGGCTATTTGGGAGCAGACTCTGTGTCCTGAAGTAGGGTTAAGCCCCGCAGAGGGATATGACCACGGCTTTCCAAATCACAGAACAGGCAGATGCCATTAACACCAGCAGTGGCAGATGCTAATGCCTCCAGTCAACCAGTCGGTGCTTTCTGTTTTGATAATGAACAGATGTGTGACAGAGAAAGAGAGGGAGAGAGAGAGAAAGAATGCAGGAAAGTTGGTGGGTCTTGTGTCTGTCGAAGGGCTGGAATCCAGGCAAAGACAATGGAGAAAGACTGCCATGTTGGCAGGAGTGTGATATTGAAACAACGGCCTCAGGAAACGGGCAGCACATCACTTCACCTCCTGGTCATCTCCGCTGTGTAAATCAGAACCTCTGTCAGCAGAGTGGCAAAGAGAATGTTTGTAGCTTGTAATTTTGAATAAATAGACTGACTGGTGTGACTGATGTTACAGCTTGGCTCTCCTTCTCGGATTGGGGACCTTTTTAAATCAAGAAAGCTTTGATCATAAAAGCTTTGAGTAGAATTGCACCAAGAAAGGGTCTTGGAACTCCACCAGGCAGCATATTTCTGACCAAAACGGTCTGCTGAAGTCTGGATCTGCTCTTGTCCAGCACCAGCTGTAATTCCATTAACCATGAAATTGTGCAAATTGAATTCCGAAAATAAATCTGCTTAATGAAAATGGCAATTTTGAAAGAGTGTAAGTGTTTTTTATCTCAAACATTGATAAAAAAAAATTTGCACTAGAATGAGGTGGATTTTTGGCTGTTTTGAAATGGATGGAAACACTTTTTTTCACATCACAGTCAGAAGATCAGACCACCAGAATGTTACTACTGACAAAAATGACAAAGAAGCTGAAAGGAAGTGGTAGGAGGAAGGATGACTATTTGTTTTTGGGGGGGCTTTTTCTGAGTATGTGCAGCTCGCGCCACCATAGCTCTCACATCGTCATGCTGTTTACAAAAAGTTGTGTATTATTTCAACATGTTGAATCCATCGCTCCTCTGTAAAATCGTCAACTACAATATCCCCAAAACGCAGCATACGCAGCCGCTCCCATCTGGTCCAACGGAAAATTTTGTTGGACTTTCCACTGCTATAAAAATATGTTAAAGTCAACGTAGTTTCACAAATCTCTCGATGCTTAAACCTACTTATCTGAAAATATGACATGTAGCTTATACGCACAAGCCAAGCACAGCCAAGGAAAATGAAGTGCTCTTGAATAGCATGTCAAGTAGCATTTCAGCTTCCTCTTATGTATTTTCTTTGAAATATTTTTGAAATGTTCCATGAAAAAATCTGTCAATAGTTGGATTTTCTGCCAATAATTTGGAGTCAATTTCCAGAAAGTTTACGAGTAATGAACCATCAATAGGCTGAGATCTTCTAACTAGATCTGCTAACATCTGTTGGCCGTCATATTAAAAATGCATTTGAAGTGGTTTCAGTGGCGGTCCTGGCTCACATAAAATAAAATACATAAGTTAAAGCCAGTGCTACACATTTTGCACTACGTGTTTAAAAATAATTAAACAATTAAATCAGATCAATGCCATGTTGCCGATGGCGACACGTCGTGTCCTTCTTGTTCAGAGTCTGAATATGTCCACAGTGAGACAGCAGAGCTCTCTGTGTTATTCCAAGGACATAGTATAAATGAGGTAGCTGGCGTCTCGCACATTTTTTTCTTCTTCTTTTTTTACTAATTAATTTGGGCAGCCAGTCAAAGGTCCGTGCTTGAAGAAACGATCCCGGTTTCATCACCGCCTCTGCTCTGGGGTCAGGTTGGAGGCTTGTTTCACCAACAGTCTTGTTGAAAGTGAAAAGAGGGATTAAGATGATTCTGTGAACTTTCTCTAATGGGGGTTTCTTTCCTCCTTAATGGAGCTTCCATCACAGCAGAGCACCGTGAATCAATGTGCTCTCTGCCCACCCTGGTCCCTGGTCTTCTAATAAACTATCCCAAACATTCATCTGTTGAGGTGAATATAAACTCTAAAACCTCTCCCTGTTCATTAAAGACCAGACAATTTCTCAAAATAATTGGATGATAAAGGCCATATCGATGATTGGCCGGATAAACATGATTAAATTGGCCAAACTTTTTATCTGTTTCAATTGCTTTCTTGAATAAATGGATTTGGAATAACAAAACACCTCGACTAAGATGTTGAATAAAAATTTAACAAATATCAATAATAAATTCTTATTCACATGCGATTTTTACTGCATTTCATATTTAAATGGGTTAGTAATTTGCAAAATTGGTTGTTTTTGAGCTATGCATCACTTTATAACGTCGTTCTCTCATCGAATCATCTCGGGATTGTTACCTTGAGTCTTTCATGCATGTTTCAGAAATCCTTTAATCTCCTGCGGCAACCAGTCAGCAGAGTAAAACATTTTGGGGGAGTTTCTTAAAGAGACAGAGGCCCAATTTCCATTGCAAAGTCAAATTTCTTACGTCATACTTGACCTCGTATTTTCTTTACAGTGACTGAAGGTAATTGATTGTGCTATAAGATGACAGCATTTTCCTAGAAATCACATAATGCTGCCTCTTTAATGGAAATGCCACAATTATGAAATTGTATTTTTTTCTACATTAGAATATCATAAAAAATATTTTTGCACATTTGTAACGGGAACGCAGCTTTTGAAAAATAATGCAGTGGTTGGGTGTGATGTGGTGGCGCTATGCTGCATTCACTGACTGGGAACATGGAGTTTCCTGAAAACTGATTTCCAAGGATACCAAAAAAAAAGGTCTGATTTCACTCTCCTGTTGATTTCTGGGATCACATGCCAGTTATTAGTTTGTTCTAGTGCTGGCTCAAGATACAGATCACTTCATCAATCCTACAGACTGTCCTCCCTCTCCAGTTGTAATGATCAGATAGATTCTGCATGCTAAGAGCTGTTATCACTAATTTCTGCACCACGACAAGACAAAGCGGTGTCATGTTCTAACCAGCATGTGCGCTGACCAATCGTTCTCCGTTCATCGTCGGCGCTCTGCCAATCAGATCAGGAGGAAGACTGTAGACTGACTGCGACACTTGAAGGCTGTGTGTGACTGAAGGGCTGAGTCTGACAGGGTTCGTTTCCCTGCATTTAGTTCTGCACAGAAGGGGCAAAATGTGTAACTGGCAAAACATATCCTTCAGTCATAATAAGCCACTGATACTTTCTCTTTCTTCTGTTCATTTTTTTGCTCCAAATCAGCTTTGTGTCAGCAAAGTCCTCAGTGAAAGGCTGGAGCTGAGGGGTGTTTCACAGTGATATAAATACACTTTGGAGAAATATCAGTCTTTCCACCAGTTGTGTGCCCTCAGGCTGAAATGTTTGTTTGTGTTTTTTTTTAATCTAAATGGAGATGTTGGATACTGTTGACAGATGCTGCTAAGTGACAGAGAAATCATTGGCTGGAGTTCCAGGGTTTGCTGCCTGCTGTGTGTTGTGCTTCTGTTTGCTCTGTTGTCCAAACTTATTTCAGTTTGTTGTCCAAAGGTATTCATAAGTTACTTATGAATAAGTTATTCATACTTATGTATGTATGAATAAGTTCATAAGTATGAATAGGTTATTCATACTTATGATGAATAACTTTGACAATAGCTGCATTTAGTCATGTTTTCAAATGTATTGATATTTATTTGTGTCAATAAATATCAATAGACCTATATTGAGCAAACAGAGTTATTTGTACTATTTTTCACCACTAACAATACAACCATTTTATTGTATCATGACAAAATCTTATGATACGATCACAATAAATGATAAGCGATATGATAAATGCCTGTTCCTAATGTACCACATTTTCTGTTATCTGTATTTATTTTAATTATTTTTACTTGTCCTCAACAGTGAAATGAAGAGACAGAATCCTGTCTTTCTTAGCTGAAAACGACGAGAAAAAGACATTAATGGCGATGCAGGTGGTAAATGGACCTGCATCGCCGTCCTTCTGACAAGATGCATAAACGTCCAGCAGGTACTAAAACGTGTGGGAACCCTCAGCTGAAAAGCATTAGGACAAAGTGCTAGCTGTCAACGATGGCGCAGCAGGAGCATGTCTCCTTGAAGAAAATTCACGTATGTGTGGAGATTGTTTTTCCATTTACCGTGAGGCCAGAGTGGAAAGAAGCAATCTATAACCAATCCATCAAATGAAGCGATATCTCTGTGACAATGATGTTTCTGTTGGAGAAGATTTCAAGGAGTGCCAACCGGATTACACTCAGAAGCACTTAGTTTTCTTTATTTTCCCCAGAACTATGTTTGACAGCAGGTGGCTTCTGGTGGTGGGGGGCTGATAGATATTAGCCAGTCATTTTAGAAAGCAATTTTCACATCAACGCTGTTGTGCTTTTGCATGTGCAATGCTAGGATTTCAGAACAGGAGAGAATGTGTTGTTTTCAGACATTGATGCGTCTCAGATGCTGAACGAAAGAAAAATGGCTTCTGTAAGTACAGAGGTGGCCTAACACCCGACTATTACTTTTCATGGTCGAAAATGATTAGCATTCACGACCACCCATACTAGCTTAATGAACAAATACTAGCTTACACACTTGAGCTGCAGTTATTTAACACAGTTACCTCACCCAGTTAAAACCTAAATTAGTTTTCACAATTCAAACATTGTTTTTAAGATTATTAAAAATATTTTGTGAACTTACTAAACATTAAGAAAAAAAAAGCCATTTTCAGGAGCTAACAGTGCTAGCAGAAGCTAAGGCAAATTTAAGAAGAAAATTAATGAATGTGTAAAGTAACAATGAAGCACTTTCAGATGTTTACAACAATCTATTTTAATATATTGAGAACATTTTTTTTATCCTCATGCTAACTTTAAACAACTTCAGTTAGCAACTGGCGATCTTTGAAAGAACAAACAAAAGAAAAATACTCTTTTACTTCTCATTTAAAAAGATAGAAATGTCTTTGGTCTGGTCTAATGCAACAATGAATACGATTCATATTTTTCCTGAAATATGAAAACAGTTATTTTGAGGAAAATGGTGTGGAAAACAATTATCTTGTCATATGGTCAACATTACCTTTATACATGTGCAAGAGAGAAGAAAATGAAATTCTGTGACTTATACTTTTTGAAATCTAATCAAAATCTACTAAAACTGTTCAGTAAGAGCCTTAAAAAACTTCTGTCCAATGTATTCTTTACTTTTTTTATGTGCCATCATAATCAAAAACATATCTGAGTGTTGGCACTGTGTTTTATTTGCATTACACATACACAATGACTGCAGATCCCGATTAGCCCTAAGCTCTTTCGGAGTTATTTTTACTTGCACCCCGTCTCATCTTGGCAGGAGATCTCACCTCCTCGCGACTTCAACGGCTCTGACTGAATCGCTCACAGCTGGACAGCTCCTCTGCTTTTTATTCTCCCAAGTACTTCTGCCCTCTGCCTGCCTTTGCCACAGGCTAAAGAAAGTGAGACAATTTGAAAAAAAAAAAGAAAAACAAGAGTCAGGATTACATGGAGTCGGACTATTAGTTTAGAGAGGGAGCGCAACTTGGACACCCACTCAGCCAGGAAAATGTTGGGCCTCGTTTCTCTGTAACGTCTACAACCAGTGAAGGAGATGAGAGGCTTCTTTATATAAATTTCTCAGAATGACGCCCACTTTCAGGTTACAGTGATTAATAATCTGCAGAATATCTTTTTTATTTTCTCTTTCTCTTTTCTTTTATCTCCACCCAACAGGGCGTTTGGCCTTCCGTTGTTGCAGTCACCGCTTTATTTACATGGGCAGCCCGGCTTTAAAGCCTCATTGGTCAAATTCACCACAACCACCCTTTGACACAGATTGCCGCCGTGGCATTTAGCGAGGGCCAACGAGCGTGATGCGGCGGACGGCTCCGTGCATCATTATGAGGAGTGTTCCGACGGAGAGCGCCGCAGTTGGGCCGGATTTCATTAAAGCTTCTGGATGCAGCGAAAGTCCTCGTTAACATGCACGACCACAGGTCGCTGCCGGCCCCTCTCCTCCTCAACGAGGGCTGGTGATCCTGGCACCAAGCGGGGCCAACTCATTATTGTTAGGCTTAAGGTAGTCCACGCCTGTCTGATTGTTGTTGTGACTCCCTCACAAACCGAAATCTTTGCAATCTGGTCAAAAAGCAATTTGAAGCAAACAGACAGGGTGGTGGAAAAACTGGAGAGATTGATCAGAACTACAGATTTTTTAGTTTGCATGTGTGTGTGTATATCGGTTATATATATGTATAACTGATGTTCCTCCACAGGACAAAAGGAAGGTGTTCCAAAAACGATAATTAAATCAACTTGCTTCATCAACTTGCATGCTATGTCTCCAAAGGAGTTTGTTTTTAAGCTTTGTCAGTTTTTAACCGGAGTGATTGAAAAGGTTTCTCTCCTTTCACTTTAAAAAGTTACACAAGCAGCATTCACAGTGTTGTTTGTGCTGCCAGAAGTCGGACTGCGACAATAAAAGTATTGTTCTGTTGCTGCAGTGGGTTTAAAGCGGAGGAAGTCGATACATAGACGCAGCTCCCCTTTTCTCTAATTCTAATCCGTCTTAGTGGAGGAATAAGCACATTTTGACCAAGCCCCAAATTTCCCGTTGTTTCTGCATCCTTTGCCAAACTGCGTGGATCCCGGTATTTAGCGATGCCAGCCTCCTGTCACAGGTCAGACTGCCACTAAAATGGCCTCCCTCCGGAGGTCTTTGGGGGAGTTTGCTCATAGATTTTATCTTTGTTTACCTTTTTTCATCCTCCCACTTTGTCAAGAATGAGTTCTTTGCTTACAGAACAGATACACACTGATACCTGGCTCAGAATGAACCCACACTCCAAAGCACACCAAACCTACAGCATCTCCAAATCCTTCATCGCTGCTGTGAGGATGATGAAGCTGCCCAATGCTTTCCAAACACTTGCTAGAACAGAGTCTTATCACATGATTATGTTCAAATCTGTAGCATCTGTTAGGATGCCCTTTTAACAGGATCAATAAGAAGTTTTTGGGGGTTTTTTTTGTTTTGTTTTTTTTTTTTTTTTCAAACCGAGCTTTTTAATATATTGCAATTTTGCCTTTCTTTTTTTCAAGCAAGACAAACAATGGAAGCGTTTTCTTACAAGGAGGTGACCAGCAACATGTGAGGGAGGGGCTTCTTTTCAATTTGCTCCTTCTTTCCATTCATTGTAAAGATTTTAAGATTTTGGGATTTCATGATGGAAAATTTTAGCTGATTTGAAACTGTGATTGGACATAAGTTGATATTAAAAACTGTCCCATTTCCAGCTGGTTAACTGATCCAGCTGCGGTTTTAATTATATTTTGTTTTACTTTTGTTCTTTCACTTGATGTAGGAACAATGTTTGTTCTGCTCAGGTTTTGTCAAAGTTCACCTGAAGCTCAAGTGCAGAACTATGACAAAGTTCTCTTAAGTGTCACGACTTCAGGTTTGACTTTGAGTATTACCGTTGCACAGTATGATGTTATTTGCTCACAAATGAAAAGAGAATCGTGTTCTAATTGCGTCTATTGAAAGCAGAAAGAAAACTTTTTTCCAAGTTCAGCAAACATCACACTGTTGCACTTTATAAGTCTTAGTTTTATTTAGATTTTATTAAGTTGAGTTCTCTGCCGTTTATAACAAGCTAGTCCGGCTGTCTGCTCATATAGTTTGAGGGTTAGAGTAGGACAGAAATATTTTAATAGTCTTGAGACATTAACTTTTTAAAATCTGAGTATACCTTGACCTGGTAACCAAAGACTACAACGGCTTCAGGAAACTGTATTTTGCGTCCCACTAAAACGAAGTAAGTCGTGAAGAACATCATAATGGATTTTTTTCAAAATATTTTGTCAAAGCTGTGATATATTATGTATGCAGATATTCTGTACAGTCTGTACCATTCAATGTGTACTGCCTATTTAGAGATATTTTCTTGAACTCACAAGCCAAACACAACCTCCAACGTCATAATAGTTTGTTTTTATTTCTCTTCTTTAGAAATTCTTCAAAACACAAAGTGGCTCCTGAATAAATGGGCGTCTCTTGAACCTCAAAGCCTTGCTTTGAACAAAGCTTGTGCACAGAAGGCCTCCTTTTTACCCAAGTTATTGATTCAGTCTCATCTTTGTTGGATGATCTTTGAAACAAACTAAAAACACACCAAAGCCTCTTCACACACACGCCCACCCACACCATTTACCTTAATGATTAGGGTAAAGTGTTTCCCCTTGTATGGAAACACTTTACCAGGCAACATAGTATGTGAGGACCATAAGGAAAATGGCCCCAACAAGGTATTACAAACAAATGTGTGTGCATACACACCCACGCACACACACGCACACGCACACGCACACACGTTTGTATTTTTATTCATATTAGGAATTTGTTTTGACTTCTATTCGTTTTAGAAATCACATTTGTTCGTAACTAACACTTATCCAAGCCTTTACCAGTTTTTTCCCCAACTTTAAATAAAATGGACAACATATCTCTCACCATGGAAGCACCAATCCACTTTTTTCACTTCCAATACAGATATCTGAGGTTTAGTATCGGCCAATACTGATCTGATACAGAAACATTGTCAAATTGACAGAAATTGTTTCTTTTTTTCATCAGACATAAAAATAGTAAATCACAAATTTATTTGCCAACTGCACCAGGACAGCATGCTTAAATACAACAATAGCGTCACAAGTTTGGTCAAACATGTAAAAACAACACAACTTTCATTTTTATCACTCGGTGCAATTAAGAGTATAACAACAAATGTAAAATAAATAATAAAGACACTGAAACTGTAAAAACTTGATAAACTTAATAAACTGCACTAAATGGTTTCAAATGGTTCAGGAAGTGCAATTAGGAATTCTGAAAGTAATGCAAAATAAAGAAAGCTTGATGTCACTCAGAGTACAAAGCATAGAGTTAGACTTAGTGGCTCTGCCCTTACATTGTCACTGTAATGTAACAATGTTACAAATATTACAAAAAAAATTTTTGATTTATTTATTATTTTTTTTTTTTTATATAGGGACAGATGCCGATATTAATAACGGATCAATGCATCTCAATCTGTAACCCTAAAAAAGGGGGTCTGCCGCATTAGGACTGGGCTTTGGGCCCCCTGAAAACCATGCAGCAGCTCTGTTAAGCCAAGTTAAGTTGATGAGACGGTAATTAGCATCAGCTCCCAAGGGAGTGCAGATAGACTTCACACAGCGTCGCATCCCCTCCACCGATCCACTTTTTTCACTTCCAATGCCGAAGCTTAGAAAGTCTTCTGTTGCTGCTAATAGCAGCAGGTCAAACAAACTCCCTGCTCTGAGCAGTTTCTGTCACATCCAAGAAGGTTTGCTTGATGCAAACATATACAAACAGACCAGATGTGAAGAACATGAACAAACTCAAATTTAGGGCTGTAACGATTTATTCGATTAATCGCGATGAGTCGATTATTGAAATACTCTTCAGCTAATGTGGTAATCGATTAATCTCTAATTGGAGTATACAAATTTAAAAAAGGAGACCATTAGCTGCAAAAACAACAGATTAAGAGCAGGAATTGAGGCAAAACTTTCCAAAATATATGTACATTTTGGATTTGAAATGAAAACACCTTTGTCTGTTTATGTTTTAGCCAAAACTCCTCAAATGGTTTTATCTGTAATGGATTTAGCTTCACTTGGTTCAAATTCACTAAGAGAATATTATTTTTTTTAGGCAACAAAATGTTTTGGAAAAGTAACTGAATTTTTGGTTCATTTGCATCTTTCCTAATGTAATTAAAAACGTTTAAGTGATCAAAAGAGAAATCTGTAGAATGGGCCAACTTTTTCAATAAATCAGATATTTCTTAATATATCAGATTTAATTTATCAGCCTAATCGTTAGAATAATCGTTAGTAGCAGCTCTACTTGAGTTATGTTATCTGGTTGAACTTGTTCAACTTTAGTCTACAAACTCAGCTGTGAACATCTGTTTGGTTTCTCAGACCTTTGAAGGAACAGGACCGTTAATGGACGTCGTCTCCATGGAGATTATGCGTTTTCATCAGGCACTCTGTGCCACGTGTGCCGCCTCAGACCGCTCGGGTGAAACGGCCAGAAAGATTCTGTTCGGTTCAGCAGTTTTACCGGGATGATTGAAGGAGCGTGCGACGAGGCGCAGTGCTGGCACTCGTTTAATGCTGTTTCAGGACTTTTTCCACACTGGAGACAGATAGTCTTCTCAGGAGCAATTCTTCACCCTGTTCCTCCAAGTTTTTTCTTGGTGTATTTTTAAACTGTCTCTCCTGTTTTGTTTTGTTTTTTGGCTATTTTTCTGTCTGTGAGTGTGTGCCCCCAATGGAGTTATGGTAGTTTTTTATTTTTTTGTTGTTGCGTTTTTGGATCCCTTTGTAAAGGGGCCAACTGGATGCTGAGTGCAGGATTAGCTGTTCAGATTAGCCTAGTTAGCTCACTTTTATCTGTAAAACTTAAACCAGAGATCTCGTTAGCCTTTTAATAGGCTTGGTGTTGTTGTTGGAGACAGATTTGATTCGACCTCAGTCAGTAGGTCTTTGAGTTTTTTTACGTAAGCTGTGTTTTTCCAAAGGCCTCTGCTGGAATGTTCAACCTGCAAACTGGCTTGTTTTCTATTTTTCTACTCTGACCAGCACCTAAAGAGGCAAAGTAATCTTCAATAGAGTTGGCTGTGTTCAATATATCATCACTGACCCAGCAAGTAACACTTTCCTAAATCAATAACAACTGACTTTCAAATAGATATCTCAGCTGCATACAAAACTGAATACTAATACAAGATATTTACCTGTTACTTTTAGTTTGAGCATTTTAAAGATTCTCTGATTCAGAATTCTGATCTCAGCCATATATCTCAGTTCAATGCTATGCAAATTGTAATATGTTTTGATTGGTAATTTTACCTAGAGTTTATTTTTATTTATTTATTTATTTGAATGTGAAAAAAATACATATTTACTGTTCACTTTATTGCTGCAATTTGTGTCCAAACATTCAGGAGTTTGGCTGCAGAATATTTTCTAAATTGAACCTCTTGCATGTACTTTTCAGTGATTATTTTTTTTCTTTTCTTTTTTTTTTTGGTAATTGTTATATATGCATAAATATTTTTTGTTGCTATTGCTTGTTGTTTTTTTCTCTTTCTGGTGTAAGGATAGGCTTCTGGACTGTTCACTTGTGTCCTCTCCATACTTTTATTTCTCCTTTGTCCCCATCTCCTCCTTTCCAGTTTTTTGCAGTTTCGCAAAAAACTGGAACCTGAAGTCTGGCATCAGTTCAGTAGTTTTATGCTTTAACACACTTTAGCTGGCAAATTATTGAACAGACATGACCGTCGGGGCATGTCGTCTTATTCTCAACTGCATTCTGGTCCGTTTGTCAACAGATGGGCTTTATTAAGCCTTTTCAAAAGAGGCCACCAGCTTGTTTTTAGATGCATGAAAGAGAAGCCGCTATCTCTGCTGAATAAATTGGCTCCAGTTTTGTCACTGTTTTCAGTGAAGTCCAACCCCCCACCTGACTCCTGCTGCTCTCTTTCCAAACCCTGCTGTTTAATCCTTCTGTACAGTAGACAACTCTACAGCGATGCTAATGAATTCACCCTCAACAAGGGTGTGATTAACCTATTGATTTCTTTTCCCTCACTTCCTTGCCACTTAAAAAATTGCCTCGCATGATTGCATTACTGTATCGCAGCCCGCCGTCGACACCGACCATCCCAGATGCAAACGCTTCAGATCAGATGCAGTCATTCTCCCTTCACGGCCTTCAGCTGTGAAGGTCACCTGTCCTGTCCTCGTTGTAACGTTCCCTCACGCCTCCACTCTGCGGTCCCTCCTTTTTTCTTTGATGGTGTCGGTAACTGGTTCTGCTCCTTTGCTTTGTTTCCCCCTCTGCAGGCTGAAGCAGAAGTCTCAGTCGGTGGATATTGCCAGTCAAGGTTTCTCTCCAACTCTGGTGCCAGCCTCGCCCCGCAACAAGGCTGCGCCACCTGTTGCCAAGGCGACCACCGGCCTGGCGGTGCAGGAAAACAACACCACCAACTCCCAGCTGCGCTCTCCTCGATGTGTCGAACTGAAGAGGGGGTACACCATAGGTAAATGACATTGAGCACTCTGGGACTGATCTGTTGGTTCTGCAGATTAAAATGTTAAATATGCCATTTTCCACCTGTTTCAGTTTAATTTGACTTTGATGCATTAAGTTGAATCCTGTGCATACACTTTAGTGTACCTCTGAAACATTATCATGCCACTTTTAAGGGTAGTGCGCCTTTGCTTCCCAACTCCCAATGAATCTCCTGCCAACAAACTCTAATTATAGTTCCCAGATGAGATTTACCCCTGGTATGAATTCTATTTTTGGCGACTGCAGTGACGATGTGGGGGCTAATTGTCTGCTCCAGCTCTGTCTCTGGGTTTCAAGGGTCGTTTGCTGCTCTGAGAGTTGAGTACACTCTGGGGAACTGACTTCACACAGCTGATGAAGTGAGCCTGAGTTAATCTAATTGTGAACTGGGGAGTGTAATGGTTCCCAGTTCCATTGATTGACGTGGTTTAGCTTGCAAGTTGCTTAGGTCACAGTAAGACCGAAGGGAACTGGAAGAGTGCTGGTGCCTTTTTTCAGCAAACGTTTCGGGTGGGAGGCCCCCCAAAACACAGGGCAACATAGAGACAGATAGGACAAACAACCATTCACACACACTCATACCTAAGAAGAATTTAGAGAGACCAATTAACCTGACAGTCATGTTTTTCGACTGTGGGAGGAAGCCGGAGTACCTGGAGAGAACCCACGCTCGAACAAGGAGAACATGCAAAACCTATGCAGAAAGATTGGAATGGAACCCAGGACCTTCTTGCTGTAAGGCAACAGTGCTACTAACTGTGCCACTGTGCAGCCCAGTTTTCATAAAATGATATTTTTTTAGTTCTTTAGGGTCAGCAGATGTCAGCTTTGCATCATAATGAGCTAATGGTTAGTTTACCATGGCATTCCTATGATAGTTACGCATTTTCTGGGCGTTTTTTTCTTTTTTTTTTTTTGTCACTTTTTTCTTTTTTGATAAATTTCCAAAACAGTGAAATACACTTTCTTTTTCTAAAGCACCAAAGTCCAGAGTGGTGCTGGACTTTCAAAAACAGTTGACTGCTGTGTGACGTGAGCATGTGGGCCGTACTGAGGTCGCAAACCATTCATGTAGAAATATGATTGTGGTTGCATTTAAATTTGTCATGTGAATGACTGCGCAAAAAAAAAGAAAAATTATGATTTCAGTAGAAAATTGAAATTGAGCATCAAGACTTGCTGAAATTGCATTTAGTGCACCGAAGTCACATGCTGACGGAGCTTTTCTGCAAAACCTTCATTTTGACCAGAAATATTGTGGCATTTTAAATTTGCTGAATCTCTTTCTTAAAGATGTCAGCACGCCCCAACCTGGTACTAAATAAAAAGATAACTGCACTACGATGGCCGCCTCCATCCTAAAGCAGTTTATCTTTCAAATCATTTTCTGTAGGAGTTCACTGCAAAGTAGGGTTTCCACTTGGTGCCTGTGCAGTTAGTCATCTGAATCAGAGCAGCAGCGTTGGAAAGAGAGGGGAATGTCTGGGTGGGTTCTTCCACATCGAGGACTCAGGAGTTGCATGAAGGCTTGTGTGCGTGTTTGAGAGTTATCGTGCATCGACTTGTCTCCTGCTAGCCAGGATTGGATCAGGAATTGATCTGTGGTCGTCTGTATCAGTTCAGTGGGCGATAGTCGATGAAGGAAGTTTGGGGATTAGGTCTCAGCTGCCCAGGTGGACTGACAGCTGATATTTCAGCCGACTCTTGTCATGTGAGCTCTTCAGCAACAACAGAGGACTGATTTTTAACAGCACTCAGAGTGACTATAAGTCAGCCAGTAAATGAAGAACGTCTTTGACGTATTGTGCTTTTACGGGATTTTAACAGCAACACAACAAACCGTGCGAACCTTGATCACTTGAGTCGTAGGAGTTAATTATTGGCCTGGATAAACAACGGTGGGATCAAGGCCAGCGTTTTCACTCTGACTGCAGAAATAAGGCATCAACACTGCTGCAGCGCGTAATGAGACATTGATTAGTGAGTTCCCCCAACTCTCCGGTTCCTATCTTGATGGGACGCTGCAAGCGTAGCCCTGTGGCATTTCATGGAGTCAAACCCAGGCCGGGTTGCTCCTACTGGGCTGATCATGCTAATTTATTCTAATGGGATACTAATAATGTGGCCGTGCTTGTCTGCAAAGCTTAAAACAGTTCTGTCATTAGAGGCACCCAGTGTCGTTGCAAAAGACATCTTAATGACCTGACAAACCATCCGGGAGGCGTTTGATGGTGTCGGGGGTCTTCCTCCATTAAAAGCATGTGTCCTTTGACTCGAGAAGAGGAATCGCTGCTTAACCGAACGTCAGCGGCGCAAAAAAGAAGAGGAGTCAAGGACAGTTTTACATGGTCAGAGCGAAGCAGTTCTTTATTTTATCTCGGAAGATTCACTCCACATCCCTGTTGCTTTAGAGAAGGGGTCGAAACTACCGGGGTCTGAAGGTGAAGGAAAAGAAAAGAGAAACGGTGCTGGAAGAGTTCAACTGGGGAAGAGGAGGCAAACGAGGCAACTGAGATGATAAAACAGGAAGCAATGAGATGAAATGAAAAGATTAAGAAAAAATGAGGGGCATAGAAGCAAGACGAATTAATTGGAGGGTAAAATAGAGGAAAGAAATTGAAAGCGAAGGATAAACGAGACACAGTGGAGGAGAAATTAGATAACTGGAAATAAGAAGAGGGAAGGAAAAAGAGCTGAAAGAAACGAGATGAGAGGAAATCGAAAAGAGAGAGTCTTGTAGGGTAAAGATGGAGACAAATTAAAAATGGCAAAATTGTGAAAATCAAAATGTGAAGGATTAGGAGACAGAGGAGAGCAGTGTGAGGAGAGGGGTAATAATGGGGATGTTCAGGTAGAAATAAAGCAAGCAGGCCAAGTGAAAGGAGAAGATCAAACATAAAGAAGGGAGTCGATGTAACAACATCAAAGAGAGAGCACAGGGAAAGGCTCGGTGCTGTGATATACGGTACAGTAAAGATGAAGAAACGGGGATACTGGAGGAGAAGGAAGCTGGACCCAAAGGAATTGATGGAAAAGGTTCTGGAGAAAGTGTGACACTTGATGCCAGGTCTCCTCGGACTCCCAGCGTTTCAGCCTTTAAGTGCCTTGACCTTGCCTGACCTTTTTACTTCATTATAACAGTGTTGGCTGATTATCAAGCATCCTTAACAAGACCATTTCCACAGAATCAGCCTCATTTACAAACACCAGCAGCCAAAAAACACCTGGGAAAAGTGTTTCATAGCCCAGTGCTTGTACTGATTTACACACAGTTCTTTATCTTAAGTCTTTTCAGGTCTTCTACAGAACCCATGTGTAGGAATGGGACTGTAGGAGATTTTCACGGTACGATAACCTAAGAGTTGGCGCGTCCAAATCTTAGTCAAAGCGAGATTTCATCAGATGTTGACGTTACGTATGGCTGTAATAAGCAAGATGAAGTCACAAACTAGCATGGAGAGCACATCTCAGAAAAATGCAGCGAGGTTTGGACTGTGAAATTTTCCGAATGTTGTTCCTGTAGTAAGGGACAGGCCAGGGGACGGGAGCATTTGCTCCCCCAGGACTTACTTGGCAAATGTGTTTTTTGAATGCAGAACCTTTTGAAATCTTGATACATGGTGATTCTGGTAACCAGTCCGATCATATCCATATGGTTCCCATTCTATATGCTTTCTGCTCTAATTCCAGCTATGCTAAGGTATGTTGTGCCTCACCTGAGACCCTTCACCAACCCCCCCATAGGCCTTTTGGTAACAATGGAGAGTCTTGACAGCATGTCAGTGGATCAGTCGGTATCTGCCTCCTTCCCAACCCTCGCCCATTTTTTTCCTTTTTCTTCGACTACAATTTTTTTGTTCCTCTGTGCTTCGTCTCTCTGCTATTTTTTGCTCTCTCTCTCCATCTTTCTCATTATCGTCTAATGCATTTCCTGCGCGTCTGACCAGAGGTGTGGGGGGTTTGGTGTGAGGAGATGACTAATCCGTCACAAGGACAGACGGCTCCAGCAGATCGCTACAAGCTGTGGCACCAACCTTGGCTCCTTTCGCAATGTTACGCTCCCTGTCTGACTGAAATCGTATCAAGTAAAGTATTGATTTTTTCACAGATGAAAATTTTAGTGGCAGAGCTGCATCGGAGTTGGATACAAGTACACCAATCATCCGTTAGAGCCTGGGCGGGCCGTCCTGTCAAAAATAATTTTTTGCTTGGAGTGGGAAAAGTTGTTTTTATTGTGTGCGTATTGTTGGGTTATAGACAGAAACTGGACTGCTTGCTCTGCTAGCACAGCGGTATGGTCTATCTGGAGCCGCTGACACAGGAAATGCTAATAAACGAGAGGGAACGGCACATGCCGGTGAACCGTAGGGCCCGTAGCACAGCGGGCCCGGCTGACTGATTATTCTCCTGTTAGTTATTCATGGGATTTTCTTTCCCGGGTTAAAAAGGGGACGTACTGACAAACCTCGCTCGGTTTTAGGTGGGGGCGGCTTTTCCATTAGCAGATATTCAATAGATTGAAGAAGGTGTCAGGTTGGGTGTTAAGTTGCTACCTTGCTGTTCTTTTACTCTTTTACTTCTGCTTTCTGCAGCTTTTTAAAGGTGCGTTTGTCCTTTAAAACTATTCTCTGTGTCACCCAGCAGCTGCTTTTTTGCGTCATGAGAAGGCTGCAAGTGGTGGATCTCAGGTGGTGGATCTCAGTCCGTTAACGAACAGATGGCAGCTGGAGGTGCCAGTATCACCCAGTGCCGTTTTTCATATTTGTAACCATCTTTAAAAGGGAATGAAATGTATTCTCAGCAGGATTCACATCCCAGTTCCTGCTTTAATTTTGAACCTTGAATACTCTGAGAAGAGCGAGGGCATTTTAATGGGACGCTTTCACTTTGTTCAGACCAGAAAATGTCCTTCCTCTTGTTTTTTGCTCGAGCTAATTAGAAGCTCTTCTCGACGATTCCATGCTGAGAAAAATATCAGTAATTACCTATTCAGATGCTTTTCACGCTGTTGTTGTGAAGTCTTTTTTTTTTCTTCTTCTTCTTTTGCTGGTCTTTTAGTCTGTTATGCTAAAATCTCTTGGGAAGTCCAGGTAAACAGAATAGCAACTACCCCACCGAGCTAAAGTGTTAATACCCCTGTAGCATCACATTTTTTCAACCAACTTGAATATATTTTAGCGCTTATATATTGGTGTTTTAAGTAATAGACCAGGTGTCAAACCCGAGTCTTGGGGGGCCAAATCCAGCCCGCCGTGGCTTTTAATGTGCCCCTCAAGACGTTAGAGGAATGCTTAAATAAAAGTAGATAAAAAGTTAATTTATCAGCAAAATGTTGTTGCTTGGCTACCAGAATATGTAGAAAAAAATACTGAAAATTGTGAAAAGTGTGACTGTAAATCTGTTCCTGGTGAAGATAAATAATAAAATAAATTATCAATAAATAAATTAAAGTCTAGAATAAATAAATAATATTTTGCTAAATATATATAGCAATAAAACTAATATTGAAGTATTAATGCAGTCAGTAAAGATATTGCACTTAGCATTTTCACACAGTTTAGTAAGAGGATTATTGGTGCTGAGTAATCTGATGGCCAATGGGAATGCTGAGTTATGTGCATGTTATTTTCATCAGTATAATCTGTTTTTATCTGTGTATTGCCAAATTACATCAATGTGAAAAGATGTCTGTTAGTATTTAAAAACAACAATTGAATGCAGAGACAGATGGCTATTAATATTTTAGCAGTTTTTAATGATAGTGACACACAATAATACAATTTGATAAGTGGAAAGAACATGTTCCATGGCAGAATATGATGCAATTTTTTTTTTGCAAAGAAAAATCTGAAAAGTGCGGCGTAGTTAGTCCCTCTAATCTGAAGGTCAACAAGAAGATGCTGCTTTTCAAATTCCCTTTAGAACTCAATAGAATAGAATAGAAATCCCCATTATTCTCCCGTAGTGGGGAAATTCTGGTGCAAGCGTCAGTCAAGCTAAGCCTGCAGATTCACACAAAAATACAAATATAAATTTTATATTTACAGAATTTAGAATAGCTTACTGTATGATAAGGGCAAAAATTATAACACAAAATACGCACTCCGATCCAAAGGCATGTGAAGTAGTGAGTGTAATGTGTAAGAGAAATGACATGTATGATAAAGTAATAAGAAGCCCAGAGCCACCGCCTGTCTTTGAATGCATCAGATGGTCTAACCAGCTTATCAGAATCTCCAGACGAGTCATTTAAGAAACTCAAAGGCAGACGCGGTCATCTGACATGAGTCAAGGTTAGCATCCATCTATGCGAGCTTCTTTCTGTGAATAGCTTTGGATTACGGCTTTGTTTGCTAATTAGCTCTCACTGACGTGTGGTCTGCTCCACATCAGCAGGACACCCTGAGAGCTCCTTCTGACCTCAAAAACTTTCTTAGCAATGGCCCATGTAATACCGAAGACTGATCTTGGTGTCGGTGGACGTTTCAGGATATATTCTCAGTCTAAGGGTTTTTTTTATTTTCCAATGGCTCAGCCAGAGCATAGACCGAAATCCAACTGAGACCGGAAGGAAGGAAAACTGATCTTCAGGTCACTCTTGATTGAGCTTTAAACATTTTGCAGACAGATGAGCAACTCTTTGTTTGATAGATACCCTCAAAGACCTGCAATTTTCCTAAAAATGGTGACTCTCCAAACTAAAAAAAGACAGAACGAACATAAATTCACGTCACACTTTTCAGATCTTACTCATAAAAGCATTCTACTTTGTTTTGCTCCATCATATAAAACCCTACACTAGGAAAACACTGAGACAAAATGGGAATACAAATGGAAAAGTCACTTCAACTACAACATCAAACACACAGGTTTCCTCATCTGCTACAATCTGTTCACATTACTCATACAAGCTGTGAAGCTCATTGATGGAAGTGACATGGTTGGGGATGCTGATCCCCAATGAGACCATCATTTAAACAGAACTGGACCCAACAACATTGTAGTTACCCAAAGCATAGCAATAAATTTTAATCTCATTGAAATGCTGAATAAAGAGTGACAAATGTACAGGAAGAGATGGGGGCAACAATGATCCCAGAGAAAAGCAGAGTTTAAACCAGTGGAACGCTGACGAAAAGTGTAAAAGGTTTGGAGTCCATCTTTTCTTACAAATGGTATACATTGAAGGCAACCTGCTCATTACTGCTGTAGATGCTACAAAGTTAACATTGTGAGGGTAAGATGGCGAGAGAACGTGTAGGAAGTTGAGCCTTTGAGAGCAAATATTAAAACTGAGCAGCTGAACTGCTGAAAGGTTTCCTTTACATCGGTTTTGCTGAACATGTCAAAAACCACACGACTGGAAACCCAGCTGTGAAGATGGAGTGTAGTGGAAAAAATGAGAGACCTCAGGCTCTAAATCCGCTTCGAACGTGAGCGTTCAGCCCAACCCCCGTGGTCACAATCGCACTTTAACATCTCCATCCCAAAAATAAAGAGCGATGGCTTAAACAGTGACGGAGGACGACAGTAAAACGTGAATGAAAGCGGTGGGATAAGAGCGATTGGGCACACTCAGACAGCAGAACCCATGGCCATGCCACTGTGCTTTTTGCCAGCGGTGCTGCTTGTGTGCGCCGAGATAAGCCCGATCCGTCTTGCCTTGGCAGCGCAGGCTGGTCACGTAGCACCAGAAGGCAGCTTAGCCTCTTTACAAATCCGGAGGAACCTCTTTTTCCTACCCATCTTTCCTCCCACTCAGTCTTTCTGTCTCGCTACTGCCATTGTGGAGATCTGAGGCTTTTCAGTCATTCTGCTTCTCTCAGTGTTTGACTCTTGTCTGTTGGCTCACCAGACCAGCAATACCTTATTCTTGTTGAGCTACAACCTGATTGGGGATGCTAGGTATGGCTAATCTAATTTGTGCCCCTCCACCCCCTCCCTCTCTCTCTTGTAAACTAAAGAGTTTTCTTGTCTTAGAGTGACCTAACTGATTGTCTTATTTTTTAACATCAGGCAACTCGACATACAGTATGCAATAGGAACAGCAACGATAATTGAACATTACTTTGCTTTCTTATTTTTTGTCACAAGCCTGTGTGACCTCTATGTGGACAAGCTTGACGTTTCACTTGGTTGGAGGAGGGGAAATCGATCACACAAGTTACATAGGAAATGAATTGAGAGGAAGTGACTAACGCCTTTTTTCCTGATGCTGTCGGTTTACGCCAGATGTGACGGGACACGCCCCTATCAAATTGTACCATTTCATTTTTTTTATTTTGTCAATCCACCTACTGCAAATGTGGAGCAAGCCTGTGTGTCGTTTTTGGTCAGCAGAGGTTTTGTAAATCTGTAAATTTGTACAAAAACCTCCAGAATTGATTCAGGGAAAGCGCTGCTGCCTGAGGTGCCACAGTTTAGTCTGCCTGTTGATGAGAAAAGCCTGATGACAGTGTGCCTCCAGGGCTGCATGATTCTGGGGAAAAACGACAAAAAACCTTCAGATCTCAACGTCATTGCAAACCCTAATTGGGATATCTGAAACATCTGGGGTATTATGACGCCCCGGAAACAATAGAGAGCTCATTTGTCTCATTCAGGTGGATCTCACGTTAGCCGCCTGCGATGTGAAGTACGACAGAGGTGCATCTCGGTGCCCATGAGTCAGAGACAGGAAGGTCAGCGTACCGACCCCGTGAGCGCTGGCAGCCATTACCACAAAGGTTAATGGTATGCTTTAACTGTTTCTAGCCAGCAGTGGAGAGGATTTGATGCTAACGTGGTTACATGCAGAAAATGTCACCTCTGTTTTACCCGGTTTTGACTTTTTACTCTGCGCTTATTATTCTCCACGCTCTCGCCCGAACTGGACTGGCGCTGGAATTAATCACTGCCATCTCCGACTTTCCTTTTTATGACGGCGGCTGATAAAACTCAGAGTAAAGGTGATTCAGAAAGAAATGACGTGACTTCAGGGGGCTTTTTACTTCGACTTCATACACATTTGGTTTTACTATTAGGCTTATTTAAAAGAGTTGCTTAATGAAGTGAGCTCATTTTATTGCAATAGAACTCAACCATGAGACGATTTAAGAACAGGTTTTGACTCTGGCTCTATTTCTTTAAGGACATTTTCACACTTATAGTGCATATAATTTGGTACAAATCAGTTGATGAGGTCTAACTTGTTTCCTTTGTTTCTTTTCAAGCAGAGAAAACTACAAACCACACTGGAGCATTCAGTCTGTTTAATGGTCAGATGTGTCTGTTGAAGGAGTTCCAAATATACAGGAAGGAGATATTGTGTTCTGAGCTGATGCAAAGGTTACAAATTATTTTAAGCACCTCAGGTATGATGACACCCCAACACAATCTACTTTGAATCCTAAATCGGTAAATTAAGCCACTTTGGCTTGCAAAAGTTTGACTTTCCATAATTTGTCGCATTACAACCAGAAACGTAAGTACACAATATGATGTTTAAGACTATTTAGGGAAATTCTAATGGACTGATTATAGCTTTGATTTGCCTAAACCGAATTGAACTGATTCTCATTTCTTTTTAGGAACCGTAATCAACAGCTTTAAAAAATATTGGGTTTTTTTTTTCTGCCTTCTTGCTTCTGAAAATGATTGTTTCTAGTCTGAGCAGCAGCGTCCCGTTGTATGTCTTAGAGAACAGACTCTATAAGAGTTATATTGTTTTAAAACATTTGCTGTGGACATTTCAGTCGGTACTAAACTTGAGATTAGCTCTGTTGGCATGTTTTGCTAACTGTAATCAGCAGTCTGTATATATTCCCTGCTTTGAGTCTGATATTTTCAAAAACTTGTCAACATTTCCAAACCCAGCATGTTCGCAGGACGTTCATTTTTACACAAACCTCACCGCACATACGTTGACTGACCTCGGTTGGACCACGCTGAGCCATTAAGCGGTCGACAGTGATTGTTGATGGCGCAACCTGTCAGAGGTGGAAAGGTTTCTCTCACCAACCAGTCACCAGCCAGGGCAGGTTCCAGTGACGTGCCGATATCTGGGCGCATCTCTGCCCAGCAACAACAGCACTCACAGATCACAGAAGAGCGACAAGCAGAGTGTTTGCTCTATGCATTGTAATAGCAGTCTCTCATCCTCTGGCGTAATCACTGGACAATAGAACAGTATCACATTAGCTTTTTTGTATTTTTCGGACATTTTCCCATTCGCAAATTGTCCTCAGAGACGGAACAGTTCAGAGGATTTTCAGTGACGTTTGAATTTTTTTGTCTTTGCAAAAACAGGACTTCCAATCCGCTTTACCTTCACTGATGCCAAGGGCAGCAAATGCAGATTTTTCTCTACCATGTATTATTCTGTCATGCGTATGAGTCGACGCTGTGCAGATCTTAATCATTGCACTGAGTCACAGCTTGGCCCGAAGCTAAAACGCTAGAGATTTGTAGCAACCAAGGCCACTGTTTGTTTGTTTTTTTTCTTCTTCCTTTTCCAATCTTTGGACAGCTATAAAAGCATAAATGTTTCCTTCTGTTGTGCAAAAAAGCCACTGTGGGGGGAAATCAGCTGAATTTACTGCAGCTCTGCTGTAAAAAGATCTGTGCCTTGGATTTATTGGCCTGCCGGTGTAATTATGTTGACCGGGAGTCTCTTGGTGGCCCTCCTCTCGTTGGGCTCAATTTATAAATGCCAGTGAGCCAGTAATCCCACCGTTTTCCCCACTTAGTTTGGAAAGTGCTGCAGCCATCCTGTGCCTGGGATTGATTACATATTGCTCAAATGAAGAGTAAGCAGTTTTCCGCTGTCGATTGCTTAGACCGGCCCCTGCTATTGATTTATCCCACAGCAGAGGGAAAATAAGATCTGCCACTTCGCATAACTGTTGATATTTGTTTCTCTTTAACTTATGAATTTATAGACATAAAACAGCGCTGTTTTATGGGGGGGTTTAATATACTTATCGGGAAATAGAAAAAGCTCTCTTTAGGTGAAGAGAAAGCCAGTGTAAAGCATCATTTAAGAAGTAGAAAAACGTCAAAGCAGGTATGAAATACCACTTCCAGAAATTGAGAGCAGAATGCCATTGGTGGCAATAGTCTGGAACTTTAAATGATCAATAACAACATTGATTTCCCAGTGATGCCAGACTTATGACCTAATAAAGCATGTGGTATTTTTGTTTACCACATGCAGGAGAAACGCAAAATCTTTTAACGATCTTTAGTAAAACATTGCTGCGTAGTTTTGTTCGATTCTCATTTCCCTTTTAGTGCTCATCTGGGATTTCTCCTATTTAATTGGATTTATCCGGTTGAATTTCAACTAGCCCAATCGGCAAAAGGGGTTTTGAATGATGCCTATGTAGGGTCACAGTCTGGCAATGGCAGCGGAGCAATCAGTCTGTTGGCTGTGATTCCAAATATAGAGCAATTACAGTCAACCCAGACCCTGTTACTCTATTAAGATTTATTTTAGATGTGTGACTTATTATCTAATCAAAAATACTAGGGATGCACCATATATCTGCATCAACAACGATATTGGCCGATATTAGACGTTAGTCTTTTTTGTTTTTTTTAGTTATTGATATCAGTATGGTGGCTTTTGAAGGGTCAGAAGTGGAAATATAGATAAGAATAACATCAGTTATTAGTGTCGGATATTAGCGCAAATTTTAATATCAGTGCATCCCTAAGATATTTATATCAAGACAGACTCATTTCTGTTTGTTACATTTATGCGAGCAACCAACCAATTTCTATCCTCACAGAGACATAATTGTTTAGTGCTTTTTATTTGGATTTTTTTGTGTCTTCCACTCACTGTCCTCGCAGCTTAATCAGTGATGATAATGACAGCCGATAGGGCAGCTGAATCCAGTCCAGAACAGTTGGAGTTGAGGACAATTCCACCTCGATTATCCACATCCACCTTGAACCCTTCTCTTCACCTCTTTCCATCCTTACCTCCTTCATCCCTCAGCTTTTAATACCACAACACCAATAATGTCATATTTTTAGGCTTGCAGGGCCACATTTGCTTTGCTGCTATTTATCCAGGAAGAGGGGTAGCTGGAGGAAAAGATTTAGATTTTCAGCGCTCCACTCCATCCTCTCCACATGGGTCATGTGGAGAGGATGATTAGAATAATCACCGTATGGAAGAACTATGGAAGGGAGTCTCACAGTGAACCTATGCACGTGCTTTTCTTTCCCTGCAAAGGCGAAATGAGGTAATCTTAGAAGAACCGCCGGCCTCTAAAGGAAGCCCTGCTTAAAATGCTTCCCCTCACTCAAAAATTCAATTAGAGTTTATTTTCATGAGGGTTATTTAGAACAAGTGCATTGAATATGTTTATTGCAGATGTCTCATCTAGAATGCATTTATGCTTTCAATTTTGAGGCACTTTGTAGCAATTATTATAGAGCTTTTTGGAGAAACCCAAAACAGCATTGATTTAAAGAGACAACACATTAATCACAAAAGGCAGTGTTTGCCGGGGTTATGGCTGCCTGCTCCCGTTCCCATTTCTTTCTGATCCCTCACAATGTCGGCGTTGGTCTGTTCAGACATTTTAAAACAAAGGCTGTTGGGCATTTCTGTGCCATGTTGGTTTGACTGAAGCGTGACGTGATGTCGTATTTCCTCGGGTGTGACGCCCTGACCTATTGTCCTCACAGGAGGGTAAATGCTAAGAAACTCTCCCTCAGCTAATCTCCAAATATAATGAAAGCTGATTTTAGGTTTTCCTATTCCCTATTAAACAACTGTAGATTTGGGATTAGGAATACTCTTAATAGTTTATTTGATATTTTTCTTTCAGAATATTTTTGTCTGTGTTGTACAACAGGACAAAATGTGGGAAAAGAGTTTGTATTACTGCTGGTGTACCTCAGGGTTCTACATTCGGTCCTCTGCTTTTTAGTCTATATTAATGACTTTCCAATAATGTTTATTCTCAGATTCATGTAGATGTGTTCTGCAATAGCATGCAGAACACCTGTCAAGATCTCTACCTGGCATTTTAATGGTGGTCAAACCTTATCTATATTCTTTTTGACATCTGTAGAGATCCAGATTTAGATGTTACAAGGCAGGAAAACACTACAGGGTTTTGTCTTTTGCCATATCAAAATTGGTTTATTTAGCAAAGCTTCAATGAAAACACTTTTTCACAACATGCAGGTCACGTTGTCCACAACTGGATGAAGAGGAAGACGTTCTTTGAATCCATAAAAGAGAGGTTGGTCGCTAACCAAATAAAACAGCTGGACACTGTAGACAATGACTTATGATTTAGATTTAGATTACATTTCTATTCTATACAATTAGCCACATGGAAATACAAAACCTTGTTTTTATATCCACAGATGCAAAATGCAAGTTGAGTATGTTTCAATAATGGATTGATTATTATCAATGAGTCCCTCCCTACACAGTGAATTACATCTTCACTGGTTCCTAATTGTCTCTAGCTGCTTCTTACCCGAAAGGTTGCATCCATTTAACCACAGACACATTCACGCCTCAAACAATGCGATATGTCTGCCGCTCATTATTTAGCCAGTGACGAATCCATCCAGCGTGTCTCCTGGGGGTGGGTGGAATAGGGATTCATTATCCAGCTTAGTGTACTTATGGAAGGAGCGATGTCAGGTGATGGATGAAAAGTGTCTGAGTTGAGGACAGCTTTACGGCAGCCGTGGTGTGGGTGGGGGTCCCAAGACCCCCGTTTTGCATCCTTCTTGAACTTAAGAGTCTGGCTCTTGAGTTTCGCTCCCTCTTCGCGTTGGGGTCTCTGGGTGCCGTCTAATTCCTGTGTGGGGTTTTGTTATAGGCAGGTGATTTATGGCAGTATTTTCTTAAGGTAATGATGAAATATACAACTGTGTCTGAGTTTAAAGCAAGGTAATTAACTCCTGCGGGGGGTTCAGCTCAGATAAGCTAGTGGAAGGTGACATAACAGCATGTTGGCTTTGTTTATATGCCTGGCAGTGCCTGTGTTGCGGCTTCCGCTTTCTGTCTCCCCAGTCAGGTTTATTGTGGACTTAACCTTCAGCTCTTGGCTTGGCTTTATTATTTTAATAAATTACAGTGCATTGAAGGGAGCAGTGGTGCATGTCTGATGCATGTCCCTTCTCCTTCTCTTCCTCCCTCACTCCTCCCTCGTTGCCTCTTTTCGCCTTGTCTGCTTCTTGCGCCTATAATTGTCTTCTGGAAGCCGTCGTGCATCTCATCATACGTGGCTCTCTCGCAAGGGGCCAACATGAAGTGCATGCACAAAGGCATAAAGAGTGACTGACTGATGCATTCCTCCGGGTAAGCCGGCGGTCATCCGTCGCTGAGGCCGCCCAGGCTCTCTCTGAGCCTTCAGACAGCGATGCCGCCCACAGAGGATGGATGACCCTGAGCGGGGGCAGCGGACGAGGCGCTGAAAGATGGCCACCGCTCTGGCGCCACTGCTCATCGATCACCGCTCGCCACCCTGCAGAAGTGTCCTGAGAGGGACAAGCCAGGCAATAACGTCGGGTTGAAATGTGGCAGCGGCGGCGGGTTGGTGTCCGGCCGGACGATGACACACCACCACCTCCGCCGTCGCATTTCCTACCGCTGATAAAAGCGTTAGGCTGAAACAGGGAGGCTTATCTCCACACTCTGACATCCGGTATGAACAGGAATGTGACTTTCAAACAGCAAGCCTGTTCAGCCCTTACTATGTATTTTGTTGTTCAAAATGATGTTATGGCAACAGAAGATGGAATAGTTGGAAAGTGGAAAGATAAAGAGACTTGGATCTTTGTATTTTTTTTTCTACAAATAAATTCATGAAATCTTTTCAATTCTTTCAGCTCCCCTGAGTCTGTAGAACCACTACTTACTGCCATTTCACCAGCAACTCTTCTGGGAAATGTTTCCATCTTTTCACTGCAACAGGCTGATGTGTTTATTCCATTTCACGTTGTGAAATAGCTCAATATCAGTCAGTCTTACATCCTTTTTTATTCGTTCCCAATTGGGTTTGATAGAGGTGCGAACTCGTTCACGAATGCACTAGCACAGCTAGTGTTTAGCAATTATGGCAACGTTTAGCACACTTAGCTTAGCCTAGCTTCATTTTTCCTGTATAAATTCTAAAGCCCTGACTGAGCTGGCTGTTTTTTGAACTTTCAGTTGAATAAAGTTTGACGTCTGTGTTGAACTTTTGCTTATTGACTGATAAGAATTCCTCAAGTAGTTTGATGTTTATATTACTTTGAAGTGGGTGAAGACTCTTCAGGAATGATTCGGAATGATTCTGCCACCACCGTGTTTTACAATGTTTGTTTTCTTACAGATCCTCTGAAATGTTTTTTTTTTCTTGCCAAACATGTATTTTGACATGCAAGTCATAAATATGCATCTATGAACCTTTTTCTTCTAAACCTTTCTTAGTATTAGTGATTGGAAATTAAGGTAGTTGGGTTTACATCATTTATCATCCTTTCTTTTTCTATCCATTTGTCCTTTTATCTCCATACTGTTCCCATTTTATCGTGTTGTATCTCATTAGATCAGGATTTAACCAGGGACGTGGTTGAACCAGTTCTGTCCCTTCTGTCATAACAAATGGGTTTTCCAGGAAGCACCTGTGGGTTTGACTTACTTTACTCCATCTGCTCCTTCGTCTCCCACTCATACAGAGATGCTAAGCAGTTAAATCTGAATGCTTAATGTGAAATGAACTCTCAATCTGTCTTGTTTGGTTTCATTATTGTGTTGCCATTATCTGGTGGGATGTAGGCCAGACTCAATATCTTTGGCCTTCCTAAAAAAATTAGGAAATGGATTTTTTTTGTTGAATGATGGATGATTAAATGGGGGAAACACAAACATACAGCATGTTGTTAAAATCACATGCTTTCTAGGGAAAATATCATGGAAGATTTGATCATTTCCCCCCTCCATTTCAGAAAGTAATCCCATAAAGGCAAAAATCATTTGAAAAAAGATAACTTAATCCTGAAAAACCTCGACTCAGGTTATGCCTGAGAATAATTCTGACATGATAAAAGTATTTATTGTGGTCACACAAAGACTTCAAGTTGTTTCAAAATGGCCCAGATTTTAACAGTTGCTTCTCTGAAGTAATTTCCCATCTAAAATCTCAAAAGAAGTGCATTTCATCTTGCATTTTAAGAATTGCTCAATGTTAAAATTGCACTTTTGATGCGCACATTACATTCCTACCTCAAATGCTCCTTTGCTTGTCCTTGTCCGCACGTTTTCCCTGGAAGCCCAGGCCAGCGGATGATTTTATGATCAGCCGTGATGTTGGGGTTATGACTCAAAGGCCTCGCTGCTGCTGCTGCTGCTCACAAAAGCGCTAAAATGGAAGATGGTGCAAGTTCAAGAATGTGTTTTTCTAGTGAAGTAATAACTGGATAAAAACATTTGGTGAGTCAGCTTGGCCTTGCTATGGTCTTCACAGACGCCGCAGCGCTGTTGATTCACGTCGCCCCTCCTCATGAATATTTGGATGCCGCTGCCAGTGCGGAAAAAAACATGCTCATCTGTTGTAGCTCGACAGGCTTTGGAGAGGTGAAATCTGAGAGAGGGTGGGATTTTTCCTGACAAGGGCTGTTTAACACCTGTGATTGCTGCCATTGTGCGGATGCCGCCGCCTGATTCCTCCTGGCGGCAGACTCTCTTTATTGGTCGTCATCTCGTACGAGCCGCGGCATAATGGAGCAGAACAGCAGTGAAATTCCGAACAATGTATGTTGGGTGTTTACGCTCCAGCTCCGCCGACGGCTTCAAGAGATGCCAGCCGACATTCATCACGACAGCAATGACTATCCGAAGCCGTCGTGGCGTTCCTCCATAAAGCCCCCTAAACGGAACACACACTGAAAGGCTTGCTGCACGGCTGAACTCTGCTGCGTTTATGTGCCGTTTATTTCAGCTGTGAACGGCAGATTGGGATTGTGCGAGAACTTGTCCCTGCATTTGTTTGCATGTTAATGTAGCCATTCAAGTGCCATGCTTATGTAACCGTCTCTGTTGACTTAGATTAGCTTTCATTCGTCTCTCTCTTTGACAGATGATGAAGTCTGGTGTAGAGCTCTTCTACGCCACGTGGCAAACTCAAAAGTTATGTGACCCTTTTTTTTCTTTCTTTTTTGCAATTCTGCAATTGTTCAAATTCATGCAAAATATTTCACAAAAATAGTAAAACAAAGAAAAAATCTTTTGACTTTAAGTGACTGACTCCCACCTGCAGGTGGCAGTATTTCTTACTTTTACCACACTTTTGACTCTTCTTTACTGGACCCCAATATGGCGAGTAACAAAGAGTCACATTTAGCATCGTACATAAGAGCAAGTATTGCAAAATTTCTATTATTTCTAAGTTAGCACCATAAACTCTGTGACTTGGTTGCAAAAAAAATCATATCAACAATTGTGAAATTCTTTAGGGACTGATAACTGTGAAAAGATGTTAAATAAGATTTAATAGTAAGAAGTACTTATCGAATGCGGAGACAGCTACTTATTAATGCTTTAACAGTTTCTTAATGGGTTTTAACAATATATTCTGTCACAACTGGCTCTCGAAAGCCTTCATCATCTTGTAGATGCATCTTGTAAATGCATCTTTGCTACCCAAACTCAAAATAAGTTTGACACCCCTGCTCTAAGGTTTATGTAATTATTTTTGGCCCATGAGATAATTCCATATCTATTTCCTATTTCTGGAAGAGAAATTTGACTTTTTTTCTACTGTTATCAGATAAATGCCACAAATGTTTTGCATTTAACTTCACATGTGCTTACAGCGTTAAACGTTGCTCGTTTCCAAGTGAAAACGTTTTACCACAGATCTGAAAAGTTATTTATTTTTTGTCATTTGAGCTTTTTTATTTTCACAAAACCAATTTCGCATAGCATGCCTCTTCAAGATATACAACTACACTCTGCTAGCCTCATTCAAATAATAAATTGTATAGATTTTCCAATTGAATCTATAACAGCTTGGAATGAATCGGTTCCTCTAATCAAGGTATTTAAAAAAAATAAGTTCAGAAAAGAGCTAATTGCTTTGCAAGCACAAACAACCAAAAGCAAAAACATTTTTACTTCCCGATCTGCAGCTGAGTGAACCAGAAACAAATTGACAGAGGTGGGTATTAGTTGTTTTTTCTTTGTTTGTTTTTCTATGTTAGCGAGATGGAGGTCGCTTCAAACTCAAAATGAAATCAACATTAGAAGTTGAGAGCAATAATTCTCTGCTTAGCATCTGAAACTGATCTGGATAGAAAATGAATATGAAAGGTGATGATATAAATTATGAATGCAGTGTAAATGCTGGCAGAAATAATGCTGCATCTCTGAAAGATGTCAAATAAATAAATAAAATCGCACTGCAAGGACCAACCTGTCTCTCACAAATAATTTATGGAGATTCAGAAAGACATAACACCACAATGAGTGCCGGTTAGCTGCTTTGCTCTAGAGTCTCTTTTAATTACCTCTTAAAAACAAGGAAATCGCACATCAAACACGCCGGCTTAAAGTAGAACAAAGTCACTTGTGTAATTTCCATGCAGTGATGCTCATGTAGTTGGACGAGCACATGGGGAATTCTTTCATTTTCCCTCTTTGGTCACAGCACAGCTTAATTAGAGGGTGAAGGTGTTCTTACAGGAAGTAGTTCCAGACTGTTATTGTTAGGATGTGCGCTGTGTGTTCCTCAGCCAAAGTGACGAGCAGGACTCCAGGCCCGATGAGGACCTCGAGGGTGACTTCGGGGGGCCATGCAGCTGCGTGGCATTTCACCGGGTTGAATGCGTCGCATTGAGTCCATGGGGAACCCATCAGGGACTCGGCTTAACGATGTCAGGCGGTCAGGAAGATCAGATCCTCCTGGAAGCTTATCGGGTGCCGCTTCAATCAGGGTGCAAGCTGCCGGTGTTAGCTTTCAGTTAAAGGTTTTAATACTGATGTTTAGTTATTGCAACAAAAAAAATCACTATATATATATATATATATATATATATAGTTTTTTTTTTTTTTTTTTTTTTTTTTTTTTTTTTTGCAATTAGCCAACATAAAATAGAGCTTCATTTTGACATGGAAGTAACGTAAGATACGTAAGATACGTTTTTAATAGGGATGGGCATTTTATTGTTTATCATTTATAGTGATCATTTTTTTAATCATGATTAGAATAAATGTTTAAAATGTTTCTTTTTAAATGCTTTATAAATTTAGCTAAAGTTTTTAGAATAAAAAGTGTTTTATTCTACTCTTATGTTCAAAAGTAGGGTTGACCTATTCATGTTTATTGAATAATAGGAACATTTTTTGAATTAACAAATTCTAAGTGAAAATGGTCTCCATCTTTAGAAGCAGAAACAAAGCAGGCAAAGGTCAGATCAGGGTCCACAGTACCCTAGATGGCCAGCAGATGGCGCACATTTCTTGTTGTACATATACAGCCATCATCATACCAGTTCTTTGCTGGCATCTGTGGTTGCAGCTTCATCTGGGCAACCACAAAAAGCAACAAATGACTTGTTGGTGAAAAACAAAAACTGCTCCCACTTTTTTTTAAGTTACTGACTGCATGAATAGTGCTGGATCCAATTTCCTTGCGTTCCTTGAAACGTTTTAGACATTCCTTTTGTTGCGCTGGCAGGATGAATAATGTACTTGAGGGTTCCAAGTTCATTTTCTGAGCCTGCTGCCCAATTATCACAACTTTCTTCTGTCCATCGCCGTTTTGCTGTCCAGTCTTCATTTGTGTTCCTTCGACTCACTCCACTTCCCTCCTGCTGCACCAGCAGACATCTCTATGGCCTTGGGCTGAACCGTTTCCTCTGTCGTTCTCTGATTACTTGACCTGTTATGTCACCTCAACATGTCCGACTCAAAAAGATCTGAATGTCGTCAAAAGTTTTTTCTTTTTTCAGCAAGTGAAACTTAGACTTTTTATGCATTAGTTAGACATAAAGGGAAAATGTCATGCTTTTATTTCTTGTAATTTTAATGATTGTTTCAGATGTAATAAAAATCCAGAATTATTATTCTACTTTTATTAGCTGGCGGTTGTGGTTCAATAAAATGCCAGTTTGTCGAATGCAGTCCCATCCATCTGCAATCTACCTTCACGCCTGCAGACAGTTAAAGCTCTAATCGTTGCATGCCGACATGATTTCACATTAAGAGACATAAACAGAGCTGACGCCCCAGCTTGTTATAAATCCAATAAAATCACAGCACACAGCATTACCATTGTTAAACTGCCTGTAATGTTTAAATCTGAGTCCATATGCTGTTTATAGTGATATACAGCACATAAATGTACTTTGTGTGCTGCAAACTGCTGCACAAACAGAACAATGGCAACATAATTAAAGCTATTAAGACCTTTTCTGTGAAACCAATCAAATGCACTTTGGAGAGTTTCTAACCTATAAAACAACATGCCATAATAGATTTTTTTTTTTCAGATTTGTTTGAATATTTTGTCACAAATTGTTTATTAGTCTGATAGAAAATGTGGTCATATATGAAGACTTTAAAAAGTACTCTACAGATTATTACCACTTATAGTTTAGAAAAGCATTATTACCATCACTCTGAATCAAGAGGACAAATAAGGAAGACTATGTATTTGTAGATCTTAGGATGGCTAAAATTGCGTATCAAAGCATAATAAGGTAAACTTGGTGTTAAAACACTTGAGATCCATTTTCAAAAGGTTTCAGGTGTTGTCATATTTTAGCTATTTGCCAAAGCGTCATGGATGAGTTCTAATCTTTATCAAATTATGTCAAATGTTTCTCATTCACCACAGGTTGGTAAATTGAGCCTCTTGTGACGTCATCGACTCAAATGCAGTGCAGTTTGCTGTTGTGGTTTTTTTCTTTTCCCCAATGTATAAAATATTGGTTGTGCTCCTACAATAAGGAAATGCAGACTCCAGCACATGCGAGTGCTGAGATTAGCATTTTTCAGAGATGTCCACAACAGTTAAATGACTTTAAAGTGTTCATATTAACACAGAGCTTCCCCCTCCGATGAAGGGATCCCGGTGACCGAGGGGAACCTCTCTGACACTCGGGGCTTTAAAAGGCTGAGCGTTGAAGCAGTTCCTGTTTTGGAGCGCGCGGGACGCGGAATGCCTCCCGACACCACGGGTTTGAACCTGTGACTTGTCGTCGGCGCACGTTTCATGGGATGTCTGGTTTGACTGAAAGCTCGTTTGGAAGCCTTCACTGTCTCGGCTGAAAGCCCAGCTGCGGACTGTGATGGACTTCATATTTTCTATCACGGGCAGCGGCGCCAGAGTGGTCAGAGACGCCATTTCTGAGAGGCTGTGGCCGGGACACGGACAGGAGTCGGTCCCGGGTCAGCTGCCCGGTGCGGGGCCAGCGCTCGAAGACGGACACACCCTCCACCACAAAACAGGTCGGTTTATAGTGTTGAGCAATGCTAGTTGACAGTCCGGGCGCCCAGCCAGGGAGGAACGCTGTTTTGTCGACACTTTGTGCTGGCTTTTATTAAAAAGAAAGCAGCGTAATTTGGAGTTTCTTGCCCCGTAAGCTTATCGAGTCCAGCTCCTGTTCCTGAACGCACCATAAGTGGAGCAAAAACTTCTACGCAGCTCTAAAGTTGGCTTATGATTCGAACCTCGCGATTTCACAACTTTTGAAAACTCTGGCACTGAGAGCGGAGCTCAGCAGAAATGGCTTTCTTTCCTGCGTCTATAAATTGTGTTGTAAACTATTCGTCCTGGTTTGACCTGTCTGAGAACTGAGAGGCTTTCTAAGATCTTAGAGTAAAAAAAAAAGAAAATGATAATGATAATAAGACGCCACAAAACAAGCAAACAAAAAAGTTGCATCATTCACAGGTAGAATGAAGGTTGCACAAATCACAGACTATTTTCAATTTAAAGAATCGCCAGGGAGTCTAAAGTTTTTCAGCTCAGGTTTGACTTTCATGTAGGCACAGGCTAACTTCACTGCTACAACAAACAAACCTTTAGCCCAGTACTTTTAGACATTGTCTACTTGTCAACTCTACACAGAAACAAAGGCCTGGTGGTAATCATATTTTACTTTGCATATATAAACGTGTATGTGCATGCATGCAAAACATGCTTGCACATAATTACTGGACCGAGGCTGAGTGTACGGGTTGCTGCAGGGCCATGCAGAGACATTTGAAGGGCCTCATGCTCAAAGGTCAAGGGTGGCACCAAGCTTTTAAAAGTCAACATGAAAATTATCCTTGATGTGCTGAATTAAAAAAGGATAATGCATTATCTCAGTGCTGTCTATCTCAAAATGGAAAGAAAAGCAAAGACTGGTAATTCTTCTTCAAGGAGACTAGAAACCTTGTCTCCTTGGGAACTAATGCCAAAACATAAGTTCCCAATGTTTTGCTCCAACACTCTGGAATAAGCTTCCTGCTTACTGTAAGAGTGCTCACACCTTAATCTTACTTAAAACAAACCTTTTTATTTGCAGTTGCCTATTCATAAAACACATATTCAGATCAATTAATATTACATTTAAACTATTCAACATTTAATCTATTTTTAATCTGCTTGATTTTTGTTTTTTTCTTTATCACCTCTGCTATTGCTTATTGGTAGTGATTCAATATAATTGTTTTTTCCTTTTTTTTTAATCATTTGCAGCTTCTGCCACCATGATTGACCACAACTACAAGAAGCAGAAGTGAATGCATCACTGTTGACATCAACTTCCAGTTTATCAGATTGTCAGGGGAGGTTAATCCTGATGTCTGTTTACACAATAAACATTTTATCAGTTGCAAAAAAAGTGTTGCAGCGCTTAAGCAGAGCAGTTAAGAATCTGTAGCGACTCGGCTGGTAGCTTTGTGAGCTCAAGCATCCATAGGCTTTTAATTCAAATGATCCACAACAGTTAGTTAAAAGGTCAGCAGTGCCAAGTAGCCATGAGAAGAAAAACAAATCAGTTTCTACTGAGCTAAAACCCAACGCTTTACTCCTGCTTTGACTGTTTGCCTTTGCTTTACCCTGCATGTAAGCAGGCGAATATTACGTGTATTTTGCTGCCATTGCATTTTTTTTTAAACCCACTTCCTGCTCAGTGTTTTGCCCTCACTGAAAGTCATGCTTTCCTGTTTAAAGGGGCAGTATTGTGTAAAATTGCCTCTTTTTTTTATTTTTTTATATTTTATTTTTTAGTGTTACATTGTGTCATAATGTTATTCCTTTGTCAAAAACATGCCTGAGTGCTACTTTGAGCCTTTCATGCATGTTTGAGAAATTATGTTATCTCCATGGCAACCATTCAGCTGCGCAAAACTGCAGGTAGCTGGTGACCGATCCCTCTGGTCCTCCTCAGAGTTCCAGCTTCCAAGCTTTGGCCTTGCAGAGCAGCCCTCACCTTTCATTCCTCCACTCGGCTCCTTCAGACTAGCGAGCAGCAATTAGCAAACAGCTGGTGGAACTGCATTTCTCCTGAGCTCTTTATACAAGCTACTTCTCAGTGCAATGCTGGTGAAGACATTGTTAAAGGATTTATAGAAGAGCCATGTTGTGTTGACTTTCTGAAGGTGGGGTTTCTGAAAGAAAATTAGTTTTTAAAAAGACAGAGGTCTAATTTCAAGGCGTTAATTATGAAGTAAAATTTCTTTTAAGTGATCTTTGCCCCCTTAATTCTTTCTGACTAAACTGTAGACGGACGAGGAGTAGCTTGCCGGGGTCGCGTCCTCTACGGGTCGACCCCGCTGCATAACAAGCGGAGCGTTCCAAATATTTTCCATCAGCAGTCGGCTCACGCTTAAACCCGCTCGCCAGCCAACGGAGGAGCATGCCCGCGGGGTTCTTCTCACATCAGGGAGCGTCTCCACGTTAATGAAGACTGGATTACTCCCGCCCTCCTTCTGCTTGGCCTCTCGCACTCATCTTCTGATGTGGCCCATCAGCGTGTTTTCTTAGCTTTGAATAGAAATTGGAGAATAAGAGCGTTATTGAAATTAAAGGCATGAAGAGCTCCCGGACCTCTGGGACTAGAACACTGAAGGCGTCGCGCTATTAGTCTGCTTTAATTGGTTGCTGTGAAAACTTGCAGGGTAAGGGCTCATTCTGAAGCACCGAGGGGCTGAGGGGGAGCTCGGCTCAAGCAGAGACATCGGGCTTCAGGGCTCAGTAGCGGACAGGTTAATTGTTCGATCTAATTGGGACAAAGATTAATCAGATGCATGCTCTGCTGCTCTTGAAACGCCACTGACGACAGTGGGGTTCATTAGCAGTCGCTCCGCCTGTTGTCGCCTCTCCAGCAGCAGTTTGAGACTGTGGGCTGCTGCCCCTCAATGGGAACAAATGAGACTGGCTAGACAAGAAGTGAGGTAGAAGAGGTTACAAACCACATCACCGACACGGTTGGACATAGAGCTCGGTAAACCTAATTCACTGTATTTTGGCAGTAAATTTCCTTAAATCCATTTTGATAGAATTTTCTTTTTGGAAAGGTTTTGTTGGCTCTAGTGGCCTTTATTTGACAGGAAAGAGGATAATGAGAGAGGGCAGAAGACATGCAGCAAATGTCGCCAGGCCGGGAATCGAACTTGCGATCAGCACCACGAGGACTAAGGCCTCAATACGTGGGTCGTGCTTTTGCTCCTGCTTTGAGACCAAAACACCAGACTGAAGATTTTTTTTATCCTCCAGTTTTTAGAAGACAAAAGGCAGAAAAGAGAAAAACAATAAATTATGCAGATTGAAATCATTGAGCTCAATTAAACTAATCATGCGATTAATTGATTTATTGCTTATTGAGACAGGCCTACTAATCAAAGGCAACTCCGAACAGGAATAAGCTTTAATTTAAAATACCCAGTGTTTCAGCTGTTGGGCAGTTTTCTGGACTACCATGCTCCAGAAACATGTCGAATGTTAAGCTCTGTTGGGAAAAACGGGTTCTGGCCCATCGGGACCAGATAAGAGATAGAAACAGCAGTGCATGTTTGTCTTTCCCTTCAGCTTTATCATATGTCGCATGCAGAGCTGGAGGCTGTGTGGCAACTCCTTGAATGAAATGGAAAGCCATGCAAACGCTTTGTAAATATGGGGAAGTGTCGAAACTTGCAGTCACAGAAACGCAGCAGTCTGACCCATCAGCCGCTCCGTCTCGGATGTAATTGGCAACATGTGACTCTCAGTTGGAAGACCCAAAAGAAAACACACATTGGAATATGTATGCATGGAGTTTGCAGTTTGTTTTTAGTTTTGTTGCAATCTAAAAGTAAGAAAAAAAAAGTCTGAAATTTCTTCAATCACGTCATTGAAGTCATAATAATTTAAATCTTAAAATGTTATAAATCTGAAACACTTTGGCAATATGAAGTGTACCATCAGAACAATGTAGTGCGAAGATTCCAGAAATCTGATGGAAAACAAGAAGAGTTGTGTGGAGGGTTGGACGTTGAATTTATCGAACCTCAATAGTTACTGCAAAGTATAAAAGTGTGCATGTGATATCATATTTAGTGGGCTTTTATGTTTCATGTACAATGCACTCAAATCTGGTTGTTTTTACTTTTTTATTTTAGTGAATGCTCTTTGCTTTTGACGAAACCTCCACAATGAAGAGAGTTGGTATTGTAGAGCTCACTCTGGTGTGTTCACTGCTTCGTCAAAAGACTGGGATTTTTAAGTTTCTGACCAGAATCAAGCTGAAAATCTGCCAGCTCTGCAAACTAGCCAGATTTTCTGTGCGTCTCCAGTTGCCTCACGAAGCATTATTTTTATTATCCTGCTAGAAATGACCTCCAGTTTGTGAAGCTCGCTGAGTTAAGAGTTAAGAGGTTATGATATCATCCAAATGGATTATTATGCACCCGTACTTTCCATTAATAAGAGATGATTCAGTGGCACCTCTGCGAGAGAGAGAGCAGGTTCATCATCCACATCCGCCTCACATTGAGCTCCTCCTGCACCTCTGAGTGGTTCCTGGCCCGGAGGGCGTACGCCCATTCAAAGCTGTTCACGCTCAGCCTCAGGACGACAACAGACTCCGCCGCAATTATCAGGATGATTCAGAAAGCGCAATCTGCTCACGCTCTCACCGCCGTAATGGAGGATTTTAATCAGATTAATTTCCAAAAAGTCCTTGAGCGGCTCTTGTTAGTGTGACACCCAGCCTGCGCACGCATTTGCGAGGCACTCCTAAGTCCGCTTGCGTCTCAGTCGAGGGGAGGCGTCGGCGACGAGCGTCCCTGAGGGGGCTGCAGAACGACAGGGACCACCTGTTCTCGCTCACCTCTTAGAGCTGTGACCAGAGGTTGAACTCGTGATGCGCTCAGGATGTTTGAAGCGGGTCCTTGTTGCAGGAGTCGGCAGCAAACACAAGTTGGCGGTTTCCCCTAGCGCAAAGATTGATGCTTTAGTGAAGTTTGTACAGTATGATGAAAGCAGAAAATTGACAGCTTCTCGAGGCGTGCTGTGAGAGACCTCGATGTTTGCAAGTCGAATAATGTTACACACTTTATGCTGTAATTGCCGGTCTTCAGATATTTCCACGTCAGCTTTTTTCCACGTTGAAAAAAGGTTAGACGTGTGTGCCGGGTACAGCTGATGTTAAGGGAAGGTAATTAGGACGTGTTCTGAGTGACTCAGCCGCTTTTCTTTCATCATCCCTTCGACACGCTGCCTCAGTAAACATGCAGGTAGTAATTTCTCTCACTGGGATGATGCAGAAATCTAAACCACAGTCCTAAGCAGGCCTGGAAGTGATTTTTACCTTCAGAGGGATTCTTTTCAAAGTTTTACCTTGACTCTGCTTCTCATGAAGTTTCTGTTTGTGCAGTTTTTACTTGGAGCTTTTACTTTGCCTGCTGGTTTTGACATCTTTGATAAGGTTTCATTAATCTCTGCAGTGAAGTGGGATAACTGACAAATGTCTCACAATTACAGCCTAAACAAAACACAAGGCTTAAAGGGGCGGTGTTGTGTAAAATTTACTTTTTTTAGTTATACTTTTGGTTATATTATTCCCTTATCAAAAACGCACCAGGAGTGTTGCTTTGATTCTTTCATGCATGTTTTAGAAATAGTTTATTCTCCCATGGCAACCAGTCAGTTGTGCAAAATGCCTGGATGGACCTAGGACCACCTTCAAGGTGCTACTCCACCTCAGAGCTGCAGTTTCCAGTTTTTTCTGTGAGACAGAAGCTCGGAAGCTCCTCTGCGACTCCCCCATTCAGCTCCTTCAGACCAGCCAGCAGCAATTAGCAAACACCTGGTGGAACTGTGCTTCTGATGCACTTATTACAGGAGCTTCTTCTCAGTGACAAGCTGGTAAAAACATTGTTAAATGATTAATAGTGGAGCAATTTTGTGATGACTTCCCGAAACCGGAGTTTCAGAAACAGCAGAAGTTTTTAAAGACAGAGGCCCAATTATATATAATTTAATAATATAATAATAATAATATAATTTTTAGCAACTGAGGCTAACATAGTTACTTGATTATGCTATGAAATGGTACTATGTTCCTAGAAAGTACAAAATACTGACCTTCTTTTTCAAATCTCTCTGTTCTGGAGGCTAAATTCTCTGTCGGGGAGCATTAAAATATTATTAAAATATCATTAAACCTGAAATCCCAGTTTTATCAGCTCTTGTAGATTGAAGGATTAGAATTGTATCCAAATGGATTTGGACATTAGCTTTGTTTATTCCAGTAGAAGTAATGTTTACATTTAGCTTGACAATGTTTTATGTCATTTAGTTAGAGAGTCAGCTATGCATCTTATTTATACACTGACATAAATTAAATTTTATTTTAGTCCGCTGTTTTTTTGTTTTTGTTTTTTTTCTCCACTGTGACTTAATCTTCTCAACTAGCAGACTTTAGTGATAGCTGGGATTCCTTCATGCTTTATTTAAAGTTAAGCTAAAGTGACCAAAACTCCAAAGGTATGAAATGGTCAAAATGAGCGACACTTAGGTTTTTTTTTTTTTTAATCTCTTGTGTATTTGTATTTTATATATATATATATACATAATTTGGCAAAGTTAGGCAGAAATCTTCATGTCTGGTTTGTCTCTAAATTGCCAAACATTAGACTATAAGGAAAAGCAGTTCTGTTTGTCATCTTTTTTATTTTTTTTATTGGAGTCTACTTCAGCATGTGGAAAAGAAGATGAAGAAAAATCCAACTGTTGGAAACAGACAGTTCATCAACATGTCCGATCTCATCCCTCCTCCTCCACAGTGGTTAGTCATGCAGATGGATTTGAAGAGACACTGTCTCCATTTTTTCACTTGATCTCAGTAGACTTGTCTAGCTAAATGGAAATTCCTGTGCACGCGGACGTGCGTGCGGTCGTGCGTGCGGTCTTGCGTGCGGTCGTGCGTGTGTGTATGTCACAGTCTCTGTTACTCATGGACCATTACTGTGGTTAGACAGGACCATTGCATTACAGACTTTACTGAGTCTTGTTTTTGCCCTTTAAAGAAATACGTTAGGAATTTTATTTAACTAACACCACTACAATAAATCACTTAAAAGGGGATAAATTTCTCTCTTCCAAAACCCCCCAGTAATGCTGGCTCTTTTGTCCACAGTTTTTCTAAATATTTAGAAATGTCTAATTATCTTCCAACTCATGCCCATCTGACTGGATCCCCCAGTACTGAGGTATTTGTTGAAGGGTCTCAACAAATACTTGAGACCCCTATAAAAATGCTTGTAACTGCCTAATTTAAATATAATAACCAAATATAATGTTGTATCCATTAATACAATACTACACAATAAAACTAACTACAGTCTTTCTTAAATCCACTCTTGGGATTTAAGGACGTTACAGCCAATCACTGCCAAGAACAGTAAATGGTGCTGCAGAATTCTGTTGCAATTTATGGTGCAATAGAATGGTGCAACATTATTGGTTGCAAACAGCAACCAATAATGTGCAGAGGAGCATTGCATTGTGGTGTTTCAGCTTCCGGAGCTGCATTTTCTCAAAAGACTTTAGAAACATCAACATCCTCCACTGCTTGCACTTCACACAGCAATTAAAATTCTGGACAAACCTTAACCAGAGATGTGCAAACCAATCGGAATTTATGTATTCAACCGTTAATTGAATACTTCAAAACTAAGAAATCCCACCACTTCCATAAATACATGATGGATTTTGGTCCACTTGGATGAGGTTACAACTGAAAGAAAATGCTTTGTTCATTGTTTTGACTAAAGGGAAACCTTATGCCTACAAATGATAGCCAGATAATACATCAACACAAATTGCTAGATTTAAGCAAAATGTTTTTGTGAATGCAAACAAAACTGGAGTGGTGTCAGATAATGGCAGTTGTAGGATTTCTCTTTTGTTGTTGGCAAAAGACCACAAGTAATTTCTCCCGCTAGCACTTGCCTCATTGTTTGTTTTGGTTTTATTTACCCAGAATGCCTTGCGCTATAGTCTGCTTCCTGCTTTTGGTGAGGTCTCTGGACCACTTGCTGTTCTAGACAAATAAACTAAAGTTTGATTAAACCGGACTAAACAGGGCTGGTGTGAATGCACCCTCAAGTCTGAAGTTGCACACCAGTAAACATCAAAAGATGGCAACCATTAAGCACTGAAATCTTACAGTGAAGTATTTGGTGACACGCAAACCCCTCCTTGCTTTAGACCTCAGTACTGGACTCCATATCTCTACATTTGGCCATGGTGGCTGGTAGCTAGTTCAAATCTTGACTTAATTGCTTTTAGCTTAATAAATCCTGATAATGCAGAGTTACTGTTCTTCAGAGCTGAAGTAATCACTTTTCTGTTATTGATCCATGCTGTTATCTGAGAGGTTAGCGTTGCCGCTGTGATGCTGCTGACGAGTACCAGGATTTACTGCCAAAATGCACTTTTGTAATGCAGACTGTACAAGTTTTTGACAGCCCTACGCTATTGTTTCCTTTCTTTGTGGCGGCATTCTATGACAAAGCCAAGGCAACAATTATTTTCTTCATTCTGTACTGAAAACAGTTGTGAGCGCTGGTCTTTGAGTGCTTAAGGCAAATCATCATGAGTGATGCTTGTTGTCATGGTAAAAATGTAATAAAAAAACAGAAAAGTGAGTGTACATGATGTACAAGTGTGTAGATAGTATAGAGTTAGTGATGCCATTGACTGAGCTAAATCATTGCAAACAGAGCTCAGCCATTTATTGAACCCTACATTAACACAGTCACACATTTACCTTCACTGTTGACTTGGAGACAATTATTGCCCAACATTAAACCTTAAAGCTGATGGTTGGAAAGATCTCAGTGTAATTAGCAAGCCTAAAGGACAAATGTATAATGTATAATTTTCCTCAGATGATTTTTTTTTCCCCCAAACATTTTGTATGTGATTTACATGCATTTAGTAGGAGGGTTAGACCCTACAGCTTTCTGAATACATGAGACCTCCTCTAAAGGTATATAGAGCTGTTTATTTTGATAGTTAAAATACCAAATATACTGTAACAAGTATTAATATCCACAGTGAAAATGGAATTGGCACTACTGCAGAGTCTAATAGCTATTCTCTTCCTATTAGCTATTTGAAATGTAATATGTAACAATGTATTGTGTATTCTATGTAGCATGACTTTGTGTTTTTGTGTTTATGATGTAAAGCACTTTGAAATGCCTTGCTGCTGAAATGTGCTATACAAATATAATTTTATTTGATTTTGGTTTCCTTATTATTGCTATTTGACATATAGTCAATTATATAGCAACCATCAGCAATAGTACTATCACATCTCAGTATTTATGCTCCATTTTCTTTTGAATATTTTGGGGTAAAAAAAATCTGCAAATAGGTTATGTTCTAATGGAGTTATGTTATCCCGTGGCCTTAAACAGGCCACAGGATAACGCGGTACACTGTACTGTACCGCGTTACAATTTAATTTCAGACACAAAACCACGAATATTTATTTTTTTAAAGCATTTTGTACATTTTGAAAATGGATGTTTTTATTTTTTCAAAAAATTTTTACACATATTATTACGAGTGAAATCATGTTTCACTTTAGTGATCCTATGGCCTTAAACAGGCCACAGGATAAAAAGATTGGATTTTGGATGAACATAGATCTGAATGTTTGTGAATTTGATCCTGTTGGTCTCCCATGAAACCAAAAAACAATTTTGATTCCTTTTACTTATGACTATCTATTCTTAAAAAAAAAAAAGATTTTCGTCACCCAGGCCAATATCACGGTTCCTACTTCATACTGCTCAGCTCTGCCCACGTTTACTGTTGCAATGGCTGGAACAGTAACTCAGAGAAGTTACTTTGCTTTTCTTTTTAAAGGAGCCAGGGAAAGGCATTGATGCCTGTTAATTAACCTTTGTAATTGCAAAAATTCCCTCTCTGTTCTAGCTGAATTATTTTCTTCTCATAAACTAATCAGTTAATCGCCTAATTGCTTTTGGCCTCTTCTGGTAAACACAATATGTCGAGGTTTAGCTGTGTCAGTGCCCCCCATATTCAGCCATTGAAGCACAACAGAAAAAGCCTTCCAGTTTTAAGACCAAATCACACATTAAAAAACTAAACACACAAATGGATGTACTTAAGCATCTCTCTATTTGACTTTTCCTCTCTATTTGACTTTTCAGAAGCCGCCTTCTGAAAAATGTTTCTCAATTGTAGTTTTTTCACCCAATAATATTTTTGCCATTTAGTCTGTAGTAGGCTTGTCAGCATGGAAACAGTCACGTACACGTTAAGAATATTAAAATTGCATTACGCTATCATGACACACCTCAGCGCAGATCAGTCTCCATTTTAACACTGACGACTCGGTAACGACACATCCAGTTTATGAGACGAGGCGATGCATCGGGTTCACAAGAATGAGATCAGGCCAGATTTGCGATACATTGTCCAGCTTCAGTTTTAAAGAATCTGTAATTGGTGTAAAATACTTTGACTACTCATATTTATGACTGCTACGGCTCGTTTTAAGGTGATTCCACCAAAAGACAAAAAAGGTTCCACAAATTCCCAATCTTCAAAGAATCTGTACAAAGTAGGACAATAAAATTCAAGTTTGACCAGCCTCAAGTATTTTTTGTTTTCAATGACAAATGATCAAATGCAGTCCAGGTTTCTTGAAAATAAATGAAATACCATTTTATCATCAGTACTATGGCACAAATGAGACAGCAATGGCAACATCAATTAATGCCTGCCATTAATTTGATCAGTCTCTTTGCAGATTCACTTAACTGTTTTTACACAAAACTGGCAACTGGAAACAGAGTATTTTCAGATGTTGAGTGGGAAACAGTTCCACGTTTAGACGGCGCTACGAAGACGCATTAAATCTGCTGCAGTTATAAAGCCAGGGCGCTGGATGGCACTGTGATTTTAACATGTAGTCCAAACATGCATGCACTTTGACCCTTAGCTTCCAGATCATTAGCTTTCACCTTATTTAGAAAACAGTAGTTTCTGATGAACCAAACGTCAATACACATAAATTTCTCATCAAAAGTTGTGTTAAGCTGAACAGGCTAAGTAACACACACAGTACAGTGCTGTCCACCAATGTTTTAATTGCTTTTACACCTGCAGGTCACTTCATACCTCCTGCCTGTTTGTGGATTTTTTCTTAGAGCCTATCTAAACTATTTGAATGAAAATACAGGTTGGGACACTTGACTGCTATTGGCTGGGATTTCCAAACCAATCCTGGATCGTTATCAACCTTTCCTTGATGATGAACGGTTGTTCATCATCATCAACTCTAAGAGCGGATCTAACGAAGAGAGTGGATATTAGCTTCTTCGATAGTTCCAAGATGGTTTCCACTGTGCATGTTAATTCATACTAAGGTATATTTTGTGTTTGAACGATCAAAACAGACAGTTGTGGTTTTTGAGGTCATATAAGTATTCACAGTAGAAGCAAAGTCATGTTGTTATACCGAGCTAACCCCAAAGCTATACATAATGGCTACTGATAAATCCACTGTCGCATACCTGCTTCAATAAAAGTCAGCCTTCAAAACTCCTTATTGTACCGAAACAGAACTGAATTAAAGGCTGCAAATGATGGTAGACTAAGTGGTGGTTTGTTCCACTTCAGCACCACTGAGGCTATTAATGTGATATGCAGATGTACAATGTAATAAATCACTAAATGATTATTATGAAGTCAGGAGGAAAATTTGCCTGCACCAAGCTCTGATGTTTGTTCATGAAAGTAAAATCATTTCCAGTAAGTAAATTAAAGAAGTTTGCATAAACTGTTCACTGATGCATTTTTAATTAAAATAGCCTCCTCTGCTTAACACGATGAGACCAGAGGGCAGAGCCCAGACATTAAGTAGAAGCCGGAATGAAGAGTTAAAGTCCAGCCGTTTGTGTAGTTTGACATACAACATGCTTCTCCAGGAGACGATGTTTTACAGATGTTTACACGTGTCGTACTTCAGGCTGATTCAGTAATCCTGTGTGATTCACTATGATTCGCCGTGGTTCAATATGGAAGGAACATTTTCCAGCAGGATGATGACAAAAGTTTTTAATTATGGAGGACAAGCTGTTGTAGTGAGCCTGACAGAGTTTCAGGTTATTCTCTCATTCATCGTGTCGCTGCCAACTTCCCGTCATATATTTAGAGGTAGGGAATAGGAACTACTGTGAAATGTTATATCAGCTGGGTTTTATAAAAATATATTACCAATGAATATATGACGTGAATGTAAGCTAATTTGCTCAAAAAGTAGGATGTCTCCCAACAAAAAAAAAAACAGCTGGGAAGAACTGGTTAAGATCGAACTTGAAAGGAACTCCTTGGGGTTCCAGTTCAAGTCTGGGTCTCCTGTCTGTGTGCTACCGCCTGCTCTCGTCTCATTTTTTTGGCAGAGATGTTTGTGTTTAAACGTAGGAAGAACAGAGAATGAGTAATGAAGGTTTGCATGCCACAGTTAACAATGCACAGGGACGATCAATCTGGGGATGGTGTTTGATTCCAGTTTTTTTCTGAAATAAATCCAAAGTTGAAGATTTGTGGACACTTTCCAACGGCAATATAAATTTTAGTCAACTTAGTTTGAATTCACTGTGGAGCATTGAGACTTCCTGTTGTGCCCGGTTCACACGGAAAGATGTGAAACTTATCACCCGATCTTCAAAACCTGAGAGACGAGTGACGCTTAAAAAAGTCTAAGATATAACAGGTTTTGGACATACAGTGTGTGTCGTCGTAGCCACACCTAAAGCGATTTCACTCACCAACATTCAAATGTGAGATGGGAAATCTCACAAAACCTCTCAAGACCAAACATGAGTTCCAGAGTAAACAAACATGGCTGACTGGCAAGAAGCAATAGCGATAGTTTGTGGACTTTAACAAAAAAAAAAAACAACAGAGAGAAAAAGACTCCAAAGCTGTAATTTTCTTAAGTTAAGGTCCCTTCTGTTTATTAGCATTTCTGACATGCTCATGCTTCAATTTCATGTTTTGAAAAATGTTTACTTTTCTGTATGTGAATGATTTTCTGAAACAAAGGTGCTAAAGAAACAAAGTTCACCTAGCTGTGTAAAAAAAAAAGAAGAAGAAGAAGTAAGCCAGGAACACAACGGGGGGTGAGATCAGTTGACAGGGGAAGAGCGTTAATGAGGAGACGGGGCAGATCCAGCTCCTCCTGTTCTGACGCGGGATCCCGCTCACATTTCGCCACACACAAAAAGTGCAACTCAGCAAAGTTTCTAATAAAAGCCGAGTGGCGCTCTGTGTGGGCCGGCTCTGTAACGTGGAGCTTAGTAGTCCTGAAACTGTTGGCAAACTGCGGCTTCCCGTCTCCTTGTGCTTCCCTGCGCTTCAGTAGACGGCTCCACCACAACGTCGCTGCTTCTACCAGCTGCTGCTTCATAGCTGCACCTCTCACTTTATTGAATACATTTTGCCCTTTCCTTCAGTTGGGTTACGCTCAAAAGCTCTCCGAAGCTATTGATAACGACCATTATTTACTCTTGTTAGTGTGATGCATCGCTTTTATAGATAATTGGAGCATTCGTATGTGTAATTGCTTTCCTGCACCTTGGGAGATATTTATGGTTTTACAAAGTTTATAGAAAAGCATTGCTGCTTTGCTTTTATTGTGATCTGGTGGTGTAAAATATTCCAACCGCAGCCTTTTAAATGGAAGCACGTTATTGACAGAGCTGGTTCTGTTGGACTGGAGCCACATGTGAAGTATAGAGAAATGTTTCATCTACCCCAGTTTTAACACCAGCAGCAATATTAGACCTAATGTCTCCTCAGGTCTCCCAGTTGAATGACATTACAGTCGTAAATGCTATAAACGCTCATTAAATCGCCACTAAAAACCAAGTGGACACGCAGTAAATGTGTGACGTCCGATTCATGCCGTGGCTCACACTTTTATCCAACATTTTTTAAACCAATAAACGCTGGAGCACGCCGTTTATCCTCTGACGTCTCTCGGGAATAAACGGTAAAGCCATGATGTTTTCTGTGTTGTGAAGCAGGGATATTATTGCTCTACCTGCGCCTTGTTGGATTTGGGATTGAACTTAATGGTGAACTAATTCAGTTTTTTTTTTTTATATGTATACATGGCTTTAGGGTTCCTGTTTTTTACAGGCAATTATAAACTGTGCCAGCAGGGCTGCTGCTGTTCACCACCTTTAATAGCATTAGATGCTGAAGGCAAAGCTTGTTTCCTGGGGTCTGTAGAGCCAAGCTGCCCCCTCTTCCACCTGTCAGAGGAAAGCAAACACCTGTAGCTGTAGGCCATGTTAAATAAGATGGAAGGAATAGAATGGGCCTAAAATAGCGTTTCTACCAGAAAGGTAATAATTTAATGATGTAAAGCACTTTGAAATGCTTTGTTGCTGAAATGTGCTATACAAATAAAAATTGATTGATTGATTGATCAGAATCATTCAGATCAAAAAAGATTGTAAGAGTTAAAATCACAGGTTGTAATCACGCAAATGTTTTTTTTTTTTTTTTTTTTTTTTTTGTTCCACAATAGCCTGGGATTATAAACTCTGCCTATAGTTGATGGCTTTTGCAAATGGTGCTGTGTAACGTCGACCTGAAGGTGAAAGACTAAACAGTTTGTGTCCAGAATGTATGAATGCATACATTCATCAATATTTTGTCTTCAAAAATGTTGATGCAAAAAATGTCTGGGTTGATTTTGATGACGCTGAAGTCCACAAACCAGATCCAGTCTCACTCAGGCACTGAGAAGCTCACCACTGTCCCTCCTTGGATTGCAAACTTTGGAGAGAAGGCCCCATTTGTTCTTAGCGAAGTTGTTTAGCACCTGTTCAGCACGGCTGTGGTGCAGAGCTTTTTTCTGCTGTTTAAAGGGGAGGAATTCTAAAAATACCATCTGGGGAAGGCTGGCTGGATACAGCCAGGAGGCAGGGGGAACAAGGCAGCGCGGGGAAATTGGCTGCTTGTGTATTCTATCAGACCCAAAAGGGAATGTTTGTCATAAAGTCGCCTGCTTGAGGTTTTCATGGCTGTTTACAAAGTGAAGGGGGGGTTGTATATTTAGCTGCCATGATTCATGCTCAGCAGATTGCGTGGCTACAAAACACAGCAGGATTTTTTTTTTTGTCATGGTTGTTGTGGGTCCATCTTGTATTGGTTCAGAATCATTCAGATTATCATTAGTTAATAACTGTAAAAACTGATTTCAGCTGATTCTGATTAGCGAAGCACGGATCCACTTTTTTCTTTTCTGATACTGATGCAGATATCTGAGATTTAGTTTACCGATCTGAGACAGAAAAATAGCTGAATCGACTTAAAATGTTCCTGTTTTTAAACAGACAGAAATGTACTGAATTACAAATGTATTTGATAACTGCACCGATATATCTCACTGAAATACTCCCAATAGCGTCACAAGCTTGGTCAAACATGGAAAATTCAGTTCAGATTCAAAAATACTTTATTGATCCCAAATGGAAATTAAATGCCGTTGTAGCTCATATTAATTCAGAACTCTTCAGAGAGTTACTGTAGATGTTGACGGCTGGGAGCAGAAAAAAGATCCTGTAGCAGTCTGTGTTCACACTTACACACTCTGGTTTTCTTAGACAGTCTCATAAAGAGGATGGTCAGGGTTGTCTATCATTTAAAAAACAAAATAAAATAAAAATACAGCTGTAATTTGTTCAGTCAGTGGAATTAGGAATGCAACATATAACATGTAAAATAAATCTTAAAGTATGATGCATGTAGCTTAGAGCAGGAAGCCTAGAATTGGACTTAATAGATATGCCCTTATGTCTTTGAATCTCTGTTGCCGATACCTGATATAGAATTTTTTTTTCCAATTTCCCCACCGATACAGATATTAGTGTCTGATTGGTAATATTCTGATTTATCTTCAGTAACTGTAATAAATTCAGTGTACAGTATACAGTCTTAAATGAATTTTACCTGTATTGTATTATTCTGATTTTTGTTGTCCAAAGTACCTTGAGATCACTCTTTTATGAAAGTGTATTTTGAAAACATTCAATCGAACTGAACATTAGATTTCTCACTGTTTTTAAAGCCAGAGATCCTGTTTCGAATTCTAAACCAGGATCGGATCAGGAAGTGAGAAGTGAGCTGCTGGATTGCGACAAAGCCCATCCAGCTTGATGAGACGCGGTCTTTGTTTTCCCTGACACACAGCAGCTTCTTTCAGCCTCTGTGCCAGTCTCAAAGCCTCCCTCTCACAGTTGACCCCCCCGCCCCCTTCTTGTAATTCAGCCGCTAACGAGCCACTCAGAAAGGCTTTTATTGGAAATGACACAGGCTGGAGAAACTGTTGTTTTACTCCAGTGAGCAACAAATTGGATAACTAGGGAGTTCCGTTCACCTCGGTAAAGATTTATCTTTTTTTTTTTCTTCTTCTGTTTTTCTTACCCACTGTGTGGTTGAGCGAATATAACTGCATTATCAAGACTGTCATCAACCAGCGGCGTATTTCATCATGTATGTCCTGTGTGGCCTCTGCATACTCCAGTTGCTTCCGACTTTGGCATTTCGACCGAATTGTGATTGTGATGCATTGCATAAGGTGGATACAATCTGTGTTCATGTGCAGGTTATTAAATTTAAAAGAAGTTAAACAAAATTATCTGCTGATGTCATCATTTGCTCTTGAAACCCTGCAGATTGTGTTGAGTTAGTGGAGAGTTGCTTGTGTCTTGTTTTTGACTTTGCAGTAATCCCACATTTTGAGTTTGCAGACAGGAAGAAACCTGCAGCAGAACCAGAACCTGACTCAGAGTGATCAACATATTCTGATAGGAATTAGTTTTCATCTCCAATCCGGGCATCAGATTCTTTGCTTGCACTCAAAGGGGGCACTATACTGTGACCCTAATGCAGTCACTAAATCTTTTAATCACTCAATTTAGTGACCCTTATATGCTGACCACCACTCAAACTTTTCTTTGTCTGTCTAAATAAAGAAAGCAAATGCTCTGGCCTTTTAGAAAAATTTAAGTATTTTTATTGTTAAAAACAAAAAAAGGCAAATTTATTCGCAGCACACTTCAGCAACAAATCAGTTCAAAGCACTTTACACCTTAAAAATATGGTAGTTACCAGTTATGACATAAGAAATAAACATTACATTTTGTCAACAAAATCATCTAGCAAATAGGCAACACAGGTGTTTGTGTTTCCGGAGGTTCAGGTCAGAGTTCATCACTAAACCCAGACTTCACACCTGATCAGTAGTTTTTCTAGCTGAAGCTGTGTGTTAAGTTTTGAGCAGGGGAAAGAAGCAGTGCAACAGGCTTTCCTTTCAAGCAACAATAAACCTGAGCTGTTTCCACTTCAAGAGGCTTTTTCTGTGCTCTGCAGCTTGCAGAGCACAGAATTTGATATTTTTCAGTGGGTCAGTTTTTAATTGCAGACAAATCACAGAATCACCATGTTCCATCACCCCTGCTGCTAATGCATATATGCTTTTCTCCTCCACTGCCCATCTGTCTGGCTCTTTTCAGCCTGCTTCCTCCCGCTGCCCCAACTCTGTTATTTCAGCTATTTTGAAACGTGCGCCCACTTAAGTAGAGCGCGCTTCAAGTTAAAAGCCGTGTTTGCGGTGAGAACAAAAGCGTTAAGTTGGGCTGGAAGTTGCTATCCGCTGCACTGGAGCGACCCGCAGTTAAACAAAAGACTCGCTCAGATTATATTTTGGAATAAGGCAGCGTGAAATCAGAGACGTGACGCGTCGCCTCCAAATAGCAGCACAAAACCGATCGTTCCCAATCGGCAGCCCTGCTATGTATTTTCTTCCGGAAAGCAATCATTCTTCCAAGGTTTTCATTTGGATGCTGAATAATTGATTTGGCACATACTCACGGTTTGTGCATACACTGTGCGTTTGATCAACACAAAATATTCATACCACTACAAGCTATTTAAAGTTAAAATGAAGATCTTATTACACAGAGAAATAAGCGGTCATAGCACAAAGTAACCCGTCTTCAAAGTGCATTTATTCATGAAATATATTACAATTATGCATCTAAGTAATGTATCAGGTAAATATTTGATATTTGGTTGATAAGTAAAAAGCAATAAGCGAAGCCATTTTTTTTGCAACATTAGGGACTTGGTTTTGCTATGAGTAACCATAAATAATTATTTACAGAAATTATTAGCAAAATGAGTAATTTAGATTAAAATTACCAAGTCGATGCACCTCCTCATTATCCCAAATGGTTCAGTCTCAGTTATTGCTTCTACATACCTGCTGATAAGGCTGAGGTATTGAAATAACATTGCCCAGCGTTGGCATTTTTTCAAACAGCCAGATATTACATACATAGTTCTTGGCCATACATGTGTTAACATAGACATGTGTTGAATAAAAACAAACATCTTCTTATCATATTCACATTTGAGAAGTCTTAAGTGTTTTAGATGTCAAAGTAATTAATATTGTACTTGAAGATGAACGATCTTAACTAAAATAAAAGTGCGTTTTCTTGTTTGTTTTTTTCTGCTCCTGTCGTTCTTTTAAAAACATGTTTAACGAAGTGGAAGATTTCAACATCAATCTGCAGTCACAGAGAACTTTGTGCAAGATTTCTGAAATAGTTTTTTATGTATATATGAAAACAGTCAAATTTTCACAATCAAAAAACTAAAACAGAGATATGAGACAAACTTATGTTGGTATGTTCATGAAACTTATTTTGATGTTCTGGACTGTGCAATATTCAGTTTTCTTGACGGTGTCTGTGAAGAACGCATCTAAAAACGCATCCTACTCAACACACACGACTTATGTCTTTCTCCTGCCTACAATGATGAGCTAAATTACTGAACAGATTTGAAAATGTCATGAAAACCCTTAGAAAATATGCAAAGTTGAAAAGTCAGCTAACATGATGAGGAAAAAAAATTGTGAAAATGACGACCGTTAACCAGTGATGATTCAGCTCTAAAGATGCCCCAGTGTTAATTTTAGGAAAGTAAGCCCAAGGTATTTTAACAGCTCTGATAACACCTGAATCAGCTCTGATCCCTTTCTCCCTTTCTCATTCTCTGCCAGGCAGTCCCAAGTCCCAGAAATAGCAGCACTGGTGTATGAGTCATTATTCCTTACGTATATGTGTGTGGCTCAAAAACAAGACAATGGCAAATAAAGGGAATTCTTAAAGATGGGCAGAAGAAGGCCGGGCTGTGGGTCAGTACTTTGTATCTGGGATGTCCCAACCTATATTATTCCTTGAGGCAAATTCTTCTTTAGGAGAAGCTGTGGACCAAAGCCAGTCCCTTGGGAAAAAGGAAAAGCTTCTCCATTCACAGAAGTCTCTTTGCGGTTTCTTTCATCTTCTGGTGCATCTTTTGCTTCATTCAGTCTTTCTTCTCATAGCTTTCAATATTCCATCCTTCCCCCTCCTTCAGCCTTCATCTCCATTTTCCTACTCCATCAGCCCACTTCTATCATCTTCTATCACCAGTAACCCATTTATCATCTGCAGGTCCTCGTTCTATTCCTTCTACACCCTGTTCCAAATTATTATGCAAGTGATATTTTCTTAGATTTTCTTAAATGGTCAATGCAAATCACATAAACTATGTAACAAATGCTCACCCTAACAGAACAGACCATGGAGCGTTTTTGTTGTTTTTTGTTATCTTTATCTCAGATAAAAAATGTGCTTTCATATCAACCTGCAAGTTGGACTAGAGATAAAAATTGGCCACCTGGTTATAATATGAATTTGCATATAAACGTTGGTTCAAACATATAGTCCCATTTTGTAAAAGAAAACTTGAACTTAAATGTATTATATATAAGAATTTTGTACAATTTTAGCTTAATTACTGCTCTAAATCTGTTGAACTTTATGCCCTTTTGTCAGTTACCAATAAATTGATTTGTAAACTAGCTGACAAATATTTCAGTAATTTTGATTAATCACAATTTAATGCAATTAACTACAGTTTAGTTCAGTTAATCAGAGTTTAGTTTGATTAATCGTGATTAACCAAAATGTATTTAGATTAATCAGAATTCCTCGCGATTAATGGTGATTTCAAAAGGGTTGAAACACTTAATCCAATTAACTTGATTTCTTTTTAAATCAATACATCTTCCAACGCCTACAGCCCACCTCTTCATGAACTGTTTTCCTGTATCGTTCCTCCATTACCCAAGCAGCACGTATAGCACTGAACCCTCCCCTACAACCTCAAACATCCTCCTTCCTCCCGATGGTTCAACCCCCACTTTGCTGCTTCCCTTCCCCAGCTGTAGCGTACCCCTCTTCCCATCTGAATCGTTTCTCCTCCTTTCCCCCGATGGAAGTCAGCTGTTTCAGTTGGGACTGGCGACAGGGGAAAGAAGGCAAGGTGAACCGTTTTCAACGGCCGTCGGTCCGCTATGTGCTGGGCTAGGAGAGGAGAAGAGGGAGGAGGAAGGAAGGCAGAGCAAGGAGAGGACAGCGCGATAGAGAGAGAGCTGGATAGAAACGGAGCAGGAGAGAAAGAGAGAGAGGGGTCCGGCGCTCGCTCGCAGCTCGTATCGCTGGCTGGCTCGTCCGCTCGCTGTTGACGAATGAGCTGTCTACCCACGGGGCTGGGAAACGGCAGCTTGTGACAAGCTGGGGGAGAGAGGAACATGAATGTAATGCGCACCTTGCCTCGTTTGCTTTCAGATACCGGCCAGAAGAAGACTCCAGAAAAGAAGGATGGGAGGCGCATGTCGTTCCAGAGACCCAAAGGGACCATCGAATATTCTGTGAGTAACGTGCAGAAAACTCGGAGCGCTGCGTGTTAATGTACCTCCAGTCTTTTTTGTGCCTTTTCCATGCAGCAGCAGTAATAGCAGCTGCTACTGGTTTCTGCAGCTGTGAACAACTCCAGCAGAATCAAACATGCAGCAAGAAACATGCAGGAACTATCTGACAAGAAGTATTTTGTAGATTTTTGTTGTCTAACACGTGTGCCTCATTCCTGAACTGTTTACATAAAGAGGTGTGTGTGCGTACGTGTGTGTGTGTGTAAACAAGACTTAGCATGCGTCCTGTTCGGCAAGGCGACGTTCATCTCCATTTTGCATGTTGATGTTTGGGCAGGAGACAGGGTTGGTGTTGGCGGGTATGAGGGGGGAATTGTGACAGTTCTGTTGGGTCTTCCAGCTGGACCCAGAGCAGGACGCGCAGGCAGGAAGCACTGGTGGGACGCAGATTTGTCTTCCCACTCGCTCCCCTTGGCGGCACAGCGGCAAACATTCCACCACAGAGATCGCTCGGTCTAACGAATGACCTTCCAACTGCATTGTCATTTCTATTGATTTAGCTGTTGTGTGGCAAAAGGGGAGGGAATGTGTAGAGAGGAAGAGAGAGAGAGAGGACTCCTGTTCCCAGGCATGAGCTGAAAACAGAGCTCTCTCTCTGCTTCCACCTTCCCTGCTTATGTTCTTCAAATGACCCTCAAACCCAACTGCAGTTAGACAGCGTTTTCCCACCTCTTTTCTCCGTGGCAACCACCGAGAGAGTGGCAGTGGCGTGTCTCCGCGGAGCGAAAAGACGAGAGGAAGGAAGGAAGAAAGGAAGGGAGTGAAAGGAGGGAGGGAGCGTTGGGGTTGTGTCATTCCAGCTTCCGTTAAATCCCTAAAATTGACCCAGCAGCACCTCCACTTTCTACCACCCTTCCAAGCCTGTCAGTCACTCCACAGACCTGCTGATTGACACCCTCCTTGTTTACCTTGCCAGGGTTCCAATAGCCTCCACCATTCCAGCACATTTCCTTCACTCTCAACTCTGAGTCACATGCCTGACGCATGCAGAGGAGCAGAGTCTGCTGGACGGACAGAAACGCTGATGGTTAGCAAACATAAGGGAGAGGCCAGAATTCATATGACATACTAATCCCGTTCTGGTTGGCCATCGCTCTCCGTCTCCCACCCGTGTTGCCCTCCACTAGATTACTGGTATTGTGATGGATGGATGGAGCTCCGCCAATGATTTCATTCCTGCGACTCGACACGGTGCTGCAGCGGCACGCGGTGCGAAGATGCTCAGGGTATGACCGAGTCCCATTGATCGAGGTGTAGCTTTATCTAAAACTCATCTCTCTCACAGCTGGGGGTTGCGGGGGGTGGGGGCGACTGCCACCAACGTTTCCTGATTTCGCTCGACAGCAGATAAGTTTATAAATAACGCCTGGCGTCCACAGGAAAAAGGCGAATTTCCTCACGTGGCTGCCTTATCAATGCCATCTCCCTCCATTCCCCCTCTCTGTCTCTATCGCTGCTTTACCTCACACGCCGGCTTTTTTTTTTTGTATTGAGAAATAACCTGTGCAGCTGCACCCTATCTGCCTAGACACTGATAACGTCAATCCATTCAGCTCTGTCCGAGCTATTGGCGGACCTGCATCCAATTAAAGAGTGCTTAAAGTGTCAGGGAACAACCTGGATTTGTTCCCTGACAGAATTCTGTCACGCCATGGATTCTTTAGACTCCCATTGGTGATTTGGATCTCCCACAGCGATCCAAATTGACTTATACTCTGTGAGGACAAGCAGGGGCTTAGTATACGTGTTCAAAGCCAGAATGCTTTTATTAGTTTAATATACAATGAAAGTTATACATTGTTTCAACAGAGTTGGCTTTTATTATACAGTTACCTTACAGGAAGACCAGGCCTCAAACCTGGTATGTATGGACTAGCTATTGCCCAATTCCACTTGATTCTCATCTCCCTTCAGTGCTTAATCTGGGATTTCTCCCATTGAACTCAATTTCTCATAATGAATTTCATCCAGGACAATCAACAAACAGAGGGGTTATTAACATTGATGCAGACAGCTTTGAGTAAGCTTCATAGCGTAACTTTCTTCATGATCAAGGTGCCATATTACAAACGTTGCAGCCAAATATTAGCGATTGGGTAAAACTAGATCTAGTTGTTTAAAACTAACAGCAGATGGCTGCGTAAGCGAAGTCTGATATGGACCAAGAACACAAATGTTGATCCACTTACAAACCTACATCTCGGTTCGGTTGCAGAAAACTATGGCACGGTTCGAATGCATATGTAAAATGCTAAGTTTACAGAAGACGGCTCCAAAGCAGGAAGTAGATTGTGGCACAAGGCATTCAGGTTAAATACAACCAAAACAAACGCACAAGTCTAATGCCAATAGGAGAAAAGACTTGTGGTCTTTTACCAAACACAAAAGAGAAATCCTACAACCGCTAAAATCCGATTCTTGTTTGTATTTTGTGAAAACGGAACCTGCGTTCAATCTGAAATCTTAATCTGAAAATATTGCATTTCCAAGGTCCTGCTTCATGCCACACGAGTGTTTGAAGTTGAATTGTTTCCTATACGATGAATTTTATTTCTGTGAGTATACAGTATTTTTCCATCAATCTGAAAACCCAAGCCACTCTAAACAAACAGATCCTTGGTATTAGCTTAAATCCAAAGATCACATAATTTTATCAAGAAAGTTTAGACTACTCAATCTATGCCACAGTGCCTTGAGTTGAGCTATTACTTTTATTCAGATCAGGCTAAAAAGTCAAAGTGGCTGTATGAACCTCAAATTGTATTCTGTTCAGTTGAAACTTTGTTGCACAGAGCTATCTTCTGTCAGCTCTACTTTTTTTTACAAACGCTGTTATTCAAACCTCAACTATCCTGAGGCGTAGGGCATGGCATGTATGCTCAGATTTATTGGTCACAATACATGTGACCGAAACAATCTACTTTTTAGATAAAAGCCTAATATATCAGAACCTGGATGTTCGATTTCAACACCCTCTGAGGCTCCTAAATCAAATCTGGGAGATTATCAGCAAAATAACCAGAAGCATTGGGAAAACCTAAAAGATGTCATCACTGTTGCAATGATCTGCAATTATTTTAGAATGTTGAATGGCATGAACTTCCTTTCTCTATAACTCAAGAGTACCGGATGCTATAGATGTAGTTAGTTGCAGAAAGAAGTGAACGACTGTGTTTTCCCAGAAAACAGAATCTCTCTTCAAATACTTGTTAGTGTGCTGAGTTTTCAGCCCTATTAGCAGCGCGTCCACAGGGATCACAGGGTCAGTCGGTCCCTTTTTCATTTGAGAAGTCAGTCGGTCATTTCTTCGCGTGGTCCAGGCTGTTGGATTAATGTAACAATTGTAAAGGAAATTGTCCAGGGAATGAGTTCAGATGAGCAGTGATCCTTTTCATACGACTCTCTACACCAAGCAGAATAAAGTTGCCAGTATTACCTCAATAAACTTCACAGATTTTCTAGGTTGCCACAGGTTATGTCCCGTTTACTTGGGTGGTTTCTCATTCCCGAAGTGGCTGACATTTATGCTTTAGTGTAAAATGTAACAACTACTAGGTGATCTTGAATCATAGCCAAGACAAATACTTACGTTAAGCCTGCTTGTTAATGTTGTTGCCTGCCTTGTTACTGTTTTTTGTCTAGTTTCTAGAGCAAATGTCTTAGTATACTTTTTCACTTAAAACAAGGGAAACACTGAACAAAATATCTTTATCAGTATTTATTGATATTTAATGTTAATATTTAAAATAAATATTCATATTCAGATATTTGCACTAGAAACTGGTAAGATTTTGTGTTTGTACTGTGATAAGTAAAATATGGATAAAGACAAATTTTAAATTACTACAAATCTCCCAACTTTGTCTGTACCAGTTGAACTAAAGTAAAAACTGAGCTTGAGTATTAACAGTGGATTTCTGTTTAGCTTTGATAGAAAACTAATATTATATATATTATATATATATATATATATATAAACTCTCATCCTGTAAACTGGAGAACATGTCAATAGATGATGGATGGAGAGATAAACAGTGGTAATACTGTAGCTGGAGCATTGACTAGAAATTCTTTATAAATGTAATTATTTTTTTTATTTTATTTATTTTTTGACAAAATTGAGTCCAACGCTGAGTTGGCTTTCTCAGGTTTACGGGTTTCTGACTGGAAACCACGGGTGATTACAGCCTGAAGCATCGAAGAAGCAGGTTAGAGCCTGACACAAAGGAGAATCCTTGAGGACTCGGAAGTGAGACAGCAACATTTCTCCTTGAAGTGGACGGAATAATGTCACTTGCTCCCATGTCACTTGTAGCAGCTCTAAATTTAGGCCTGCAAATGATCACCAAGGGTGTAGTTGCACACAATGCACATACCATTCACTAGTAACGACAAAGTCTCCATGGCAACAGTCATGCTAAAGCCGGGCCTTATCAGTCGCTATAAGACGGAGAGTGATGGCTTGAGATGGGATTATGAGGTGGATTTACCCTGAAGTCAAGTTTTATTTCAAGTATTTTTCTTTTCTTTTATTCCCAATGTTGATATGTTCGGATTTATTTTGAGTCTTAATACAAAAAAATAAAAAATATTCAATGAACTCAGCCTAAAAAGCGGTCATATAAAAGTAGGCAGCCCGCAGCTTAACTGGTCACAGTTAAATGCGTAGACCTGTGATTACATCACATTTGTCATGTTGACCATTTGCATTAACATTACATTAACACTCAAAGTGCTTTCCTCTTGTTCTGCACTCAATATTATAATAAGATGGAAGCGGACTGTTTTAACAGAGTTATTCGTCTGGTCATTTGTCCAAACTGCCCTTGTCGAATCATTGTCCCCCCTCATTGGACAGTGGTGGCCATTATCTGGACATCAGTCACCTTCAAGCTCGCTCTTCTTTACACATGGAGGGCGTAATCTCAACAGAAAGAGAACACGTTTCTCGTTGCACCCTGAGATAAATAATGAGCCATATTGATCCAGAGGATAGGACGATAAGGTCCATTGGACATTAGTAATCGTAACCATGCTTTGCCTCCTTCCCACATCCTTCAGTCAATGTGTCATTGACAGGTTTATATCAGTAGTTCATGTTTGCATGTCCGCAGGTTAGAGATGGATCCTCTTTTAGTACAACCAATGGTTGCATCTCTAAAGTTTTAGAGCAACTAGATACCCACATATCAGTTGTCATGACACCTCTATAATGTAGAAAGTTTGGTGTATTGCTTAATGGTTCATCTGTTGAAAGGGATTAATTAAGCCTAAAAAGAAATTGTAAATAAACTATTTGAAGTGACTTGTGTGCCAGCGTCAGCCCGACATCTTGCGTTGTCACTGTTTATTTTATGAAACCCCAGATATTTTACACAAGGCATGCTAGAACAGAAGCCTGGTGTTCAAAGCAGCCATTAGACATTGAGTTATGGTCTTGTGTGGCAGAATTTAGCCAAATATGAATAGTTCATCCTATAGAAAAAGGTCTTTTCTGCTCTTTTGAAAAAGGAAAAAGCAGTGAAACGACTGTGCAATTGTGCAAGCCAACATCAAACTAACCCCTTAGTGATTCAGTTCTAGCACCTGCCATCTGTTATACACAAGTGGACCAACACTAAATAAATTTCAACTTTTTTAGTAGGACTTTATTGACATTTGCTCACCCTCTAGCCAAAGCCATATTTCGCAGTGCTAAACTGGCTAAGTCTCACAGACACAGAAGTAGCTGCAAGAGTATCTGATTAGTGTTTTCCATGTTCCACATTGGATAATCTTCTATATCTGGACTATGCAGCAGGGTTTGGAAGACAAAAAACATTTCTTCCAAATAAAATATCCAGACTTGGCTAAAATTACACACACAATTTTGTAGAATTCTTGATTAAAACTAATCATGGTGACTTGGGAACATTTCCAAAAGATTTCTTTGCCACAAAACAATACATAAAATCAGTGAAAACAGAATATTAATGTGCGACAAAGGAGGTGGCAGCACCTTTTAGCAATTTGATCAATTTGCAAAGTAGAATGGGCAAAAGTTAAGTCATTTCTATTCAGCAGTACAGCCAGGGTCTGTGCAGATGGACACTCTACTTTGTTTGCGACAACGGCCCAAATTACTGATCCGTACCAAAACATTTCTGGGCCCCTTTAATTCCTAGGTTGAGGACAATGGTATGGTAGGGCAGAGCAACTGGCATCACAGAATACAGTCCACTGACTGGACTATAAAGAAACATTACTGCTTGTAATGAACACAAGACATATTAGTGCGTCACGTCTGTCTGCACAGCATTTGGGTTTAACCCCACCTGTCCTGTAAGAGTCCAAGTTTTCATGGAAACCCTCTTTTCAATACAGAGAGCCATAAATTTGTGTACTGAACCTCAGCAACCTCACAGATGCTGATATACTGAGACTGAATGCCGAAACTTTAGTGAAAGACAAACACTTTTTACTGTTCCTCCCCCCCCCCCCGGTATTTACCCCTCTTACACATCATAAATGTCACCTTAATGGTTTCCTTCACAAAAACCTAACATTTTTACAGCGATGTGTAGATTTTTTTTTTTTTCTGTCCTCCTTTATGTAAGACAGCGGTAAATGGCACCTAGGAAGAATCTATGCTCAGCTGACACACCAGGATGAAAGGCTTTAGCACAAAAGGAGCCTGATTAATTCTTTATCCTCCTCACTTAAATAAACCAACTCATCTTCTCAAATGAGATTTCCCTTTTAAAATGCTGACCACATACAAAGGTCATCTCTCCAACATGTTCGGGACAGGAAATACTCGTGGAATGAGGCATTTGCTGTTCCATCATAACCCACCAAAGAAATAATTTGAAGGTCTCCGAAGGGCTCAAGTTATTATCCTGCGTTTTATGGTCCTGTTGTAAAAATACAAGGCAAGGAAGTGTTTGCGTCACAGAGACATCTCTGATTTACCTGACGCCTCCCATCCTCTTTTTGACAGGATATTTATCAATCCACCTCTCCGTTTTTGTCTGAACGAACCGTGGGGCTTGCTTTACGGCGCCGATAAGCTGACAAGTTTTGTAGTGCATTGCTACTGTCAGAAAGATGTCTTAAGATGAGCAAGTTGTTAATGGTGAGGTGGATTTTACAGATGGGAGACTGAGTTGTCACCACATCCTCTTCCTGCGGTGCAGCTTTAGTGGTTTCCTCTTCTGCAGCAAGATGAAAGACGTGGAGGTGTTTCCTACCTCTACTTCTGTCTTGAACATTTGTGTGCTTGACTCTATTAGCAAAATCCAAAGATAAAGGGTTGCATGTTGGTGCAGTTGGGAGTACTGTTTACTCCCAACTGTTACTGTTGCACCAAGACTGCCATGGGTTTGAAACCCGACCTGTGGTCTTCCTGCAAAAAGTTTGCATGTTCTTATCGTGTGTGCAGTTGTTCTTTATGAGTATTCCAGATTTCTTACACAGTCCAAAGCCATGCTTGCTAGGGTAATTGGTTTCTCAAAGTTCATTCTATGTGTTGCGCTGTAATGGAGTGACAGCCTGTACTGTCAAGGTACTGCCAAGGCCAGTACATTGACAGGACCAGTATCTTGACAAAACCAGTTCCTTGCCAGACCAATACCTTGCAACGTCTCCTTGCGACCAAGTATGAAGCCATTGACCTCATCCATGTGGCGTTTTCTGAGTTGCAGAGACTTTGCCTGTTTTCACTACCCTGGTTGCAGCCTCTATTTATTATAACGTCTACTTTGATTGAATTATTGTATTAAATCTTGCCTGATGAGCAAGCAGCATAAATCAAAAGGTAACTGATTACCTCTGAAATATGAGAAATGCTCTCTAATTTGATTTGTTTCCAAGAAAAACGATGGAATTAACATTTAATCAAGCCAGATAATCTAATCAGTTTAAAATACCGTCGTTATTGCTCGTCTCTGCGTTGGCGGATTCAAGGAAATCTGTCTGACACTCAAAATCACACGTCTGGATTCACAGGAGGCAGCATGTCAAAGATGTGATTGATGTTTTTGAAAGGTAAGGGTGCAGGGCAGATGTGCATCACTTGCACTTTATTTACACTGGACTTATTGGGCTTGCAGTTTACCATCCAATCAGTGCTGCACAACCTCTTCTGCATTGTTCATTGTTGGAGTGGACTCACTGCTGAGTAAGGGAGACTGAATCCCAGCAGCGTGACCGAGCTCAGCTCTTATTAGTTTGTTCCCCCCAGAGGTCGGCCCCCATCTAAAGTCAGCGAAGCCCACAATAAAGCCTGCGTGAGAATGCCGCAAACTCCCCTGGTTGTCTCCCGTTTGTTGTTTTCGTGCCTCCCACGCTGCTTCAAAGCTCTCTAACCTGAGATTGCATTAGCGCTGATCAGTGACAACGCTTTTAACAGTCAACGTTGTATCTGCTGAGATTCAGCTGTTATGGCACACAGCTGTTGTTTCAAGCCCAAGTCTGTTTTTATTTTATAAAGAGAGTCTCGAGACTCTCCTCATCCCACTCTTTTAATTGCTCAGCGGTGGAGGATGTTGCCGTCAGTAATTGACCAGAATCGCACGAAACTTTGCTTTAGAAAACTAATGAGCTGCACTCTGGAGCCAAAACCGGTGACCCAGAGAAGATTCCTGTCACTGTACTTTTGTGGTGATTCGTCTTTTATGGAGCTTTCCAGCTGGATTCCTGCCATCATTAGCTACTTTCCTTGTATGACTTGCCCGTCAGTTACACTGAGAGTCTTCCCAGAGATGATTTATCAGTGGAGGTGTCACTCCCCTGGATGCTTGGAGAAGTCTCTCCTCATCTGTATCCTCTTCTTAGGTGGGCGGCCGACTGAATGAATGGGATTGGAATGTCTTAAGAGACTGATGTGCTCCTGAATCCAGTTATGGTTTTAAATTGTTTTACCTCTTGTGTTTAATTTCTTCAAAAAAATAAAAAAAATAATTTATTGTATTTAAGAAGCTTGAATGTTATTTAAGTTTACTTACTATTAGTTGCTTCATGTCATGCTATCTTTGGACGTTTTCAGAGCTTTTTGACATTAGTCATATTCAATCAGCTGGACTCTGCTGTCTGACTAATGAAATCCAGCACCTTTGGGGAAGGTGGGTAGGAAAAGTGCCTAAACTACAGATACACCAATCCAATAATATCTGCCTTGGTTAATTTGTAAAAATATAAAATAAAATGTACGCATTTTAAAACTGCTTTATTGATCCCAAAGGGAAATTAAATAAATTCAACAAAATCTGAATCTGATTGATATCGGCTGATACTGAACTTCAGATATCGGCATTGGCTTGGTACATCCCTAATCTAAACATTGCAAATACGGTATAATTCCTCCAAAATTATACCACAATTCCACAGAAGTTGTGAGGCATATGATTATGCCTCACAAGCTGCATCTCTGTTTTTAGCTTAACTTCCCGTCTGCTGTTGTCTTGAGACTCTGTGCAACATCTTCCTGGAAACTGTTTCCCACATCGAAAACTTGGAGAGGCTGTCATTGTTCTGTGTTTTTTGTGGGGATGTTTGGACAAACAAAACCAGCAGAGGCAGTCCCATGACTGCTGCACCAAAGCAAACAGTGTCTACATAATCTATGCTAAAAAATGCACAGCTCAGAGTTCTTCATGCCAGGCTGGTTATAAGGGCCTTTGTCCCCTGAGTGCACTTTCCTCCCCTACACCACATTTGCTGCACACACGGCGGCACTTTCTGACACCATCAGCCTTATTTGGAGGCCAGAAACTCCCAGGGGGCGCGTTGGACGCTTAACTACTTCAGACACATGAAGCACATCTCTGTTGTCTGCGTCTTAACTGGTGGAGACAAGCAAACGCACCTGTGTCACTGTGCGGGGTGCTGCAGCTGAACACAGGGTGTGACCCACAACAGCCTGCATGATCTGCTAAATCTCAACTAACAGGAAGTGTTGCCTTCTCGTCTACGGCTTGTTGGATGTGATTCAGGATGATGTGCTGAAAATGAAATAAATACCTGGAGCTGTGCAGAGTGGTAGTCAGACGATCAGCAGAAAGATCATATTGTACAGGTTTCTGGAGCAATAATAAAGAAAAATGGTGAGAGGAGTTGTAGGGTTTTTTGTCAAAAATGTGGACCAACCAACTTTTCTCATTTATATATTTTCTAGTTTGGTCTTTCCCTCTGTTACCCGTGTGTAACAATTTTGCAGAGAAAAATTGCAATGTATTATCATCGCGAGGTTTTATTGGTGCGTCCACAGCAAGAGCGTTAAAAACACGTCCAATGCTTCGAGTTCGACGCATGTGCACTTTGAATGCAGACGCTTGACATTTCGCTCAACATCTAGCATTTTACACGTCTGATTTACATTCAAAGTCTACATGGAGTTGCGTCTAAATCGCTCTAGGCATTGCTTTCAGTTGCCAGCCTATTTGTCCGAAGCACTTCGTGCGTCAAACACTCAAAACGCTTCAAATCCCTTCATATAAACCAGATGCGCCTTATGCGCGAAATGCCTTTGTTGTGAACGCACCACATGGATTTTCATGCTACCATTTGAGGAACCTATTTTAACTTTTAGCTATAGTCTTAAGCTTTGTGTATATTGCTTATATTAAGAAAAAAGACATTTTACTTGTGGTTGACAAGATAACACAAGATATTCTTGTCCCTTTACGTTACTTCAAGCAACAGCGTTCAGTTTTTTTCTGGTCAACAGTAGACAGCTTTAATCGGAGTTCATCCCAGGTTCTAACATGCAGAACACAAACCCTTTACAGGAATCATTTCAGTGCTCTGCTCTTCAGATATTTTCTCTGTCTGCTTCATGGTGTGTGTCCCAGCTTCATGTTTGGCCCGTGCAGCTTTTAGGGCAATGCCTCAGAGCAGGATCAGCACGATGTGTGATGTTTCTGTCCTCTCTCTTGTTTTGCGGTCCAGGTGGAATCACGGGACACGTTGAACAGCATTGCGCTCAAGTTTGACACCACACCCAACGAGCTGGTTCAGCTCAACAAGCTGTTCTCCAGAGCAGTGGTGCCTGGCCAGGTGTGAACCGCCGTGCTCGCCTTCACTGCGCCACTCCAGCCGCCCCACTAACACCTCGGGCTCATTTCGCTGCTCCATTGTGCATTCTCAGTGGTTTGCCGTCATCACAAAGTGACTCTATCGCTACGTTTGTGAATATATCTGAAAAATTGGGTTTTTCCACCTACTTTCTCAGCGCAACTGGCTGACTCACGAACCACATCTCTGTCTGTCCTACTTGCCTGCTAATTACAGCATCATTTGTCCCATTAGGCTGCAGCACATTCTGTTAGACCCATTTTGTTTCTAAAAACATTTAAGAACACGTGTGATTCTTGGATTCAACCCCCTGATGCTGCTGTTCCCACATCACACAAGCTAATCATCTATTACCTGCCAAACGCTTTGCCAGCCTCCCTGGCTTTAATATTTGTTCTTTTCGTCTTTTTTATGGGAAAGTGACTAATATTTCTATTTGTTTTTGTCTCTGCATTTCCTGGCACTAAAAGTGAGTCAGTCAAAGGGAACCCAAACCGCAGCTTGTCTAGCTGGCACCCCTCACTCTGCCTCAGCTCTTACAGTGTGCTATCATGTAGCACACTGTAAATGGGGAGCAGTAAAGGCACTTACTGAGACTGACGATATAACGCCAAAAATGGTGCCAGATTTTATTTCACCCAAAATCTGTAGCCAGAGTAAGATTAATGTTTAATCTAAAACAAATCCCAAAACAGCGTAACAAATGATCGAACGTCGACAGCAAGGCATCGGCATGGTCAGGTTTGGTTGAATGCAAACCCTGCCTCTTTGTTCTCAGTAATTACCTAAATAAATCTGGGAAAACATTCATTGGAATTCTGTCACTTAAACCATGGCGTTCCGCAAAACTTAATTTTAGGTCCCACACTTTTTAATCTTCACTCCCTGTCTTTGTGGTGTAAATAGCCAAACTTAACGTCTTCCAATATTGTTCAACAGCGTTAAATATGAGATATTCCATGTCTGGTAGTTTTTGTTATTTCCCCAGGCAGATTTGTAATTTGCATATCTGAACAGATCGATGTTACTGGAACAAATTTAACAACATTCTCGTTTGTCAATATTTGTGACGGAGCCTACTAAATCAATAAGAAATAAGTCAATAAAATAAATAAATACCTATTAAGAAAAATAATTTGCCTTAGCCAGGGAAGAACTACTAGAAAAATGAGCAGGAAGTTCTCAGTAATTACATAAATTAATTAATAATTGATAGGAGCTCCAAAACACAAATTGTTAGCTTGCTTTGAAAAGCATTTAGGCTAGCGTATTTTGCGATTTCATCACACAACATTGGGCGTTTTAAGAATGTTTGTTTCAGTTTGAAATCTGGTTCTGTGTGAGCAGCTAGTTGCTAATCTGCAACTTTCACCCAAAATGCCAGAAAGTAAAGAACTTCAGTGCTCACATGTTAGCAGCTTGCCAGAACATGGCATGGAACAAAATGTTTTCCTACCATCGTAAAAGAAATCTCTTATAATATAAAATAAATGGTTAACAATGTTGCAAGTTTCGTTGCTTTCATGCTAGCTTGCCAGACAGTGGCCTAAAACAAAGAGCTTTTCTAACATCTTAAAAGAAACATGGAGCGACATAATTTGTTTTAAATTAGTTTAAGCTATTTATAAATCTCTAAACTACCCTTCCATTTCATTTCTTTATAGGCTTGTGGTTATGTTTTGCATTCCTTATGTTGATAATGGATCAACCTTTTTGGTGTACATAACTGAATGAAGGAAATATGACAAAAGGCTTCCAAAGTTTTTTAAAAATCACTTTTGCTGGATCTCACTTAGACTAGCCACCAGCTCTGCTGTGAATTCAGAAGTTCTCTCTATTCGAAACGAGGGCATGAAAGGAAGATTGTAGCTGCAAAGCCTTTAAAAAATACCAAACATCCTTTTAAATTTGCCATTACTCTACTCTGTAGGTGGTTTATAGAGCTGCTGAATGTCCTGCTGGGTTATGGGAATTGAAATGGATTGGTTTTGAATTGTGTGACATTTTAGAAACTAAACGGTGACTAAATTTATTTGAAGGAAAACCATTGCTCCATCAATAATGTAAAACAAATGGTCAGCAACAACAGAATAAATGCCGGCACATGCTCTAAATGTTCTAACCATGAAATGCATGAGACATTACATCCAGTTACTACTACTTCTCTCACTCTGTCCTACTGTTATGAATGTCACTGTCCCTCTGTGTTCACTCGGTCAATGACATGAGACTGACTGTGTTTTCATGTTATTCACCTTGTCAAACATACGTCTTTGCTGTGCGTGACAGAATCTCTGTCATCACCTGTGTTGGTGTGTGCATTCTGTGTAAATACAGACATGGGTTATGTTTGCAGGTTCTATACGTTCCTGATCCCGAGTATGTCTCCAGTGTCGGAAGCTCCCCCTCCCTCAGTCCCATCAGCCCCCTGTCTCCCACCTCCTCTGAAGCTGATTTAGAGAAGGCGACGGTATGTTGATGCACGATCTCTCTCTCACACACACACACACACAAACACACACACACACACACAAACACACACACAAAAAACCACAGGGTTATACATGAAATCAATAATGGCAATAAATAATTAGATTCAAGTATCTATTTTTTCAAGAGCAAAATAGGATCAATATTTACAGAGCTGTAAATGAAACACTGGACTCTTCAAGTGTATAGAACTTTAAAGTAAAATGATGTTTGTGTTGATTTAATGAGTTTCTTATTGAATATCTGTCTATAGTATCTGATTTACACCTGTAGCATCCATATGCTTCGAAGATTGGGGGGGCTAATGATCCTTCTCGGCTACAGAAGTTTCTTAATTTTGATCTGATTAATCTTATCAGACAAATGCTTCAGTTGATTGTTTGCCACTTGCTGCAATCAGCATCAGTTGTTGATTATCTAAAAAGATGGAGCAGAAACTTAATGCAGACGCATCTGCCATCCTTAGCAGTCTGGCTGTTACGGCACAGGGCTCTTAAATAACCGGAGGCTTTATCTGTTTTTAATTGGTCCATTCAATAGTAACAGCAGCTCCACATTCAGACACTGGAGAAGATCTGACTGGACAGTGACTTACCAGTTCCTACAAAGTTAAGAATCACTGAAGATAAAATTGGAGTTGGACCAAATCAGAGATTTTTGCAAAGCTCGGTACAGCTGATAGTCATGATCAATTTTCTGAATGATAATAATTAATAGAATTTTTTATATTTTTTTTAACCATTGATACAAATTGGGGGGAAAAAAGTTTAATTCTCAAGGGAAAAACAAAAGACTAGACTTAAAGAGCTGTCTGTCTCTGCATTGCTGGAAATCTGTAATTTCAAAGATCATAGAATAAAAATATTTGTACAGATAAAACCCAACCAAACAAATATAATCATTTTTATTTCTCCATTATAAAAATGATTATAACAATTATAAGTATTGTAAACAAGGACCTTACTGCAAAGATAGCATTTTTATCTCCTTGTGGAATCTTATTAGATAATTAGTAGATCTAGCATTACTAACCTTACAAATCTTTGCTTGTATTTTTTAGAGAATTTTGGTTCTTACATTAACTCTTAAATTTCTAAAAGTCTTCCTACATTTCTGGCCCTGTTCAAATTCAATTGAATTAAAAATTACTTTATTGGTCCAAAAGGGAAATTAAATGCTGCTGTAAAGTTGATGATGGCTGTTGCCAGCAAATTTCTCCAGTAGCAGTCTGCATTACAGCAAATTTGAAGAAGCCTCTGACGAAAGACATCCAGTTTTTTTTAAGCAGATAACTGATAACAGAGAAACTCTGAACTCCATTCATCCTTCCACTTATCTCCTGAAATGTAACAACCTGATGAACAACTGAAGGACTCTGCAGAAAATCCACTTTTCTTTCTAGAAAGTTTTGCTTCAGCAGACTTCATTTCTGAAAAGCTCAGATACTGAAAATGGCTGCCTTCGAATCATCTTCGCTTGGTGACCACTTAATATGGTGCATTCACTGATCATAAAGAAACCAGAAAAAGATTCTGAGAAACTGAAAACCAACAATGAATGATCAAGCTAAAAATGGTCATTTTCCATTCTCTGAACAAATGTACCTGAACGCATCACCCGTCAGCATGGATCAGAACCTTATTATTTTTTGCATCAGCCTTATTTTCTTTGGAAGAATCAACTTGGAAATCGTTGCTAAACATGAAGCAGACAAGAACGCCGTCTAGAACGTTTTCCACAGGAACGTGAACGTGTGAAATAGGCTATTATTGAAACTTCCTGCTCGAGTTCTCCGCTTTAATTAGTAACAGAGTTGATTGGATTCTCCATTCGGTCTCTGTTTACCAAAACCACGACGTGCGACGTGAATATGGTTAGTTTCTAGAATTAAACAGAGGAGTTTTATCTCTACTCTGCAAGACGGACCAGCGACACAACATGCAATTCCTCCCATTTCCACGCACAGCGACATGCAGAAACGCTTCAGATTGATTCCCAGTGGGGGGGGGGGGTTGTGTGCGCAGCGAGTGCAGGTCTGATCCAGTCAGCCGTACATATCCTGTCCTCACAGCTCTTAAGAGCAGCGGCGTAAGCCCTCCGCTTCAGGTATCGTCTGTGGCATCTCAAAGATCCAATCACCGAGCACCGCAGGACACCCGCTAGTCCCTTAAGTAATATATGACTGTTTGTTGGTCTCCATGGAAACGGGGGATCTTGTTTTTGTGCATTTGTAAGAAAATGGATGCTGCAGGTCTCTTCCTTCCATCCATCAGGCCATTTTTAGGGGCCTGGGGGTTCTGACACGTTCGGCTGCAAAAAAAAATGAAAGAAAGACAGAAAGACGCCCCCACATTTATTTACCACTTATCTATTTAGGTTGTTGCTTGTGAAAACAGGAGCATCTTCCACGGCTCTCGACAGGGGAGGGATGAGGTAGGGGGGGCAGGACTGCATGGAAATTAAGCCTTTAAAAGTGATGCGGCGTCTGATATTTAGAGCAACTAATGAACGGAGGCCAGACAAGCAGCCAGGCAGCAATTATTCCAGGCAGAGGAAGTGTGCTTGGAAGGCACATTACCTCACTCAGTGTGTCAGCACTGTGTTTGTGTTGGAGGCCGTGGCTGTGTGTGTGTGTACATTTCTGAATGTTAATGTTAGCGGCAGCTTTCTCGCTTTCGGTCTGTGAATTCATGACAGAAAGATGCAGCATTTACTTGGGGTTTATATTTAAAAGAAAATTTTTAAAGATTTTTTTTAAAGGGCCTTTAGTACTCCCTCTGCTTCTTGTTTTCCCCAGAAACGCAGACGTCTCTTTAATTACGAGCCTATTTTGGTGCGCAGCACACTTGTCTCAATGAGGACATTATCCAAATGAATGGTTCTGGAAGGTGTACAGTAATAGCAGCGCAGTCAGAACGGAGCTGGTAAAGCCTCGATGAAGATGAGTACCCAGAAGAGAAACAGCTTTCAGATTGAGCTCTCTAGGAAAACCATAAAAAAACTATTGCAAGCGCTTTAAAAAGACCGTTGGCTATGAAAGTAACAGTTTCTGTGAGGACTCTGTTGAAATAGAGGTTTTCGTACCCTATTGAATTTTTTCACATTTTGTCACATTTCTACCACAGCCTTTGATGTACTCTGTAGGGATTTGACGAGATGAACCAGGATAAAGTCATTGTTTTCAATATTTCTTACAAGGAAGTCTCAGTACTGTGGCAGGCAGGTTTGTTCAGCTCCTCTGATTCAATAGTTTGTAAAACCAACTTTTGATGCAACCGCAGCTGCAAGTCTTTTGGGATTTGTCTCTACTAGCTTTGCACATTTAAACAGTTCAGTCACACTGGATGAAGAATGTCTGTCAACGGCAAATTTCAAGTCCAAGTTTGATTTATGATTGGGTGTTAATTTGGATATTCAACACAGGAATATGCTTTGATCTAAACAATTCCATAGTAACTCTGGTTGTGTGCTTATGTTTGTCGTCTTGGTAGATGGTGAATTTTCACGCCGGACTCAAGTCAGTTATAACATGTTTTCTTCCACAACTTCATAGGTATGCACTGATTCACTTTTTCCACTTCCGATACTGATAGAGATATCTGATGTTCAGTATTGGACGATACAGTTTAAATATTGTACTTCCACCACAACAACCATGTGGTTCTTTCTAAACAAAGAGTTTTTTTCTGTCACCTTTTATTATTCTGGGTCTCTCTGAAGGAGTGTTAATACGGTTCAGAAGGCCTTGAAGTGCCTCCTCAGCAAGACTTCGCCTGTTGGCAGGGAAATGTGGCCCGTCTTGACGGCACGGATCATTGGTCGGTTGCCTGTCTGGTTCTGTGTGTTTACGTGTTCGCATGCGTGAGTAGCTGGCTGACTCTGGGTTGACCGCCCTGCTGCTGTCGAATTATTCGGCAGCCATCCTTCTCTGTGGTCATCTGTGTTGAGCGCCCGCGTCCTGTTGGTATTCTCTGGACCTTCCTTGTGCTCATGCTGACACGCGGGCCCGTACACATGCCCGCTCACCCTGGTGGTGCAGCTACGACTGAGAGCTTTTCCGTCGCTTCCTCTTTTGGCACCGCTTCTACCTCCCTCTGCGCCTTCTTCCTTCCTCTCTTCTGGGACGTGGTTTAAAAATAATTGTGAATGAATCAGAACTAGTTTAGATCACCTGTATACCACTTTTTTAAATGTTAGAATGTGTCTAATGTAGGAACATCATGCCCAAAATGGCAGGTGGTCGAATAGCACAAGATCAGAGCTGCAGCATGACAAACCTTAATGACAATTATTTTGTACTTTTTCATCTCCTGCAGTACGCTCCCATTCCCACTGGAGGGAGCTGTGGCTTTGATGTTTACTGTCAAGGTCAAAACTGGGTGGCACCTGCAGGCTATTAGTGCTACAAAAAATGTAGCAAAAGGCAAATGAAATGTTTCTTTTTACTCTTAATTTTCTAGAATTTCTCCTTGCAAGCCTTTGTCAGGACAGAAGCCACGCAGCGCTTAGTTATTTTTCCCTCCCAGTTGTAAAAGTGGTTCAAGGAAATCATGTTGGTGTAAATCTGAAATTATGTTGCTTTATAGTTTGTTGATATCTTCAACAGGTGTCAACTAACAATGTTATCTTCCAAGTACACCTCTGAGGTTTGGGATGGGATGTGGCTCAACTCTTCCTGTTTGACTGAATATTCATAGCATTAAAGCTGTGAATTTGCTTTATAATTGGCAGCATTATAATTACATAATTAAAACTAGGGATGCACTGATTGCAGTATTCTTATCCATCACCAAAGATTATAAAATTATACCTTTTCTTTCCAAGAATAGAGGATTGTTTACCTTGACTGAGTTTTAGTTTATCTCCGTCTTTGTGCTTTTCCTTTTCCTTCCCCCCATCATGTTTACCGCTCTGGTTGTCTAGACGGGGCTTAGTTTGCAGGATGTAATAAAGCGGCAGGTGAGTTCAGTATTCCACCGCACAGCACTACTCTGAGGCTTCCAGGAGGCATCCAATATTTTCTCAGCTGGTGCCAGAGGCCTGTGCAGGACAAATGCTGGTCAAATATTGAGTGATCAAAACAGAAAAGCAATATTTGAGTCTTATCTGAAGTATTTTTGCCGCGATGGCGCCTAAAGCTGTATTGATCTGCGAGCTGCACTTTTCCTTTTGAGCTTGTTAGCAATCGTGGCAAGCCTGCACTTTAAATCATTAAGTGGGACTCCTTCCCTGGGGTGTCCTTGGAAAGATTAAATCAGTCACTTAAATCATATAGGGACAAGAGTTAATTTACATACATTCTCACATTGCAAGTCTGCTGTTGGAACTCAGTGCTGTTTAGCAGAGGGCATGAACTCAGGTTAGGTATTTAGCACTGTGTGGGGTGAGGCTTAATTAGAAGTTGTTTGTGACAATGAAAGACTTTTAATACCAGCAGAAATGACTCACTGTTATCCAGCTTTGTACAAGGTTCTGTCGATCTGAGGTGTCGGATCCAGTAGGTCTGACATAGACCCAATGCTTCAGTAAAGAGAAACACACCAGCTCCATTAACTGTGATGAGTTTTGTTTTCTTCCCTTTGTCATTTATTGAGATGAATTTTATGGTGGTTAATCGCCTGTGGACGGCTCGCAGCTGATTGGCAGAAAGTGTGCCTTCGCCATTCACTCAAATGTACAGTGTGGGATGTTTGATGGGTGTTATTTTGTTGCCAACACATAACACCCCTCTTTGAGAGGTGCCAGACTTAATGACAGGGGATGCCAGACTGTTTCTGTTGTGAGGAAGGACGTGTTTGGACGCTGGTGGTTGCTCGGTTAAATGCAGGTGTGCGGCCACACGTGTGTTGGTGGCAAAGTCTGTTCCGCTTTTCTTTGTTAAACTTGAGAAGTGTAAGGTTGGATTAGAATGAGTCACAGCTCAGAGTGAAATGCAGCTGTGCGGCTCTTTGCGCTGTTTAAACTCTGCAGTCGGAGCTCTGATCTTAATGTCGATAACAATAGGATAGTTGACTGATCAAAGACACTGTTTGTTTTTTTTATTGTTGTTGCTCTCACTGCTTTAAAGCTCAGCTCATTTTGTATTTTTTTTCCTTTTTTCTGAGAGGTTTTTTATGAGCCAGCCTTCCCAGGCTGCTAGAGTCTAGGCTCAGTGTGTCGGTGTGGGTTAGTAGCTTCAGACGGTTTGTCGGCTGCACTGGGAGACGGCGAGGGGGAGGCGTAGGGGTTGGTGTCAAGAGGACAGCAGACAGTTGTTATACGCTCAGACTCTCTTCTTTCAGCTCTTCACTGCTACTGTAGCTCTCTCCTGCCTCTCTCCTCTACGCCCTGACGTCCTTCATGACCAAATCCCCAAATGGAAACTCCTACACAGACCTCACAGTCCTGAGGTGTTTTTTTTCTCTTCTGTCCTTCTGCAAATCATGTCCTTTCATTGCTGTCTGTTCTCTTTTGTTTTCCCCTGTATTCTTTGCCTGTGGTAACAACTGTATCGTCTGTTTCTGCCTTTCTATTTCATTGTTCTGTATCTTACATCCGGACCTTTTTCTTGTTGTCCAATCCTATTCACACTCCATCCTGTCGACTGGTGTTCAATCAGTCATGCCAGCAGGTGTCTTTGTGGACAGACATCAGTCAGTTTGTCGACTGCATGGCAACAATGCCATGGTAGATACACTGCCCGGCCACGCCTTGAGTTTTCACGGCAGCACACACACCTTCTGCATGGTGTATAGATGGTAGCTGTGACAGCAGTACTTTGTGATGCTTTTTGTCCTGATGTCTAAGAGGTGGTTTTGGTATTACGCCTGCACTCAAATGCTTTTTAAATACATGTCGTATAAAAAATCTATACCTCCATTCCTTTTTCACATTCTGTGATGCTACAATAATAAACTACAATTGATCTGAGTGAATCCCCACCATCCCTCTCCACACACACACACACACACACACACACACACACACACACACACACACACACACACACACACACACACACAGACACACACACACACACACACGCAGACACACACACACACACACACACACACACACACACTTCAAATCAGACAATATTGGGGCCAGTGCTGGTTTGTGCTGCTATTATTAATTTAAACATGTTAATATTTGTTTTCAGAGGTCATCAAAGGTCAATCAGCTCTCTCTCTTATATAATCTGTCAGGCAAATAGATGAACTGTTTTCACATCTTCATTGCGTTCTCTGACTTGAGAGGATTGAGGCTTCTGTTAACTAGCTGCTAACATCCCCTTGCTTGCTAGCTAGCTGTTTAGCATCAGTTATGGGTGCGTGCAAATATATTGAAAGTTGTCTGAATGAAGTTTGTACATTTCTGTGGCGATACATGGTCTGAAACTTCATTCATAAACAACCACTTGCAGCTCAAGTTGTGGCATGTTGCAGACAAAGCAAAACTAAAAGTTTTGTTTAGTTTCCTCTGAGTGCAAGTTTTAGTCTTTGCCTCACATGCACGGCAAACTACAGAAATCCGAGCTAGATACGTGTACAGTTTAGTTAAATTTAACCTCAACGCAGTTGTGGAAGAACAGGGGGTAAATGTCAAGAGTGGGTTAGGAAGTCTGTGTTTCCCCTGGACCCAATCTTTCCATAGGTGAACCAGAGGAGGCAAAATCTCCATGTGAGATGCAAAGCAGTCAAAACAACAAACTCAACAAATGCTAAATTATTTAAATTAGCAACAAAGAGATTAGAATAAAAGATGACTGAACTCTGCTAATTCCACAGACCTTAACAAAAACAACAAAAAATCATCTGAGAAAACCTGGGAGCAGCAGTCCTCGCACTCTAAATGTCATCTTTTCATTGAAGCTATTTAAAGCAATGCTATGTTATTATAATTGATAAATAATACAGCTGTTGGTTTCATCTGCAGCTTGTTATTGCAGGGCAGCCAGATTTAAACACACGGGTAATAAGTCCAAACGAAGCCCAGCAGTCCAGCCTTGACTCGAGGGCATGCTAATGTGCTCTCGTCTGAATGTTTTTAGCTCGTTACAGCCTCACAGGACGCTCATTGTTTTTGGCTCTTCGCTGGCTTCCTGTAACCAGATTGTCCGTCTGTGCAGAAAAAGATGTAATACATTTAGAGACTCGAACACATTAGTTTGATCAAATGAGACGCAAATTAGTCACGCTATGTGTTATCTAATGAACCGAGACATACGGGGGGGGTTCATAATTTATCTGTTTTGTTTTGTACTTTGTTTAGTTGTAAATTATTTAGAGGTTTTTATTTGTGCCTGAACTGTAAAAGAACAAAATCTTACCAACTATTTTTGGTCTAGTTTCCAGTGCAGATAACTTTTAGCAAGATAATTGCTTACTTTAAATACATAATTTCTTAATATTGATGAAACATGCTAAAAATTTTATTAAGTGTTTTTACTCAAGTTTTCAGTGCAAACGTCTTAGTACACTTGAAATAAGTCAAAACTAACTTACAAGTAACTTTTTATAACATGGAGATGTGGGGAAATGTCTAATTATAAATTGAATTATCTACCAAGAGGAACTAGTATATTTTTAATCAGTATTAAGAAACTATTTATTTTTTAAAAAGATGCTATATCTTATTGAAAAGTTGCTTTTTGGTTAGTTGTGTAATTTGAAATGTACTACGATATTTGCTCTAGAAACTAGACTAAGACTACTTGATAAGATTTTGTGTTTTTTGCAGTGTGTATTGTCCTCTTCCTTTAAGAATTTTTGCCTCTATTTGCACAACAAATTACAAAAACTAATCTTTTGTTTCCTTCCTCTCTTTTTACCCCACTTCAACCACAGCATTTTTAAAATAAAAATAGATTTATGCAAATCTATTTTTGTCATTTTAAGGTTCGTCTTTCTTTAATACTTCATTTGTAACATGATTTTTATTTTTCTTTGCAAATATAAATGTAATCTGTCTTCTGATGCAGCATGCTGCTGACTAACGAGGATCTCGGTAAACACAAACATAAACGTTCTCTTCCCTTCTGCCTCCAGGAGTCCGATGCCCCCCAGACCAGAAGGCGTCCACCCCCCGGTGTTCTCGGCTCTGCGCCAGTCCAGAGTGGTCTCATCCACCTCCGAGGAGGAGGAGGCACTGACCGAGAAGTTCCTCAAGATCAACTGCAAGTACATCACCGACGGCATGGTGAGACGACAGGCAGCTGCAGCCAGGAGCGTGACGCGCAGAAAAGCTGCAGATACCGCTCAGCTTTAGATGAAAAGGAAGTGGGTGAAAGTGGTTCTGTTGGTGTTGAACTAAGAGAGCGAGTGAGCTGCAGAGCCGCCAGCTGCAGACACTAAACACATTTAATATCTGAGCTTATTTTAAAGCCTTACTACAGAAACAGCTTAGAGCCATTAATCAGTGCTAAGTTGTTACACAGGTTATAGAGTAAATGTTTTATTATCATAGTCAAACAAGACCGGAAAGAATGTTTAAGGACGAAAAGGAAATTCGCTCCATCGTGGAGCTGAGTGAGTTTTTGATCAGAAGAAGCAGCGAAATCGAGACTTTAAAGAGGCGAAAAATCTTTTCATTCAGACATCAGTCAGCCTTAATGTACTGCGGCTTCTGTTAGTGGTGAAAATGTGAAACCACAATGAAGGAAGAAGCACTGTTTTATATTTCATCCTCTGTGGTGTTCAACACGGGGGTAGAGGGGTTGGCTAAACACGCATCAGTTAAAGCCGAAAGATTACCCATTTATTTATGGGTTTAGTTGTGTTTTATTTTTGGATATTTGAAATACCTTCCAGTTCCAGTGTTAATTGCTATGTACAAAGTCAGAGTTCATTTGTCTTGAGAAGGCAAACTTTTATTATTCTGTCATCATCAATAGATTACTTTAAAAATATGTCAAAAAGACAATCTTATCATTTATTGCAATAACTACTGGGACAGTTTATCATCCAGCAAAATGTGTTATCATGCAGCTTTTCACTCTATATTTATCCCTGATTGTCTGGTTTAAGTTGTGATTCATTATATATACAATTTAATTTCTTAAACAGGAGTGTTCAAAGTGAGGTTTGGGGGTCATTCACAGTACCTGGACTGATTTTTTTTTTTTTTTTTTTTTTTTTTTGGCGACCCAGGACTGCACCACCCCACCATGCATGGGCGGGTGGAATTGATGGAGAATTTTATTTTTAATCTGGACAAAGTTATTGCAGACAAATTAAAATCTTACAAAGACCTGGTTATTAAATATTTTTGTTGCTGCTAACATTTGTTATTGTATCTGCTTTTCAATTAAAGTGATTCTTTTTTTTTTTTTTTTTTTTTTTTTTTTTTAGATAAAATGTGACCATTTGTCTCTTCAATTAACAGTTTACAAAGCGGACCCATTTATTTTAAAGAGACAAAGTTTTGAAACCTTTTATTGTTTTGGATCTGCAAATATTTACACATCCAATTCCAAAAAAAAATTATTATTGGTTTAATTAAAGTTTTGCAGCATAGTTTATTGTTGGGCAAGTAAAAATTTTAATTTTTTTCCTTATGTTCTTCTTTTTTTTTGTTTTTTGTTTTTTTTTGGTCCAGTAGTCCTTTTGACTGGACGATGTTGGCCCGTTCATTAAACTTTATTTTATTTTTTCATGAATATAAATTTTAGACACTATAAATGTCTCACATTAGACATTTATAGAGAAATAAATGCCTCTAAAAATGTTCGATTTCAGCTGTTCAGATGAAAGTAGTGCACAGTCAGTCTCATCAAATTTGTTCAATTAAACCTTTATGTAGCAACATCAGGGCTGCCAAAAGGGGAAAAAGTTGCTCTGCAGTAAGTTATTAAAAACTAAACAGAGCTAAACAATGTCCAGTGTTGAGCAGTGAATTTTATTTCAAAATTTTGTCTCCATTTAACATTTGTTTCAGACGGGAAGAGACCATTCTGTTGAAGAGCAGAACAGAGAATACTCCGTGAATAATTTCAGAGCGGCTCGTCTGCAGCCTGACAGCAGCTGTTTGTTTCAGCTGGATGCGGCTGTTAATAGGTCTGCAATGACTGCAAACAAACTGTAGCTTCATTTGTTATTTAACAAAATCATTAGCTGGTGATAAAAAGCCACAACTGTGAGTGATTTCTCTGCATCTTAAACTCTGACCATGCGTTCAGTCCAGCCCCACTCAGTGGCTGTTAGCTCTGGTTTTGGCATGAGCAACACTGAAAACCAAAGTGAGCGTGTGTGTCCAGATGACTGCTCCACTCCGTTGTCCCCAAAACACCCAGCAACACTAAAATTCAACATGTAGCGATGAAGTTTTACTCATGGCGGTTCATATCTGTTTACCTCTGCGTTTCCCAGGGCGCGGTAAGCGGGGTGCTGTTGGTCACACCCAACAACATTATGTTCGACCCCCACCGTATGGATCCGCTGGTTCAGGCCCACGGATGCGAGGAGTACGGCATCATGTGTCCCCTGGAGGAGGTGCAGTCGGCTGCTGTCTGCAAGGAGATCACCGACCCAAAGATCAGAGAGGCGGTTCCCGAGTAAGAACCTTTCCACTGCTCCGTTCTGGTGCTAGAACACCTGGCTTGAAATGATCTGTGTGATCTCAGACGAGGAGACATCTTTGTCTCCTAAAATTGAAACTACAGCAAATAAACTTGCTTAGTTAAACAATGTCCTAAAAAAAAAAAAACTCACGTTTTTCAATAACAAAATTTTAGAAAGATGTGGCTTTTCATCCGAATGAAAATGGGTGTATTGTGCAAAACTGCAATGGAAACTGGGCTTTTTTGCATTACACAAGTCACGTGATCAACTGGTAGATGTTACTACCGATGTGAACGACGAAGGCTACGACAGGAAGTAGTAGGAAGATGATGGTTTGTTTTAGGATTTTTTTTCAGACAACATGCAGCTGGCTCCAACAGAGCTCTCAGAGCTTCACACAGTTCATAAAAAGTTGTGTGTCATTCTAGCATGTTGAATCCATAACTCTTCTGTAAAATCACCACCTAGTTGGTGGTGTAGCTAAAACATTTGAATAAGGCACCGACGTCTCCTCTGATGGCTGATTGACAATCAGCTCCAGAACCATGACTAAATTATGAATATATCTCTTCTAAGGGTTTACATCCGTCGCTACCATGATTTTTAACAGCTCATCACATGAACAAGTTTATTTGTGTGGGATTTTATGTTCATTCTTATTTAACCTCACCATTACAAAATTATGTTGGTTTTTTTTCCAACATCAGCAGAATATTGATAAAGATTTGCACACATTCATAATGAAAACGCAGCTTCTGTTTCATTTTAATCAGCGTCGTTCTCTGCTGCACCCAGGATCAGGCGGCATCACAATGCACCACTCTTTAATTCTTTCCCCCCACGTGAAGAAGCAACAGCAATTATACCAAGGTTAATGAAGTGTGTGTGCGCTTTCTCACCTCATTATGCAGCACAAGAACCTTCTACAAGTCTCCGATGTTTATTCTTTGTTTATTTTATCTTGGGTTTGTTTCAGTGGCTCTGAAGACAGAGACGAACAGCACACGGCAGGATGAGCCGCAGTTTGCCAGCTTCCTTAGAGACAGAGCCGTGTTTAGCTGGCTGAGTGTAGCTAATGGCAGGTTTCTGTGCCAGGTACAGCTGTTCTCCCAGCTGAGACCCAGCGTCTGCGTCTTCTGTTTGTCCTTCTCTTTCGCCTGACCTCTTTTCCTTCTGCGTGTGTCCTTCTGAACACGATGCTGGGCAACAAGTGGAGCTATGAAGTGTGTGAAGCCTCTTAAATGCGAATGAAGGGGACGTTACAACTGCGAAGGCAAAAATTACATATGGAGGATTTGAGCATTTTTTTTGTCAAGATTTTGTTTTGAAAATCTTAAAAGTGTGGCGTGCTTTTGAGTTCAGCCTTCCAAGGAAACTATTTGTAAAACCATCTTTTGCTGCAGTTGGTACTGTAAGTATTTTGTCTCCGCCAGCTTCGCACATCTAACGAGGTTCATATGTAACTCATCATTTGGACAGAAAGCTGTAAACCAGTGAAATGACTGACAATTTACTTATTTCAATTTGGAATATTATACCAAAAGACAACACAAATAAAATTAGCAATTTAGTGCTTGTCCGAAACTTAAAATTTAACTGTGACATTTAGTAAAAGTCTCAGTTAAACGTGGCTCATGGCGCACATTCAACAGAGCGATCCAATCAGCCGGGGCGACCTGAACTTAAAACGGGTTTGATTTTCATGCGAGCCGTACGATCAGCCATCGTATGACTACTGATTGTGAAGTCTTAAGTGCTTCTCGTTACCCCCGTACATTGAAGCAGAGGCAAGAGACTTGGTCCTATCGGAAAACTTGCCACGTTACTGGAAAATCGTCTGAAATGTTCCCAAAATTATGTGGAATAGAGTATAACCAGCTTTATTTCAGCGAAATTTCAGCTGGTTGCACAGACTTATTGTTTTGACATGTGATGCACACTCCCCTTTCATTTAACTTATATTTATCTATTCTTGTGCTTGGTGTGGTTTATTATTGAGGTGGGCAGCTGGCTGCCAGTGACTCATTGTTTCCTGTGACTTTCAATATTATACATTCCATGTTGATTAATAATAATACAAATACCGTTGAATTTTTTTTTCTTATTTGCAATTTTATACTAGTTTTTGTTGGTCTAAAACCCCCAGAAATATTTTTTGATGTTTGTGGTTCTAATGTGACAAAATGTAGATAATTTTGAAGAGTTTTCCAGAGCATAATATTTGTCACCAAAATTAAAAAGTATAAATATGGAATGCTGGTTGACATACTGTGTTATACATACTGCTATGTTAAATTGTATTATTGCTCAAATCTGCTCCAAAATTGGGTTTTTTTTGTTCTTTTTCCTTCAAAACTTTTAGATTTTTGAAGCAAAATCTGCAAATTTTCTTGGTCGTGATTACTTTTGCTCCCTCAGTACAGATCATTTCAAAAGTTGAAGCTCCAATTCAAAGGTCACAATTATCGGATTTATTCATTTAGGACATTGTCTTGAGTCTCCCATGGTGGTTTCTATTTACAAACCGAGCTACACTCCCTAGAGGCCGCTGAACGTCATCCTGGTTGTGTGGCAACAAATCCCATTTTTCTCTTGATCTCGCTGAGCGGTTTGCACCCTCTGCTCTTCTTCTTCAAATTTGTATTAAGGTTTCTCTTAACCGTCTCACTTTTCCACCTTTTTATTCTCAGTGACTTGGAGCCACTGCCAGCTGAAAGGCACCCATCCCAGCAGAAAGACCCAGCAGAGCAGCGCCTGAAGGACCAGGGGCCCAACGGAGGCGGTGGCGCCGTCCCGCGCAGCACCGAGGGTTCCATCTCCGAGGACGTCTTCACCGAGACGGAGCTGTCCCCCATCCGGGAGGAGGAGCAGGCGTCCAACGAGGACCTCCGCCAGGACAAATCATCCGGCGCGTCAACGGAGTCTGTGCAGACTGTCGCCGCCGCGGCCAGCACCCGCAAAACGGCTGGCTCGCCGAAGGAGCCGGACACCACGAAACCAGAGGACAATCCATCAGATACAGCCACGGCGAATGACACCCAGACCCACATGGGGCCCAAGCAGCACAGTGTAGAGAAGCCACCAAGCACACCCACCAACACCACCAGCAGCAGCACTAGCCAGATCCAGGGGCCCAGCAGCAGTAGCAGTGCCCCTCGCCCAGGGTCCCAAAGCTCAGTCACTACTTCCGTCCCAGCCAGCCAACAGCCGGACGCCAACCAGGAGGCCGACGTTTCCAGAACGGACACTATGCAACAAAGCACGGAAGACAAGGAGAATGCAGAGTCCATGCAACAGGACGACACACAGAACTCTGAGGGTAAATACACTTCCTGAGAGATTTTTACCCCGAGCTGCAGATGCAAGGACCTTTGATTGAAGCCAATCAAAGTGAGCCAATCAAGTCCTCTTCTTTCTGGTTCCTGATAACCTTTCTGTTTCCACTCTGCCTCTGCGCGGGCAATCGGAATACAAAGACGAAAGGAAAAGGCACGCTCGCCGTTGCTATCGGCGTTGCAGAAGCGTCCCTGGCCTTACCACAGGTTTTCTGCGGCGCTTTGATCTCCAGCCTCAGTGGCCCGGGCGATAAACTAAAGTCCATCAAACGCCACAATGCCACAAACGTACACAGGGCACCCAGAGGGGAATCTCTGTGAACAAATAAATCCCACATCAAAACGCCGTTTGAGGCAGCATTCAGGCTGCTTTTATTTATATCTCGCATCTTTTTCTGTTGCTGCTTTTATGGCTATTTATACAAATGGTAAATCCCACATTCCAGGGCAGAATTTATCTGATTTGATTTTTCATTTCCTCCTTTGAAGGTGACAGCCTAAGCCCTTGTACACACGTAGCAGATTTTTATAAAAAAATAAATTAATTAAAAAAGACATTTTTTGCAGACAAAAAATGTCTGCAAACAAAAAATTCTCAAATGTCCATTTTGGTCAAAGTTTTTATTAATAATTTTTTACTGACACTTCCAACAAACCAGATTTGACGCAATGTTTATGCAAAACGAATGTCATAATTATTGAATAGAGAATAAAAGAGAGGACAAGACATTCCAAAAGTCAACGTTTCTCTACATATTAAGTCGCACTATCTGTGGGTTTCAGAAGTCTGTGAACCTTTTGACTAAAAGTGGTTAAAAAAACAAACTTTAGAGCAATATTTCTGGAAGCGTAATAAATAACTTGGGCCTTACCTTTAACATACACATATTTCATTTTAATAAGCCTGAAAACAAGTCACTGCTTTCTTTATTTTCAATGTCACATAGCTTATTGACTCAGCTGATCCCACAGTGTTTGTTTGCCTTCAGTCTTGCCTGTAGCACATTTCTTCATACTTCAGAAGAAGTCTGTAGAGGAAGGGCATCCTCTACAGAACTTCAGGAAAGTATTAGATATACAGTGTGGAACAAAGTCATAATCGGTAATTACATTATGGTGTTTTTGCAGTGAAACATAACTTAATTTGTTGCCGCAAACAGCAGCAAACCATAAAAGTCTGTCTGCCACATTCAGTGCACCTAAATCCTACTGCAGTTCTCGACGTTATTGTGATTCTGAAACGGTTTCTCCCTCCGCAATGAAGCGGCATAAAAAGTGAGAGGCAGAATTCTGTTTGGTGATTATTCCCACGCAGATGTCTGGGCACCGCTGAGTGGCCCATTATTCGGAAACACGTTCACAAAGCCCACACAGGAAATGGCAACTTTGAAGCCAAGCAACATCAATCTTAAAGAAATCCAAGGCCTCCCCTTCGACCTCCTGGGGTTGTGACCTTTGACAAGGCCTCTGATACGTTCTGTACTACATTTACGCCATCTATTACATCAATGGCATTCAAAGATTACTGCAAACAGAGTAAAGGATAGAGGAAAGGCTATTCCAATAAAAGATTATGGCTGAAATCTTACAAAATGTGAAAAAATTAAAAGGAGTTGGAGTATTTTCATTTGAGTGACATTGGAGGTACTTTAATTATGAACTAAATATTGAATTCTCAATACTGAAACTCATTGACTAATTTATTGAATATGATTGATGATTAACTTCACTTTACCAACCAGCTTTGAAGCATTGGCGAGGATATATTACTATCATAATTTTTAACAAAGTTTTCTTTTCATCTGAGCTTGAAGGTTGTATTTACATCCTTGTCTCGGTTAGGTTCTGGGTCTACTGAGAGGAGGAAGCACCGCTCTCACAAGTTCCTGTCTCTGCGAGTGGGGAAACCCATGAAGAAGACGTTTGTTTCCAACGCCAGCGCCTCCATGCAGCAGTACGCCCAGCAGGGCAAGAAAAACGAGTACTGGTTTGCCGTGCCACAGGAGAGGTCAGTGTGACGCCCAGCAATCCTGAACCGAACGCGTGTTGGGTGAAATTCCAGGATTTAAAAACCTAGATGTTTGCTCACGCTAATATTAAAGAAAATCTTAAGATATGAAAGGAATTTACAGCCACCCCACACTTGGATATGTTCTTTTTATACAGCACAAGTCCCTTTTAATATATGACAAACTCATTTAGCTTACTTCCGAGGCTAAAACATGCCATCATAAACTACATGTATGTTATGCTAAACATAAACTATGGACCTGGCGTCGTTTTGTGTTTGAGTTTTTCCAATTTGGCTCAGCCAGTGTTGATGCTCTGCTGCCAAGTAAGCAGTACTTGGAATTACATTTGGATCTCTTCACACAGGAGGGAGTGACTGTCTGCTTCCACACGAGTCCTCGTAATGTGAAGAATTATTCCCACTTGCACTAATGGTTTAATTTGATAAGTTACTTTCATTTAAAAAGCCATTCATTGAAGCCAGATTTGGAGCTAATATAATGCAGCACTGTGCTGATTTAGTGTCAAAGTTAGTTTAGTTAGTTACACATGTTCTCGCTCAGGCTGGTAATTGTCGTCAGAATAGATATCAGGTACTTCTTGTAGAGGCGTAAATAGTGTATACATAAAAGATGTGCGAAAAGTTTTAAAATAAATCTGTCTTTTGTAATCTTGCACTGAAAAATATAACATCTAATATGAGTCGGTATTCAAATCCCATTTTGGAAAATTACTTTTACCAAAAGCACATTCAATATATTGAATCAGAGTCTTGATGGCTTAGATTCAGTGTTTGGTAGGAAGCCATTGTAAATCCATTGCCATATGTTAAAACTCTTCTTGTGGATAACACATTTAGACACTTAGCTCCACATTTTACTGTTCTTGATGCCCTTATCCAATAAGGATCATCTAACCAATCAGATCAAAGTGCTGAAGAAAAGGTATGCAGACATTGCATTAGTAGAAAAGGAAGAGTAGCAAGAAAAATAAATGTTAGTTTCAGCTGATATAGTCATTGCCATAATTGTACAAAGATCACAAAGTCATGTTCAATCAAGCAGCCCTGTATATTTTTTCTATAAGTGTGCATCTGTGACTGCTTCATAAGATGTTGACCTCTCTTCATCTTTCTCCATGAACTTGGAAGGTAAAGCTCATCTCTGCTTGTCCCCACTTTACAACAGCTGCAGTAGCTTGACCTAGTTTGAAGGCAACCTGTGAGATGTGCCTCTTAGTGTTGTGTCATTAGTGAATGAAGAGAGAGGCAGCTGAAAGGCCCACGCTCACCGGTGACCCTGAACACAGCTTCCCACTGTGTAGTTTACATAGATCATATTAAGAACCAAATTGTAAGACTTAAAAATGGATCACTGAGGACCTTCCAAATGACGAAGGGTGATTTCAGTGGTAAAAGTTGAGTCAGTACTTCAGTTATCCTTTGTTTGTTTATATTGGAGAAAATGTGAACAGTGTATTTGACCTCCCTTGTCTGAGAATAGAGTTTTTTGTTTTCATGTTAAGATCAAATTAAATATCAAGTGTACAGAAATATACAACAGAGTCCACAATGGCTACAAACTCTTTTACATGATGTCCATATGAAGAAAATTATAGGTAATAGTGGTTATTAGTACAGGTTCACCAAACAATAATTCAACCCTGATTTCCTTAATTTTGGGTAACTGGAAATCAATCAACACTTGCTTGTGAAATTAAACTAAATGAAATTAAATATGCCAGAAAAATCCTAATCTAGTTGTAGTCGGTCATTAATATCATATCTATTTCAGTCACAAGTTTTATATCAGTGCATTCCTGGTTGATGAGATAGAAAGTTTCTTTTTTGGACTCTACAGACCTTAGCTAGCATATTAGATGTTACAGCTTATGACAAAACAATTCTAGAAAGACTATTGTTTTTAGCTCTGAAAATAACGTGGCAGCATAACTCAAGATTGAAAATCTCCATCAGAATAAATCTCAAGTCTTCTGGGACATGCATAGAAACCAAGTCAGCATCAACAGCATGCAGCAACACTCAGGGTTGGTGTTTTGCTAAAAGTGGTTCTCTTTGCGATTGAAATATTTGATGCTCTGAACTTTGCTGTTTAATTTTGGCTTCATCTTTGTTAAATAAGTAATAATGTTTTTTTTATCAACTCATTAAATCCCAATGCAAAACATTAATAGCATTCATCTGTTTATTTCCAGCTTTAAACATTAAAATTGTATCTGGCTCAGTTTTTTCCTTCTTTTTTTTTAAAATTAGCTCAGTATTTAAAGCAATTACACGTTCACCGTGTGCTTCATTTTCAGATCGGAGCACCTGTATGTGTTCTTCATGCAATGGAGTCCGGACATGTACGGCGAGGGTGTGAGAGGGATGGGGCAAGAACCCGGGTTCATGGTGGTCAAAAAGAATGTTGCAGCAGAAACCCCCGACGACGAGCCCATCACCGACCTTAACGTGAAGGAGTGGGAGGTAAGGTCAAGTTTCCTCACGTGGCCAAAAGCCTCATCTTTGTTGTTATATCAAACCTCACAGATATGGATTAAGTTTACAGTTCTATGCTGGTTTAATCCATATCCTGTGAAACCCAAGTTTTATGTGCTAGGTTTTCTATTCATTTGAATGCTAAGTTAAATGTTAAATAATTGATTTGCTTTCATTACGCAGTGCATATTGTGGATGTATTGTGTAGATCTTGTTTGAACACCATTTGAATTTTGTAACCGTCAAACCTCTGTTTTGTATTCTACTTCTGTATTTTTGCACTGTTTTTGTACCACTGCATTTTTCATTTATTTTTAGTTGTAGTAAATCTATGTCAAACTTCTATTGACATTTATGCAAGTTATGTAAAATGTGTCACACTTTTGCTTTGCTTGGAAATGTGCTTCTCTGAGCTTCCAACCAAAGTGTTTTGCATGTTTGTGTAATTTATTTTTTAATTCCTCCGAGTCACTGTATGGTAGTTCCATCACGTGTCGTGTGATTGTCTCGAATGTTGGTCAGCATTTGTCACCTTCAGTTGCTGAATGACAAATGACTGACGCCACAATGAGTTACTTACACATTTTTTTGGTTATGAAAGACTGCCAAGGGAAAGTGACACTGATGTGGGTTCTTCCTCTTTGCAAAAAAATTCTGCCAATGGAGGAAAGTGATGATGATGACTGCAGATTGAAATTTTTGCTTGGTGCTGCTTGGTGCTGCTTGGTGCTGCTTGGTGCTGCGTAGGATAGGATCTTCTCTAGTCAAACGAGACTTGTTTCCACCCCGGTGATTAATGCAAGGGGTACATTCATTGTAGGGAGAAATTGAGACGACGGAGGTTGTGCCCTGCATTTAAATTTTAATGAAAATGAATGATGTAGGAAACAAAGTGGACTGATTTGTTTGTCTGTAGACTTCAGGCAAACCGAGGCAACATGATCCAATACATCTGAATAAATAACTAGGAATCGGAAGCAGGATGTTTTAGTAACCCGAAGCAAAAACTTGTTTTCATAGCTTATTTTATCCAGCTGTATATTTAAAATTTTAAATTGTTTATTCAAATCCCCATTTTAACACACAAGACAACCTGACAGTTTAAAAACACTCTGGGGCGGGGGTGTAGCTGTCTCTTTAAATTCTGTCGGTTATGAGATGGGTGTGTTCAAGTTCCTTTTTTAACCAATAGGATGCCGGTTTCCGTCCAGTCCAGTGTCGTCATTGGAGCTCAGCGATGTCACGCAAGTCAGTCATCTCAGCGACTCTTTGAGGGGCATGGAAGGGGGGAAGCTTCTATTTCAGTCGACTAGTCTCCCAGGCTCTCTGCCAAACTCCCTCTGCTAGTCTCGGAGTGACACGGAGAAACTTAAAGGAGGTGTAATGTGACTGCCCAGCTTTAACAGCAGCCAGTGAGCAGGAAATGTTCTCTCGGAAGGGGAAGGACCAAGAGACACGGGAGACTACTAAGTACACCTGTGTATGTTGTCTCTGCTCTCTTTCATGTTCTCAGCCTCTAGCGGCATATATTTCTTTATGGTCAGTTGTTGTTGTTAGCGCGCTAAGCTAACTTGCTAACGGTGCATATTTAGCCTGCTGGGTCTTTAGCCCATTGAGTTTTGCGGCAGTTTGATGGGAATATGAGCGGCTCCTGTCTCTCTACTGTTTGTGTTGACTGTGTTTTGGTCTTCTTGGCAACGTGACTCTCTGTAAGCTGTTAAAATGTCCCGCAGTAACACGTCCCCGAGTTATCACACATTTACTTTTGACTTGACTCGTTTGCTCTTGCTTTCTGTCCAAAATATACAACTCTTACCAAAATACAGATTTATTTTTTGTGACATTGTTTCTGTTTGTCTTGGTTGAGTAAAATTCTGAATTTCTCAACTAAAACAACACAACTTTAGCTAGAGTCACAATAATTACTATGTAATGTAGACTAAAACTCTAAAGCATTTTAAACAAAAAGTTGCACAGTAACAGTCGCAGGTATCACATCAGGTACATCAATTTTCTACAGTCAAATCCGCACATTTAAACATTTAACACCTTTCTGACCATTTTTAAGTCATCACAGTATTTTTCTTATATTTTATTACCAAAATATGTAATTATAATGTATATATAATGGCAACATGTTTGTTTAAAAAAAAACGCTTGATGTCTGAGCTAAACATAGAAGTGCAATAAACAGAATGTTCTCTTTCAGACATCCTGTTTTTGCACATTTTCAGCACTTTACAAGCTTTTATGATCTAATATTGCTCTATCGACCACTTTATTATATATATATATATATATATATATATATATATATATATATATATATATAAACAGACTGTTATATATAAATATATATATATATATATATATATATATATATATATATATATATATATATATATATATGATTTGTTTATTTAAGTCAGCTGTGATTGCAGGCTAGAAGTTCTCCATGGTGTTGTATAGTTGTTGGATCAGTAGCCATTTTTAGTAGCCTAGCAGTCTGGATTTCAGCACTGCTGCTGACAAACCACTTCAGCAGGTTTTGTTGCATCACTTTGACCTCAGCTGCTGTGTGTTAATGAAAAGGATTCTCACACTTAAGGTCTCACTGCTTTGCTTCCTCATCAGTGCATTATTTGTATATATTTTTTTCCAGTTATTTTTAAATGGAACTGCAGGACCTTTAGTAATGAGGTATAATGCATTGCACAAACATGCAAAACAACTAAGTGCTCTTCTTCTCTCTCAGCTCTTAGAGGCGATCTGTCTGTTTCAGTTTGGGTATGCAAACTGAGCTTCACTACTTCTGCTGGTTAACTCTTTCAGGACTCACCTTTTCTCCCCCAACTCCAACATGGCCGGCAAACAACAGCGGTCGAGTTTTTATGTTTCCACTTGTTCCTGTGTTTGTGCTGCCAGGTAGTGTCTCTGACGGAGTACCACCGTCGGATCGATGCGCTAAACAGCGAGGATCTGCGCTCGCTCTGCAAACGACTCCAGGTGCCCTGACCAGCCCTGCTTACCCCTCTGTCTGCTCTGCCCAGCTCAGCTTCCACCCCAATCGACACGGCCTCCTTTAGGCTCCCTGCTCCAGGCTTCTGTTGTAAAAAAAAAAAAAAATGACACCTAAATAAAGATGCGGAGAGTAGACGCCATAGTGGAAATAGTTGTAGATTATTACTTACAGGGTTCATTGAAAATGCTTGAATTATAATTAGGTGTTTTCAAGGTTTGGAAAGTTTGATTTCTGTATAATTTCCTTGAAAGTGCTTGATATGCAAACTTTATGATTTGGTGATAAAGTGCAATCTAAAGCTTGATAAAAAGTCTAAATATGGAAAGCGTTTTTTACAGTTGAAACCAAATATTTAAAGATAACAAAAAAAATGTACTTTTTTTTTCTCACTGTCTGAAGTTAAATCAGACCAAACTTAAATTGTTTTGGTCAGTTGAAATTATCTAAATTATTTCTGTTAGCTAAATGCCAGAAAACGTTGCTGGAATATTTTCTTTAGTGATGTTTTTTGTAACTTTAGATGTATAGGGTATGTGTAAGAGAGATATTTCAAAACATTAAACTTTGTTAGTTTTAATTTTATGTTGTTCTTGCTGTAGAATGTACAATATTAACACAATATATTAATTATAACAGTAACAAATGTCATTAATAGTGAATTGAAACAGTCTTTTTCAGCAGATTTTTGTTTTTATTTATGATGGAAAACTTTTCCACCTTGAAAATGCTTGAAAAGTTCTTGAACTCTACAATGTGAGAAGCGTGTGAACCCTGTAATTATATTTACACTGGCAGAAAGATTAAAATGGTTTATCGCTTTGATGCAGAAATTTAGCTGTTTTCACATGACATCAGTCTTATCTGTGCGCGTCAGGCTTCCCCTCTTAGACACACGCAGCTTTACAGGCTGTTCATTCAGTTGTTCATGAGTTAGTAAATGTTGATGTTTAGTGACTGTATGTGAAATGGGTTGTTCGGTGTGTGAACGGTTGTGATGTAGATGGCATAAATACTGGCCAAAGACACAAAGAGAGTCTGTCTCAGTGATGAGAGGGCAGAGTGAGACTCCCCTTACAGGATGAATGATCTTGTCCCGAGACAAAGCAGGACGGGCGGATTTGAATCGGGGCTGAAACAGGAGAAGGTTTCCGGCCGCTGGTGGTGAAGTGCTCCACAGTCGGCCTCTGTTATCGAGGAAGATAAATAACCCGCCACAGTTCTTTTGGTTAGGGAGAAATAAAAGTGAAATTGAAGAGTTGCAAATTATTCACTGGGTTCATTTCCTCTTCAGTTTGCATTCTGATCTCATAGGCAGCATCTCTGCCTGTGCTCTTTGTTCTGCCAAACCGGTCCGGATCATCTGGCGTCACCAGGAGGCAGCAGCGCATTCAGCTGTCTTCATCAGATTCTTGAGTTTACAGTGTGATGCTAGTAAACCATATAACTACGGTTCTGGCAGGAAAACTAGTTTCAAATCACGGTTTTATTGTTATTGTTCTTTTAGTTTAAAGCGGAACATCTGCTGTTCCTATAGTTGATTTTCTGATCCCGGGGTTAGCTACTTGTCGATTGCTATGTTGACTGTTATCTGTTGTAATGGAGAAAAAGTAGTGCAGCTGCGACTGAACCCGGTCAGTGTCTTTCCTCTGTGGAAGTAGCTTCGTAGTGCACACAGATCGCTAACAGCTGTTTGTTTGTAGATCACCACCAAGGAAGAGGTGAACTCCAAGCATGGCACATCGATCAAAGCCGAGCTGGAGCCGGAAACGTTCAAACCCAACCTCAAAGAACCCAGCGAACTCCTGGAGGCCAACCAGATAGAAAAGGTTTGTGAAGCATGAAACATCCATCACATACGAGCTTTGTGTGTACGGTACTCGCTGTTTCACTCCATCATTTTCTTATTAAAATGAATATAAAAGACAGAGTTGTAGTTGGTTTACTTTGAGGCTGCTTTCAGGCAGCAGGTCTTGATCAGGGTCTCCTCATCCTTTAAAAAGTCTCATCTAAAGTTTGTAGATCTAAAATTAAGCAAATTGGCCTTAAATTCATTTTGTCAAATTTTGTCTTTAGGTCATACTTTAAGTCATATACACATAATATTTTTTTCCTTGTGAAACCTTTCTATGAGGCAAAACTTTAAGTTGCACTCCGACATTTTTGTTCTGCTGTCTGTGAGTAGAAGTGGCTGAGGTTAACGCTAACTTACTGCTAACATGCCCTTGCTGGCTTGTCTGGCAGGTAGTTTTTTGCTTCCCATCCTGGGTAAGTGCAAATTTATCACCAGCCCACTGAAGTTTGTGCATTTCTGTAGTGATCTAGGTTTTATTCCATTCATAAAACCTAAAAGGTCTTAGAGCATTTTAAATTTAAGTTGGTGACGCCTGCAGAAAGCCTGTTGATGTTCAATTCGTGTGTTCGCAATCAGACTCTTGAGTAAATGACTGATGCAAGTCTCTTTGGTTTTGATTTTTCTTCTGCTTTAATTTGTTTGCATCACAATGTTTACATTACAGAGTAACAAAATAGAGAAGGAAAAAAGCAGAAGAAAGTTGACTTCACACAGCAGCGCACAGTTTACGGAACTAATGCTGCCGATTTTGAATCGTTTTTAAAGTTATTCACTAACAGTATCATCACAAGATCATAACAAGATGAAGGAAGCTGATAGAAACAAAGCACAACTAACAGAAAAGGCCTTATGTTAAACAGTTTTGTTTTATTTGGCCTTAAAAAATGTTAATTGTCCTGGGGCAGAATTACGATGCACGTCTCACGTCAATGACATAAAAGTCTGAAAAATTGCGACATGACTGTTTAGACTGCAGTCTCTTTGGAAACGGTGGGATGCATATTGATTTAGTATAACATAGAAATTATCATGGCTATTCAGACCACCACGAAAATGTCGGCTATGTGCGGCATTTGGGCAAAACCATCAGATTTCCATCCCATTTGCCTGAACAAACACTTCAACATGCTCCATGTTCCATAGAAGAGAATGGCCCAGTCAAAGTCCAACTGAGACTCTGTGGCAGCAAAAAAAGGAAATCGTTTAAACTTTACCTTAAGATACTGTGTTTTTTTTTTATTATTATTGAACCACAAAATGTTAAAATAAAATACACGTCCTTTTTTAAAAAGATAAAATGTGAAAACCTTGTTGTTCAGTCAGCTGTGTGTTTCATCATTGTGTTTGTGAATGGATGCTGCAACATTTCTGCTTCCACAAATCCAGCTGCCTGTTTGGTGACTGAGTGACGACATTCAGCAGGACCAGTCCTTACATAGACACACTAAAGAACCTGGCTAATGAAGCAAATGTAGACGCAACTAAATATGCAGAGTAGTGTTTTTGAATGGTAAATAATTAAAGCTGTCTGTGTACATAGACTTGAGCCGTTTAAGATTAAAAGCTGTAACAATATTTCCACTCTGTTGTTGGGATGCACCAATCCAATTTTTTCACTTTCAATACAGATATCTGAGGTTTAATATCAGTGATACCGATCTTACTGAATTAGATTAAAATACCTGCTTTTTTATGTGTTTGTTAGAAATAAAGTGTGTACACTTCCCTCTTCCTCCGTCACGTCCGTCGGCTTTATCTCCGCCGCCGTTCATCTTTCAGTGTGTCTCTCTGATGAAGGCCCGCTTCTCTTCCTCCTCCCGTGGCTGAGCTCTATGATTTGAGCGCTGTTACTCTGCTTTAAACTCCAGACGGTGTTAAATGTCACCACACATGTAATTGAGCATTGGTGGCTGTGGCCTTTTCACTGCTTCAGTGTCTTTTTCTTTTCTTTTTTTTTCCCCCTTTCATGATTCCTTTATCATTGTGTATTCCACACACACACACACAGCTTGCCAGGAATCTCCCCCCACGAACCATCGGTTACCCCTGGACGCTGGCGTTTGGCACGTCAAAGCATGGCATGAGCATTAAGACGCTGTACAGAGCCATGCAGGGCCAGGACACACCTGTCCTGCTGGTCATTAAGGACAGCGACGGTCAGGTGAGCAGAAAAGCTGTGCTGCTGTACAGCATATTAATCTATTAATCTATTTCTGTCTCTGCTCAAAGTCTCCTCTGTGTGTTTTCTCAGGTATTTGGTGCACTTGCATCTGAACCCTTTAAAGTCAGCGATGGTTTTTACGGCACAGGAGAGACCTTCCTCTTTACCTTCAATCCAGAGTTTGAGGTACAGCGTCGATTCAGTGTCATGCTCTGTCTTATTGAAAAAGATTTTGCCCTTTTTAAAAGTTATTCAGAGGAACTGGAGGATTGATTTGTAACAATAAAGGCAGTTGGGTAGACTTCCTGAAATGAGAAAGTATCAGCAAAGGACAAATGCAAAATCTTTTCTGTTCTCTTCTAAATCCTGATTTGGTCTTCTGCTTGTGAGTGCAACAAAAACATGGCTGAACAAATGCTCTGTCCACAGGTATACAAATGGACAGGTGACAACATGTTTTTCATCAAAGGAGACATGGACTCTTTGGCTTTTGGTGGAGGAAGGTAAGCCAGAAACCAGATGATCTGAACTATTGGAACTGAATATGATCTCATTCTTTGATCTGTCCATCAGATGCTCACTTCTTGGTTTAATTTAAAACAAAATCTGACTCCAGAAGAACCTAAAAATGAATTCATTAATTCCACATGGATGTTTGAAAGCCTTTATTTTCTATTTGTTGTAGTAATTTTCTACTCATAGCTAATATAAACATGGCAATTAAAATTAGAATACTACATCAGACCAATAAAAAAACTATTTTTAAAAACAGAACAGAAAAGCAAAGTATATTAACACGTTATTTTCAAAATGTACCTTTAATCTGACAAATAAGACTTGCTGTAATAGATTGTTGAGTCATAGAGGGTACACCCTGCCTCACGCAGTGGCCGCCGTCAGCAAGCGTGGTTTTAGGTTTGTTGTGCTTTTTTCTGTCTGGGTTTTCAATAGTTCAGAGAGAGGTCATCACAGCCATCATGTTTGAAAAATCTGTTCACTTATTTGGTCTCATTGGCTGGATGATAGTTACGATTGAAAACTATTTCTTCCTGCTGTTTTTAGCTTCTATGGCTGTGACTGCATGACACCACAATCACAAACACAAAAACATGATCTATTTGATATCATGATGAGAAATTTAAACCATAAACAGTACGATAAATGTTCATCCCTAAGCGGATGAAACCTTCTAACCGGAATTGTAGCTTAGATTTATCACCTCTCTTCTACAGAAGTTAACCTGAGTATCATCCAGCTGTGTAAAATGCCTCCTGTGTGCGTGTGTGCGTGTGTGTGTGTGTGTGTGTTGTGTTCCAGCGGTGAGTTCGGCCTGTGGCTGGACGGAGACCTGTACCACGGCCGGAGCCACTCCTGTAAAACCTTTGGGAACCCAATGCTCTCCAAGAAGGAGGACTTCTATGTGCAGGACATTGAGGTGTGGGCTTTTGAATAACAAACCTGCTGCAACACAAGGAAAAAAAAAACAAGTCCTACAATACAGGACCAAAACCAGGGAGCGGTCCTCCTTCAGAACAGTGGCAACATCCCGAACCTAACAGCACACCACCAGGTGCTCCCCTGTCTGGAGGCCAGCTACTGGATGCTTGTTGTGCGTTAACTACTGCAGTTATTAAGGAGCTTTGTTTTATTTTCTTTTGTTTTTTTGGGTTTTTCTTTGTGAAAAATAAACCTCTGTGTGTATCTTATTCCAGCCCTGTGCGGCGTCTTTGCAGAGTAGGGAGAGTACGAGGAGAAATGCAGGGTAGGGAGCGTGCAGTCACTAAGGGCAACTGGCCTTCCTGAACCTGCGGTTTGGGACTGCTGCAAGAAAGGAAAGCTGCCCCACCTGGTCCAAATAGTGCATCAGAACTCTGAAGAACCTCAAGGAATCACCACACCACCACCTTCTGGGATCCCAGCGAGAACGCCAACTCACTGTGGTGTCGGCCGTGTACAGAGAGAGACCCAGTCGGAGGAAAACGAACACATTCCATTTCTCTTGATCGTGGAGTGTCAAAAGTGGTGACTTGAGGTGGACTTACGAAAAAAATCAAATAAAAAAAAAAGTGTCCGCATCAGGAACCGATGACGTCAAGGCGAGCGAATACTTGCTGTGTGTGTAGGTGAAAGGGGGAGGGGTGAGTTTGTCCTCCCCTCCCTCCTCCCTTGAGGTTTAACTTATTGAGTATCGTGTGTCGTAGTCCTGTCGTCCACTGTCCATAGCACACCATCTGAAAGCACATAGCTATAACCAGGCCACCCATCGTCGTAGCGTTCCGTTCAGTGGGTGTACGTGTGAGTCCAGCTGCCGGCCGGACACTGGCTCTACTGTTTCGTAGACAGTAACGTGTTGCAATAGATTTGTGGAATATGCAAATAAACTGTCCTGTGACCTCAAATAACCCTGCCGGGCGGCAACTCTTCAGCCGCCGTTTGGAGAAAGAGAGAGGGGAACATGTAAAGCTTTTGCGTCTTGATACACATAATTGCTTCTCTGGGTATCATTTGAAGGCCTGAGACGTGGTTACCTGTTTTACATGCATATATGACAATTATATATTGTATATATGATTATATAACTTCATATAATCATATATATGTTGCTGTTGAGTGTGACAGTGATATATTTGTGCTGATATTTCAGCTGTTACTATATATTGTATATTACCCTGTAAATTAATGGTAAAATAGTAGATTTGTTGCAATATATATATATATAAATACATTATGCTATATAATATATATATATAAAATAAAGTGTGAATCAATGGGTTTCTTTTAGCACTTTAATCTGGTTCAAAGCGTCAAGGCCAGGTTCTTAGATTATCTTAGAAGTAGCTGTACAGTATATTTTTTTTCCTTCCTGTTAACTGTTACAGAAAGCTTGCTGCTACCAATATCAACAGGAAAATGTCCTGATGCTCCTGCTGGAAGGAAGATTACTCTTGAGGATGGAACGTTTGGGGATGAAATGTTGGAAAGACAGCAGCAGGTCTCGGTTTCTCTCCGCACATGGTTGCCAGGTGAGTCTGAGCAGATGCACGATAAACGTGGGAGAACAACAGAACACTTCCCCATAGAGTCCTGACTTCCCTTTCTCCTTCCCCCTCTCCCCATCACCTCCCTTCTATTCTGGTCTTCCACGCCAGTATTTGTGTCCATGTGGAAAGTCACAGCAAGTAATTATGGTTACCTCTTTAATTTCACCAGAGCATTGTATCAGTGATGTACAAATACTAATAAAGCTGAAGTAATTGTTGTAACCAGCGAGATCTCTGCATTTCTGATTCTTCGCTTCCGTTTTTTCTTTAACCTGCACAAAGTAGCGCACAGTTTCAAGTGAACAACAATCAATCTGTAAAACGGTGAGTACGACGTCAAGGTGCTTTCCTTTAGTTCAGGAATCAAAAATAAAAACTCCAACTGAAATATTTGTAGAAACATAAAAATGACAATGTACTGAAAGCAATACTAAATCTGAACAGAGAGGTCACTATGCACACAACTCAAAAGCTAATTTTCTAGATATTTGTCAAAACTCACTGTCCTAACAGCATGACACAAAAACAATCAAGCTCCTCCCTCTGGTCCCAGTGACCAATCAGAGCCAGGGGGAGGGTCTTAGCGTTGCCACAGTCCCTTTAGCTCCTTGTTAGCTACGGCTAGTTCCCCACAACAGATCTCGACATGACTGCTAGCGCTAGCGAAATTGGCCGCATTTATGGAGGATAAAGGGTTTTTCTAGGTTGTTTCTCAGCACATTTAGCACATTCAGCAGCTAATTCTGTTGTTTCGAGGTGAAACAGGCAGGTTTCTACCTCCAACTGTGACGCTGGTGGCGCTTTAAGCTACAGGACTTTAGTTCCTCCTGGAAATTGAGGACTTGAGCCTTGCCGTGATTTTGGAGAAGCAAATGTATTTTTTTCCGTGTGTTGGCTTAGAACAGCAGTGAACTTTTTATCACATGAAGTACATTTTAAAGTTAAAACTTGTAGGTCGAAATGTTTTCTTTATAATTGGGGAGAAGGGTCTCTGTTGCGAAGCATATTTATAATAAAACATACAACATTGTATACCAGCTTAATCTAGTTTATTGTGAGCTGATCTGCTTCAGAGGAAGAATGTGTGTGTGACAATGTGTGTGTGACTGCGCCCTCTGCTGGTCGTATATAATCAATGCCTTAACGTCAGCTTTATGGAAGAACTTAAAATTTAGAATGATTAAAATTCAGGTGATTTCTCTACATTCACCTCAACTGAACAACAGATACAACTGATAAATACTTGAAACATACTGTATATGATTTGTACTATGTTTTTCCATTTTATAAATAACCCAGAGACCATTAAAGGAGAAAAATTTATTAAAAATATTTTGTCTTGTAATTTTTTTTTTTCTATAGCTTCATCCCATGACCTAACCCTTTTTCACTTAATATATACATATACACACAAAATCCAGCCGGACAAAGCTGGGAAACTTGGGAGAAAGGCCAAACGTTTTTAATTAAAACAAACATAGGACATTTGTTCAACAGCTGAACTATGAAGGCATTTTCTTCAGGGGGCGAGTACAAAGGTCATCAGAAAGGCCCTCAGTTTGGCCTTCCCATCACTGTGCTTTCAATTTAGAATATAAAAATTAGTTTTTCATTCACTACAAAAATAAAACAGCACCATAATATACAGAAAAGTGGCAGACACTACGCTAGACTACATCCCAAATAAACTGCAGCAGTAAGGGCTTCTTGTTCACAGAAAGGCCTTCATTAAAGGCCTTCCTGTTTAATTAGTCCATAAAGTGAAAGAGAGTGGGACGAAAACGTTCTGCTTTAGTGCAACAACCAACCAACATGCACGGATGCAGAAGTGGGCTGCAGTTAAACACAAACACGTTTGTGCTGCTCTCAAGTCAAAATGTCTGCCATAAAGCAGACCTGTTTCAGTAGATACACGCAACTGATGTGATTGTCACCAGCACTGTGGCACAAACACAGAAGCTTTGGAGGGAGGATCACACACACAGTTTGGTTGTTATGCCCCCATGTTGTGCTCTTTAGTAGACCAGGTACTTGAGTTCAGAGTAGATGAGGGGGAACATGACGGTGCAGGCCCGGTACAAGATGGCGGCGCTCTTGAACAGCGCTCGAGGTTTGGTGCTCCAGGACTCCGACTTGAAGTTGAAGTAGATTGCGTACAGCGCCACGGCAAAGAAGTGACCGATCAGGGTCATGGGTTTAGGCGACAGGCTGTGAAAGCAAAAGAGTTTTCAATGTTTAATTCTGATTTTAAAGAAACTATATGTGAAGAAACAATATCATATGCGAGTGTGCTATACCTTGCACAATATTGTCACCTTCCTAGAATAAGAATTTTTTTTTTGTCAACAGGGATTTTTGCAAAAAATGAAAATCACCACCTATTTTTTGCCAGAAAACAATTTAGGCAAAAACTTTTGGCAAAAATTGACTGAGGCCATTATTTTTTGGGAGGTAGCAACATATGACAGCTGCATTTGTGCGTGTTTGCTACTTACACTGAGAGGAGTCCAATGGGCCCAGTGATGCACGATCCGCCCAGTTTAAAGTACCGGAAGCAGGCCTTCCTCAGCTCATGGAGAGAGTCTGATGAAACCCAACACAAACACAGATTTAGATTATGTCTATCTCCAACATTTCATATCGTCGCTACATTTCCCCTCATGTGCTGTCAGATGCAGAGCGAGGCGACGACTCACTGTCGGTGGCTGCAAACAGCTCGTACAGAGCCTGGGCCAACACGTTCACTACAAAAGAATGTGATGACTTGCGTTCCCAGTGGAATTTTTTCTTCGCCTGTTGGGAAGAAGAAGGGAGGGGAGTAAAAACACAGGGTGTTAAATTGCACACTGGTCTGCAGTCTCCCACCTACAGCCCAGTTTAATAAAACATGATGCAGCTCAGTCCAAATATAGATTCTGCCTGAATCTCTCCTGTTTGGGTTTGATCCAACCAGAAGAATCAACCGACCGCAGCTCTGGACACGGTCGTGTGATTTATATCAGCACCAACACCATCATCTTCCTCTTCTTCCAACTCTGACTATGTGTTTTTTTTTTTATTATTATTCCCGGAGAGAGGAACGTTAAATAATCACCTGTAATAAAGCCGCATCGTCGTACAGATCCGGAATGTTCCTGAGCAGACCCCTCCAGATGCACACGTCGTTCAGGGCAACGCTCATCCCGCCCCCCGTCAGAGGATGCCTCATGTTGTAGGCGTCGCCCAGGAGGAGCACACCTGGAAAAAGAGGCACAGCTCAGTCTGTGTGGTTTTAGTACTAACGTCTAATTCCAGCAGCTAAACTGGTCCACTCACTCCCATGATGAAAAAGAAACAAGTGGAGGAGGGGGTTGACTTTGTTTTAGTTCAGATTACTGTGAAGAAAATGTTTCTGCCTAAATGCAGCTAATCTATATTTAGTTTTCACTTAAAAGTGCTTAAAAAAAACCCAGAAAAAACACAGGCGTTTCCAAATTGCAGCCACTGGGCTGTTTGTGGCTCTTGGATTGAATTTGTGTGGTCCTCACCTGCAATTCAAAATGGTTACAAATTTTTACAGCTGGTTGACTTTTTTTTATTTTAATCAGGGTGAAATTATTCCAACGTCATTTTCTAACAATTAAAAAGTCAATGACAAAATATTTTGATAACTTTTCTAAGACGCCGGATCACGTCTATCTGGACACGTTGCTGCACTCTAATCAGCTTTTGTTAAAGCACTTTGAAGGAAATCTTGTTCCTAATTAAATTTGTTCAATTGGACCCAAAATAATTAGTAAACTAGATCATTTTCTTAGTTTTGCAAATGTGAAAAATCCTCTAAGTTTAGGATTAAAACAAAAATTGAACTACTTTATTTGCTTAAGTTTATTTTATTATTTTATCCTTCGATTAAGAACTTTTGATTCTGCGATTTTGGCTCATGTGACCCCTGGATTAAATATTGTCCTCTTCAAAAACATTGTCATCATTTAAAGTCTTCTTATTCATTATCTCAACAAGTTTTCCTGTTTTTTTTTTTTTTTTTTTTTTTTTTTATAAAAACATTTAGCAAAACCACCAAATAAATATTGTTGTGCCTTTTAGCCAACTAGCTTGCCCAGTTTCTGAAAATATACGGCCAGATCAAATATACACCTTTACTTCAGTAACTGGGTCAATATCAATAATGCATATAAAGCATTACAATAAGAATACAGTCTTTTATTTCTGTTTTTGTTGGTCTATGCTTAGCTTGAATGTGCTGCAGAAAGCGATGGATAGACTTCGGTACCTGGCTTGTTGACGGGGGCAGGAGGGAGGAAGCTGGCGGGCATGGACCTGAGGCGGTCGTTCTGCAGCGCCTCCATGAAAGGCTCCTTTAAATGCTCTGCAGAACAGGAGAAAGGGAGAGCACAGGAGGTCCATCAGCTGGATGAAAGCAAACAGGTGCATTCTGGGAACAACCGGGGAGTAGGAAGCCTTTTCTTTCTCAGTGCATCGGCGGTGCAGTGGGACTCTGAGGTCATCGGAGTCGCTGCTTTGATACCGTGGCTTTGAAGTTTCAGCTGAATGACGGAGAAAACATCAAATCCTGATCTTTACGTCTTGTGGCAATTTATGTTGCATATTTGCAAATCAGAAATTCTGTCAATTTAATTGCTTTTTTAGGGAGTTTTGAACCAAGATATGTAATTGTCATGATTACTTTGGCAACCTTTATCCCCCTTCCAATTAATTTAAAGGGGCAGTATTTTGTCATTTCCAACCACAGTCTAGTGACGCACAGTCTGGATTTCAGGTATAGGATTATTAAACCAATAAATAATCCAGAATGAAGCGCTCTGAGCAGGACCTACCTGGTAGCTGTGGGTGTATCCTCTCAGCCATGTACCCTGGAAGGTCGCGAGGCATCTCCCCTTTGATGTCCACCAGCACCCTGGTGTGAGAGGAGGAGATCTGGTAGACGAGCACCGGGCTGGGGTTGGCCAGCACCAGTTCTGCATGGTTGGCCTTAAATTGGGGACAGTCCTGTTGGAGCAGCAGGAGATACTGGTTTAATGGGGGACATGTCCTTTTAAACCTTTTGGTTCTGTTCCCACAGCGTCTTGCAAAAGTGTTTTATGTGATAGAGCCAGAAGCTCCTTTTTCTGAAATTAACTCATAATTAATAAATTCCATTAATCATTTTCATTGCAGCTCAGATTTTGTCTTTAAAATATGAGTTACCTCCCCCTAATTGCACAAACATTTTTTTTTTGCTTATGTACCATTTATTTACTTTTCATGGTTGTAAAATTGTGCACAAACTGCTGAAGATGCATAACTGTACACTAAAAATGTAATAAACTACAACTTTGATTTAAAGACATCAGTCCCATGGGGATAAAACAAATAAACATAATAAATCAAAAAGTTTTTTTTGTTTTTCAGTAAAATCCCAGTCACATTTATTGACTCGCCTAACAATTTCTGGAAATAAATATTGAAAACATTTCTAAAAGGGCAATGTCATGTATTTTTCATACCCCACAGTATTATTTTGTAGCACAGAGTAACTATGTTACCCTCAGTTTTTATAGAAATGCTCTACATATCAAACACATTTTAAAAAATGTGACTTTGCAATTTAGCACCTTGAAATTAGGAATCTGTCTCAAATAGCTCCTGTTTTTTCTGATCCTCAGCGTGTCATCACAGCACTGCTGCTCCATTAAGATCTTAAAGTTTTTGTTAAAAATGTTGACTGAATTTTTTATTATTATTATTTTACATTCATAAGTTCCAGTTGGAACCTTTGAAGTAACATGTTTCTGGTACGCCCATAAATCTGACGCACAAGGAGATCTGCGAACAGCAACGGCCGACAAAGGAACTTTTGTTTTCACACTGGAGTTAGTTTTTTCTTAACAAAACGATACGATGGGGACTCTGGAAAAGACTGTGTTCAAGTTGTGCTAAAGGAATTAGCCTCTCACCAATTTAGTCTTTATTCAAGGCTAACTTAGCATCTCAATGCTAAGCATGTAGCAGCACAATTGAGAATCTTGTCCCACCACTAGCTCTAATTAAAAGGTTCTGCACTTCTTACCTTCATGAGACACCCGACGAAGTGAGAGGAGGTGCGAGCTTTTCCTGACACCAAACTCTTTCTGAATTTGGAGAAGCAGCCGTCGGCCACCACGGTCAGTCCGGCGTGGATATCCTGCAGGAAACACGGCGACGCGGTTAGAAGGTTCCTCCCGTGGGACGAGAGGGAAACGTGAGATTTAAAGCAGACACCTTGATGTCTCCAGTTTCTTTATCTTTATACTGGACTCCAGTTACACAGCCATCCTCCTCCAGCAAGCTGCTCACCGTGCCTTCTATGAATCTGACACTAGGGGGCGCAATGAAACGGTTCATTAACAATCAAAATAACCAGCAAGTGAGAACATTTTTATGGTATATTACGGTAATTCTAGTCAGAATGAAGGGAGCCAATTTCCACCAAGAATTTGTGAGCTCTAAAAGTTGAATATTTGTGAGAAAAAAAAACTGAAATTTTGAGATTAACCCCAGAAATCCTCTAAAAAAATTTTAAATTTGAGGTGCAACAACTTTTGACTTTACTTTTGAAACTCAGAAAATTTCCAAATGTGGAACATTTTTATCCTTGATTGTCAGAAAATTGCCAAGTTTTTTTTCAAGAATATTTCTGAGATTAATCGCAGATTAATCTGAGCTTCAAAAGTCCAACATGTTGAACTTTTGGAAGTCCCAAGATTTTTCTAACGTTTCTGAGGTAAAATTAATATCTAAAAATTCTAAACTATTTTTTATTTAGACAATTTTCAACTTTTCAAACTCAATAATGTCCTAGTCTTTTTCTAGAAACATCTGAGATTAATCTACATATTCCTCCTCTTTTTATTTCTATCTATGACGGCCCTAATATGCCGTCATAGTTAATTACCGATACGACTCGGCTTACTTTGACTCTGCCATGGCAGCTCTCCTCAGCCCCATTATGAAGCGGCCATGATGGAAAGCTCTTCCACACTGGACACTCCCTTTCTCCTGAGGATAAGGGATCTCCACCTCTGATTGGCTGTCCATGTCGTGGATCACATAGCCGTTCACCTGGTGGGCGTCCACACCTTCCACTGAACCTGAGGCCAAACAGTAGTTACACAATGCAGGTTTATGACTGAATAAACTCCTTGTTAATGGAAACCCTGTTTGAAACCTGAGAGCAGCCGTTTCAAAATAATTTGCTAAAATACAAAAAGTCTGTTTTTAAGTTAATCATGTTGCTCATGGTTGGAGAAATTAATCTTTAGACACGAGAAGAAAAGAAACTTTGACCAAATTGAATATACTTCTACAATTACAGTCGGTCCTAGTTGTACACAAACTAACCAGCTGCTTAGGGCCTCCAGGCCACAAGGGGAAAACCAAGAATGCTTAAAATTTCGCACATAAGATAAGAAACTTATATTTTTTGTATAAGTAAAACACTTTTTCTTATGTCTCACCACCTGTAAATACAACATTTAGTCTATTTTCTATGTTCCACTGAGTCTGTCCTGAAGCTCAACAATTAACCATGAAGCTAGTCAAGTAAAGCAGTGGTCAAATATGAATAATGTTTCATTTTTGACTGTAATGGTGGGTAATTAGCTTAATTGGACGTTGCCTCAAGGTCAAATTCTGCATAGGGCTTAGTTTGAGTTCGGGGCGATGCGCACAACAAATGATCCATGTATTATGCAAATCCCGTATCTCATCCTGAATAAAGATTATTACAGAAGGAACCTCAGTTTCTGGTCGACTTCATTATTTTCATGAAAATTCTAGAGGAGCCGTATCACATTTTATATGTCCAAAGACTCAGTCTAACAAAAAAGTAGATCCAACAAAAGCACTGAAGTGCTTCAACTTTCATGATCTGTTCTACCTTAATGCAGCTCATTCTAAAGAACTTTTTGGTCAGACAGAATTAATGTTCACTCAATAAACTGTCTTGCTGAAGGTAGATTAAAATTAATTTGTTAAAGACACATTGTAAATGAAGTATTCAGCAGAAATACAGACAGATAACCTCTGGTGAATATGTGTGAAAAAGCCTTCCAGATAAATTCACAATTTATCAGAGAACCTAATCTTGCATTAAAAATAGCAGCAAAACAACTTTTAATTTGAGAAAATGTGCATATTAATTCTGATTCATAAAATTACTAATGGTATGAATATTAGTACCATTAACAATCTGTTTAAAAATAGATATGACACGCATGTTTTGATTTTTGAAACTATGACTTTCTGTTTCCCTGAGTATAATTCCTCTTATCTTGCTTGGTTATCACGTTTACAAGAGATGAAATAATAAATAAATCATAACGTAACATAACTTTCTGCTTGGCAAACCATCCAAACTTGTCTGGTGAAGCATGTTGGACAGTTTTCTCCCAGCAGTAACTGACCTTCCAGTCCCAGGTCCCTGAGGGCCCTGAAGCCCCCCGGCTGGAGCAGCTCCCCCACTATCCTGTCCGGCTCCTTCAGGTCCCTCTCCACCACAGTCACCGTCCTGCCGTCCCGGGCCAGGACAGCCGCCATGGCCGAGCCCAGGACTCCGGCCCCGACTATCACCACATCTGGGCCCAGGCCCTCAGAGGAGCCACAGAGCGGGCCACACTGTGAGGTGGAGGACTCCGGCTCCGCTCTTCTTCTTCTCTTACTCTGCAAATTCAAAAGTACTTTTTCCAGACTTTTCATAGTAAGAGAAACAAAACCCAGGCAGACTGAACCAACAAGCAGAAGGTAAAGCATCTCTGCTGACTCACCTTTTCAGTTTTCTTCTTCTCTGCTTTTTTGTTGCTTTCAGCTGCAGTTTGAGGGATGAAGTGTTTGACCAGAGGTAGAGCTGACAAGAGGCTCAAAGGCAAACAAACTATCTGAGACACTGACAGTTTGTGACCATGAACAAACCTCATGTAAGAGATCAGCAGTCCGGCTGAGAGGAACAGAGCTGCTATCAGCAGCAGCTCCTTGTGAGCCACATTCAGCAGCATGTTGGACTTTTTATAAATGTACGTGAAAGTTGCAATTCCCAAAAAGGTCCACATTGTTTCAAAATATTTTTTTTAAATACTTAAAATAAAATCTCCCGACGGAAATTTGTTTTTCTTTGTTTTTAAGTTAGAAGTTTTAGATTGTTCGGTTGCCGCTAAAAATAAAAATAAAGAACAAAAAAATGAAGAAGCCTGACGGCAGAGGCTGGTCTCAGACAGCTGGAGAGATGCTGCTGAATATTTTATGATAATAACAACAGAGAGCTCTTCGGATTGGCTGGGGCCTCGCTCTGTCTGCTGCTCCGCTTGGCCCGCCAATCAGGACCGACGTCAAGGTGAGCAGAGCTCGCGCTATGCCCTGATTGGACGGCGGGGACACCACCGCGTGTCCTCTGGCTCGCTGATTGGACAACCGCGGAACAGGTTGGTAGTATGATGTGATGTCAATGGAAGGTGCGTGTTTTTAGTCTTTTTTTTTCCGAAGCAGAAGTGACAGAAAAGATGTTCTCTGTGAGATCTGACAGGATGGCTCACTCTTTGGGTAAACACAGAATGCGGTAAAGTAAACTCATGACTCAGAAAAAAGCGCAGAGTGAGAGCTCTTTCTGGATTTCTTTCTATGAGCTAGCCAAGTCTGAAAATGTTGGAAATATTGTATAACTCCATTATTTCTCATAAAATGTTGACTAAATAATTGTATGACGTTGAGGGAAAGTGTAACAAATATGCCAAACAATAAAATAGCTCTTGTAGTGACATGAGTTCAAGTTTTGACCTGTAACCTGTTAAATGTGGACAAATTGACTGACTTCCTCGTGAAAATGATGTAATCCTCTTACCTCTTACACAGAGACTCGTTTGAAATATGACTGATATGAACTGGAGATAATTTCTTGATTCTTTAGTTTTTCAGGGACAGGCGGAGACTTTTCACAAAAATGTTATTGGGGCTGACAGTCACTGCCTCCATGCATTGCATGGCAGGCACCTATTAATTATTTTTTATTTTTCTTCCGTGACCGTTAATGCTGCTCGTACAGCCCATCCATAAATGTGGTACTAAAACACGCGGCTCGATGACGGTAGGATTCGGAGTTACCATGGCGACGTAAAAAGCAAAAAAAAAAAAAAAAAAAAACGAGCAAAGATTTTCGTCAGATTTTGACCCCCAAAAAATGTTGAAATCGCCGTCACGCCCTATCGGGATCGAACTCGGTCACAATATTAACACGCTTCCCTGCTCCGGTAAAATGTTTTTGACATTTTGCTATTGCTTTAAGGTTTTCTGTCAACGTGCTTCAGAGGGTAGACATGGAACAGGATTTCCACACGCTCAGCCAGATTGACTTTAATGTATTTCTGAAAAATGTCATGCTATTTACATGAATTACTTTCATTTTGGACTTTAGAAAACCAAACCTTTCACGGAGCTTTAGAAAAGCTGCGCAGTTCGCTCATCAGCCACAAGGTGTCACTGTTTCCTTTGGAAAGCGCGTCGTTTCGTTTCGTTTCACGTGACTTTTTTACATGCGAGGTCTCACAAACTCCCTCACGTTTTAATGGGTTCAGTTTATAGTTTGTTAAAGCACTTGATTCATTCAAAAGAGAAATAAAACATTTTTTTTATTATTATTATTATTCAGTCATGTTACTGTGACAAACGTTCAAGCATTTTATGGGAAGCTGCCAGACCACAAGAAGCAGAGCAATTAGAACGTGAGAGAAAAATGATGTTTATAAAGATTTTTACAGATGAATATGAAAAACGTCACCATCTTTCAGAACGATGACCTAAGTCAAAGTCAGGTTTCACCTGTCGATAGACACAGATGTTCTGTGAAAACCTCAAAGGTTCAATAATCACCGAAGACCAAACAGAGTCATAAAGACCAAGGATTACATTTGCGGCTTATGTTATAAAATAATATTCAGAGCTTTGTTTGGAGCTCTGTTTCATCTACTGGTTATAGAAAGTTTAAGACCTAAATGGAAATAGAACTTTCTTGAAATGTAATGAATCGGCGCATATCGTTTCAGTCAAAGTCCAGACCTAGATAAAACTGAGAATCTGTGGCTAGTTTTAAAAAAGCATTTTCCCAAATGCTCTTCATTCAGTCTCAGATCAGATTAATGTGCAGAACAATTGGCTAAATTTCAACCTGTAGACGTGCAAAAGCTGAAGGAGACGATTAGGTTCATTGATCACTATAAATTGCCCTGTATTTGTGTGTGTGTGTGTGTGTGTGTGTGTGTGTTCACGTGTTCATGATTGAGCTGATCAGATTTCTTATACCAGCTCATGAATACAAAAAACAAACACAGGAAGTAAATCTGTTGACGGCGTTTCCATTTCCTCTCCTGTCCTGAGAAACAAACCATCAGATCCAACTTTTAGGTTGTTTTTTTATTATTTGTAATGGTGCATTTAGAAAATGCTGAAACATCAACAGAAAAAGTAGAAATGACATAACAGACAGACGGATAAATCATAAATATTAAATTAACACGTTTTTGCAAAGTACAGGTTTTATATTACAGCCTTTGGTCTGGAACATATATAAGGTGGAAACGCCCACAAAGCCTTGCTTATTACATCTCATCTCCATATACTTACACATTTGCCTTCACACATTAATAAAGAACATTTTTACATCACCTAAAATTCTCCCATGATTACAACTGCAGTCTTTTTATGTTGTATTTTGCATAATAAATCAGCAGAATGGAAGGCAAAACGAAACGGACCGAGCAGCTGGCACTGCAGAGGCACCTGAGCCCTTAACGCCTCTGGTTTGGCATCATTGATGTTTGGCACATGAGGGTGGCTTTGCACTTTCAACTGGATGTGTGTGTGTGTGTGTGTGTGTGTGTGTGTGTGTGTGTGTGTGTGTGTGTGTGTGTGTGTGTGTGTGTGTGTGTGTGTATACAGAGGAGCGTTGCAGAGAGAGAAAAAAAAAAGAGCCCTGTGAAGGAAAACATTCGAGTCCCATGCGTCCAGTTCCAGGCTGCCACAGTAACCGCTGCAAGGCGACGGACTTACATTCCACATATTTACACAGAAACAGTGATTTATTTATGTAGGCAGCCCGCTGAAGACTCCGCAGTTTTTAAAGGAAAAAATAAAAATAAAATAAAATAAAATAAAAGTTTGTTTCCAAAGTTCTTCCAGCAGTTTGCACCTTCTGGTGTTCATGAGGCCAGTGGAGTCATCTCGGTTCAGGCACATGGGGGCTGAAGCTGCTATGAGGATGAGGAGGAGGGGGGCTCTGGGAGGCCGGGGTCTCTCTTCCTCTTCTTCTTCTTCTTCCTGCTGCAGGGTTTGCACATGCAGCACAGGATGCAGGGCGACGCCAGCAGGAGGAGTGGAGACGTGACCAGGACGATGATGCTGACCCCCACCAGGATGCCCACCACCTGGTCCACAAAGACAAGCTGGTATGAAACACGCATTAAGCCAGGGGTGAGCAAAGCGTGGTGCGGGGGCCACTCGTGGCCCTCTGAAGGATTTTTTGTGGCCCCTGACCACAGTTCCATTGAAGCAAATCTGGACTGCACCACTTGACTCCTTGTTTTAGCACCTTGAAATTGGGTCAATGTCACTTCTCAGCAAGTTGCTGCCTTAACACGCCACCTAATTAGTAAACATGATCATAATGTAACAGCTTAGAGGCTAAGACATTTTTAATCAGGACAGAGTAGTTAGTCTGCTTGCATGCCTATGTGTCAGAATGGTCCAGTCAAAGTCCACATCTAAACCCAATTGAACATCTGAGTATAGATTTAAAAATATATATTCATAGATGCTTTCCATACAATATGGGTTTCACTTATCCTAGATCCAAAACTGGCTCTAAATAAAAAAGAAACATGCCACACTTTTCAGATGTTATTTTGTTAAAATATGTTCAGACTGGTATATAATTTTTCTTGTAACATCACATTTACATTTAGACTTTGTCACATAAGGATCTAATAAAATATTCTGGAGTTTGTGACAAAACATGAGAAAGCTCATGTTGACGTCTCCTGTAACAAAGCTGAAGGTTGAAAAAATATCACATATCTGCATATTCTCAGTGTTCTGGTCATCATCGAAGTTGCGTCTAAATTTAGAGCGTTTTGAATAAACACAGCAGCCTGCATGTGGAAGCAAAAAGGTGTACGGGACAAACAACAGGGCTCAGGGCTGAAGGGAGTTTAGAGCGGGGCGAGTCCCGTTCACTGCAGGGCGGAGTTTGGACGCTTGCATAGAAGCGTAGGATCTGATGGACGAGGGCCGCGAGCCGTGCTTCTTTGGCTCCTAAATAAAGGGAACTGCGTCATGGAAATTTTACTGCTCCGCTTCAATTTCTGCGGTGAGAACTCGTCTCTGACAGAGAGCGGAAACTAACTTCATAAAAGATGAAGACGGCTTACGATTCCAGGGGAGGAGAGGCTCAGAACCCGGGCGGCTCACACTCCTGCCTCTGAAGGCTAATCCGTTCTAACAATGACCTGAAGGAAACGCAATGTGAGCTCACCTGCGTCCGGTTCCACATCACAGAGGCCCTGGAGTGTCCCAGCTTGTTTCTGCAGGGGCCCTTATCATAATGCCTCAGGAAGATGTCCCCCTGCAGGGAAACACGGGACGTGAAGCACCAGTTAAAGAAGAAGTGTGTTCAGAACCACGCAAAGCTGTGCAGGAACTAGTTACACTTACAAATTTACATAAGTAGGTTTTTTTTAGGCAAAAATGCTCCTTTGACTACGCCGAACTGTTTACTTTTACTTGAGTAACTTTATTATAAAATATTGCTACTCTGATTTGAGTGAAACGTCTGGATTCTCCAACCACTGGAGTCACTTCACTGAAAGAGAAACAAACTCGTTTCAATCAAAAATTCTCCAGACACAAACACACCTGCAGTTCATGCCAAGTTTCATAAGTTTTATATTGAAATAAATTTGATTTGGAGAAATGTTTCTTTTTCCTGTCATTGTTATTTTGCAATTCTATCATTTATATGAATTGTATTCATTTTAATACCAAAGAAGGATTGAAATATTAAATGATTCATGTGTTTGTCAGTTAGCACTTGAGTTTCCTTTTTACCAAATACTTTTTTAGTTTTACTTGAATAAAAACACGTTGCAGTAGCGCTCCTCTTACTCGGGCACAATCTCTGGTACCATGTCAGCAATTGTTTTGTGTGTGCGTGTGTGTGTGTGTGTGTGTCTGTGCGTGTGTGTGTCTGTGTGTCTGTGTGTGTGTGTGTGTGTGGCCACTCACGTCCAGGTTCTGCAGGCAGTACCAGCAGAAGGTGTGTTTGCAGCTCTTGCAGAGCATCTGTGCACAGCCCTGGTTCCTCTCGATGTAAACGGCACACATGGGGCACTGCTTGATGGACTCGTCCGGGTCGCTGCGCAGAACCAGGCGGCGACAGGCACGCGGATAACCGTTATTGTCATAATTAATCAATTAATTGCATAACAACAACAACAAAAGGCAAAATCTGCATATTTTATATTTAGCCACTAAAGTTGTTTTCATTTTTAAAAATACATTTGATGATGCAAGGGAAAATAATAATAATAATTGGACTCCTTTTTAAAATAAAAACTGAATTTTGTTGCCTGATGTGCAGCAGCAGCAGCATTCGTTCAGTGAATGCTAAAAAAAACTTCTAAGATCAAAATGTGAAAATATCAGGACTTTCTGCTGGACTGAACATCAACACAGCGTGTTTTTGATCTGCTGATTAGCAAAAGTTGAAGAATAATATTTTTTTGTTTGTTTGTTTTTTTTACAGAATTTGAACTGGGTGAAGCTAAAACGACCACTGGAATTTTATGTGGAACATGATTACATCAAAAGATTTGTTTTAAATCTTCGATATAAAATGGATGTTTTTTTTTAAACACTTTGGCTTAATTATCACTCTATGTTGTTCTTTCAGAAAATTCCCTTTTTTTTGAGTCTGCATTCTCCAGTTAACGATTAATTGATCACTAAATCAGTTCACAATAATTCCGATAATCGGTTCGCTACGATTAATCGGTATTCTGTTTTCGGGAACATGGGGCTTCTTCTTCTTCTGCACTCCCTCGACCCACAGAATTAACTTTTGAAATCTGGATTCCCGGAGGAGTTGAGACTCGCTCTGATCGTTCAGGACAGCAGCAGAATCAGGGAAGGACTTTCAGAGTTCTGCCGGGTCGGCCGTTGTTCTGATTACTGTGGATGTTGAAGTTAAAGAGGAAGAAACCTGAGCAGTAGAGCTGTAAAGATACGGGGTATAAAAGAAAACAAAGACGAGGGGAGGCGGGGGTGGGGGAGGAAGAAACACATGCAGGGGGAATCTCTGGAGTATTTTAAAAAATGTAGGAGTTTTACAACAAAGCTTCCAAGTGACGTATGGTATTGTTGAGCTAAACTCTTTGGGGGAATTTCCTTCACTTTCTTTTTCTTCCTCAGCACTCGGCCTTCACTGTGGCCTCTAACTAACGCACCCTGTGCCCTCCAGCCCTCCTCATCCTCATCCTCCTCCCTTTGGCACAGAGACAATGAAATTCCAGTTTAACTCAGCGGCTCCCTGATGACATCAGTCAGGCTGGCACAGCGACAGCAAGGCAGATTATGCAGCTGTGCACCAGCACACTGAAGGAATACCAAGCTATTAATGCTGAGATAATAGATTTATTCATCACTGGTCCCATCCCTGTCCTCAAGAAAACACAAATGATCTTTTTAACACTTTCAGTGTGCTGGATATAGCAGTCAGGATTAGCATTGATTTTGCATATAAATGCCAACACACTCTTCACTTTTCCAATTTTTATTCATATTTTTATTTTTCATAATCATGTAACCCCCTCACCCATAAAAACAATGCATATACACAAAGTCTTGCCAATTATTTTGATCTAGTTTCTAGTGCAAATGTCTCAGTACATTTGAAATGAGACAAAACAAACTTTCAAGTGACTTTTCAGAAATACACAGGAGCTTTTATTAAGTGAATAATTCTTGCGTGTGGGTAAAATAGCACTAAATCATTGGCAGATTATTTCACTTAGAACATTTTCTCATGCTATAAATAATCTGGCTGTGGAACTAGACTAAGAATTCTTGATCTAAATCAATCTCTTACGGTTTGCTGGAAAGTTACCTGTATGTTGGTTTTGTCTTATTTCCAGTATACTGATATATTTGCACTAGAACTAGATAAAAAAAATATTCAGTAAGATTTTGTGTTTTTTGGACAAAATCTTTTTTGCTAATGAATGTTGCAATTTTTTTCCTATTAATAATATTAATATCTGTGTTTTGGTTTGTCCCCTTTCAATGTTCTTTGTTAAAAACGTTACATACTTAACAGATGTTCTTGTTGCTATCCCAGAGACGTAGTTTATGTGTGCTAAACACATTTTCAGTGAATGTTTCTTTCCTTATTAAAAAGAAAATAGAAATAGAAATCTAAAAATCTATGCGGAATGATTTAAAGCTCAGTCACTGAGAGCATTAAGAACATCATTTATTTGTCAAAATATTTGGGCCAGGAACCAGATTAAAAATAATTACTTGTGTTTTTGCAGCAAACACTTTAAAGTACAGTATGTGATTGCAACATGACGAAATGTGAGAAAGTTTAAAGGACGGAAAAACTTTGGCAAGGTGCTGGGACGTTTTGAAGCTTCTCCTATTAGCAGCTTAAACCAAACCAAGTGACTGACCTGCTTTCAGAAGACAGTGGGGGTAACATCATGGCCTGGCCCTCGGGGCAGGTGTGGCCCTCCAGCCAGGGGCCCCTGCAGCTTGAGCAGAAGACAGTGTGACAGGCGGGGCAGGCCACGGCGGCGGGCCGGCCCTCGGTGCTGGACTGCACATGGCACACCGCCTGACAGTCAAGCACAGGGCACCACGCTTTGCTGGGGTCCAACTTCACACCTGCAGAGCCGCAGAGACAGGAACATGTCGTGCATGATACACAGAATCCAAATATCCTTGAACATTTTCATCCCTTTTCTTGTTTCCAAACAGAAGAACTCAGTTACAGGACAAGCTGCCGCTGTATTTTCTGAATAAATGCAGAACACAGGAAAAACATGCAGAAATCTGGAAACTGCAAAGAAAGAAACAAAAATCTAAAATAAGAATCACTGAGACTAATATCTGCAGCTGACCTGGCTGCATTCAAATGAACATATTTGCTGGGTTCTGTTAGGTTTGACGTGTTTAACCTGCGAATGACGCCAACACATTCTTTTACAACAACAAAGGGATTTGATCATCCTGTCCAGACAACACTAAAACATTCCCAAAATGAACCAAAGGATCTTTAAAGGGTGAATAATCTGTTTTTAATCCCCATCGGGTCAAATTTGAAGCCTCTGCTCATGTGAAGCTGCAGATTTAAAGCTGATGGTGAACAAACAGCAACGCTGGACTTTGCTTTCAGTTGTATTCTGTAATCTGTGAGGATTATGCCAGCGTGAATAAATACTCCTGTTACATCCTTTTGATTGCTTTGCAATTACAAGTAACAATGGATAAACAAAGCTTCAGTTTAGCAGCTCCTGTTTAATACAATGATGCTTTGGAGCTACGTTAACACATTAGCATTCCCATGCTAGCAGCTGAGCAGTTCCCCCACAATGCATTTTTCTTTTTAGCTGATGTATGAAGTGATCAAACGGGCTTAGACCAAGAGAAATAAACTCGAATCAATTTATCAATTTATTAATGAACGTATCAATTTATTAATGAACGTTTCTGTCAAAGCGCCAGAGTGAGCTGAGACGCTATTTTTCAGCTGTTGTCTCTGGACAAAGAGGATTTTGTTTTTCAAAAATCCAAAGTTCAGACAAAAGAAGTTCATGGTCACGTCCTCTTTTAATCCGAATCTGGATGATCTTTCTATAAAGTATATGTATATCTTCCTATATGTATATGTAAAAGTACCTTTGACCTGATCCATGCGAAAACAAAAAAAATTGTGTCCAAATCTTGTTTAGTTTCTTCTGTTTGGTCATTTAAAAACTTTTTGTCCAGATATAGCAGCTTATTTTAAGTAAACAATTCTTAAATTGATGAGTACTCGTTCCACTGGCAGAATTATCATTTTTTTGTCCATGTTATCAATGCAGAAAGTGTACTTTGATGTTTGCACTAGAAGACAAAAACACTTTGTAAGACGGGTTCTCATCAAGAACACATTTATGTATTCATTTTTCTTATTGGTCCGATGTAATATTTTAGTTCGTAAAGTGACTTTTTCATTACTTGTAAGTAGAAAAATCATAATAATTAACAGAAATAAAGGCAAACATCCATCTGTGTGTAAGTACGCTATATAACGCGTTTAATGATGAAATGTGTGAAGGAAATTGGGATTTTCAATAATATCTTAGTTGAAGTATTTTTCAGGCTTTTGGGAACTTTTGGGAACTCCGGAACAACACGTTATGTTTTATAATAGTTGTGTTTCTTTCACCACATGGAGCAGTGTATCTGGAAGAAATGGCAAAATAATGAAAGAGAATAAAAATAATGCTAACATTCTTAAAGATGTTGGGCTAAAAACACTTAGCTCATTATCAGTGTTACAATATTCAATATTACAATAAAAGTGCAGCTATAAGACGAGACGTAAGAAGCAAAACTGGAGGAAAGAGAGAACAAAACAAAATCACATTATTCTTTTGAAAATAATTTAAGAAGAAAACAATGTAAGTACATGTGCATTAAAAAAATGCAATGAAAATATTTGAGCGCCAGTTTGTACTTTCACTATGAATCATAATGAAGGGAGTCGTTGCAGCCAAGCAGCAGAGCAGCCAGTACTTTGATCTTTGTTTCACTTCCAATAATTCGAGCCTCATGACCCGCAGCAAGAGTAAACAATGCCAGTGATTGGCTCCACAGCGTACAGTCACCGTACAGCTGGGAAGGAGCAACATGCACCTGCATGACAAACTGGTCTTTCCATGCAAATCAGAAGAGTCAGCAGAAAGTTATGTGAACGGTCTCACTTCTCAAAGAAGTTCACAGAATGCGCTAAGTTATTATAATTTTTTTGGTTGTTTATACAAAACTGCACAAAGATGAAATGTGAAAATGACTGCATGCTTATGTTCTGGCATTTCAGTGCAACTCAGGGTAATGCAGTTATTTCTTAAATAAATAAATAAAAAAAAGAAAAAGAAAACAGAACAGCACACTGTGCAGTAATAATAATGTGGTTTTAATGTTACTTTGGGTTTCATCCGGGATGACAGTACTCACCTCTCTCAAACTTCAGCCGCTGGTACAGCTCCGCCTGATATGGAGCTGCTAAACTGGCAATCTGCAATCACAGAGACAGAGAGAGAGAGAGAGCGACCCGATCAACACACAGGTGTTCAGTTCCTGATGTTTTTCACATCCATTCTGTGTTGATCTGCATTTGCCACTAAATGCATTTTGTATGAACTTGTTCTGTGTTTTCTTCCATGATGTTATAATGGTCATCACATATGAATATGCTACTTGTTGCTCCGTTGTTTTTTCTCTCTCTTTCTCCAACAGATTTCTACAAACTAATCTTCCCTCTCTTGTTTCCATCCTCTCCTCTAATCTGCTCTAATCTCCTTTCCCTGGAAACCTTTTCCCCACCTTTACATTTAAAATAAACCCAAAACAACTTCTAATAAATACCATATAAGATATGTTATGTTGTGACGTTGCAAAAACAAGATCCTGCTCCCCCAACAATGACTGGCATTGGTTTTAGCTGGCAAGTTGCAACATGCTAATGTATGCATGATAACATATAAAAGGGAGGGAGTGCTTTGCTAATACTTGTCAACACTACAGCAACAAGGTCTGATGATGTCACATTTTACAGATCAGGAAAAAGTTTTAATTTAAAAGAAAATTGTTGCAAGGGACCGGGTAGTTGGTCAGTTATGCTAGCTTGACTATGACAACCTTAGCATTATCTGTGTTTTGGTTTAGTTGAAAAAAAACACACCAACTCTGATGATCATCAGTGGAGCAGGTGTTTAAATGAGCTCGATAAATATCTGTAACTCTTCACCTGTGAAAGTGAATAAGTTGGCCCTCAACAATTCTGAGAGCCACATAAGAGATGTTTAATAAAAAAGAAAAGAAAAAACTATTCCACGATTGTGTTCAACAACAGCAATAAGCACTGCACAAATTAGCATAGTTTATTTCCCCAATTTGTAAAGGTAATAAAAGAATTAAATCATTTTGACAACTAAAGAAAAAATACTGAAAGCTAAAGTGATGTGTTTTTTTGTTGTTGTTGTTTTGGAAGACTGTTTTTAAGCAGTAGCTTGTGAGTCAGTCTGTTTCAACATCTCTTTTTCTGGAGCAACACTTTCATGCTTTCATCTAGAATGTGGTCCATTCCGCACTTTAACGTTGCCACTGAAACATACAACAGTTCACTTTGTAATATCATTAAAGCAAAAATATTGTCACCTTAGTAAAATATTGGCCCAAGTTACTTTTTGTCAAAAGTGATTTTCTTGCCTAAATGCTATTTTGATAAGAAAGAGGTGGTGAAAATATATTTATATATTCATTTTACCATATATTTTGTAAAAAAAATTAAAAATATATTTAGCATATATTTTGAAAAAAATATATGGTAAAATGTAGCAACTTCTTGTTTCTTAAGTGAGGTTGCAAGACAACAAACCTGGAAAGGTTCTGTGATTAAAACAGGAAAGAAAAACCCCAAACCAAAAATGATGACTGCCTGGTTTTTACAGACAAACATGTTTTGTATGCAATACAATTATGTAAGATGGTAGAAATAAATGCATCCATCCCACATTTAAATGAATAACATATGTTAAGCGTAGCATACTTCCTGGTTAGGGGAAGCAAATTTCAAGGGACCCCCGATCCCACCCCGCACAGCCGTCTTTGTGGCACAACTGTTTGGTTTTTCATGTGAGACATTTTCAGTTTATAGGACATACCTCTGAGTCGAGCAGGGCTCCGGTTTTTGGACAGGCCATATCTGGACAGGTGATTGGAGCGCCCCCACCCTCCATTACGGCCAACTGGACGTACTGTTGCAAACACTGGAGGGGCAGGGAATGCAGCAAAGTGAGATTGGTTACATTTCGGCGCACCAATTGCAGTTTTCTGACAGAACACTGATCTTTAAAAAACCTGACATGCTGATTTTGACTTTGGTCAATGACTATTTATTGATTTTTTTTGTCTAAAAAGTCGCTAAATATAGCAACAACGACCCTGTTTAAAACAACGGCCATCCATTGAACGTCGTTTCTGTTAACACATTTACGCAGAAACAGTAGATGTGAAAATTGTGTAATTCTCTCACCATGCCACAAGTTGGCGCTATGGCCTTCACAAACTCTCTGCCTGAAAGCCACCAAAACTAATAAACGTTCAAGATGGCAGAGAATCTGTTTCTATGGACAGACAACTTGGTTCAACTGTTTCCTAATGTGACCGAGTTGGAAAGCCACCAAATTTTGAGCCATTGTTGATATTTTCTTCTTCTGTGGTTTTTTAAAATCATGGGCAGCCGCTATGTGTTTATCGTCTGATTCCAGTCAGTCTGCACATGGTCCAGGGATTCCCCAAAATAAAAAAATATATATATATTTTTTTTTTACACGAGTACAAAACGTTTTCAAAGCACCGCACTCTGAAACCTGTTATCACATTGCAGCATTGTCACAGAAAACATTTGTCATCGTCATGTGAATGACGAATGATACAAATAGGGTTTCTATAGGTTTCGCCAAGTCAAATTTAAGACCATTTCAGACCATTATGAATGGGATTTAAGACCTGTACCTCCACATCGCCTGTCATTGGACGCAGAGATAAATTTGCACCCATGACAGACGCAAAAAGATACCTTCCCAGCCAGCTAGCAAGCGCATGCTAGCGGTTAATAACCGATAGCCTCAACCGTAGACTTAATACATTTGTTGTGTTATTGTTTAATTATAATGTCTATGGCCTCAAACGTCTTGAGTCACAGACTGCAGTGCGGCTGTCTGAGTGCCACAACAACTTTTCCTGACAGAACACAAAATTCATATATACGAAATAAATAGTCAAGACAAAATTAAAGACCTGTGATTATCATTTCAAAGGCCAACTTACTTAAACATTAGTTTAAGAGATCCTAAGGCCTTAATTTTAGATGAATGAATTTAAGATTTTTTTAAGAACCAGAAAATGTGTAAAAAGGACCAAAGTCACTAAGATGGGGTGACCGGTGTTGACGTGACATGGTGGGCGGGTCTGTCGGCAGAGCAAAACAGGACAGTGGCTGATTTTCAGACCTTTGCCAAAGTAGATAAGATTGATGGATAACATTCGTTTCACATGTCCAAAATGATCAAATCTGGGCCAGTTTATTGGTGCACCCCAAGTCTTATGCACCACAGAAGACTCACAGATGCCTTTTGAAAACCAAAAAAGTCATTATTGCATCAAAATAAAATAACAGCACATTATGTGGAAATACAAAGAAAGCAGGCAAGGAAATGAAGTGTTGTGAAACCAGGGCAGTTTATAAGTCTGACAGAGGCTTTTTTAGAGTCCACATGTCAAAAGTCACATGTTGCCTCAACTGTGAATTCGAGAAAGGAAGGAGGAACTACACAAAGATTGCACAAATACAAACCAGTTTGAGGAACAGAAGAAGAAGGCAAAATAGCCACTTGAGTATTACATTTCTGTGGAAGAAGACAAATAAAAAGCCTGAGTGGAAGTTAGAAATAAGTTGCTAAACGGGGTGGGACCAACGCGAGCGTCTTGCCATCTGACAGCAGAAGGCTCAAGGTATTTGTGATTTACACAACAGAGATGATCTGAATGCACTGGCTCCATTTCATTTTTCTTCCTTCTTTAAACAACGCCACATGTGGGCGATGTTTTGGTTTCTGTGACCTTGTGCGTCCGAAGCCGGGGAGCCGGGGAAGAGATTAGCACCTGCTTCCCTCTGATGGGAATCCACTCCGTTAGGAACAGATGGGACGCCAACGTCTGGCCTCCGCTCATAAATACTACAGCTCTGTCTTCTAAAGATAGCGCTACCGATTTCATGAGTGTGAAAGCGAAACTCTGCCGATGACTGGGAGCCGGTGAACATACGCCAAATCAGCAGCTGGGAGAGATCTGAAAAATTCCACCGACGATTTAAATGGAGCCAGTGCCTTCGTCTCACCAAAATGGAAACGTCTGATATGTGCCAATAAATGCCTCTATTTTAGGGAGGCGTTTAAATAAAAATAATCAGGGAGTGCGTTTGTTTTGGATCGCTTTTGGAACACCGTCGCTGCCAACACTGCAGCAAAACAAGAGCGTTCCGAAGTTGTGTTCAGTAATAACACCCTGTTCTATTTACGGTGCTCTTCAGGAGTTTACGCGCACTCACTGCTGAGGCCAGAAGTTTACATACGCCAAATAAAAAGACACACAAACAAGTCGGTTAACCTGTCAGACGTTTCTAAAGCCGTGACATAATCTTTGGGGCTTCTCCTTGTCGTTTAAGGAGATAGAAATCGTTGTGGATGCAAACGTCTGACTTTAAAGAAATAAATGTCTGACATATCATTTCTCTCATTGTGAGATATTGAGCAAATAATTTAGATAATAGGATCTGATCTAAAACAAGAGAGATTTGGTCTAATTCAATTTCAGAGAATGAGGAAAAAAGGTAAACGTGTCACTTTATAGGGTGAATGTGAACTTCTGGTTTCTACTGTATAAGCAGTGATGTCAAATTCATTTGTGATTCTTTAGTGATGCATTTAAACAGTTCTGCGTCAAGGTGAACTGATAAGAAAACACACAGCTTCAGTGACGATAAACACAGTAAACGAAGGTGTGGGTCAGGTTAGGAACTTAATGTGTAACCTGCTTCCTCTATTCCAAAACCAGTTTTATTGTGTCCGGTACACAACTGTGTTAAAGCCTCAAACTCAGTTCCACTGCATGGATTATGTTGAAAGTTAAAGGAACTTCAAATGAACTCCAGCTTTTTTCAGAAGAAGAGTGTTTTGGATGTGCTGCCTTGAATGTGCTGGAAGATTGTTATTGGCCACAGTCTGTGGTTTCACAGGAACTTAAAGCTGCAGTATGTAACTTTTACGAAACTAAGTTTTTTTTTCCATATTTGTTGAAACCGACACCGTGTCGTGACGGTATGTTATGGGCAGATAATCTGTGAATAGATCAATCTTCTGCACCTCCTCCCTGAGCTGCCGTCTGAAGAAACACACCAATCCTGACCAAAAACAACCAATCAGGGACAGGAGGAGGGTCTTAGTGCTGTCAATCAAAGTCTGACATGCGCTGCTAAATGTGCTGATGGCGGAGAAACAACCTACCATTGCTTTTTAGTTTTATCCTTGTGTGAATTCTGGAAAATCCACAATACATTCAAGCAAGTGCACCGGATTCTCTTTTCAAACTAAGAGAAGTTGGTTCAAATGCATCATTAAAGAAGCCAAGCCAATATGGCAATTATTAAAAATGTTTGTAAACTTCTGGCCAGAAGCTTATGTGCCGTGAATCCCAGAATCCCTTCCTCAGATCAGCATCTGGCCTGAAGTCGGACATGTCATCACCGCTGCTTACCGCTGTGCAGAACATGCACCTACAGCCCTCCAGCTCGCTGATGGCTGCGAGCGGCTGCAGGCTGAGACACAGCTTGCAGAACACATCCTGGCCACTCGGGGCACCGGCAGCAACCATCACTGGTGACGGATCCCTGGCTTCCAGGTGGATGGAGGGATTTCTGCTGGCCATGGTGGGAGGAGGCAGGGTGACTCTAGGCCTTCCGCTGGCCTTGATGATGATGATGATGATCTACGGTCGCCATGAACCTGGAAGCAGAAATGAAACAGATTTATTCCTCTTCGGACTGACTCTGGAAAGTCTAGCAGCTCTGATGGTTTTCCATGTGTCTGCATTATCACCTTTCCCAATGTATGATGTCATCTTTCAGACCCGAGGTCTGTTTAGCAATCCTAAAGTTGTTAGGCATCAGTTCAATCATTCTGAGTGTAAGAATTAATCATATGTTGTGTCATCTATACTGTTTCTTGTCCAAGAAACAGTTAAAAATACAGTTTAAGAGTACAGATCAACATTATGTTTTTTGTATCACAGTCGAGGTTCTGTTTTCTAAATTCTGTGATTTTTTTTTTCTTTTCAGTGAACTTTAGTTAAGAAGAGTTCACAAGTCATTTTGACCAAGTCCAAGTCAAGCAAGTAGGTGAAGTCAACGACTGAAACTAACATTTTCTCATCAAATCCCCAACATCAACCCAGGTCACCTGACCGCTAAGCCTTTATCGCTGTAGGTTTGGTTTCCAGTTCAGTATTTTCATAATCACCTTTCAGTCTAATATATTTATTAAGTTACGTTTCAAATGTATGTTTAATATTTAGTTCACCAACCAACAAGCTGTTGAAAGCCAATTTATTTTATTTAGAAAATTGTTCATCTAATATTAACCCCATTAGAAATATAAATAGACATTAATGTTGCAAAAATAATAAATGTAAGTGATAAAGCAGTTAAAATTTTATTGACAAATGAATCAAACAATATGTCTTTATAATCACTAAATTAACAACTTTTTATCCTCATCTTCATTTTGTCCACTTATTGATATATTGCACTAAATGTTGTATTTTTTGATGATATTGGAAACGATTTTCTAAATCCAACTTGTTCCCAACCATAACTGATAATGTTCAAATTTAAGATATAAATGACAACATAATGAACGAAGCTAACGGCTGTAAGTGAAGAGCAACATTAACAATAACATTTAAAAATATACACAAAACATAGGAAGTTGACTCAAGTAACACTGAACACCATCACGTTTGTCCAAAATATACTGTAAAATATAAAAACCCACAGAGCTTATTCTAATACATACCACAGTTACAGACGTCAACAAAAACAAGGAGTGAGTTGTTTAGTTACCGGTTACTACGGTAACCACCCACTGCAAAGAGCAGCATGACAACTTAAAACGCCAATAAAGAAACAGATCAAAAAAAATAAAGTCAAAGAACCAAAATAAACCAAAATAAACTCACTTTGGCAAACTTCACATTTACAACATTGTTGCATTGAAACTCTGTTCCACGTTTTTTTTGTAGACAAAAACGTAATGGCGTCACATCGCCGCGTGCCTGCGGGGCGGGCAACAAAAGATCTGGTTCGTTAAAAATCGTTATGAATAATAATAACGTTTAAATATGCGTGAAGCTTAATATTAGTGAAGCAATACAAAACCTTGCCATGAAGACCTTGATCTTACCAAAAGGCATTTCCATTATTTAGCAGAAAAATCAGTAAGTTCTTGAATAATGATTTGTATAAGTTCTTACAAATCATTATTTAAGAAATTACAGATTTTGTCTTTCTTCAGCTCTTAAGAGAATCAAGAAAATGGCTGCTGAAGCTCTGTCCCCGTCACCAGACGGTTCTGTTCGTAGCTTCTGTACTGTGTGTCTTTTTAAGTGAGAGGCTTTTTAAAAGGCCCTTGAATATAGGAAGTGGTTGATGCAGTGCAATGCTTCCAAACTCGTTGTGTACGTGTTGCCGGCGGTGCAGGGTTGAGCGGTGTAATGTGGGCCATTCTGGCCACAGACCTCCGTGAGGACAGCTGGGGACATTCAATAAGAAAAGATCATCACAAGCAAAACCTAAAACAGTCCTGTGCAAATGCTGACGAGTTCCAGATATTTGAAGCCTGTAACTTTTTTTGTGGGGTGTTTTTTATATTGCCATAACAGGCTGACCTGGCCTGTATTTGAGGTTTCACAGTTTACAGCGTAGGTACGAAGCAGATCAGGTGAAACGTTGAGCTAAAAGCCCAAATAGCTGAAAAGACGAGCTGTCCAATCTCATTGATCTTTGCTCCAAACAGCTGGGTGCCTATTTGCATCTGACACGGGGAATGAAATCTACCCTTGGGGCAAAACCGGGCCCATTTATGTGTGACCTAATTATGTGGTTATTATTTGCCTCTCAAGTCTGAACATGGATCTGGGAATAGCATCAAACCTAACTTAATCACCCTTGGAAAATCAGTAGGGTTTGGCAAATGTTCCACTCCGTGACCAGGCTAACTACTATTAGCAGTACAAGTGACGCCTTTATCATTTTACATGTTCACAAATAGAAATAATGGCACACAAGTTGACAAAGTACAGAAACATAAACTGAATTCAGCCCATGATGGATTTTGGGGTTAAGGTTAGTGAGGAAAATCCATTTGTCCCTGTTGGAATTCTCATTTCAGAGAACTTTCCAAGCTGGGACCTTGAAGTATAAATTGTGATTTAAAATGTCTTGACCAAATGGTGGTCGTTGTACACCTTATTGTCTAAAAGAACAGAAACTTTCTGCAAAAAGTTTGAGATCCAAGCTCTCTCTTTCTCCGTGAACCAGCTCAGTCGAGTGTAGGTGCAATTTGGACGTGTGCGCCCTTCTCACCAGCTAGGAGAACTGCAGAGCAGCATGTCTTGCTTGTGCAAGTTGCCGAAAAGCTTTCAATCTCAACCAAACTCTCATGCACTACAGGTTGACACACCTGAGTCTATGTCTTTATAGATAAGCCAACATATTGGACGTGTGGTTGCTAGCATGTGAAATGTACACTGCAAATAGCTTGACTGGAAACGGTTTTAGCCACTCCGTTTGCAACGCTTTAATCAGTGTACTACAGAATGAAGGGTAGAATAAGTTTCTTATTACACTCCAGGCATAAGTACCCAACAATGGCCATATAAACAGTTTTTACCTCATAAAGGATTCTAAACGTCATACAGAATAATTTTTTTCTTGGTAAGAAAAACAGATCTTTTGTTAATAGTTGACAGGGGCCAAGATAAGTCTATCTTGGATGATAGATCTGAAACCATCTCCAGAGGACACAGCCCCACCCACACAGTCCCATCCTGTGTGGGCCCTACAATCACTCCTCTGTTATGAAAAAAAAAAAAAAAACATGAGCAATAATGCCGTAATCTGGGATTTGCACTTAATCCCGAGGAGGACTGCGAGTTGGACGCAGAACAGGGTCACACAGGAAGCTGCTGTGTTGAAAACAAACTGCAGGCCGAGCGGCTGTTGAAATCACAAACTGCCTCAAACACGCTGTGAAAGTTGGCAAGAAACTTCTGCAGCAGTTCGACCACTGCAGCCACTTTTTAGGCTGAACGCTCTGTTATTATTATTATTATTATGGGTTATTATCGGTCTGAAATTGCTTCACATGCGGAACTGCACCTTTTCTGCCCAGTCACGTTTTAATTTCCTCCCTTGGGGACCAGCTGAGGCGTCTGATCCTCACCCCACAAAGTCTGCTAGCTTGTCCCATCCTGCCTGGGCCCTACAACCAACTCTGTGGTCTCACGCTGGAAAATAACAGCCTTCATTCACTTTGCCTCCCTCCATGGAAACTCCCCTTATGTCATTATTAATACAGTGGAGCTTTTGTTCAGGAGAAACTTCACAGTTGAACTTGAGATAACATCGGTGGGCAATCTGTCAATAGGGCAGAGCAGTTTCGGTGAAGCAAACCGAAGCTGGTTTTTAAAGGACCTGCGACTGCAGAATGCAACCGTATTTTAATGCAACAATGCACTCAGATGGATAATGCTGGACGGGTTTCCATCCAGATGTCTGCAGAAAGGGTAAAACTTTGGATTTCGGCCTGGAGGCCTTCAGAAATCTGATTGCACCCGGCCCCTCCGTCTGCAAACATTCCAGCTCACACCCCTGCTACAGAATGTCTTGCATCGGCACAGCCTTGTGTGCAAACTGGGGTTTCTTCTGTTTGTCTGAAATAAGGATTAGTTATCAGTCGGATGAGGGTCTGGATGAGAAGGCTACACAAGCTGGAGGAGGTGACGGGAGCTTGGGGGCCATCGAAGCATCATTGTTAAAGCAGGGGATGGAAACCAGATCAGCCTGGTGAGACGCTGCTGCTGCTGCTTTTGCACAAACAGCCACTGTGCTGCAGCAGGAGGCAGCTGGGTGTGTGTGTGTGTGTAGCAGAAATCATATGGCATCACTTTCACTGCTGTGTTCACACACGTCTGTGTAATTCAGACCTAATAATTTGAATGTTTATTCACTTTGAGAGAAACTGAAACACGATCACAGAACACTGCATAATTCTGACTTACTGAAGGAGGAAATGAAAGTGAAAATAAATTAGCATCAATCGTGTCCGCCACCTTGTATTTATAGCCACATGTATTTGACTAATATCGTCACAAAAAAAGGGTTGGGGGGGGGAGATCTGTATATATTTGCGAATCTATACTAAAGACATCTGCGTTTTTGAAGCTCGCGCTTTAACACAGATCAAAACCACCAGATCTGATTTTTTTATTATTTTTTTTTTTTACATATATTACTCTAGTAGCTGGAAATGCGTTAAAGGAAGACTTACCTTGCCTAAGGTGTGGGAGCAGCTTCCAGATCCGCAGCAGACGCAGCAGCAGTAGCGGCAGCGGCAGTAGCGGCGCTCTCAGAGGAACATATGTTGACAAAAAGAGTCTGCCTCTGTCATAACCTACTGTTAGCCTGTAAAGCTTCCCGCCGCGGTCTTCCTCACTGAATTGGAGTTTGGTGGAAGTGGAAAAACATCGCAGCAACCGCGCGGCTCCCCCCGTCAGGACTGTGTCTCCGTGCGGGAGCTCTGCCTCCGCGGTCTGAGCCCATCCAGGAAGCTCCGCTCGCTCTCCGCTGAGCTCGACTCACGACTCCCCCTGCTGGTTGACTCGCTCGACTCATGCTGCTTTCAAGTACGGCCCTGAAAATTCAGACACGACGCATGACGACCACCCCATTAAATGCGTTTAAAAGGGCAGTTTTGTGTTAAAATCCTTTATATATGTCCTGCAATTTCCAAAATCAAATCTGAAGTAAAGTTTGGCTAAAAATGGTTTGCGTGAAAACAATAGCAAAATGAGGACTACTTCCAATCCTGGGGTGGTTTATGTGTAAGGGAGGACTTTTTTTTTTTTTTAACGTACTCTACCAAGTTGGTCCTTATTCAATCTATCAGTGACATTTATTATGACTTTTATGCAGATGATATTTAATTGTGTTTGTCTCTTCAGTCCCATCAAGTTGCCAGGCTGTTCATATTGTCCTTTATTGTTTGTAGTAGGTCACTAACTGACTTTCCAGAAATTACCTCATTTTGAACATCAAAAAAGACTGAGACTATGATCATAGCCCTAAACTATAAACAACCTCAGTCAGGCTCTTGCTTTCTTTTTCTTTTCTTTTTTTTTTTTTATCAACTAAATCCGGCATTTGCAATCTGAGTACATAATCCGTGTTTTTCTTGAGCTTTGACTCACATGTAAAATCTCTGTGACGTTCCTGTTACTTTCATTTCAGGAACATTTCTAAACTGCGTCACATGGTTTTGTCAGCTGAATGGGAAAGAAAATTAAATGCATTTGTGTCATCGCATTCAGACTATTGCAATGTCCTGTTTACTGGTTTGAATAAATTATATATTTCATACGTCCAAGAAACACAGAAATGCCAGACTACTGACGTGTTTCCAGCAGGCGACCCCACATAACCCCTATTCTATACTTTATGCATTGGCTGCCAAGAGATTTAAGGATTCGTTTTAACGAGGATATGTAACTTCTTGGTAGAACTAGGACAACTCTTTTGGAGTGTGATGTTGTAGAGATTCTGCAGAAAAACACTCATGAAGAGTGAAATAAAATATATGCTTGAATACATACAGCGCTGCTGAACCTTCATGATCCAGTTTGGCTTCTCGTTCTTTGTTGGTAGAAAAAGCTGACAAAGTGTGGTTTTGTACAGATTACCACCAAGTTAATGCTCTTACCAAGCCGCATGCTTTTCCTCTACCTCTCATCGCAGTTGACAAAACGGCCTGTGCTCAATTTCTAACCGAGTGGGTCGTTATGGGGTGCAATAGCTCCTCCTCGAAAATCCACAGCACTTTCATAGAACCCCAAAGAAAATATTAAATGATTTTCTTTTTAATCTAAGTTAATATTCTTTAAAATGTGGTTGTTGTGATATTTTCCTTGCTGAATACAATTGATTAAAAGAAAACAACCAATGATTATTTACTGAGTACAAAAAAATAAAATAAAAAATCCCATCTTGCAACAGGGAATGAACTTGTATGCCTACTTTCACTTCCGGAAAACGTCTGAAAGGTGCCCATAATGCAAAAATAGATCGTTTTCTACAACCCAAATTTCCAGGGGGAAACTGTGGATAAAACTGATCACCACGCTGGCAGTATTCCAGATATTTAAAACAGAAAAACATTCAATAATTTTCTATATTGACTCTGCCGCATGAACAGGGTGGTGCCTTATCTGGATGGGGTGGTATACAGCAACATCTGCCATGTTGGTAGGAACCAGAAACTGTTTGACGGCCCAAGGAAACTGTCACCTACTTGGGGAAAGTAGCTAAACAAGGATGTGTGCAGCCAATTCAAACTAATGTTTTTTTGTTATGAACATTACATAGTATCAACAGACAAAAGGGAACTCATGAGTTTCCTGCCTGGTGGGTTACTACCGCAGTTTCTGTCCAAACTTCTCAATTTTAGTTGCTCCCTTCAGTCAATTTTGTTGTCAAGAGGCTTTTGAATACATTGAAACAATGTACTTATGTTGTCACTGCTGGTATGCTACCACAATATGATGGGAATGATGTTCAACATCCTGTGAGTTTCTTCTCCATGAAGTTTAACTTGCACAGCAATACAATTCGGTCATTAAAAATGAAGCATTGACTATTGTCCAGGCATTTCAACACACAAGAGCCATAATGGCGGAATGGCTTTTCAAGAGCTCCTTGCTCTTAGGGCGTGTCATCACTTTGTGACCACTGATCAAAACTCTCTTGCCCTACTCATTGCCTTAAAGTGTTTTCTCTAGATATAACACTAATAATAGTTGGCTTGTAGCTTACTTAGCGAGCATGGCAATTTCCAACACAGTATTTCCACGTTATAATGTCACAAGTATGAAGTTTGTAGTCTTAACTAGATTCTTAGTGGAATCCATTTCTTTAAGAGAGGGGTGGTGATGACTCCACCACTCAGGGTCTCTTTCTGTTTTGGTCTTGCAGGTTGGAACCTGGCAACAGAAGCACAAGTTTGTCCTGTGCTTCAAGCTGACGTCTCTGTTCACTGGGAGCCAAACAGCACAGAGTTTGATTTTTTTGTTATGTCTGTGTTTTTGCACCATATCCATTTCCACACATCCAGGCATTCTAAAATTACTGATAACTGTTCATTATTGGTCTATTTAAATAAATTTTTTTCTTAAAATATTACCGGCGCATGTTAATATTTTAACATAAATTTGTCAGAGTCCCTCAGTTTGTTGCAGTCCGTTAGTCAGGCGAGAGTGAAATGCCACAACGTTTAAAGGAGTTTTTTTGTGCTGTTGGCTCCACACAAACTATAAATGCTGGAGTGAGTGTGGGAGGAGAACCATTAGTGAATGATGGATATTTAAAAAAGGCCCTCCAAATAGGATATAACAATGACATGAGCCCAAATAAATAAATAAGTGATGTAACTACATGATACAAGTCTTTTCCTCTTTTAAATTATACCACACATTTGGAAGCAACTTAATCAGATGCGCTTACAAAGAATGGTCGAAAAACAGGAAATATCCAGTGGTTTGGACTTCCTTGGTCAAAATTACTGTTAATTTCAGGGGAGAAAATAACTGAAAGGTCATTTTCTCCCATGAAAATGACCTTTCAGCTCACCTAACTCCTCATCAAAACCAAAGCGTGGAAAGCTATTACTGAAGGGACAACTTGTCTGATTAATCAGTCAAGCGAGAGATGCAGAAGCTCAAACCGGTTGCCACTCTTCTCAGCAAAGAATGGAAACAGAGCCCTCAACAAATCGAAACAAAGTCCAATAATTCTTGATTTCTGCAGCAACATTCAAATCGTACGGGCAGAATTTGGTGTAAGCAACATGAAAGTGTGCATACATCCCTGCCTTGTATCTACAATGCATGGTGTTCGTGAGATGGTGTGCTGGAGACTAAATTACCAGTTACGTAAATCTCCCAATGGCTACCTCCAGCATTCGTTAAAGCAATTCCCTTTTCTTGTCTCCGACCACATCACACAACTTAAATGATCTAAAACTGGGCTTTTGAACATGACAATGAGCTCTGTTCCCCAATGACCTCCACAGTCACCAGATCTCGATCCAAAACAGCACCTTTAGGATGTGATGGAACGGTATATTGGCATGATGAATGTGCAGGTGACAAATACAAGATGTTGTCAAGTCAGCAGGAATCACTATGTTGTGGGAATATTTCTTAATCCTCTATAAATCTCTGCGATAAATGAAAGAGGAAGTTGTGAAAGATGAACGTGTGAGGTGCACAATTCTTCTAGGCGTACCCAATATAATGGCATTTTAGCATATGGTGTGTATAGCATGTTAAGGCAAAGGAGATTGCGCTAAAGAAAACAAAGTTCAACCAAGTCGTGTTGTTTGTGACACTGATCTTTCCCAGAAATGACAGCTTGAAGTGCAACCCCCAACACCACAACTTCCCCTTCAACTTTTATTCCCCAGTTCTGTGTGTCTGATACAAGAAACTGATTTTTGAAAAGTTCTTAACAACTTATTTCTACTGGAGCAATGGCATGATAGCAATAATAATAATAACAATAATAATATATTTTTTTGAAAAACATGCATTATGCAATTTTCTACAGGTTGTGGGTTAGATGGTGTGCTTTTTGTCATTCTGTGGTCTCAAAAAATGTGCAGGTTTGAAACTTGTATCAGACGAAAACAGCGCCAAGATGATATTTGCTCAAAGGTACAAAGAAAAATAAAACCGTGGCACATATTCATATTCAACATGTGCGACAACAAGAAGGTCTCGGACCTTATTCGGCCCCAATGCACACGTTTACAGCAGGAACTAATGACAAAGAGTATGACGCAATCTAAAGCGAGAGCTTCTCCTCAGTCCGCGCTGGGTTTTGTGTTGAAAAGCAGCTCGACTGTAAATCACCTGACGTAAACCGCAAGTCAGAGCGCGCATGCGCCGGGATTTTTCTCTATATAAGAAAACGGTCGCCGCTTTTAGGGATTATTTTTATCACAGCCGCCGGAGTCATGGGCAGCCCCAGCCAGCAGAACCCGAATCCCGCCACTGACAATCCGACTAAAATAATAGCAAGAGCACCGATAACTCAGGTGAGGTTTCGGCCGCGTCACGGACGCTTGATATGCCCTCCTTGGCACTGACAGCAAAAAAGTCAACGTTCTCGACTAAAATAGATGCGTTCCCAAAGTACTTTGGGAACGCGTCTATTTCTAAAAATGTAGTTTCTACCTATAACTTTAGAGCGATTTTCTTTGATGTTTTCCAGTGAAGTTAAGGGGGTTGGAGGGAGTGCGGGGAATCCCCGTCGCGCGACTTTAAGCTTAGGAGCGAGCACGAGACTTAAAAACTCGTCTGACTGCTTTTCCTTTGTTCCAAAGACCCGTATGTTACAAACTGATTTATTTATTTTGTTGCTCCCTGCTACAGGTTATGACATTTAAGGGGTTCAGCATGCAGAGACTCTTCCAGGTGATGCAGGCGGTGGCCAGGAGAAGCTGCAGCAAAGCCTGCCAGTTCTTCTGCCTTCCTGCTGTTGAAAGGAGGAAAGGTTCCCCAGGTAAATAATCTAAGTATGTGTATACATGTACATACATATGTGGGAATATGGCGACGCGGAGGCCAACATCTGCTTCACTACTGTTGACAGATCCGACGCTCCAGCTCAGGGAGGAGGAAAACGCACAAGGTAACCAAGACTTTTATTGTTCAGTCTCTGTCTTTACTGAACAGAGTAAAAACAGAAGCAGACAAAAAAATTATTTTTTTTAAATAACATATTTAATAAAAATATATTTATTTTTTTCTTAAATACATATATCTTGTTTTATTTATATTTGAACATAAATCCAAGAATGTAATGTGGATTACGTCAAAGCAATGTTGGATGCAAAAAAGTTTTTTCTTCAGTAAATAATGATGCAATTCTGCTGTGGCATCACTCTGGAAAAAATCTACTTCCTGTTTCAATGTTCTTTCGCTTTTCACTACCTCCACTGACAGGTCGACTCAGGAGCCCGCCCCCTACCATACTCATCATCAACATCAGCAACTCCACCATGATCAACTGCGTCATCGGGGATTCCCGCCCCTCCACAGAGGCTGAGCAGCAGCCTCTGATGGAGGACTCTGAGCAGCAGAAAGCAGGTGGGTGACAACTGCAGCTCACCCTCGTGCATCTTGAGTTATTATTATTATATATTTATTTATTTTTGAGCACCTAAACACATCCTGCTCACGTGTTACAGTTAAGGTGAGCTGCAGTTGCTGCCAAAGCCTGCAGACGGCAGCACAGGCTGCGCCTTCGGAGCCTCCCGCCGCGCACCAGAACATCATCATCCACGGCTCGTACCTCAACAACGTCATCGTGGGAGACAACAACTACATGCACGTTCAGCAGGACGAACTGCTCGACTAAAAGCCGAGAGACGTCTGAAGCCTCTCACACTAAAGGCAGCGCTGCAGGAAGGGGCCGGCTGGATGTTTCGGTTCTCTTTCAAGCATGCTCACTGACAGAACTGCTGGTTTGTTTGACTCGTGAACTCGTGAACACGTCAAACAAAAACAGATTCAGTAGAAACAAAAGCACTCTTACAGGTTCTCTAACTGTGGTCCTCATCGGAAGTGATGGGCGTTGTGCAATGCTGGAACTTCTGCTTCCCTTATTTAAAGACGAGAAATTTTTACTATAGTGAACTTCTGCTGACTCAGTTTTATGCGGTGGATTGTCGTGCAGCACCACCCGCTCCATCTTATTTAATTTTTTGTATTGGTTTATTGTATATATGTGTGTCAATTATCAAGTTTATATCAAAAATCCTGTCATGGGTCATAATAAAGTGTAAGGCCTATGGTCATTAAGAGTAAACTTGCTAGTGCTATTTATTGCTCAAAGTATTTCTTAATGTACATATATATATATATTTAATTTAATTACATTTTCGATTAATTTTTCCTTGTAAGTGCACAAGACGGAAAAGTGTTTTATTTGTGGCACTTCGCTTCTCATCAGTTTGCCTGTTTGATTCACTTTTAAAAACATTTGTAATATTTTGTAATACTTTTTTTTACAATAAAGACATGTATTCTTTACATATTTTTGTCCAATTTCCTTCTTTTTTTTCCCCTTAATGTGCAAACATGGCGTTGGAAGAAAAAAAAAAAGTCACTTCTTCTTCTTCTTCTTCCCCCCCCCTTTCTTCTTGCCTTTCTTCTCCTCTACCTTCTTGTAGGGGCCGAGGCCTCTGCGGACCATGGTGCCCCTCCAGTAGGCCTGGATCTGCACAGAGCACAAGAAGAACATCAGCACACTGTGCGCCTCAGTGCGTTTACTATCAGTCAGTGTTCCTGTTGAACGCCGTTACCGTTGTGGCGGCTTGAGCTTCCTCCTCCCGTTGCTTTTGCAACTCTTGGTCCTTCTTGTCGTGCAGCACCACCCGCTCCATCTCCTTAAACTAAAACCAACAATGACTGGTGTGATTTAAAGGTGAGCTGTTTGGTGATCGCTCTGTTATGAGTGCTGCTGCTCACCATCCTCCTCATCTCCATCAGCTTGTCTATGTTCAAAGTTCTTTTGCAGCCCAGGTTATCCAGCTTGCTCTGCTTTTCCTGCTGCATCTTCTTGGTTTGCTGCTTCCATTTGTGCAGCCTCTGTTGAAACTCCTAATCAGAAATATACAATTATGTCGTACGTAATACTAGCAGAGCATTACTCTTATTAGTACTACTATAGGAATGCTTCTTAAGCATTAACATATATCCCAGATTTCTAAAGAAAATATAAACGGGAGACCATGGATAATGTAAGAAATAGCGCCCCCTTCACTTCTGGAGTGCAATGGTCCCATTTCCAAATAAGGTAGGAAACTGACAGCGGTCCTTCCCCACCCCTTTCTGTTTGCTACCTGTAGCTCGGCTGATACAGAGAGCGAGAAAAAGGTGGTTTGAGTTGTACTTCAACGGGTTTCCCCTTTGCGGTGTCAGCTCCTTCAGACTAGCCAGCAGCAATTGGCAAACACCTGGTGGTACTGCGGATCACATGAGCTCATTAAAGGATCTACTTTTCAGTGCAACGCTGGCAAAAACGTTGTTAAAGGGTTTATTTATTTTTCTTTGTTTAACCAGGTAAACCCCGTTGAGATCTGGATGTTATTTTTAGGAGCGACCTGGGCAGAAGTCCGTATTAGAGGAGCCACGTTGTGATGACTTCCTTAAGCCAGAGCTTCAGAAATAACAGGAGTTTTTAAAGAGACAGAGGCCCAATTTCAAAGTGATAAATTATGAAAGAAAATTTCTTTTCAGTGATATTTGATGCATTTTTATAACTTAAGCTAACATAGTTGATTGCGCTATAAATTCCCACTATGTACTTATTGTGCTGCCCCTTTAATGGTATTCAAACATTTCCAGTTGATAACTTTAAGTTTCAGTATCCACGTGTGAAAGGTTAAAGAACCACTGAAGTTCTTGTTCCTCGAACAGGGTTTTGCTTTCCTCAACTAGATGTTGAACCACATATGAATTGCACAGCAGTTAGATGAACCCAGCGCTCTACATTTACATCTCGTTCACGTTACCAACCTCGTACTGAATCTGGAGGAACGTCACTGTCTCCTCGTGAAATCTCGCCTCTTCTTCCATCTGCCTCTGCAGAAGCTGAGAGCAAAGGCGAACAAAACTGTGAAGGAGCGAAGTTCGATTTGACGGAGGAGGAAGTTCTGCCGCTTATCTCTGGAAGATTGGGGTGATGTGAAAGAAAGACTTGGAGATTGATGTACCTCCAGCTGGTCCACCAGCTGAACCTTCCGCCACGTCTCTTTGACCAATTGTGGGGACAGGACCGACTTCTTTTTCTTCTGCAGTTTGGATGTTTCGTCTTCCAGGTCATTCAAAAGAAGATACATTTTCTGTGGGGAGAAAAGTTATTGGAAGAGTTGAGATTCCTGGGATTTCTTCGGTTAATACTCAGGGTTTATCGTTCTCAGTCATTCTCAGGTACGCGCTGCTCAGTGTACTAATGGAGGAGAAACAATTTAGCGTCACAGGAAAAATTTTTATCCACAGTTACCGGCAGGCGTGCAACTGGCCTGGGAACTCATGAAGTCACTAGCACAGCAGAGAGCACCAAAGAGAGTGTGAGTGGTGCATAGATGAGCATAATTGACAGCACTACAGCCCTCCTCCTGGTTCTGATTGGCTTTTTCTGGCAGAGCTGTGTGTTTCTGTCGTTGACATTGAGAGAAGGCAGAGGAGCTCGATTTTTTGTTTCTGCAGATTATTTGCCACATATTATTCTGTCACAACAAGAGGAAAAATTTAGCAAATACATAACGGAGAACTGAGGCAGTTTTCCGCTCTAGTGGTTTTTCCCTTTGGGCAAGGCACAGATAATAACTGGACCAGTGAGCACACGCTAACACCGCTAATCTCTCACGTGAATTTGATTCTTTTTGTCCTCGATTTCCTGTTGTTGTATCTGCAGAGCATGTTCTCTCTCTTTCCGCATTTTTTCCTCCTCTCTGCATGGGAAGATACACCACATAAGTTTTCCAAAAAATAAAACTTATCAGTAGGAATATTGGTAGTATTGAACCTTTTCTTCCTGGCTGCTTTCTGTGCCTCATCCTCCTCCATGGCCTGAGGAACTGACTCAAAGCTCTGGGTGTCCTCCAGCTCAAAGCAGAGCTTGGTGACATGATGGCAGATGAACTGACTGCAGACACAAACAAAACCTGCTTAAAGGGATGGGGGGAAAGACCTGATGCAACATATTTCTAGTTTGTATTCTTCTGATAATTACTCACCAATCTGCTTTGAGCTGTACCAGCCTGTCTTTCTCCTAAACGTGCGCATGAAGAAACATACGTGAGGAGACATTTTTCATTCAGGAAATCTTTCCAAACACTAAGAAGGGAAAAGAAATCCAGAGAGCATCATAAACTATTCAGCTGAAAGGTGTTAGTAATCACCATCCTGGTGGAACTGTCATAATGAACAGATCAGAGCAACAGCCAGCTGTTTCGGCAGAAGCGGTTTCCGGCATGGACAATGTGGGCAGTTGCCCAGGGCTGCCTCACCTGTAGGGCAGCATGAGCTGCCACATTACTAAACAGTGTGCGGTCATCAATGCTCTTAAAGGGCCGGTTGTGCCAGAATGTATTGATAAAAAGCAGTTTGCGAATTGCTAAAATATCATTGAATTCTTAAAATGAAATAATATCCTTGAACATCTTTTCAGTCCCTCCAAGATTTTGTGTTTGTGGTACTAATTTAGAAATATTTCCACTTATGTATGATGGTAAATGCGACTTTTTATCACTTTCTGTTTCTATCATGGAATGTAATCTGACATCAATTAAAGCTGAGGCAGCTGTTTAGTGGAAGCAAGAACGATTTTGACAATCTTTGAGAAAAATCTGCAATAAACTCTCAATTATGTATTGGCGCAATAAAGTGAGGGGATTTGTCAGTTTCGCATGAATGTAATAGACAGATATATCTGTTATATCTATCTATTAAATTCAGATAAAAACGGCTTTGATTTGATTGATAACATAATATTTAGACACAACTCGTGTTTAGCCAAAAAACCTGGAGGGCCACAAAATAGCTATGGTGGACCGGATTTGGCCCAAGAACCTTGAGTTTGACACCTGTGATCCAGGGCAACAAGGAGGCTAGGACCGGCCCTGGCTTGCTGTTGGGGTGTGAAACGGTGGAAGGACCTGTGTGGATGTGGAGCCTCGCTCCCTGCTGATCTGCACCGACAGGGAATGTCCCAGTAGGTCCAACTGGTGAGCGCAGTCCTCCAGTGCTGCCACTGTTCTGAGGCTCTGGATCTTGGACAAGGTTAAGGACATCCTGAGCGGAGAACAGCGGAAAGGTCAGTGGATTCCTCCGCCTCCACACCGTTATGTCACCCGAATCAAATACAGAGGCTCATAAAAAAAAACCACAACTTCGAAAACACTTCCTCGTTGCAGTAAATCCAAAAAAACAACGAGCTGACTGACTTCCGCTTCACACAAAGTGAGCCTGACGAGATAGCACTTACGTGAGCCTCGTAAAGCGTCGAGTAATTACCCGGGTGAGTTCAGTTTGACTTTAAACTTCTGACGGCGCCATTAGCCTGAGCTAACGTTTGGCGCGTCACCATGGTAACAGGACGTATTTCTTTCCCCCTCCGCAGTGAAAAGTAGAGTCATTTTTTTTAGTTGCTACTGTCTCGGATAAACCCGCCTAGTCACTTTTGAATCATTTTATTTATTTATTCATATAGTCTGTAATGATGCTCTGCATTTTGGCTCACTGTGTAGTTTTGAAAATTTCAATGTTCCCTCTTCTTAATAAAATTTGGTTTTATTTATTATTAAACTACCATTAACATCTAGAACTCCTGAAATCCAAGTAATCTATTATTTTCCCTTTGCTCTTCCTCTGAACAAAACATAAAGACTCCTTTCATGTATTGCTATACAGTTTATTGTCGTCGTTCGCTGCAGGTAGTTACAGGTCAAAGGTTACAGGTTACAGACCGAGGAAACAGGCGACCCTGGAGTACATGCATGCTGCTGCCTGTCACACCGTGCTGCTCCCAGATGCAGCTCCTCACCTGTGTCACTGTCAAGCGTTGTCCTCACCGGGACAACATCCACCTGATCTACACGCTCACACACAAGACCATCACAAACAAAGTATGTACACCGACACTGGGTGACTCTTCTATGAATGAGCGATCATGAAAGGCAGCTTGTAAGGCAGAAGTATATCATGTAGATGAGGAACACGTCCAGGTCAGAAGGCAGATTGTACCTCCTTCCACTCCGGATGATGATTATAAATCAGAGAAGGCATTTTTAAATGTTATGTCCTGTGCATAAAACAGTCAGACTGTGAATTATACAGTGAACTGGGGTTTCCTCCTCTGCAGATGAGGCGTTTCATTATGACTAACCTTCACACGATGCAAACATCGGAACACAAGAAGTTAAGAGAACGAACAGTAGATGAGTTACTATATGTTGATTAGTGTCGCGAGACAATTGAGATTATGCAAAAAAATATGCAAGTATCACATGAAAATTATTCAAAGATGAATTGAATGAAAAAAAGCAAAGATGGTTTTCTCTGCAGAACAGCAGCATTGATGTCAGAACTTCACAGCCTCTGGAAAGGTTTATGTGTAAAAAATAGGGACTATTTTTGATTATACTTGTGGTTTGTGTCATTCATAACAATAAAAAAACCCAAAAAAATGCAAATTAAAAAAAAAACTAAAATTGATTAAAAAACTCAGCAACTTGTATCTATTAAGACTATTTCTGATTTTAGAAGTGTTAGGTGAATGTGACCGAAATCTAAAATTTTTTCCTGCCAAAATGCAACTCATATCCAACTTTTTCATGGCAGTCTAAACAGATCCAATTCCGAATTATTGGAATTGGATCTGTGCCACTTCCATATGCGGTGCTAGACCAGACAGGTCGACTGCAGTCTGAATAGTCACGTTGCATTTTATCTGACTTTTATGCGTCATAATTCTGCGCTAGGAGAAAACAGATGCCATGAATCTGGATGTAAACAATAGCAGAAATTTCTAATTATGAAATGATCATTTCTGAGTCACATCACCATCACTCTTGGTTCTGACTGTGCATCCAAATAGACTTCTCCAAAGAAGAAGTCAATGCTCCACAAAATGGGGACTGCTATTAGTTGTACTTTCTTTGTCTTGTTATAAAAATCTGATTTCAACAAAACAAAACAAAAAAAAAAAAAAAAAACACATCAAAATTGATCATCAAGACCTGCTGTGTGGACGTCGCCACTGAGACCCAATAGTTCAGCAGTGGTTCTGTTACAGCAAAATAACACTCAGCACTGTTAAACCGTTGGTAAACACCCAAGTTCTGACAAAATGATCTTATATACAAATAATTCATTTAGCAGATATGTAGTAAATGTTGCTCATGAGAAAGTAAAAACGGGCCCAGATTAAAAGTGGCTGAGGTGAGCTTCATCCTGATAGGCTGAGGATCTCCATCACCTCATCCCAGACTGGAGCTGATCTACTTCTGATCAATGACAGTAAACTGATCAAGTCGTCGTCCATGAAGTTGTTTCATTTTGTGGGATGGACTTCTTACTCAGATGAGACCTTTGAGCAGAACCTGGAAGTCACTAGAGGAGCTGTGTATCTGTTTTGCTTTGAGAATGAGCTGGGATGTGTTGTAGGACTACATGATAGAGTTGCACTGCAAAAACACTATTTTTGGTCTTGTCTTTAATGCAAATATGTCAGTTAGAAATAACATTTCAGCAAGATAGAGGAGCTATTTTTAAATAAATATTTCCTTCATATTTATTTCTTTTTTTGAAAAAGTACTAATTCCACTTGCATTTTTCATTACTTCTTCCTAAGATATTTTCCCCCATATAATAAGTGAAATAATCTGCCAGTGGAACTAGTACTTTTTTTAATCAATATTAAGAAATTATTAACTTAAAACAAGCTGAAAAGTCACTTATTTCTTACCTTATTTGTTTTAGTTTTTATCATTTCAAATGCACTAAGATATTTGCACTAGAAACTGTTCTCTCTGTCATCTTATCTTAAGTAAGCAGGCGACAATGAATAGGTGGATTAATTATAGGCCAAGAACGAAGGTTTTTGTTTGTTAAAAAAAAAAAAAAAAGTATTATTTGGCACAAATGAATATTTAAAAGAAAACGTTGTTTCTGTCTGGTTCTGTCAGAAACGCTTTGCGTTTCCTCCAGAGAAACAAGCAGAACGGAGATCTCAGGTTGGCTGACAGCAGCAGTGAGGATATGTCTCTCTGAGCTGTGTCCATTGGGGAAACCTAAAATAGAAGGTGGCTTTTCCTTTTTTTTTGTTTTTTTTGCAGAAGCAATCCTTTACAGAGCACACGCATACACCCAAACACACATGTAAAAAACTAAATTATAACCCATATAAAATATACAGCTTTATATTCTGTGTTTTCTTGAGCGTCTCTCTCTTTCTCTCTGTTTAGAAGAGAATCCCTCCTCTGGTTTGTGCTTTAAAATGAATCTGAGTTGACCTGGACTGCCCTCTTGTGGCCTCAGTGGTGAGACGTCAGTCCGCTCGGACTCTCAGGTTGTTTTTACGTCGACCGTTTGTGGGCAGAGCAGAGTGAGACTCAGATGTTGGCGAGGGAGAGGGGGCTGAAAAAGACTGGCGGTTCCTGCAACATGCAGTTAGCTGGAGCTGCTGTTCATGATGAGGAGGAAAGGAAAACTTTGTCTCTAAAAGTTCATGTGAGTCGTTCTGACCGCTCACTGCGACCCAGGCGAGCTTGAGCGCTTTCAGATTTCGTTGATTGTTCGTTCCGAGGGCCTGTAGCCCTCGGCCCCTTTAGGGGACGACATGTAGAAGGACTGCGTCTTGCGTTTTAAGCGAGCCCTCTTGGTGGCCAGCGACAGGCTGTGCTTGCTGGAGGCGATAATGTCAGAGATGAACTTCTTGCAGTCCACACACACCTCCATGGTGGCCCAGTCCTCCGTTAGCTCGGGGGGCAGCTCTAGTTCCTCGTGAGACTTCAGAGAGCCGTGCTTCGAGAGCCTGCGGCGAGGACAGACAAACAAATATCAGGCTAGAGGTACACAGAATTATAAAGTAGTATGAGTTAACTTATAATAATTTCATGCTTCCACTTACACTTTTCGGTCCAGATGTTGTGTTTTGGACACATCAGCTATTTTTAAAAGCAAAGTGTGGGCTTTGTGACAAGTATTTTTCATACCTACTTAAAGGTTATTTGAAAAGATTATTTTACTCTGACAATTGATACGTACATTCAAATTTATTGAACTTGAACTGTGCTTTCTAGACTGTAATCTTCCAGACTTGCGATTTTAATTCTCTCCACTAGATGTCAGTGGCCGTCTGTGTGAAGCAGAAAACTTGAAGTCTCAGCTTGTTGAATAAGAGCAGCTCAGCTTTGAATTAGAAACCCTGCGCTGTTTTGTCTTCTCAGCGTTAAAAGAGCAACATTCTATTCTCAGTTCTCATATGATTTCTGTGTGTGTTTTAATGCAGAATAATTAACTTTTTATCTGGCAGCAAATGAGGCGTTCCGGACATGGTCTTACTTGGACATGGTCTTGTGGATACTGTGGCGCTGTTGGCTCCCTGGCGGTTTGTCGGCCTTGGCAGCTGCAGCTGCTCCCGTACTTTTCCCAGCCCCTTTAGATGCTGCCTTCGTAGCTCCTTTCAAAGTCGGGCTGGAAGCGGCCCCTCCCGCTGCCATCGACGGCCCCGGACCTCCGGCCACAGAGAGGCCTTGTCCTACGGCAGCCATGGCACTTATTCTGTCTCTGGGCAGAGTGTTGGTGGATCCGATGGAGTAGATAGGGAGACTGGAATACGGTTTAGATGGAAGCCGCATCTGGTAGAAATCGAAGGCAGAAATGTTATCAGTGGTATGTAGTAGTATTTATGACGTATGAGGGCCTTTGTACATAGAAAAAAAAAATGAGTAAATTTTCACCAAAAAAAACTTTTTGATTAATCTCAAAAATTTTCTAGAAAAAAAACAAGGAAATTTATGAGCTACAAAAGTAGAAAAAATGCAAGAAAATAACTTTCTGGAAATTTCTGATTTTTAGATGTTGAAAAACTGATAGAAAAAAACCCCCTGAAGTTTCGAGATAAAAATTTTGGAACTTAGAAAATCTCTAGTTTTTTCTATAAAATTTCTGAGATGAATCTAAAAATATTTTGGTGAAAATTGGCTCCTTTTTTTCTGTCTACAAAAAATACATCATCACATTAACACCACAGTGAGCTGATTCATTCTGTGGGACGTACCTTTTTGCAGCACTGCGAACACACAGGCCTACAAACAGAAGGTTGGAACATAAAAAAGAGAAAGACATTAATTATAGTCAATACTGTAAACCACGAGGAGACATCCAGCTTGCATAGATTTGTAAATATGAAAAGGTTTACTTTATGCAGAACTGGCAGGTATAGGACCAGGTGAAGAAGGAAAACCTTTTGGTTCGACAGCAGAAGCAAAGCTGCAATAAAACATGAATACAATTATTTAGTCCACTGACAACTGCATGTACACTCAACAATAGAAAACTATTTTTTGAAGAAAAATTTGTAAAGTTGTGAAATAAATACCCATGTTCCCAAGACTTTACATTGAAAGACATAATGACATTATCTGGTCCTCATTAGTTAGCTTTGCCATAGTAGATGAATATACAGTTATTCTCTATATATGGGACTATAACTTAGATTTGGTCATTTATTTCTAAATTTTAAGATTTGGTGAAATCGGGTGACCCTGACTTGTTTCTGCTAAGCGGGAATGTGATTAATTTAATGGTACCTTGCCCTTCTTCATGGCGTTGTAAATTTCTTTGTACTGCTGGAACTTCTCCAGTTCTGCTTTCACCAGCACCTGTCTGATATGCATCACTTCCTCCACCGTCAGAGACAGGCACTCCACAGGGAAACAAAACTCCTCCTGCAAAAACCCACCCAACAAAACAACATGCTTACACCCAAACATTTCAAAACTAAAGGCAAAATCATCAAGGTTTTTTTTTAACCCTGTCTATACCACATCAGCCTTTAAAGAACCACAAAAATGCATTTGTACTTTGTGATATCCGCAAGGTGGGCTGCACAGTGGCGCAGTTGGTAGCACTGTTGCCTTGCAGCAAGAAGGTCCTGGGTTCAGTTCCTGGCTCAGGGTCTTTTGCATGTTCTCCCTGTGCATGTGTGGGTTCTTTCCGGGTACTCTGTCTTCCTCCCACAGTCCAAAAACATGACTGTCAGGTTAGTTGGTCTCTCTAAATTCTCCTAGGTGTGAGTGTGTGTGTGTGTGTGTGTGTTGTGTGTGTGTGTGTGGGGTGTGTGTGTGTGTGTGTGTGTGTGTGTGTGTGTGTGTGTGTGTGTGTGCATGGTTGTTTGTCCTGTCTGTCTCTGTGTTGCCCTGCGACAGATTGGTGACCTGTCCAGGATGAACCCCGCCTCTGGCCCGGAACGTTAGCTGGAGATGTATATATAATAGACCAACATGGCAGTCAACTCTTTTTTTTTTCTTTTTTTTTTTTTGACAAATGAAAATCTGTGTGACCCTCTTATTTTTATACCCCTAAATTCAATCCAGTGAAAACAACTGACTTGTAATCAGTTACGAGTGTGAAGTATTTCCTGTGTGAATTCTGTAAAGGCTTAAAAAGGTTTGTGGTTTAGCCGGATCAAAGCAAGGTCGGGCTGTAAAATAATATCCAAGGTTTTGGAAATCTCAAAGTCGCCATGGTAATTGGAGGAGCCTCAGAGGTCCAAATCCAAATCTTCATGGAGGAATGGCAACCAGATAGTAGCGCCGTGGCACGCAAAGCTGATCTGGAATCCACTTTTTTTTTTTAAGTAATTAAAACTAAATGTTTTGCTCAATTGTGTTTTAGTATGGGATGTGTTGCACTGTGGATTTTTTTTTGCCAAGACAAGATCAAGTAAAAGAAGAACTTGCCTGCAAAACAAGTTTTAAACACAGGTTGTATAACAGCACCTTTGCTTTGCAGTTTTTTTTCTTTTCTTCCCTTTTCTTTCACTCTGAAGAAGATCCACTCACCTCAGTGATATGAATGCTTATAGCTAATGATTACTTGATCATCACACAGCTTTGACTTTTCATCCTCAGATTATGTCTTGATCCTTCAGTGTGGAAAAAAAACGGCTAAAACAAAAATGTTGACACCAGAGTAAAGTAAGCCACCCCATCCTGACTAAGCTGAACACTGTGATTTCTCCACCTTTCCTTCCTTAAGACAAAAACCTGCACCATACAAAACAGAGGTGCATCAAAACAAACATACACACTAGACAGCACTTGATATTCCAGAACCTGTTTTAGTATCTACTTGCGCTAAATTTAGAAAAGCCACAAAGTCCGTAACCCTGGTTAGTAACTTTAGGCCATGGCAGAAGTTTGCTGTTACTGTGAAGTGTTAGGAGAGGAAGGCAGGGCTACAGGTAAAACACCAGGACTGACTGAGAGGAGACTGGCAAACCTTAAGTGACTCCCTTCGTCTGATGCAAACACTTCTGCACAGAACAAAGAGCACCTTGACCAAACCCAACAGAAACGCCTCAGTGGGGTGGGAGCTCTGCAAAGCATGGAGAGCTGGGGGAGATGGGCGGAGGAGGAGGAGCAGGAGGGAAGTGATCCAGGAAGGATGCGAGGCTGTCGCCCCGACGTTCTGAATGTGAAGTCGGATGAGGTGTTTGTGGGGAAAAAGCAGAACAGAGCAGCTGCTTGAATAACTGATTGCACTTTATAGAAAAGGAGAAAAATGAAACAAAAACTGTGATCTATTTAGCTTTCAAACCAAAGCAAGATGGAAGTTAACTTCTTCAAAGTTTTCAACTGTCTTCTTGGTTATTCTTTTACATAATTTAAAATGTTCACAAATCAAATGTGTGTAAATCTTGTCAATATTCTGCTAATGTGAAGAAAAAAAACAACTTCCCAATTGCGGTGTTTCCAATGAGTAAGAAATGAAAATGAAAACACACATGACTAAGCTTGTTCATGCGACAAGTCATAAAAATTATGCCAGTAACAGATGTGAACAGTTACATGAGACATATTCATATTTTATCCATGGCTCAAGAACTCATCATCTATCAGGTGGAACCAGCCGCAAACTGTCCATAAAAACCCCCCACGAAACCATCATCCTCTTACCGCCACTTCCTGTCGTCTTCTTTGTCGTCTTTGCCAGTAGTAACATCTGGCTGTTGATCATGTGACTCATTTCATGCGAAAACTGCGTTTCCATTCCAGTTTTGTGAAATACACCAATTTTGATACGGCTGAATCTCACTCACCAGAGACTTGGAGTTCTGCTTGGACGGTGGCTGGAACTGTCGGACGCTGGTGGGCGTTTCCTTCTCGATGGAGTGTCTCCTCTGAGGGGTCTGACGCCTCTCCGGCTGAGGTGTGGAGGAGATGGGCAGGAACATGGGAGGGGCTGGTATAAGAAAGGACAGACAACAAATTAGGAAACTTCAATCAGAAATGATTTTTGAACTGATGAGAAGTCAACACCCTACCTGCACTAGAGAACTCTGCGGGCATCTTTAGTGTGAATTCAGGTTAGTTGAACCAGAGACTAAGCTAGCATTTAGCTTAAGGAAGACCTAAAGCCTATTTCCTCCATTCTCGAAGCATTGATGTACTTTACTGTGTCCTCAACAAGCATGTGACTTATTAATACTAATTATGGTTCAACAGAACAGCTGCCTTCCACTCAGATTTATGCAGTTCTCACAACAGCCTCCTAGGGGGAAACAATGCAGTGTTCTACTCTATCTAACAGAGGAAGAGAAGAAGAAAATAATCAAGCAATTTTTCAACAGTTTTGGGGTTTTTGTTCTCCCTGAAATATTGACGATAAACACCAGAAAAACAGCAGAGCTTTCCCAGATGTATTTCTCTGAAAACAAATAGTGATGCAGTTATCCACTGTGGGTAAAACATTGACTGCTCATAACTAAAGTGAGGTTCACCAGAGCCTCACTTTAGTAGCCTTGTTCTTTGGTTCCTTTAACCAAAGAACAAAAAAATCCCACATTACATAAACTCTGAGTCATGGCTGCCAAGGTTGTTGCTATCAGGTAAATTATTATTATTATTTTTTATTAAGCAGACAATTCAGCTATGACGAAAGGTGAAAAAACAAAATCTTCCTGACTCACTTTTCTTTCCCAATGCAGACTCTGGGGACGTGTCATCCATCAAAGACGTTGCCACACTGGAGTTGCTTGCCGATGTGCGTCCAAACAACTCATCCTGAATACACAAGTGTTATCGTGTCCTGCAGTCGTCATTTTGCTTCTGAAAGGGGGAAATTTAAAAACAAAAAAAAGCAACTTACATCAGAGTCGGAGCTGTCCAGCTCAGCCAGGCTGGGCGCCTTCAGGAGTTTCTTCCTCTGAGGGACGGACTGAGAACCGGAGGACTCTACTCTGGGAGAGCGCGACCCGTTGGTCAGAGACAGAGAACTGGACGTCCTCCTGCCCATGTACGGACTGAACTCATCTGCACAGAGTCACGCAGGAGGCAGTCACTCGACAGGAAGGGAAAGCAGGTCAAATGGATCTCAATCCGCCTCCTCCTGTGCGCCGTTGCATCCTCATTGGGTTTTACGCCGGATCTTTAAATTGGTTTTTAATTATTTTCTTTTTATTCCCCATTTGTGAACTGGCAACCAGATCCGTCTGAGTGGAAGGATGGAATTTAATCTGCCACAGAGGACCAGGGTTGGAGATCCATTTGAGGGTGGAGGAGTTTGGGAGGGATGCGGAGGAGGTTCTGAGGGGTTGGAGGTTCAAAAGGAGAACGTAGAAAACGCAGACAGATTAATTTAAGTATTTAGATTAACTATGACATCCTTTTATCTACCACTAACCCTAATAATATTTATTTTTGTGTGAACTAAGTACTCAAATGTAACTCCTTACTTTGTATTGACCAAACTGGAGCTGAGATGAAAGCAGAATATTTAAAGCAAAGAACAAAACCTTCAAAAGGTTTAGTAGAAAACGAGGAGCGTAAGAGGAGGAGGTGCAGGAGTACAAGCCTCTCCAAACCCAACATTCCTAACAAAAAAAAGTAAATCATTCAAAACTTTTAAGTGATTCACTCAGACATCATTTTGCATTCTGCTAAAGCTCCCAGCAGTCGAGTTTTTTTTTTTTTTTTTTTTTTGGAAGATGTTAGTTTGCAGCCAGGGAGGGGAGACAGATAAGGCCAAAAGATTAAAGCCAAACAGGGTCGTTCAAAACTGCAGCATTGCTGATACGTTACCTACTCCTGTACGGAACAAATCCTGAGGCATACTGCGAGTTTTGCCAAAACCTAAAAGGTAGACACCTCTCTTATTAGAGTAGCACAGAGAACATAATACAGCTTAACCATTAACTACATCCAAACAATCCATTCTCTAATGGCTCAGGTACCTTCTCAGCTAACAGTTTAACACTTTTTAAGCCTTTCTCTTCCCTGTTCCTGATTGTGGGATTTCCAGACTGTTTTCATTTGACTTTTCTAATACATCACTTTATAGATGAAGACATCAATCTTTCATGTGCGGCTTGCACTGCAAGTCTAGTTTCACAAAGTAAAAAGCATGATATCGGCTGATACCGATCAGACACAGAAAAACAGCTGAATTGACTTAAAATGTTTCTTTGAAGCACAGACATTAATGTACTGAAAAACTCATGTATTTGATTACGCTGCACCAGCAGAGCACATTTAAATACACCAGTAGCTTCACAAGCTCGCTCCAAAACAACACAACTTTGATTTGTTCAATCAGTGTAATTAGCAGTGTAACTAATGTAAAATAAATAATAAAGAAACTGAAACTGACAAAAATAATAGGTTGAGTGTTTTGGTCAAACATATAGAAATAAACCGCAACAAACCTTTTTTTTTTTTTCAAATGGTTCAGAATGTGTAATTATGTTCTAAATATAATGTAACATAAATAATAATGATGTGGCTCGGAGCACAAAGCATAGAATTAGACTGACTAGATCTGCACTTATGGATCTGGAACTTTGTCCCCGAGAGCCGATCTGGAATACTTTTTAATATCTGGACCAATACAGATATTGAAGTTGCATCTCTGAAACATAGTGGACTCAATCTGTCATTACTGCTAAATCATTACACACAACAACACACACGGATCACCAGAAAACATAAACGGCAGGGGGTTGGACTTAAAGACTCTGGTATGATGAGGGACACTGACATCAGCAGGAGGCGACAAGGACCACCGCATCATCAGGTTACCATGGCAGCATTTGGTTCACAGTGATGACACTTTTACATATCATGGAGCAGATCTTTGAGAAGAACCCTTCTGGTTAACTATCTGCCTGCCTCAACATGGCACAGTCCTAAAAACTAGCATTCACTGAGTGGCAGTGTTCATCACAAAGGAGTGACATTATTCACATCATTCAACTCAACTATTCTTTTTTCTTGTAAATAACTCAGTCCCTGAGCTGTGATTTTTCTTTTAAACGCTCCAGAGTAGTGACAGATCTTTAAATGTCCCAGACTGTCTGCAAGGCAAAACGATCTGTTCCAACCAGCCGCAGAGCCGGGCTTAATCTCCCCCTTTGGGACGACGCTGTTTTAATGAGAAATAGGGGATTCCCTGCTCTTAGAAATTGGAAAAAAAAAAAAAACTGATTTGTTGATCCAACAGTTTTTTTCTGGTTGGTGACGTCGAGATTAGGATACAGAGATTTTTCCGGGTCAATAATATTTCTCATAAATTGAAAGAAAATAAAGAGATCCTTCAAAATAATAATAATTAAAAAAAATTATGTTCAATTTTTGAATAATTAAATAATATCTATGTAATTAAAATATTAAAATGCAACATATTATAAATATTCACATGCTGCTTTTTTATTTATTTATTTTGTTGGGTAGCAAATTTCTTAATCTGGGACGTGAGTAATAATTTCGTACCACAAACAAGCAAGGTGGCATGACAATAAAAAAAATCATTTAAATCTTGAAAATACAATGTTGAGATGAGCTAAAAATCTTGATACATTCTTACGTTAATAAAAGGCATTAATTGCAGTTCCTCTTTTTAATCTTTTTCATTTTTGTCATCCATATCTACAATTGTGACAGATGCAAAAAGAAAAAAAATAGCATCTTGTTAGCAGCAACCTCATCCATCTCAAGTCAGAGAACGCAATGAAAATGTCTGTGTGCGACTCAAACTTTTGCTTGACATAAAAAAAACATTACATGCCTCAACACAAATTAAAGCCATGTGATTAATGTTTTTAAAGTCAACTTACTTGCAAATTTCACGGCAATATATGTATTTAGAGGCAAGCCTCGGACTAAATGATGTGCATAAATATGATTATCCCTCTTCTTTGTGTTTTGTATTCTGTAATCTCAGTTTACTCATTAGTTGCTAAGTTACACACAGTTTCCACCAGCTACTCTGTAACTTGATTTTTGCTGAAAAACATTTGGTTTTTATATTTTTTTCTAGGAAACCTTCATGTCCCAGATCCCCATATAGTGTCATATAAATCTGCTGCCTGGAGTGTTTGTTCTCTTAAGGATCCTCTTGCTGATCAGTGTCCCACTTAAAAACAGCTAACCACAGAAGCATGACATGGAATGTGTACACAGTCAGTACTGAGCATGTGTGTGTGTGTGTGTGTGTGTGTGTGTGTGTGTGTGTGTGTGTGTGTGTGTGTGTGTGTGTGTGTGTGTGTGTGTGTGTGTGTGTGTATTTACATATAAATGTATATTTATATGTCTCTGCGTGTGTGAGCCGATAAAGCAGATGAACAGCCACAGCATAGTGGAGAAAATGAGATAAAAAGCCAGGTAAGCAGCAAAGGGAAACGTTACCTGACGCATCAAAACTGAAAGACATGCTAAGAGGCCGAATGACTGCAACGAGAAACAGTCACGGTGCGGGGAGGTTACTGCATGTTAAAGCAGGACTTAACACACACAAGAGAAAGCAATCTGCTGATAATCCTGGCAAATATGAATAGGAACATTAACAGCTTTCACATCAAAAAGGGTATTTTCTCTTCCGTGATGGATTTCTCCTGACAGATTCCTGGTAGCTGTGTCCGCCTGTGAGAGCCAGCAAAATTTGCCCTCTGCCCAACTTTTGATCATAATTTTTTCAAAGCTTTGATCCATCAATTTTGCTTGCAGTGATTGACTCAAAATGTTGCACAATGAAATAGTAAGTTATAGTTATAATCAGTCTGTTTCACTGCTTTACTTTTTAATTAATCTTTTTAACCACAGTTCAAAAGCAATATATGATTTTCATTGGTTAATTTTTAGAACATTTTTATTCATTGCCATCAAAGCTGCATCTGTGACAGACGCAAACAAACCTAGCTCGCTAGCTAGCAAGAGTATATTTGTAGCTAGTTAGCAGTAGCCTCAAGCGATTTCAGTGACCATTTTGGGCTTTTTGGTCACACTAACAATTTTGACATCAGACCTGAATGTCGTCTGCTCAGCCTTCCTGTTATCTGCTGAACTCTGTCTCAATTGGACTTGAGCGGCTTCCCTAGAATTCATTCTTAAACTCATTGCTTGTAATTTAGGATAACTTTAAGTCTTCTTTCCTCACCAAAAGTGTTGCTAGCACTTAGTTGTAGTATGCTCACTTATTTGTAAAAAGGCAATTTTTTGGGGGTTATGGAACTAAATCAGGTTGAAAATTGCATGAATGAATCATCAGACGATGTCTGGCTCATTTCTTTGTTTTTACTTCTGGTCTTTCTGAGGTCTATGACGTTGGTGCTACATTCTGCAGGAGCAAAATGCATCTGTTGTTATTTCTTATTTATAAATAATGCAACAGTTTCTAAGACTTTCAGTTTTGAATATAAGATTTGAATATTGTTCATGTTCAAAGGAATAAGCCTTATTGAAGGAAAGGCTAGTTGGTCTCATTAGCACCAGACCAGAAACAAACTGCTAACACATATAAAGTATTTACCTGATGGAACAATAAGGAAGGCTTGATGCAGCACTGTTTTTTGTGTGTTTATTTATTTATTTATTTATTTGCAGCATGTGGCTACACATAAGAGCAGACACAGTAACTAAGGATTTGTCTTTTTAATTAAAACAAAAACACTCAGCATTATTTTCTGTCTCACCTTCATCCTACAGCAAACTGTATAAATCTGTAGTATGTAACTTTTATAAAAAAATATATATATATACATATGTATGTATATATATGACAGCAGATAAATGGGTTTTCTATAAAGCTGTTTCTCTGCCATTAGCACATGTAGCAGCACATTCGCAAGGTTGATTGACTGCGCTAAGACCCTCCTCCTAGCTCTGATTTGTTTGCATTTCTTCAGACGGCAGTGGTCGCCCAGAGATCAATCTTTTCACAAATTATCTGTCTCATCCTACACTGTCACAACATGGTTACATTTTTAACAAATAAGTGAAAAACATATATTTTTGATAAAAGTTACATATTGCAACTTCAATGAAGAGAACATTATTAGGCATCAGCAGCCACACAGACATAAAAGGTTAGGAAGCAGTGGCTACAACAGCAAAGAGCAGAGAGGAATATTAGCGATATAGAGCACAAAATGAACTGAAATAGCTCCAAGCAATAAGGCCGAAGCGCACTGCATGTGATCAGCTTAAACATTTTAATGTGAACTATATTTACATGGTGTGTGGAGTGTGCATGTCTGTGCTGCATCATTAATAAATGCAAGATGGGTCTCCTTACCCAGACGTCCTCTCCGGATCTGGTCGGGTGAAACCGGGCGGAGCTTCCTCTCAGCCTTGATCTCCTCCAGGATCCGCTCATGCAGGGTCGGTGGAGGCTGAGTCTGAGGCTTCAGCTTACGAGCCGACACCTGACAGAGGATAGATGGAAAAAAAAAAAAAAAAAAAAAACACTGACATGAAGGGTGTATGAACTCCAGGCAGAGGCGGTACCTCTGCAGCTTCACGAATTAAATAATCCCCTCAACAGCGTCTGCTGGTCTTGCTGTCAGAAGGCTACAAATATCAGTATCAATCTATGTTTGTTCAGTACTAATTAAATCTATTATATTCAAATTATAGATTGTCTTTTTTAATTAGTAGTGAGAGATTATGCTATGGCGGTAAAAGATTAATTTATCTTAAAGCTTTTTACACCTCTTTACTAGGGTTGCCAATAAATGCGCCTGGGCATGAGACGTCCCTGGCTGTGGGCCAAGAAGCCACTTGTACTGAATGGAGCCGTTTCACATGGACGCTCACTGTTTCCTACAGATAAAGACCGATCTGTGCTTCCTCACAAGAATTTTTCTGTTTCATCCTGAAGTCCGCAGCGCTTCTTTTTACTCACAGGATTAAGTGGCGGTCTGGACCTGATGAACTCCAGGATGACTTCATGAGCGCTTTTCTTTAACCTCGGTGGGATGTCTCCATTAACCTGACGGAACAAAGCAGACTCACACGCTAACCAAACCCATCATGTTGTAAAGACACTTATTTATAGGCAAAAAAGGAAAACCAGGGAAAGGCCCCCATTGGTTGCACCAAGGCTGAATGTTTGGCTAATTCTCAAAGAAATTATCCAATAAGGATGCATTCACACCAACCCTGTTTAGTCCGCTTCAATCAAACTCTTTAATAAAACTAGTTTGTCTGGAAAGTTCATTTGGGAATGTGATTAAACTCTGATGTGGACCAAAAAAGAACACTCTGGTGCACCTACAAACCTGGGCATCAGTGAGGTTTGAATGGCAAGTGGATCAGAGGCCGCTCCAAAGGCAGGAAGTGGATTATAGCGCAGGGTATTCTGGGTAATTACAACCTAAAAAAAACACATGAGTGTGGTGGAGAAGGCTTGTGGTCTTTTACCAAAGACAAAAAAGAAAGTCTCATGTCTTTAGAGGTTTTCATGTCCTTTTCTCCAGTGGTTCTTGAAAAACTACTGAAGGAAACAACACAAAAAAAAAAAAAACTTCCTTCACAAAATGTAAAGAAAAGCAGAGTGGCGGCAGATTTTAGTGGTTGTAGGATTTTTACTTTTTCTCTCTGGTAAAAGACTGTGAGCCATGTGTCCCTGCTGAGCTAGACTCGTTTTGTCTGTATTTACCCAGAATACCCGGCGATATAATCCACTTCCTGCTTTTGGAGTGGATTCCAGTAGAATAAATATATGCATTGGAAACGCGCTAGAGTTCACATCAATCGAACTGAAAACGTAGGTTTGTAGGTTGACCAGAGTTCAGTTTTTAGTGTGTGTCAGAGTTTGATTACAGATTCACACCAATATAAATGAACCGAACTTTCTAGGCACATGAACTATAGTTTGATAAAAGCGGACTAAACCGGACTGGTGTGAATGCACCGTAAGAGGCATGTCTGCAGGGTTGATCTCAAGGATTGTTTTCAGGACCAACCATGACTTTGCGCAGCTTGTAGCGTTTGGACCTGATGTCGTCCATGAGCATCTCATAAGGAGTAAGCTGGTACTCGATCGGCAGAGGGTTGTACTGACGCTCCTGTACCTTCTTCAGCTTCACTCCTTCACGCAGGTCCCTCATCACCTGCACCCAGAATCGAGCCTGGCAAAGAGAGCAAGCATTTGTTCCACTAGTTTCTGTCCAGCACGTCGGGCCGCATAAATGTTGTCTTTTTGGATGCAGAGCCATAATTCAGGATGATAAGGACAATATAAATCTGAGGTAAGAAGTGTGGTTTCCCACCCAGTCGGCGTTCTGCAGCTCGTTGAGGTCTCGGCCCGGCTCCTCTGAGGTTTCCTTCTCCATCTTTCGGAGGTTCTGTTGAAGGATGAGAAAGGATTTGTGCAATCACAGTTCTGAATCCACTCAGGACTCAGGCTGGTCTTTACCCCTCAGGAGAAAACACATATCCTGATTCCAGTTGATAAAAGAAGGCTAAGGAGCTTTGATGAATGCTGACTTTATAGTTTTATACTAAAGAGTTCAGGAATCTGAGAACATTTGTTCAATAGGAAAAAAATACCACATGACAAAATTTCTAGAAACATCTGAAAAGCAATCTATGACTTTGTTTTTGTGATGTGACATGAAAGTTACTTTCATTTGACCACTAGGTTGAACAGGGATTTATATTTATTTTGTAACAAGTAAGCAGGACATAAACCAGGTAAAAAAAAAAAAATCCTCCAAGGCTCACTGTTGGAGATCTGCAGCAAACAGTGGGACCTTGGGGCCACCAAGTCTCCACAGCAATGATGAGATGCAAGCTAAATCACAACAAGAATAAACATTTCTGTCCCTTATTTCCAAAAACAAACAAACAAAAATAAACGTGAAGTTTGCTCAGCGATTGGGAATTTATCTGGTAAGGTATGGAGAGGTATCTATAAAGTTGTGCACCTGCTAATCTCCCAAATTTAGAAATAGCGATAGTTCTAAAGCTAGATTTCAGTTTTAGAACTAAAAAAAAATTATGACACAGATATGTTTGTTCAGTCGAATAATGAACCAACAAATAAGGCCGAACCAATGCAGAACTGGTTAACCAGAGAAGCCTGGGACCACAGGAGAGGAGCCAGGACTAAATGTTAAAGAAGACGACTCCGTGGTATTCTACTGATAAAACAAGGAAAGGACAGTTTTTCTTCAAAAGTTGTTGAATTGATTCTATGCACTTAAATTAAAGGCTAAAAGCATGTTGTGTAGTTTGCAGATACATCATAAAAACAATTCATTTAGAATTTTACCCTTTCATGTAATTTGTTTGACTGGGACGAACAAAGTTCTCACGTGACTTCCAGCAGAAATGAACCAACCAGTCAGACTGAGAGGTGTGTGTGTGTGTGTGCGTGCGTGCGTGTGTGTGTGCGTGTGCGTGCGTGTGTGTGTTTTCAAGCTGGCGCAGCCTGAAATGGTTTTTGCCAAGCATCAATCTCTCCCGTCTGGATGAGTCCTGACATCCAAAGCTGCCTGCTCAGTTCACTGCTATTTAAGGCAACGTTTCCTCCATTTGCACTGTTTTAATGCAGCTTCTTTTATTACAGCTCAGCGTGTGCTTTATAATTCTCTACTGTTCCCTTTTCTGCGATGTCTTAAATAATAGACCAACAAATTACTCTTTATGACTTTTTGTTTCAGTTTTTATGACTTATAAGGACACAAATCCATCTTTGAATTAATTCTGCTAATATTGGAAAAAACAGCACAATTACAAAATTGTAATTGTGCTGTTTCCACTAAATAAGAAATTAAGTTAAACTTACACGTGTGCACACTTATTCAAGTCATTACAAATCACGACAGCCACAGATGTAAACAGTCACATAAAATGTGTCCACAATTCAGCCGCTTGTGAAAACACCAAATAGTGTTCACCAGACAGATAAAAGATCAGGGTACGTTGCGGTGACACCCAGCTGCCTCTGTGTTTCCAGACAGTCAACAGTTCAGTTGGCTCACCTCTGTCTTCCTGACACTTATGTGAACCTGCACAACGGGCGGCCATTGCGGTGTTGTAAAATACTGCCGACCTGACAGCGGTTCTGTGGGAAACGCAGGGCTGATCTGCATTCCTCGCTGCCTGCTCCGTTTCCAACAGGAGAGGTCACTGTTTGTGTGCGCATTCACGGGCAAAAGAGAGGGCGAAAAAAACGTGTGAGAGGGTTCTAAAGTAGCGGGGCGGACATCCAAAGTGTTGCCTCTGGTTAATATTTGTGGAGAGGAATTGTTCTGGTCACATAATGACGCAGCAGTGAAGGAGTCACAAGGGGCCGCTCGGATGACTGCAGAGTAAAAAGCAGAAAACAAGGCCAACCAGGAAACAGCCGACTCCACCGGCTGATCATAAAATGTCCAAGCATCAAATCAAAACACACCTAATCTATTCAAGAAGGAACAAAAACAGAGATCAGCTTCATTTCTTCAGACCTGAACAGAGAGAATGCCGCCACCAAAAGGCAGTAGTTTGCACACTTGGTACGAATATATAAACAAATCTCAGTTTGTAATCTTTTCCATAATTTAGCTACAGTATCTCAGTGCTGGCAATAATGCTTGTGTACGTGCTGCTCACATCGCTCTCCGTTTGGTGCCTGTGTGACAATAATGATAGAAAAGCAGCCAAACGTCACAGGAAAACTAACAATTTCTCCAGTTCTCTGCAGATTCATCTGCGGGGGTGGGGTTGTGGGCAAAAAGGGGACGGGGCCTGTAAGGTGTGCTGGTTCACATTTTCAGTCTAATCAGATTTCCCTACTGCAGCTCTACCAGTGCTCTGTGAGACACTTAAAGCTTGAAATAGCGTTTCATAATCCAACAATGTTTCCAGCCTCCAGGAAACTGCAAAACAGCTGAAACTCTGAGATTCTTTAAATCCAGATTTCAAACCCATTTGTTTAGAGCTGCCTTTCATTAGTAGTGCGTGAAACAATGATCAACATACTTGACGTGCACTTTATTGATTATTTGAGAAAATGCTTCATGATTGATGTCTGCATGATGCTTTCATGACATAAAGCCTTTTGAATTGCCTTGCTGCTGAAATGTGTCATATGAATAAACTTGACTTGACATAAACTTCTCCCTGAACTTGTCCTCGAAGTTGTTTGTGTCGTTCGGTTTTTTTAAACCTCTTGATCCGTCAAAGAACAGCCAGACCTCAGTCACTGACTCTGCAGGCAGCTGGCTGCACTTGATTTATTTCGGGGTATCACAGTAAAGCCAGGGCAACCTTTTTAGATTTCTATTTGTAAAAACAAATTGAAAACTACATATCGTTCGCATCGCAATTATGCACTACTTTATGTCGGTCTGTCACATGAAACCCCAATAAAATGCATTCATGTCTGTGTCTGTAATGTGGTGTAAAATGGAGCAGCCTGTTCTTATTTTAAAATGCAGCGAAGGAAATTAACGCCTGCGGTTTATGTGGAGCTGTAAACACAGCAAAGGTGATTACTTCCACACACAATGACTGCAGTCTCCGACTTCCCTTCCTCTAAAGCTTCTTTCTCAGTGAGTTATGCAACCGTCCAAATCTCCTTCACTCACTCAGATGGATTTCAAGCACTTAAAGGGCAGCGGCGTGTGGCAGGAGGGAACCCTCAGGTGGAAGCCGCTCATGGGCCGATACTTCACCAGCTGCGCACTCCAAATAGCTCCGGAGGAGAAACAAAAGTCTAAGATTACTCTGCTTGGGTTGGAGAGTGACAAGGCATGAGGCCTGGTTGAGAAATAAAACCACTAAAACCAGGCAGAGTGGCTAAAAACAGGCAGACTGTGAATTTGAAAAAGGAATGTGTCGATAAGGTTTCTGCAATGAAAGAATCGCACTGTTAAAGCGGTGATTGTTTGGGAAGACTCCGTCGAGCAGAGAGCGTCTCCATGTGACTGCTGTGACTCACAGATCAGCGTCTGTAATAAGAAACGACCTGAACAGACTATTCAATGTGGGACGGCAATGTTCTGTGGTTCGTCAGCTAACTGCAAAATTACAAACAGCAAACGACAACAGCAGCCGCAGCAGCGTGTGATTGTTTTAATCACAACTAACTGAATCAGTCAGGAAAACTTGACCTTTTGCTGGGATGACAGTCGGCATGTCAGCACTTCACGTCAGCGATGTCTGATGTGTGGAAAGGGTGCGTCGCTATAGCTTTTTATGTGACTCAATAGGGCTGCAGAAATAGAACCTTCAATACAACAGTTGTGTGCTGAAGTAGTATTTTATCCATCACATTGGAACAGTTTTTACCTGCATACCAAATCGCATCAATCAATCCAGTACTTTGTGCTTCAGCCAAAATTTACACAAAATCCCCTGACTTTTTTTGCACTAATATATAATTGAGTTTATTGTAAATTAAGTCAAAGACATTGAGCAAGTGTCCATTGAACTCCCACCTGCAGGTGGCAGTATTCCTAACTTCTTCTACTCTGCTGCCTTACTCATGATGTCTCCACGATCGATATGACAGGCAGCAAAAAGTGATGTTGCCGACACACATGAGCACAAATATCGCAAAATTTCTTGCAAATATTTCAAAACTTGTTTTACAAAAAATAGAATTTGAGTGCAACCCCCCCCCCCAGAAAAATAATTTAGTAACTCAGGATGAAAAGATGTTCGATATCGTTTAGCTTTAAGAAGTACTTATCGACTGTAGACATATCTATTAATTAATATTTAACAGTTTGTCAATGAGTATCAATACATTCTGAGAACATTTGTGATTGAGATACAAACCTAATTGAAAATGAGTTTGACATTCCAGATTTAGAATGTTCAGTTTGACTTTTCAGAGAAAGTAAGACTTTTTTTTCTTCTTTTTACTTTTCAAAAGTTTAAAAATTATCTAGTTTTTACTTCCAAAGAACAAAACCTGCAGCTGCCTAAAACAGTAGTGACATTATTATGAAGTGAGCATTGCGAAAGAGATTTAAAGTGTATTCCTGCATGTTTTTAAGTGATGAACAATGCATAAAATAAACAGAAAGGACATAAACAGCATGTTAAAGCTGTGACTGTTATGTCATGAATAATCTCGGATGATCTCTAATGTCTGCGTTCCATTCATTTCCGTTCCATTCATTTCTTTCCCTCCGGTCATAGATTTTTGTCTCCATCAGCTGACCGACGGTTTTAGCTCTGACAAGAAGAAAACTCGGCAGCCATTTCACTGTGCCTGGGATGGAAGGAGGTGGGAAGGAGGAAGAACGGCAGGGTCAGACAATTTCCTTGCCCGTGCCTTTAAAACATGACTACAAATCCTGATGAAAGTCCCCCCAAAAAAAAATAAAAAACTAAGAAATGTTGGATAGGAAAATATAACCAGATGTTATTCTTTATTTACAAGATAAATAAAGTTGAAACATCAGGTTTTATCAGAGTTTGAGATGGTGCGGCAATAATTTTCTACTTTTTTCTCACCTCTGTAACGTTTGAACGTATCAGAGTTCTTTAACTGCGGCTGACCTTGCAGAACGTAATGAACACAGAGCCGCGATGATGAAGCCTCACCTCTTTGGCACTCTTGATCTTCTCCAGGAAGGTGCGCAGCTCCCTGGTTTCTGTGTACAGAGCTCGGCACACTGCCTGGTAGTGACTCGGAGCGTCCGACACGCTGGGAAGATGGGCCGTGCACAGCTGCAAACATGGGGGTACTTTTAGTGTACAGGTTGGAAAGTCAGGCAGGACAAGTACGGCGATTTCAGAACGTTATGTTGCATGAATGGCACATAAAACTAGTGATGTTCAGGATGGGTTAACTCAGGTTTCTAATTAACTAATCAGTGCACTTGCTTTTCTTCCACCCAAAACTTCCCCACTTTTCTCTCCCTCTCTTACAGCATCAATATCTAAATAACCACTTCTCGTAAATATAAATATATCAGTTACTACACACTGCGCGCTTCGAGTTAGACGTCCAGAATGTAATTATGGAGTGTGAACACATGGCAACTGAAATGTAATAGGCTAATAAACATTTTTGAAGTTGTGTTTTGCAATATTTATCTGCTATTGCGATATTTAGCACACGGCGCGGAGCTGCAACAAATCATTTTAGCAATCAATTATTCAATAAATAAATAATGACCTTTCTTCTACATACTTTATGGTGAGGATATCTTGAAGAAAATACTGAATTTGGTTCCATTTTTCATCCATAAAAAGTAAAGGTTAATAACTATTAATAGTGTCACCTACGATTGATACAGTAGGACAAATACTGCGAGGGGAGAGATATCAAAACGTTTTGAACTGACAACTGGTCGTCCATCAGGCTGGCCAGCATGTCACTCTGCTCCAGCATGTCAGGCACCATTGGAGTATCAGTGGCTTTGTGAGTTTGCCCGGTTATTTATCCAAAACAGCGTGAGGCCATGTAAGGAAAGATTACAAGGCCTCACTCGCTGCTCCAACAGTTGCCACAAATACAGGACTCCAAGGGAGGAAGACCATGTGTTTCTAATGTCTGTGTTTACAGTGTCACACTTTTCCCTCGGCTATTCCTCAACAGTTTCCTGGTTGCGAGTGAAATTGGTGAGACAAACGATTCTCAAAAACTCTCATCAGGCTTTGAATTTTAAAGATCTGAGAGAAAACACATCCTGAACAGAAGAATCGGATCATCCACATAAAGTACCCACCATGTTTTCAGAATGAACATTTTTTAAAGATGTCCTTGAGAGAATCCTGAAAGTAAACATCTTTTTAATTACATTTTTACACTTGATATGTTCTATGACCACGTTAGATAAGATCAAAGGCCTCAGCTATGTATTCCAATGACAGCAAGGAAATGACAACTGGATGAAGCCCAACTCACCAAATATAGATCACTGGATATAAAAATTAAACATGTTGATACAATGATATGACTAAGTACTAAACTAGAACTGAAAGCTGATAAAAACAGATTGAAATGTCAACTCAACGTTGTTATAAATTAATGCTTAAAGTGGTAAGCCTTCGTAATGTCCTCCGCAAATGAAACTGGTGCATCTGGAACAGTTTGGATTCTTTTTGCCGCTGACCTTCAGGATATCTCTGTAGCTGTGAACGCTGCAGATGCTCCGATGGCCATCGTCCGTTTCGTCCTCTTCTTCTGTGGCCTCGTAGCCTTCGTCCAGGCAGGCCTCCTTCTCGGCCTCGGCCGAGTTGGTCATGAGGTCGATGAGCTGCTCCAGCGGAGGACTGAGTTCCCTCTCCTCGTTTTCCTTCAGACCGAAGTCCAGAGCCTTGTAGATCATGATGCCCAGGGACTCAATGACCTGCAGGGATGTGTCAAATATTCATCTCTCGGTTTTATTTACGGTGCAGAGATTTCATGCTTCCCCGTGTTCGTTCAGGGTTCTCTGTCTCAAAGTTCAAAACCGTGACTCACCCATAGGATGCATGTCTCACTCCTCAATCATTTATGTTTGTGTTTTGGTCACTTTCTTGTCATTTATGTTTCTATCCTTCCATTATTATTACTCAGCAGGTTTTCCCATGTTCTGTTTAGCCTTGATTTATAGGTCTTGCTGTTTTCATTACTTTGTATGAACATTTATTCTTGTTTTCTGTTCTTTGTGCTTTTAACCTGAAGTACCATTACAACTAATTTACATAGTTGCTTTTTTCTCTTTCACAGATAATAAATGATTGATTCAAAATGTAGGATGACCTGTCCTCTAAAGAAACATAAAACATAACAAAACACCAACACTTTTACTCAGTTTGGAAGGACATTTGTAAGTTAGCTTCATTTTACTAGGCTGTCTTGGTGGAATCGAAGAGCCATGGTGGATAAAGCAAGTACTGCCAGAGAAGACGAAGGACAGGAGTGAAAAATCACAGATGGGATTATTTTGCAACCCTAAGCGCTGAGAAATAACTGGGAAGAATCAGGGACAGCATATAAAGCACTGATGGAAGTAAATGGCGGCGTGAGAAACAGTGTGCTAAAGTGACAGAGTAAAATATTAAAGAGCTTTTACGTTGTAAATACGCCAGGAGGTCGTTTTTAATAAAGTGGTGAATAATAGCATGAAAACAAGCTGATTTATCGGTGAGGCCAAAGACAAAGGTTCAACATCAAGGGAAGGAAAGATCATAACAAGCACCGGCGTGAGCGTTTGTGTGGGTGAGGGTGTGTGTATGTGGACGGAAAGGTCAAAGGCAAAGCGAGGGGGGAGGAGTCATGTGAGCTTTTTTTTTTTTTTCTTTCCAGTCACTACATCCCAGCTGGGTTTCCTCAGGGGAGAATCAACACAAAGATGACAGCATGATAGATTTGGCAGCTTGTGCTGCCCTGCCCACAGCAGTGACTGGTGCTTAGTGATGGGCAACTAGATTTTCAGACTCCTGTCTCTTATCTTTTCTTTTCCTCAGCTGTTCCAAATCACTTTTGATGGTTCCGAGGCTCAAGTTCGAACCGACTGCAAAACATGTAAGGGCAAATCCTCGTGACTGCAAAACATTCAACCCTGAAATTCCCCCCCGACTGGTTCCCAGGCTTGCAAGCGACCAAGCGGAATGATGGGATGGAAAGGAAGAAGGGGTGAATGAAAAGAGAAAGACAAGAATGAAAAGGGGGTGAAAAAAAATTGGGATGTTAACCAAACGGGATTTGGCATGGCTGCAGATTAGCAGCAGCGGCAACGTCCATCATGTCGAGGCCGAAACCAGATCAAACAGGTTGGGGTTAAGACGTCTTTCCATCACATATGGTTTTTGATTTCAGGTCTATTCCAAACATAGACATAAATGTTTCACATATTTTACATAAAAATATGAAAACGTATTGTTCTCTTATGATAATTGTATTACGATATTTAAATCATCAATAAATCATAGAACGCTGAGAGAAAAGTATGTCAGCGCAATAATCGTTGAATAATAACGTGTCATGCGCAAACATAAGTCATTTCCACTCAGGCAGGAACAAATGCTCCCTCATATAATTCCTCCTGACTCCTGACTCTGCTGCCATGACCCACCGTCATATGAGTGAGTCACGTCTTTAACACACCGACACAACATAAATATTCTAAATAACTATCCTCCACCACTTCAGACTGTCTTTTCACCTTCATTGTCCGCCCTGAGAAAGCATTCATATTCCATCAACCGTTTCATATTGTTTTCGACTCACGATCACAAAACTCGATGCGTTTTATCAAAACAAAACAGAAACACATGAGACCAAAACAAAAGCCTTTTGGTCAATGTGCAGAGAGTGACATGAAAACATGACAAAGCAAAAACAGGGCAACTTAGAAATGTACCAGGATGATGTAGTCAAATACAAATGTGAAATTGTGGCAAACATGCACATTTCTGTTCACAGATCCTCATTGTGAAACCATTATTTTATTATTATTATTGTTGTTATTGTTATTATTATTATTATTATTAATTTCTTTATTTTTCTTGGAATGCAGATGAGTGTAATTTGTGTTGGGATTAATGGGCAAAAATAACCTGTGGATGTTCAAAACCATGTGAAAATCTTGCAGCAAAAGATTGTTCCACAAAATAATGGCACAGAGGGGAGCTGATTAAAATCAGAGCTGTCTTTGCTGTTTTAGTTTTCTAATGATTCATTTAATAAAATATTTTTGTTTGCATTGTTTGTTCAACTTAGGAAAAAATAAGTATAGTTTATTCATTTGTTTCATTATTATTATTATTGTCAATGTTATTTTACTATTTTTAGTAATCTATTAATCTATCGCTTATTCTGATGACTAATCAAATAATCAGATTTTTTTTTAAACTGGCACATTGTGCAAACCTTTCTTTTATCCATTTAAGCAGGGCTGCAACTAATCATTTTAGGTTACTTATTAATCTATAGATTATTTTGAGAATTAACTGATTAATCAGGTAAAAACAAATAGCACATTCTGCAGATATACTGATATCAGAAATACACTGAAAGATGCAAACACATAAAAATTCTAATCATTTTTAAATGAGAAAATAAACATTTTATTGTCTGAAGTACAACACAAAAGCTTTACTGCATTGTCATTTGTAGCAAAGGATTCACCTGCAGCTAAAACAAACCTCTAACTTCACCATGTAACAGCTGATCAGCGCAGGGCTGTTACTAATCTGGTGATTAGTTTTTGGATTGATAATTGAAAGGCAAAAGATGCTTAGAAAAAGATCTATTTTTTAACACAACTTGAACACAACTTGAACAACCTCAAGAAGCTGTTGTTCTTTCAGCATGTTTTAGAGTCTGATTGATTGCTACATTAGTCGATGACTATTGCGATAAAATCCTTTCCGCCCTTGTACAAATGCATGCCAAGCAGATGCTTGTCTGCAAAGTGACAACAGTGTCGGCAACGACATCTCCGTTAAAAACCGCAAACAATCATTGTCACGTACATCTGATTAAACGAAAAACCGATTAATAAAAATATGCTGATTTTTTTTTTCTTCATTAATAAACAGAAGCTCTAGTGATTACCAGACAAAGGGCCTTATGTACCCCCACTGCATCCGTGAACCCGGCTCATATGCTACGGAGAAAAAAAAAAACCACATCATCTGACATGCAGCATCACTTTGCATGAGTTCCTGCTGTTTTAAGCCATGTGCAGATAATGTGTGTCAGCTCAGTCTAAACAGGTCTTCCTGTTCATCCAGCTTTGGGTGGATTCCACGCTCTCTGCCTTCAGCGCCATCGAGCATCGAGCAACTCCGCCGACTTGCCAACGTAGTTTTTCGTCAGCCATTCTGCCACGAAACGGGCCATTGTGAGAACTGATTTCTGGTGCAAAGCTGCTTAGTGGGGATTTTGTCTATGCGGTTTCACATTCCCTGCTTCTCCAGCGGGGCGGAGGCGTGTGCGCCCAAGTTATTTACCGGCTGCCCATCTGTTACGCAGCAGTTCTTTATCTAGATTCAACCGGAAAGCTTCTGTACACCATCCACCAGGAGGAGACAACAAAAGTTATGAATTCGTCAAACCCTCTGTTGACTGGATCGAGATGCAAGCGATTTTAACGGGGTTTTGCCCGTGGTGATTCTGCTGCAGAGTGTTGACTCTGATCCTGATGTAACGTTCCAAAAAATGACCGCCACAAACACCAATAAATAACTTTGGAAACAATTAGCACAGAGTTTACCAGCAAATTGGAAGTAAAGACAGATTTATGACGCCTTTTAATTAGTTTCATTTTTCCCCCTCATTGCTCTTATTGAGCAGGAGGCCCTGATGGGTGAGATTCCTAACCAGTTAATCAGAAATACTAGCTGGGGCTCTAATTACGAGGAAAAAATGTCCATATCCCTTATCCTAATAACTTATGCCTTGTGAAAACAATATCAGCAGATAAGCTTGTGGTAAACAAAACCACCATGTGCTATGTTTATTCAATTTAAACACTGGGGTTGTTTTTTCTATCACGCAGAGTTTGGCTTTTCCTGGTCAAGTTTTGGCTTAGACTTGACAACATTTGAAAGTTCAGATCATTTAAAAAAATTAAAATAAATAAAAAAATTAAAAAGTAACAAGCTTTAAGTAAGTACACCATTCTTTCTACTGCAACTATAATGGCATACTGAGAGCAAAATAAAGCTCGGTTATTCCTCACTATTGACAGAGAAAGGGGAAAACTCAAAGTTTAACTCCAGGAAGGCAGAAGGTTAACTTCTGTTGGTTACTTTATTTAATGTTTTTGGAAATCAGTTTAAATCTGCTGGTTTTAGAAAGCTTGATTAGAAAACCCACTGTTTAAGATTAATTACATTTTGTCCAAAGGAAATTAATGAACTGTTATAAAATAGCATTAATTCGTCTATACCAGGCATGTCAGTCAAGAAGGTATATTTTCCAGTCATATGCTGAATATCAGCATTTTTTCTGGCGACTAGAGGGTAAATTAATAAACATTTTGTTCCAGTAGATATACTGATAGACTATTTATTACAGTTTCTCCTATTCCTAATGCAACTGCTCCTGTTGAGGATGTAACTAGCAAATGCACCTGCTGCTTCCAGCTCTGCAGTGTCAATGTAATGGAAATGATAATAATGCCATCTTTGAAATGGTTAAGGCAGCCATTTAAAAGATCTCTGTCAACAGCCACACATTGTTCCTTTGACAACCCATGGCAGATACTGCAAAACTTCAAGAACAAAGACATTCGCATAATACACGACCACACTTCTGCAGGTACATATGTACAGCAGGATAACAGTAAAGTTACTCACCTCAGTTGTTGTGCAAGGGCTGCGTTTACCTGCAAAGAGAACGAGAAAGCAGTGTAAGCTCAAACCCCAAATAACAAACTCACAGCAAGAAAACCAGCACTGGGTGGTCACTGAGTCATTCATGACAGCATTTCTGCAACAGCTTTAGTCAGACTCCATCGTCTTTTAAACGATAATTTCCTGGTTTAGCATGAATAAATTAACTGTTGTAGAGCTAATGAGCACCAACAGCCAAAAAGAGATAAGCTTCTTCAAATACATTGATATTAGCTTATATTGCTAGCTCACTAGCGCAGTTGGGAGAACTGTTGCCTCCTGGGTTTGATTCCCGGGCCCGGAGTCTTTCTGCATGGAGTTTGCATGTTCTCCCTGTGCATGCGCGGGTTCTCTCCGGGTACTCCGGCTTCCTCCCACAGTCCAAAAACAATGACTGTCAGGTTAATTGGTCTTAACTCCGACTTTCAGGGCTTTTCTCCAACGTATATCCCAACCTCTCAGTAAAGATGGAGTCCATTTTCAGATTGCGCCCTTCAACCAAACATGCAGTGCAGATAGATAAAAATATTTCTTCTTCACGCTCCCTTTGTTTAAAAGTTTTTAATAACATAGCCCAGCAACCTGTCAAAGTTAAGCAACATTTCACTTCATTTTCCCCGTCACCTGTGGACGCACTTGGATCAAACCCATTTCTGAATCCTTTAAACATGTAAAACTGTGACTAACAGCCGATCAATATCTGTATTGAGTTCTTAGAGAAACACATTTCATATAATAGCTATTTTTTTGCCATTTATATTCATTCTTAAACTTACACTGCACAACATTTGTTGTGGTAAAGATAGACTGGATAAAGAAATAAAAAAGAAAAATCATGTCATAAAAGCAAATTTTGAAAATTACAGGTTGTTTAAAACTGTTGCTCATTATAAGATGACAAAAAGAAAAATACTCAACTGAAAAGTCACATTTCAATGGCTTGAGAAGGGAGTCAGGATTTTTATGGTCATATCATTTCACAATTGCTTGCTTGTGTTAACAAAATTGAACTCAGATCCCAGATGTGTAAATAAATAAATAAGGAAAGTTGCCTATAAATACTTCTACTAATTGGCAGTTCAAGTAAAGGAACCGCAACATCTTCTTAATGTTGCGGTTCTTATTAATTCTAGTGCCTTTTCTATGCTTCTCATTAAACTCCTTCACTCAAACCTCCCTGTTTGGTTAATGTCTTTGTGCAAATGGGACCTGCTTTTATTTGTTCAAATTTCTTTCACTCTAATCCAGGGGTGTCAAACTCCAGTCCTGCAACTTTTAGACAGACCTCTGCTGCACTACACCTGAATAGAATAATTAGGTCATGGGGAACTTATCTAGACAAGGAGGTGGTATTTAAGCCATTTTATTCCAGCGTTTTGTACTTGTGGGACATCTAAAAACTGCAGGACTGTGGCCCTTGAGGACTGGAGTTTGACACCTCTGCTCTAATCGTTTAATCGGTTTGAGCTGCATGTGATCCGTGATGACAAAACTCTTCCCAAGAACCTTTGTGTTCCTCCTTCAAAAGAAAGACACTTCAGCAACTTCTCCAGGCTACGTCTTTGACTTCATGACCAAACAAGCAGTTGGTAGATGTTCCTCCGAACAAATAGCTCCTTTGTATGATAACCCACAGTAAAGCATCACCAGATTGTCAGTGACATCACCGGGACATCAACTTGAATCAGCAGATTACAGGCCACACTCCTGTCAGGTGTAGCACTGCATACTTCTGTCGTTTTAATAAACTTTCTATAATATGTTTGCTGAATATTATCTGGATAGACATGGCACAAAGTGCATGTGAAGATAAAAACAATTTCAGATCAGATTTCTTCCGTGTTTGCTGGGGGGTTTTTGTGGGTTATTTGGCACAGTAAAAATGTTCCAGATCATCAGAAATGAATTATAATTACAAAAGGCCCAGTCTGAAAAAGTAAAACACAACTGAATCGTGAAAAAAAAAATGTTACTAGCAAAAATGAATGGCCACTCAGCAATCAGAAAGAGCGTTTCCTCTTATATTTATTTGTTTCAAGGAAATTTTAGATATATATATTATCTCTAGTGAATTATTTGGAAAATATAGATGCTGTGCTCCGAAGTGGTCCTGGTACCAAGCATTAGTTTTGATCGCTTTCTTTCTTTAATAAGTGAAATTGTACTTTAGAGCAAACAACAGTTTATTTCCTCAAATTATTCCTATCTGATATTAAAAACCATTTAAAATCTAAAATATTTAAGTGGGACAAAAGAAAAAGAAAACAAAGATAAGACAGGAGCGCTACAGGACTAGAAAGACTTTTTCACAGCACTATGGGAAATTTCGGTCGACGCCCAGGTATAAAATATGTCGTTTTGAATAGAAACAGAGGTTAGATTAGCAAATAAGAGATTTAAAGCTCCTAACAGCACTTTGTATTGATTTGTCTAATTATGTACACGACTGACTCTGATTAGCGAAGCTGCTGTGTAGAAGAACAGTGCAGCACTACTGAAGACTATCAATAAGTGGCAATTAAAACGACTACTTGTGCAAGAAACGGAGATTTCATTGATACACGTGAAATGACAAAATTTACTGAGTTTTATGTGATGTTATTCCTTCCATGTTTAACTCTACTTATTAGGGGGACGGCTAGAATATCATGAGGCTGGCGGGGAATAAAGTGTCTAAAAAGTGAGATGAAAATATAAATGCAAAGTCTGAGACTGAAAAAGAACAAACTTAACATGAGCGTGTAATGTTGCTAACGACTGCGTACCAGTGAGGCAGTCTTGCATTTAATTCAGTGGACAATCTAAGAGTTGCAGGTGTGGAGGGTGGTGGTCTGAAACAATGATTTGGTACACACCAACAAATAAGCAAACGAAAATGCCTCAAAAACAACTGGATTAAGGTTTTGGGGAGGCCTAGTCCAAGTGGCGTGGCATTTCACCCTCCCTAGTGTGCCTATATTAAACCAATTCTCCGCAGATTAGTGGGTCATCATTCCTCCTTAGAGATGAAAGAGTCGTTGCTAATGAAGCCCTGGAGCGCAGATGGTGCCACTGAGGGTGGCCGAAGCAGTCCTTAGGGTCACAGGGCACTTGCTTTGTGCAGGTCGACCTGCGTCGCTCGTTTCCCCTCAAACAAATTCAATTATCATTTTGAAACTGCTCCCCGTGTTTACCCAACTTTATCCTCATCTGGTATTAAAACGTGTTTCTTGATCTGAAAATGTGACCAAAGGAAAAAACATAAAAAAGAAAACAGAAGAAATCTGTAAGGGAGCAAATACTTGGTGTGTGAACCAAAGAAAAAAAATGACACAGGTGTCTATCTTTTGCATTATTACACAACAGAGAAACACAACATTGCACTCCCCTCTTCAGTGGTTTCTTCCTGGAATCTAAAAATAGCCCATTCACTCCACTCATATGGACTTACAGGCCAACCAGCATCATCATCACAGCTGTGCCTTTCAGATTTGCTCAACCAAGTCGCTTACACAAGACAGGAGGCGCATCTATTGAATCAGACACACACACACACAGCTCAGCTCAGCTGTGTGTGTGATCACAGGTCCACAGCACATGTCTTGGCCCTTTGGAAGCCACCAAGCCTGACAGGCCTTTAGCAGCGTTCAGTCCAGTCTGCACTCTGGGAAGAAACGCCTTGCCTCATTTGAGGCACACCCCAACATCTACTCGACTGCGACTTTATTTGTTTGGAAAACAGTTTTTACCTGAGAAAATGGAAGGTGGCAATAATGGACCTGATCGCCGCGGAAGCGTCACTCCGTGTGGCCCCTCAACCCGATCAGTTCAGCCCTTAATCGCTTCCTGCAATCAGATGGTGATCAGCCTGATCTGATACGAGCCTCCTAATCATGACGAGGTGAAACACGACGGGCGCACACACACACGTGGGGAGGATGAGGATAAACGGGCTCGGTGAGAACCCACCAGAGTGAGAGCGACAGGGGTCCGAGGCTCCTTTGTGCGTCAGACCCCAGTAATGGAGCCTGATGGGCTCTTGGGTTGTTGTTTTCATCCCCACGCGCAAAATGAGCCCAACCTGGGCAGGAGGCTGAGAAACAAGAACTGCTGTGAAATAGGCTTTGTGTGAGCCAACTTAGGCTTTTCCATATGAACATGGGCCTGCCTGGCTGCCTGCCTGGCTGCGCGGTGGTCCTCGCGTTCAAACTGCGCCTCATTATAATAAGCCTGTGATAATAAAGGGGGCAAGAAGCGGATTGATTTCATCTTGACCAGCTGAGCCTGTCATGAATTTTAATTGGGGTCGGGTTGTCGTTTCTTTTACCTTCACAGCCGTGCTGCTCCATCCTCACCGAGCCGTCTTTCTGTATCCTAACATCCCCCGGTCCAGATATCCTCCGCGGAGCCGCCGCCGCCACCGAGGACGCTCCGGCGGCGGCGGCGGCAGCAGGGCTCCCTTTACCCCTGTGGGTCTTCGCCAGCGTCTGGCAGCACTGGTAACACACCGCCCATGCCTGCTCCTCGTTGATGGGCTGGCTGTAAAGCCTCAGTATCTCCTCCAGAGACAGGTCCTCGGCATCCTCCGGTGGATTCATCTCGTCATGGTGCTTCCGTTCAGCCCGGCGAGTCGCTGCTGCTGCTGCCGCAGCATCCGTCAGCACGTCGGCCATCCTTTCATTCTCTCAGCGGAGGAGGCCCGAAGACGAGAGCAGGTCCAGGCCGACGAGACAGCGGCAGTCTGGGGGCATTTGGGCTTCTTTCACAAGGCAGCAGGGCTGACTGCTAATACTAGAAGAAGCACAGTGACTGTTTCCCCACCCGCTCCCCGGCTTTGCTGTCACACGTCAGTAGGTGGCGCCCGAGAAGACCTAACAGAAAACATTGGTCCTGTTTTACTTATGACCACCAGGGGGAGTGCTGTCATTTTTATATATATATATATATATATATATATATATATATATATATATATATATATATATATATATATATATATATATATATATATATATATATATATGTTTTTTATTTTTTTTCTTCTTTATTCTTTATGATAAAAAAATACATATTTTTTATTTTCCCAATGTGGGGAAATTCTGTTGTGTACCAGCAAGAATTTGACAAGGTATAGAGGAATGCAGTCCACTCATTTTCAAACACTTTTCTTTTTCTTTTTGCAGGTTTTATTGTTTCTATTGGCCTTTATTTGAGAGTGGACAGGAAAGAGGGTGATGAGAGAGGGGGAGGGCATGACACAAAGGTTATCACTCATATGACGGCCATGTTGAGGACGAAGGCCTCCATACATGGGCTGTGCTTCCAGGTAATTTTTCATAAAACTGGTTAAAAAACTTATTTCAATTCAAAACAACTAGTGAGTATTAAAGACAGTTCCTCACAAAATAGTTCTAATAAACTAAATGATTTAACGTGTTGTTTTTTAAAATAAATGTTTCCATGGAGACCGCTGTTTTCCAGGTGATTTAATAAAAATAAAAAAAAAAACTGGTTCCAAAACTTATTTCAGATCAAAACAACTAGTCACCATAAAGGTATTTATATTCTTCAAATACCCCACTTCTTCTGTGATGGAAAAAGGGGTTTAATATGATATCTACAATCATATCCTTTATTTTACATTTAAGATTGACCCTCATGAAAGATCATGTTCTAGGACAGAAAATAAAAATGGACGAAGAGCCAATTTAGGTCTAGACCACATTTACACATTTCTGTGATTTTTCATTGGTACACAGAACAGTCACATTTCCTTGCCAAATTGACAATAGAGTAATTCTATGTCTCTTTAAGTCCAGTAATAAGATAAAATAAAATAATCCAAGACAAAACAGTTGGCCACTGTTTAGAAACGCCTATCTTCAACAAACCTCTGACAGCTGCAGTACAGCTGCATTTATACTGAGACTAAATTGCTTGTAGGCAGATTGTATTATTTAAATGACCTCTGAAGTCTATAGATACTGCGTTTTATTCTGGAGTGCACTGTATTACAATGTAGGTCACCCCTCACAAATATTTCTTAAGTTTTGAAAGTGATGCACCTCTTTCCCCTTCATAATTATGTGCAGTTGGCCTATCATATAATGTAAAATACATTGAGGGTTGTGGTCTGAGTGTGAATACTTTTGCGAGGCATTGTAAAACAATGAATACTGTTATAATTTAGTTATTGTCTTTCTCACAATAATGAATTAGTTTTAAAGAGTTCTCGTTTTGTTGCAAAACTTTATTTTTATTTTGTTTTGCTCTTTAAAGAAAATATCTCTCACACAATGATTTGTGCAAGCATTTCCTCAGATTGCGCTCAAAAAAGTTTCACACTAAAGGTATTGGGTTACTTTTTATTAGGCTGCTCACATTTCATGGAAAAGCTGCAGCATCCCGTTTGTTTTCAACTAAACATTTTGTACACAAGTATCTCTTTGGCGCCTCCTGCTGCTTTCAGCTGGAATATATAGAGAAATTGAATCGTCTCTCAATTAAATTCCAAGTAATTTCTTCTCAAAAAGCGAAACAGCCTATGGCTCTGCACATGATCAGTCATCACACAGCTTCATGGAGGATCACTTTTTATTAAACAGATGCTGCTTACGTGACTCACTCTCATCACATGCACATTATTGTGTGACTAACCAGTAATTCACAGTCCGGTATCTGGGCCTCGGCTGTTTTATTTGCACGCAAATCCTTGGTTTCAATTACATATAATCATTTATTTAATCAACTGCTTTCACAATATTCAGTTATAGATCTCTTTTCGACAGAAGATACACACAACAAGAAACAACAACGATAACGACACACACGCCGTTAATAACTTGGTTTCCCGACGTCTGCAGGGATCGCCCACAGACTCTGAAATGCGTACCGGGTGTGGTTGCCATGGGCGCAATGATGACAGTACCCATATGTAAACATAAATCTCTGAACACCGACACAGATGCAGCTATAAATACACACCAGCACATGTGGAATGACAGTAAATATATAACTCTCCAGTATGATTTCTGTATTCACTTCACATAAAAAAAAGAAAAAAAAGCTAATCACTTGTGTTAAAACAGGAAAAAATAAACTTTAAACTAGGACAATATATAAAAAGTCTTTTTGTCCCTTGGTTGTAAAAGTGGTAGATGAGCGCTTTATACCACAGGGAATGATCATGCAGCACAGTCGTGGCAGAAGCTGACCAAAGATTGGAGGTCGGGGGATCGAGGGGGGGACAGTGTGAGAGAACAGGAAGGACATAACTTAATAAACACACGGCATGAGGGCGAAAACTGGACGACTGTCTAAACTTTGAAATCTAACAGGTTGCAGTCGATCTTGTAGTAGACGTAGGGATAGTACTCCTGCTGGCTCAGGTTCAGGCCTGGGATGTCCATGGCAGACTGGAACGAAGCAGAAGACTTAAACGTTGAGTTTGTGCAGAGGAATCATCTCAATACATCTTAATCAAGCTATCCATTAAACAGAATAGGGTAATGGTTCGTTTAAAACTAACATGGAGGAAGAAGATTACATCCAAAGCCTATGTTGTCACAGCATATCAATATCCATATCTAAAATGAATCAATTATGAACAAAGTATAAAGATCTATAAAGCAACACAACATTGCTGGAAATAAGTTTTAAAAATCCATAGAGCAGAACAAAGTTATATTTATAATGACATTAATGTATTGTTTCTCGTGCTTTATTAATAAGCTGTGTTTCCTTAGTGTGATTGCAGCACTTACATCAATGATAGCTGCTGCACTACTGTCCAGATGTTTGTACAGGTCGTTGAGAACCTCCCGCAGCTTCTTCATGTTCTTCTTGCTGGGCTGCAGAAGCATTGCCTGAAAGTTCACTGGCAGCCCATATCTACGGGAGAACAACGTGGCAAGACATGTTCACTACCACTGGCTTCATTTACAGCAGAAATGAGTCCAAACTGTTAAATGAATACCTCAAAACAGACTCCACAAAGACCCTCAGTGCTTTAATGTGAATCCATGCGATGAAAGCTTCACTGAAGTTAACTTTTAGCCATCTGACGAGGGGACCCTGCAGAAGCCAGAGCGAGAGGATCGGTTATGTTTGGCTTAACAGTTTCTGTACCAGAGTTTGATGCAACTTCACTGACAATCAGTCGCTCTAGTTTTTTGTGATTCAGCAATCACACAAATGTACACATAAATCAACAGATCCCTGCATTCTGTTGCGCTAGTTTATTGTAAATTTTCTGAAAAATAGTCCAAAACATAGGCTTCAAGTGACTGCTAGCTCCTACCTGCAGGTGGCAGTATTTCTTACTCCCATCACGTTGCTGACTCCGTCTTACTTGATGTCAAGTTTTAGTCAATATGGAGTGAAGCAAAAATCGAGCTAAATAAGCTCTTTGATGAATAACATTGTTTGTGTGTCCAATTCATCTGCTTGTTGTTATTTCACGTTTGTCTTTTATCTGTAGATTTCGGAAGGGATTTTAACGAGGAAAATTATGAAAAAATTTCTTGCAAATATTTCTAAAGTGGCACCATGAAAGAAGTGATTTTGACTGCAAAAATGAAGAATTTAAAAAAGGTAAAATCCTCAAGGGACTGGATGAATACAATTGTCAAAGTGATTCAGGTTAAAACAGGTAAAAGCAAAAATTTCTGCTTTCTATGCACAACATGATGGAAAATATGCAGCAGTGTGAGGTTCCACACAGTGGGAAGGAGCTGAATTCATACCCTGTGGCTCCTAAGAGCAACAGATTATTTTTATTTTAATTTACTCAGCTGTAATAATGCAACCAGAAAATGTACGGGACGACCAATCATCATAGATGCAGTTTAAATACTGCATCTATGATGATTCAATAATCTAACTTGGATAGGAAAAAACAAAACAATCCAACAGGAATCGGTTGATCTATATGTAGAAAAGTCAAGTGTCTCACAATCAACTTCACTTACAAACTGCTTCTTCTTATCTGTGGAGAGTCTCGTCATCTCCTCCTTGTCAGCCTTCATCTCCTCTTCATTGTACTGGAAGTCTCTCACCGTGAATCTGGCAGGAAAAAAAATAATAAAAAAGCTTCATTTAATCAAACAAGCACCGTCTTGTGGAAAGCCACATGTTCGGGGAGAGAAAATGGCGCCAGACTAAATCATAAAGTCTTACTTGTTCTCTCTGGCTTTGTGCTTGAAATCATCTATGGCTTTCCGGAACAAAGTGACGCTGAACAGCCCGCTGTCGCTGTCTTCAAACAGCAGGCTGGAGGACGGCGTGGATGGGGATTTTAATATTGCAGACAGTTGTGTGAAAATGCTCGGTGTTGTTGTTCGATCACATTTTTGTAACTTACTTTGACGATCGAGGCACCACCATCTCGGCCAGCGTTTCATATGTTTTCTGCCAGTCAGGATAATTAGTCCTAAAAGAACAGAGCAGTGGCGTTAGTGATCCAAACTTTTGAATCAATCACGACTAGAAGTTTTAGGCTTACTTTGGTACAACCACCAGCATAGTAATGAGGTACTCTGAATCCAGGACAAAATCTTCCTTTTTGACAATGTCCGCCAGGCTTCTGGTCAGCAAGCTCCCCCTAGTGGCAAAGGACAATTATACAGGAATACAAAACAGGAAAGTAAAACAAAACAAAACAAAACAAAAAAACATTCCAGTTCACATCTGAGTAGAACAATAAAATGCCACATTGAAGCTTCTTCTTGAGTCCCTTAAAAAAAGGTATTTAAACTAAATTGGAACACAAGTATTGAACACTTACGCATTTTTCCTTTCCAAGTTCTGCAGGTTTCCCTTCAGATTGTTATAAGCTGATGCTCTGGCTTTCAAGTCATTGTCAATTTGGGTTACTTGCTGAAGGAAAGCAGAAGCAAAGCAGAGATTTAATGACTAACAAAGAATTGAAAGGCACTTCATGAATGGAAAATTTGGCAACACCAAACAACAGAAACAATCCGGGAAACTAATTATTACAAGGATTCTGGCAAAAAAAAAAATTCACAGAACATCAGAGATTATGTAAAACGTATGAACAGACCTACCTTTGAGATGATTTCTGAGATGTTTTTAAGGGACTGCTTTATGGGATATTTCGCCATGTCCCACTGGAACCGTGTGATGTAGGTGACCAGGTCAACTAAAACACAAACAACAAAGCACTTCATGTTTTTCTGAGATATGGAGAAGCACTCAAGTTTTTCACAGTGTGTCAAATATGTCAAACCCCAAAACTGAATGTGCTTTATTTGTATTTTCTGTGACAAACTAACACAAACTACAACATATTTTTGTAGTACAAGAAAAGATGAAAATGTTTTTAGGGTTTTTTTTTGTTTTTTTCCAAATAATGTTAGAAGTGTGGTGTGTAACATTATTTGGTCAATTGTAATTGTATTTAGATCAAATGCAGGGCCTTCAGAAGTGACCTAAGTTATAAACAGCTGTAGTTGCAGTGACAAAGCAGGGCAATAAGGCACAGAAATAAATCTGATTACTTTTTTCATGCTAGATCTTTTTCGATTTTAATACAGTTCTTTCTTGCTTCTCCCATACCCCCAAAATTACAAATAACAGAAAACATTTTAAAAGTGTTTTTTATTTTAATCGTTCCCTTGTACAACACAGTATAGGGGTCTGGCTACAAATGTTTTTGTTTCTTCGTGAGAGTATAGTCTTAACAGCAGAATACAGATGCAGTTTTACCAGAAGAAAATCTTAAAATTATGAGAAATATGTCATTTTAATGACAAAAAGCTTGGATAACTAATTTGTTATTTTTTTTGTGTTGGAGCTCTAATAAATTTACTACTTCATTCTCCTAATATTCTGACTTTATTCTGTTAACATTGAGACTTTATTGTCATATTATTATGACTATATTCTTGTAAGATTACTTCTTCAATCTCGTTACTACAAAACATATCTTAACCTGACACAACTCTGAACTATAAAAACTCTAGGAGATCAGTGGTGAAAAATAAACCAGATTTTCCTAAACTATAAATGTATTAATTAATAAAATTAATGCTCTAACTCAGGGGTCTCAAAACAGAACAAATGAACATTTTTCTTTGTAAAAAAACAAAACAAACTTTGTGTCGGTCTATGAAATAAAATCCAAAAAATATGCATTTAGATGTGAGGTTGTTCTAACTAGAAGAATTGGCTTTAGTTTCATTACATCACTGCTCAAATAACCACATTTAAACATCACAATTCGTCCTTTATGTAACCTTTATCAACGCAACAACAAAGTTAGAACTGTACCTCCGTTGGCCAGCAGGTTCTCCTGCACTTTGTCTCGGCTGTCCTCCAGCACATCGGCCATGTACTGAGCCACCTTCTTCACCACACTGCGAAACCCCACAAGACATCAAATTACGATGTGATCTCATAACCCGCAAGCAAAAAGCTCCCGAAAGCTCAGAAGTTTTTGCACATAAATGTTAAAAAAAAGAGCTTTTGACAAGGTTAGTTCTAAGATGGCACATCACAGCAAATCCCATCAGAGGGCCAAACACTACATAGGAAAATACTATTTTAGAATAACATCCAATTCTCTTATTGTACATATGAAATGTTTTAGACAACTAAGAATTCTTTTCAGATTTACTAAACGCAAACGTCGAAGAGGAACTTCATTTATGACCGACGGGCGGCAAACAACTGCTGCTGTGTTGTAAGCTTGTTTTTTTTCCCTCACAGATGTGGAAATCCCCACAGTGGAACCAAAACATAGATCAGGCAGCAACAGCAGCGTGCGAGTTCTGAATGGGAAACTTTTCCAAAAGACTAAACTTATACCAGATAGGCTGTACGGCCAAAACATGACTAAAGACAAATCTGCCGATGTGTCACCCAACTGTAAAAAGCCAAGTTTAGACCTCAGGAGCTCACAGTTCGCAATTCCCGGCAAAATTCCTCAAGGTTACGGGGTCAGGGAGGAGGGTAGAGAACGGTAAACCGGCTACATTTGAGGGTCAGTGTTGAAGATTAGTGTTTTGATAGAAATGCAAAAATCAAGTTTTCACTAGTTAAAACCAACAAACAGGTTCCTTTCAAAATAAACTCTCTCAATCCGTCAAATCCAGGCTTTTTTTACGGACTTAACCTGCAATTTAAAGATCAGAGTCAATCAAAAGAAATTTCAACAATTCTGATCCCTGGATGATTGGGATCATCAAATTTTCAATCATCAAATGCTAAAGAAGCACCACAATAATAATAACATTAATAATAACATTTCTAGTCATGAAGTGTGAAGCGATCCAAATACCTTTCGACAAATGAATCTAATTTGGCGAGTTCGTCTGAAAGTCCAACCAAGACATCAAGCGTTCCCACCTGTTTTATGCATAAAATAGAAAAGAAAAAAACATTAAAACGTTTTTGCAATTTAGGGATGTAGACCCTCCAGCCCCCAAAGGTCAACAAGGCCGTGTTTGAACACTGACATCTAACGCTAAACCAGCCTGCAGTGATGCCTAGGGGGGGCCCCTGTGTGCTTAGGATGGCGCCTCTTTGTCCAGGGTTGCTCATGCATCGCTAACGGTTCCAGGAGGACATCACAGTCTCACTTAGAAACAACGTCAGCAGGGTGCACTTACTCCGTGTTTGGCACGGAGACGAGCTGAACCCATGATCTGAGCTGCTCCGTGGATTGAAACTTTGCGAAACGCTTTCACCATGCAGAAAGGTGATGCGTGCAGGGGCTGCTTTTCAAACAGACAGGCCGCTTACTCTTGACAACGGATCCACACGGTGAGTTGTCTTGAAAACTACCTGGATTTCAGACTGGACTTACAAACGGGCGGGGGTATATTCTTAAAAAAAGTGAAAGGATGAAAACTAACTGACAACCAGATAAGCACTGGAATCCGCTCTAACCTTGAGGTCTGGGATGCTGAACTTGTGATTGGTGGAGAGGTTGTTAGTGCGTGTGGTCGCTGCCATCAGCTTGTCCCATGTCTGTTGGCAGGTCTTCTCTCCAGGAGCAGAGATGAGCCAAAACTCGGTCATGGTTACAGCTCTGGAGAAGATTCTGAAAACTGGAAGGAAAGCCGTTTTAGGAATATTTTTAATTTCTTCCACAATTACATAAACATTTAAGTTAGCAACACAAAGCACTACGCTAATAAATTGCTATTCCTTGACTGCAATACATCTATATGTAAAATGCAGCAATGGATGGTCATTCTATACCATTAGGCTAATAAGGAACTCATTCAATAGGAATGGACTTAATTTATTACCTTCTCTATTCGACTTCGCTCCCGGTTATTAACCAAACAGCAATATTGAATATTACCCAAATAAAACGATAGTTAAGGTCAAGCAACATCCAGCAGGGATTAGCTGCCGCTAGCCACTACGGCTAGCAATGCTAACAACAACAACACAGATGGGGGCGGGTTTCGTGCTCCTTAACCACTTCACTCACCCGTATGCTAACTGCGTTGGTGTTACTGGTCGAAATACAGCCGCCTGTAGTGATTCTATAGCTTGACAATGTTCATAGTTGCCATTCAGCGCAGGTCGTGAGGTCTCCTGACAGCAGCATCAGAGTCAGCTGATCCAATAGAGGAACCGGAAGGCCTCTGTCAGGCTTACCAAGGAGCCCGCAGCGACACCCACTGGTAGTAGAGCGGTAGTGCAGTATGAGTTGTTTTTGGATGAAGGAAGATATTAAATAAGTTTATAGATATAGGATGTTACCTTTGGTATATCATGCCTTGTCCATATTTGTTATATTTTTCTATATTTTGTGACATTTTCTTTTAGTAGTTTAAACATCCCTACTGGCTGTTTTCCTTACCTTGTGGTAGCATCTTTAACTGCATCTCTCTTGCCACTTTATAGTTTTAACCATATCAAGCAAAGAAACATCTCATAGAAGACTCTAAAACAATAAAATATCAGAATAAACTTTACTGGCTGAAGTTGTGTGTACAAACATGGAATTTGACTTCAGTTTTCAAGTACTCACAGCACACAGACAAAATATAAACATAGAAACTTCAGAGGAAATAAAATGAAGAATAAAAAGAAAAATATGCATAAAAACTAACCCATCTAAAAAATTGCAATCCTACTGAAAGTTCCACATATATTAAGTAAAAAATTATATAAGCTTTTATTTCTGTTAACAGTGATGATTTTCCACTTACAGGTAATAAGAACATGACATTTAAAATTTAAATATTACATCAGACCAATTAAAACTTCTTTTTTTAAAAACATAAATGTGGATTTAATGAAAAGTTTGCATCATACCTACTTCAAGGTTATTTTCAAAGGTCCATTTAATCTGACAAACAAGATCCAATGGGACATGCATTTTAATTTATTATATATGCAGTCAATAATTATGAACAAGGGTCCCAATACTGTTTGGGTTCCCAGTCAGTTTCTTTAGTAATGTGTCCCTGACAACAGTTGTGTAGATATTATATAAGAGATATTGCAGAGAAAAAAGCATGTTGTCAAATGATGCTTGTTTTGCTGCCATTTATGGTTTTGACAAATGTCTTAAACTGTAAGACCTCCACCTCAGAGGCAAGCTACTGTCAACATCCTCTATGCTTTAGCATTTTATTAGAGCAGGAGACAAATGATGATTGGTGCCAAGTCAGTGGCACTTGAGGTCTGAGGGTTGCTAAATTTAGGCAAGTCAGGTCAGGTTTCCTGATTATGGGTGTCTCCTGCAAAGAAAGCGAGGAAAACGCCCCCAAAGGGACATGTTTATAGTTCAGTGGGCCTGGGGTTTATTGTTTGGGACACAATGCTTGGTCTGTCTGGAGCCAACCCTTGACATCAAACAACAGAATTGAGTTTGCCCGTGGCTGGCAGCAAACCAGTCTGTGGGGACATTATCAGGACACCACATGCCAGCGCTGGGCAGTGTGCCGCTGGGAGTCCGGTGTGCAATCAGCTGAGGCTCAGTGAGGATGAAGCTGTTTCCAAAACTGTTTCTGCCACAAACTGTTATTTTTTCTGACATTTCTATGTAGAACAGGCGGCTGGAAAAACTCAAGAATTTAAACGTAATAGAATAGATCTGCTTACTTTTGTCATTTTTAGTTGCTGGCTCGTCTTCTCTTTTTGATGTCTCTTACTGAGTAGCAGTATGCAACTAAGTAAGTTTCATACTTACTTAGTTGTTAATTGTGATGATTTTCCACTTACAGGTAATAAGAACATGACATTTAAAATTTAAATATTACATCAGACCAATTAAAAAAAATTCAATTGGTCTACTTAGTAGACCCAAAAACTTTTAGAATAGAAATGTTCTTTATTGCTATACATTTTTGTTTGCACTAATGTTTATCTGAAGATATAAAACTATAAACAGGTTGAATCAAATTCTCAAGGGAAATGAATACCAACACACACTTTTCAGGTTTTTTTTGTAACATCTTATTTTGCGTCTTCAACTCAAAATAGCACTTTTTGTGCTGGTCTTCAATCAAATGAAATACTTTGAAATTTGTGGTTGAAACTTGACAAAATATGAAAGGCTTCAATGGGTGTGAATACTTTTGCAAGTCACTGGATATTTGATAATGCAGTAAAAAAAAAAAACAGCTTATTTAAATAAGATCTGCTTGATTAGGTTTTATTTCCCAGAAAGAATACACTTCACTCCTTTCATTTTAGTCTGAGACACTCTCACAAGTTCATGACATGACATAATTATGAAGTTTAAAGACACTCTGTCTTTTGCAGGGTGGACACAAAGGTTAAATGAGCATCATTTTTCAGACTGCGTTATTGTTTGGCTTTCAGTTACTATCTTGCCGTCTCTCCCCGCCTCTTTGATACAATTGTTGAACATGACATGTCAAGAAAATGGCTACAGATAAGGGTTGATTCAACTTTTCAGTTTATTTTTAGTTAAATTAATTGTTTGTTTTTTTTTCTCCTCGATAAATGCTTTCGGATTCTTCTTTCAAATTACATCAAAAGTGATGCTTTATGTTCGTTGCATTCAAAGCTGGACAACTGCTGCTCAATTTGGTCTTGTCACATACTCATCACATGAGCAAAAATGTGTAAAACATGGAGATTAATTTCTGACTTATTCATTGGATTTTGGAAAGAGTCTCCGGCTTGTCGACTCAGACTCTGAATGGCAGGAAAGGTCCATCCAAGTGTGTTGTTATATGGGTTCTTGGATCCAGTTGCGTTTCTTTCCCCCTGATTATCATGCAGATCATTGAGACATTTGTTTGCATTTCCTTTCTGCTTACTGGCATTCTCTGGCAAAAAGCGCAGAAACCATGTCTGTGTAACTTAACAACACCGCAGCAACTTGCATAAGGTGAGTTCATAGAGGATTTGTGCAGTTGATCATGTCCACGTGATTGATTAATAACCTATTAATTAAATATGCATTTACAAAGAAGACCTGATACCTAAACATTCATTAATATTGGTGACTAAGAGCTGCAATTTATTGTGAAAAAAAATGGTGTTTTTATATTTTTTCATCTGTTACCCTTTTAATCGGTTTTAAAAGGCCTGTTTTGTTCTGTCTGACTGGAAATTCAGTCAGACCTGATTTAGGGTCTGTCTAAATCTGTGCACTGAGGTAATCTGTTTGCAATGTTTGCAGATATGAATTCCTGCAGCACAATGCAGCCACTGGAGTATTTGGCCTGACGGTGGGTGGTACGCATGTCCCTCTGTCGCATACCCAACGGGCTGCACTGCCTATTATGAGCCAAACAATGGAAATCAGGAGCAAGCTTTACTGGAAGCCACTCTAGATGCTATGTATGATTAGCTTTATATATACATAGCCTCAGTTTGTGTCGCAGAAAACGGGTACAAAACACGGAACAGCTTTTGTGCCGCAGCCCGAGGAAAAGACGCTGCCTCTCCGGTCTTCACAATGGACTCTCAGTAATAGTTTTATTAGTGAAACAAACAAGGCCATTGTTTATCTTGCAGCAAGGCACATTCAGATCTCATCTAAGAATTTAAAGATTTTTTTTTTTTTTGAAGGAACACATCACGCCTGAACTATTGCAGGTTCTGAAATATATTTGGGTCCATCAAGGTGCCAAATTCTTCGTGGATATTGTTGTTTTTGGAAAACAAAGGATTTTCAGAGGCGATTAAGGCTTGCAGGTTCACTGGGACAAAGTTTGCTGGATTGTAGCTTTTACAGTGCGATAAGAAGCTGCTGTTTGCATGTGGGCATTCAGGATATGCATGTCTTGTTTTTGTTTTTTGGTTTTGAGTATTGTGCATCCTCTGTCTGTACAGAAAAATCTGACTTAAGAGAGCATGGAGTAGCCATGACAAGGCAGATTTCAGGAGATCTTTGCACCCAGAAAATAAAACACATAAAACAGCTTCACTCGTTTTATATATATATATATATATATAGATATAAATATTATATATATGTAGACTTTTGTTATATGTAGACATTTGGGACTAAAAGTTAATCTGCAACTTATTTTACTGTTTTATACTGGTATAATTTGAGAAAACACTTCACTTCTGTGAAGCCCAACCACAAACAGTGGTTGGGCTTTCCTTGTCGCCCTCCTCCTCCAGTGTTGAGGAGGGAGACATGCAAATTTATCTTCTCAAAAAAAAAAAAAAAAAAAAAAAAAGAAAAAAAGAGAGAGGCAGGCACAACTCAAAGTCATAGCAACTGAGGCTGTGGGACAAGAAAGTCCTGTCTCAGCTTGAGCTTTAAGAGGGAAAAAAATGAATGTAATATCTGATTATGGGATCAGGAAGATTTTGATTGATTTATAATAGGCAGAAATATTCTACAAACTTTACTGGACAACATTTGGTCCTCACTGAACAGCCATGGAAAATGCGAAGAAGACATAGCACAGGTAATTATAAAAAGTGCTGATCATCAAATGTTTGCCAGATGGGTCGGATCATAACAGATGCATTACACAATAAAAAGGAAATTTAAAAAATTAATTCAACTTCAACTGATGATATTAAAGTTAAATTCAATTCTAACAGCAGTAGCTTCTTCCAGGAGATTGCTTGTTGTGTCCTGCAGTGCAGCAAAGAAAAAAGCCTGATGTGTATATTGTATTGTATGATGTATTGTATGATGAAAATATCAAGTTAGAACAATTGAACAATCTAAAGAAGACTTGTTAATAGGACAGCTTAAGTAAAAAATGCAATTTCACTTTGTCGCAGTACCATCTCAAACATTAAATGTATTAGAGCTTTGCTCTTTTAAATGTTTTTCTGACAAACAAAAAGGCAACAATTATTGCCACCCATGCTAAAATAATCCGCTTATTTATTGTTGAAGTTATTAAAATGTATTAAATGCATTTTGTTTGTGCTACTGGAAATATTTTCATACAGCCAAATTTGTTTTTGTAGCTTAGTGAAAATGCAGTTGCCTTCTTTCAGCCAGCTGCATGGCAGTGTGAAGCACTAAGTGGTACCAGTTCACTGAAAGTCTAGTCAATCTCACATCCTTCTTGCATCTCATGAAGAGCGATTTGTAAGGAATTAGATGGAAAATTCTAATTCTTTGAATGTTTTGAAATTATTTTTTCAGAACCTGGGGGTAGCTTGGTTCCACAGTTTGCCATGCTTATTGTGTTCAAATAGTACTATGAATGAGAACTTAAAATATTTTTTGTCCTAAATTAATTTACACCGAAAAAGTTTGTTTTTAATTGCTAGGATATTTTCCACCACTTTCCATATTGGTTTAAATTTGATCATTTGAAATTAATCACGTTCTTTATACGTAAGTCTCTCTATTTCACTATTATTATTTTTGTTATTAATGTTATTGGAATGAACGCGACTACTAATTAAACAGTCTCCATACCGGTTGTCCGGATATCTTGAAACTATTTTGATATCGCTTTTATTTTGTCAAATTACCGGATGTTCGTTAATTTTGTACTTCAAGCTTTACGCTCCCCGAGTGTCGGTCACTTCCGTCGCCTTCGTTCAAACAGTTTCAATAAATGAGTGGTGCCAGCAACTAAAATACGCAACTCTCATTGTTTCTATGGCAGCTGCAGCTTTCTCTGTCAGTAAACCCAACACGCTTTAAAAATTCCGCCAAAAAGGAAAAAGCGTTCTTGTCCCAGTTTTGGGTCTTCAACCAGCGTAAGTAGCGTTAGCTAGTGCCACTGTTAGCTCCTTGCTAGCCTTCGCTTGCTGTTTGCTAAATTAAGCGGGACGGATATTTTTGCTTATGTGAATGTCTAAACACGCTGTTAACGTGACGGATATAAATCGAGTGATGGTTGTAGCTTGACTCAAATTTTATGAAAACGTTCAAATGACTGCCTTGAAGGTGGCTTCATGCGAATGCCCGATAAATGACACAGTAATAATAAGCAAAGGGAGAAATTACTAATGAATCAGTGTCGTATTAGGTGACTTAATAGTGTTTGGTGGATGAGGAGTTATATAGTTTTAAGTTCATAATGTGATTGTAGCTATCCCATTTATATTTGTGTGTTTAAAGGTATATTAATGTGCAAGTTTATGGTTTCATATGAAAATTAGTAATTGTAGGATTATACGCATGCATAGCCTATATCAAGTACTTAGCCTGTACATATATATATATATATATATATATATATATATATATATATATATATATATATATATATATATATATATATATATATTATATATATATATATATATATATATATATATATATATATATATATATATATAATATATTTTTTTTTTACTAAAAAAAAGTGATAGTTGATTTGTCAACCAAATCAACTATTAATGAGTTATTTAATTTAGCAATGTCTTAATTACTAAACTAGCTACACTAGTTTAGTAATTAAGGCATATGAGTCATATTTTATCTAAAAGGAAAACCATTATTGGGGTACTACTTGCTGTGTTTTTTTTGTCTGTTAACTTGGTCAGTAATTGTTTTGTCTTCCTCTCTGTCCTCGTCTGGTTCTCTGCAGGTGTACAACAACTACCCAGAGGATCTAGGGGCAGCTCTTTACAGAGAGCCGTTTGACTTCAACGCTGAGCCGCCTTGGGATCCTAGCTGATAGCGGACGAGTTCCTCACTGGACTCTTCCATGTTGGTACATTGATGCCTCTTATCAGAGCATACACAAATAGCATTGTCACCTACCTTTTTTTTTGTTGTTGTTTTACGCAGTGTATCTCAGTTGGAAGGCTACTTCTGTTCAGTTTCTGTATCTAAAAACTGTCCCACATAAATTGCAGAATGGCTATATTTAGATTCAAACCTCCTAGATGTATTTTTGGCTTTTTGTTGCAAAAAAAATCAATTGCACGTTTTTTTGTTGTTTTTTTTCCCCAGCTACAGACTTCCTAATTACATTTAAATATTCCCTTTTCTTCTTTAATATTTTGCTACAAAGACAATGAAGTACAAGTTGGCTTGTGTCAGCAGTAACTTCTAATGTAATATTTTCTGTTTAAAAATGTACTGGACAGACTATAAAATTGTCATTACAGGTCACAGTTAACAATAATCACCAACGTGCAACTTTATCGCAATATTTGGCAACTTTTCAAGAAAAACAATTATTATCGGCCAAAATCTTTCAGGCTTTTGAAAGATCAGTCAGTTGTTTAAGTTTTTTAATGGATTCATAGATAATGAAATTTATTTTAATAGCCTAAAAATCCAGTACAGGCATTTGTTATACCTATACTGCACTGTCTTTTCTGTTGATATTGTAGAAGAAAAGTAATAATAACAATAAAGGGAAACAAATACCAGTAATAAAGGGGGAAAATGAATCATTAATGAAGTTACTAATAGAGCTTTATGTTGCATTGATGTTTTGAAACATTCCCAGCAGATTTTGACTTTGTTTCCCTCCACAGTTTGCTGTGTAAATCTAGGACCCCAGGGGCTCGACGTGCAGCCACTGAAAACCACTCTTGACCAGCTCCATTCTTTATGCCTGTCGGATCAGAAGAGAAAGATCCAGAGGATGAAAGGCATCACAGATGAACCGCAGTATTCTGTCAGCTTACTGGATGGAGGCACCACCCTAAGTGATGTGATTAATAATCACATTGAAGAACAAACACTGGTGAGCGCTCTCCACCTTCACTGAACATGGCTTTGGAAAGTTTTTGCTCGATTCAGGGCCGAAACTGTGTTATAGTCCGTTGGTTACCGTTTCCAAACTTACCAAAGTGAACGTGAGCTGCCTGGTGCTTGGCCTGCCACCATAACAAATTTTGCTGGAATGATAACTGTTCCAGAGATTATTGGGATAAACGTTAATATTGTTGTTTTGAGACAGTTTGCAATTAATGTAATGACAGTGGCATAATAATGCAAGAAAATATTCTTGAAGATCAATAAGCTTTAAATTCTAGTGAAAGTCTAACGCTGGAACTGTTAAGTTATTTAAAAAATCCAAAATAAATGAACAAAAACAACAGAAAGAGCAAATAAAATGACTAATGAACTCTGTGTAAACAAAACCGTCCTTAAACAAAATGGCCATTTGCGAGCAAAGCAAACAGACTGAAGACCTTTTGGTAAAAAGAGAAAACGATAAATCACGCCAATGGAAATGATTGAGTGTGATAATACCTCACTTATCATGCAATTTAATTGATTTATTATTGCGACAGGCCTCGTTGGTACATCTTAATCTCATTCATATTTCTGCTCTCTCTCTTTGCAGTCTGAGAAGAGTGCTTTCTTTGTCGCTGACCTGGGAGTGATCATGAGGCAGCACATTCGCTGGCGAACTCACATGCCCCAAATTCGTCCTTACTATGCTGTCAAATGCAACAGCAGCCCGGCAGTGATTGAGGTTCTCGCTGCCCTGGGCTCCGGGTTCACGTGCTCCAACAAGGTAATGCTCACACCTTGTAGGAGTTTTGCTGTCTATCAGTTTGTCACGATGGGCGTGAAGTGTTTCATTGTAGCAGAGCATCAAGATGCCTGCATTGCTTCCTTCTCTGCTAATGTAACACAGGCCTGCTTTTGAATTCCAGTCTGAACTTGAGCTTGTGCAGAGCCACGGGATTCCCTCCGAAGACATCATCTACAGCGGTGTTTGCAAGCAAGTCTCCCACATAAAATACACGGCTAAAAATGGCATCGACCTCCTTGTGTGTGATAACGAAGCGGAGCTGCGCAAGATTTCTCGCTGCCACCCTAATGCCAAGTAAGTCAGTGCAGTATGTGTTTCCAGTCAGTGGACTGATGCACTTTGATCAGGAACTAGATGTGCTGTGTTCAGAATTTGTGGATGATTTCAGTCCCCAGTTTTGGTATTACATTATGTTATGTTATGTTACATTGATATCTTATTTACAGAGACCTAGTAATCCATTTTATCTTTAATTTTGGTTGTGTATGTTTTTTTTTATTATTCATTATATTATGTTGTTGTTTTATTTTTGATATTTAATTTTTTTTCCAGTTTCCATGTTAAGTGTTCAGTACAAACTTAAAGTTTATTAATCTTTGGAAGGCTGAATTCGCATTATTAGAACATTATTTTACAATATTGACAATGGCCTAAGTCATGTTTTTGTTTTTCTTTATTTTATGCCAAAACTGGTTTTGGTTTTTAAAAAAAAATAAAAAATCACGATTTTTCCAAATCTTTTCTTGCTAAAGATGATTTAGGAAAAAAATACACTGGACATTATTTTAGGAATGTGATTATATTGTACTTTAAATGGTCCTAAAACAACTTTATGGAAATAACTATTTGGACTATTTGTCATTTGAAAACTGTGTAGTTGTGATCACTGGGGTATTGTGTCTAGTCGGAGTAGCAATAGACTTCCTGTAGTTCATGCTAATTATCTCTTTAGCAGAGCGCTAACCAGGGTAAGTACAAGAATCCAGTTTGGTTCTGGTGTTAAAACACCTGACAGTAGTTCAGAATGTAATTGCGCCACCTTGAACACGGACATCCGATGTTATTTCTGTACCTACTGTGAAAGAAGCTGGAGATTTTGACCAAATTGTCGAGTGAATTTACCACATCAGTAACCGCTGCTCTTTCTGCCGTGCATCGACCCAGGCTGCTGCTGCAGGTGTCCACCGAGGCCTGTAACCCAGACGACGAGATGGGCATGACGTTCGGCTGCTCCCTCAAAGACTGCAGGCGCCTGCTGGAGAGCGCGAAGGAGCTCGGTGTGCAAGTTGTGGGAGTCAGGTGAGACGCACTGAAAATCATCCTGAACAAACACACTGAAGTGATTCAACAGCAGCCATTCATCCCTCAAAAAATAATATTCTGCAGTAAACCGAATAAAAGTGGACTTTGTGCGACTGTGAGGGGCGTCTTCTCCCTTTCAGGTCTCACATTTTCAGCACATGTGATGATGACCAGGTTTACAGTCATGCAATCTCTGATGCCCGCTGTATCTTTGACATGGGTGTAAGTACTGTAAATTTAAAAGTGAACTGGTTTTAGTTTCAGTTCCAGAGACATGTAAAACAGGTAATGTTTTTCTTTTGTCTCCTGCAGGAGGAGGTCGGTTTCAGCATGAACATCTTGGACATTGGAGGCGGATTCAGTGGCTCTGAGACTCAGCTGGAAATGGTCAGCTGTACTTGGTATTTGGTTACGCTTAGATTTACAGTTCCTAACTTTCTGTCATGTTTTTGTTTTTTTAGATTAACTGTGCTGTCATGTCCATGGTGGACCTTTACTTCCCATCTTCCACTGGAGTCTCCATTATTGCAGAACCCGGAAGCTTCTTTGTGTCCACTGCATTCACTCTTGCTGTTAACATCATTTCCAAAGCAGTGATGGCTCGTGACTGCCAGGACCAGAAACAAAGTAGGTGGAACGATGCTTTGTGTTTAAGATGAATAATTTAATTCATGTGTTTATGGGATTAATTAAAGCTTTCGGTCACCTTTTAGACTGTATATTTTGAAGTATTAAATAAACTCTACCTTCTTGAACAGGTGAGCTGTCTCCCAATGAAGAGCCAGAGTTCCAGTATTACATGAACGAGGGAGTGTATGGATCATTTTCAAGCAAGCTCTCAGAAACAGTGATTGCAACGCCATCTGTTCATAAGGTGAGTCTCAACATTCCGGACAAATCTGATCTCTTCCTTTGATTTCCAATGGTTTAACAATTCTGTTTGATGCCTTGTGGACAGAATGTGTCTCTGGACCTCCCAGTGTTCAGCAGCAGCTTGTGGGGTCCCTCTGGGGACGACCTGGACCAAGTAGTGGACCACTGCCTACTACCTGAGCTCAACACGGGGGACTGGCTGCTGTTTCCACAAGCCGGAGCCTACACTCTGGGTCAGCCTCTGTTCCCTTCCACTGACTCAACACCGCCCCCTGTCCACTATGTGATATCCTCAAGAGACTGGTGAGAATCTTTCTGATGTTTTTTTTTCTGCATTCAGAAGGAATCAGTTATTTTTATTTTTTCTTTACATGTTTGTTGCTTCCTTCTCTAGGGTAGAAATGCAGGATGCTGGTGTAACCAGTGAGACTACGATGAAGAACTTCTCCTGGATCCCATATTTCCTCGGCTCTTGGCAAACAGAAGCGGCTCTGTCTGTTCCAGCTTAGCAACCTGCCGACCAGGAAGGCTTTTGGGTTCTCCTACTGGTTTACGCTGCTATTGTCCTTCACCTTGACAAACTCATTAAGCCAGTTGTGCAGATATGTGTAAAAGCCCTGGGACCGGGTAGATCTAACCTTATCCTCACTCTGATGACATTACACCCTGAAAATCAAACAGTACATGTCAGTTAGTACGTAGCAGAATAATTTCAGAATTACTCAAGTATTTCATGTTATTAGCATCTTGTCGAATTGCAGTTTACTGAATTAGGTATATGTAGAATTGTTGTGATTATATATTTAACTGATGTATTTACTACTTCTGCTAGTGTTGCCAGTCTCAGTAAAGCATATGAGTGATTGAAACATTGCTCTGAAATAATTTCTTATTACACTTGTATTTATCATTTTTATTGTCTTGCATAATTTATTATATATGACGAGCTTAACTCCCCATGGGCTCATTCAAAACATAGTATTTTCAGTTATCTTTGGCGTCGCAGCGGCATCTGCTCCTTGCAGAAAACAGACTGTTTCGGCCCGGTGAGGTTCGGAAGCAAAAGTTTTAAGTGATGACCAGTTAGCTGGTGTGTTTGTGTTTTGCCAAAGTGCAGAGCGGCTTTCCGAAAAGGGCCAGCAGGTTATCATAGAGCCAGAGTATTAGACAGCATGTGCTGCAGATGGAACAGAGTAAGTGTTGATGGATAAGGAATCAGCTGCACCAGAAAGGGATATTTCAGTAACAAAACAGTACATTTGTAATTCTGTAAACTTCACAAGCTCTTATTTATACCAGACATATGTGGTGCAAGAATATTGCCAGAGTTTTTGACAATGCAAGGCTGCTTGCATTGCATGTGTCACATCTGTAAAGCTGTCTCTCAAATCTGTGTCTAAGAATAAAACTGGTAAGGCACTTGCCTTCTGTTAAGTTGCTGCTGTAGCTTGTAAAAATGAACATTAATAAACAGCTCATTGATGTGGCTGCGTGTTACTGGGTTTTGAATTTTTCTCAAAAGCAGGGCTGTCATGCATCGGTGTCTCTGGGCCCTGACCACCACTGGCAGGCAAGACGGGAGAAGTATCTTGCCCAAATAAACAACATGTGAGACAAATGGAGCAGGGTTTGAACCAGCAACCTTCCCTACTGGCTACAGGACAAACTATTATCATTACCTCAGAAACATGCAAACCCTTTACCTCAATGTTGTTGCAAAGTTTGCCTTGTAGTACTGTGTTCCTAACAAAAACTAAACATTGCACAAACATTGTTTAAAAATAATACATTTTATAAGGCACAAACACTTTGGTCAAATAAAAAAAAAAGATTGACAGAAAAACAAAAAGTTGCAGGAAAAAAAGTTCATGGAAGAGAGTTTGATTCCTCTCCTCCATACACACAGCGGTGCTTAACCTCTGTTGCACTTTTTAACTGGAAAAACATAAATATCTGCAAATTCAGCCTCAATAAGTTTTTGTTTGTTTTCGCAGTCTTTGGCCTTTCAGCAATTAGTGTCTCACGAGAGTGTTTGTAGAGGAGACTTTAACAGCAATGGATGCAGAGAGGTCTGCAGAGGGGCTGATCCCTAATGCCCAGAAGGATTTCTTTCTCGCCACAAAGTGTCGTCGAGCGTGTTTAGCCAGGTGGTCGCTGCGCATGAAGCGGCTGAGGCACATGGGACACGTAAACCTTTTCTCTCCGGTGTGTGTTCGACGATGGCGGGAAAGTTCATCCGAACGAGCAAATCGCCTCTCGCAGCCCTCCCACTTGCATTTGAAGGGTTTCTCACCTGTTGGGACAAAGACAAGAGGGGATTTGACTTTCACTGTTCTTGAATCATCAGCAAGATGGCACTTCTTGAGATTTTTCGTCTCTTACCTGTATGTGTCCTCATGTGGGCCTTGAGATGGGAGCTCTTGAAGTAAGTCTTGCCGCACTCCTCATGAGGGCAAACATGGCTGCGCACACGTGAAGACTCTCTTTGTAGAGCGGCGCTCCTTTGCTCCAGCGCGGCGCGCCCAGGACCGGGGGCAATAGGGGCAAACCTGGTGCCACCAGATGTCATGTGTGCTTGCTGAAGGTTCCAGACGGCAGGAACAGATGGTTGGGGAACAAGAAACACTACAGGGCCTTTTACCACCTGACCCTCTACTAACAGGATGTGTGGAGGGGAACCTGTTGGTATCAGTGGCGATCCAAGCTCCTGCTGTGAAGTGTGTGAGGTCGTGATTGCTAATGCAACAGACGAAGAGGTTGTGACACTGTTTTGCGGTCTCGCGGTGGATGTGGAGGACACGGGGACGATCTGGCTGAAGACTGGTACACGAGAAACGAGAGTGATTCCAGCCGGAGCTGAAGGGGCCGTGTTTGATCTGTCGTCTAGTTTTATCCCACTCATCTGGATCTGGCTGGGTTCAAAATGCGCTGATTCACTTTTGGAGGTTTTCTGTTTTGCAACAGTCTTATCAGAGTCTCTGTTAGTCCAGCTGTTAGAGGCGTCCACATTCGTTTTAGAGTCCTGCACAAGAGACGCCGAGGCTGTGACTTCTTGCAAGGGTTGATGAGTGCTACAGGAGCAGTGCTGGATATCCGCAGTGTGGCGGATCACGCTAGTGCACTGGTACTTCTGGGAAATGGCTGAATCCTCTGGAGAGTGATGCAGCTTAGGCAGTGACCCTGAAAGGGCGGCCTCACAGTGGGGTGGGCTGTCGGGTGGCGTCATGCACTGCAAGAAAGACAAAGAGTGGGACTAAGTTTTCAGTACTACTGCATGGTTTTCATTGTCTTCATTTGCAGGCCTCAAAGACACATCTCTTCACGGCTTCTTCCAGGACGGCCCAGTAAATAGTTTCATCCTTCTGCCTGTCAACTTTGACGATCTTCACTGACCCTCCCTATGAAACACCAACAGTATGACGCTGGTGCCACCCTGTTTAACTTTAGAGATAATTTGTTCATAATTTATCCACATTTGGAGGCCAAGAAACTTTTATTATCTGTTTCAGACAATCTTTACAACATTTCGCTGAGTCACTTATGGGCTTGTGGCAAGCTGGAAACGGGACCTCTAATGTGTTTCTATCAACACTGGATTCTTCTTACCGCCCTTCCATTAAGGTCCAGATTCATGGAGTGCTCCGCTAATAGTGTTAACAGATCTCCCCATCTGAGCTGTACCACTTCCTTCAGAGACACTTTGGCTTTCTTTCTCTAATCCTCTCCTTGATTCACAGAACTGCACAGTTATGCATGTTACACTTTTTGTTTTACATTTTGCTTGAGAAATTTTTCAATTTACAGATATGAACATTAAGGCCCTGAAGGTGTGAAGGTGTGAGGGATGGGGAGGCATGATTATACTTGGAAAAATGCTGAACACGACTCTCTGGAATGCTCAGAGAGTCGTGTTCAGCATTTGAACATCTTCTGGCGTTGCTTCTGGATATGTGCTAATTGGTGTTGGTCCGTCAAATGACAGCTGGCAAAGAAAACAAAGCAAACAATGTGACATTCACTGGTTCACTTACAAAAGACGACTCATGCATCGCAGAAGGACAGGGGGGCCCGGCGTCATCCTCCGAGCATTCTGAGGAGGGGGTGAGGGGTCTGGGCTGTTTGGGCCTGCAGTTCCTCATCTTCCAGTGCTCAGTCATGGAGATCAGAGCTTCCACGGCCCGCAGGTCACCTGCACCCATTGAAGAAGGCTGGAAATCAGAGAGGGTGTCCAACACCTCTCTTTGGTCCATTTCAACTTTCACTCTAGAGATCTGACAAGACAAAAACAAGAGAGAAGTGTTGAGAATTTGCACCAGGCTAATGCCTCACTGACAGTCATCCTGTGCAGGTTATTTAGTTTTCAGGTTTATTGATTCAGCTATTTCCAGGACATGGGGGAGGGAGCACGTGAAACCGGCATGATCAGCTGGTGTTCTTCACTCCCTCCCCTTTCACCTAGTTTCTTCTGGAAGCAGAGAGAGGTTACAAAACAACCAGACAACCCCTTTAGGCAGGGGTCTGGCACAGAGCACCAGAGCAGGCCATCCTTCTCCCTCCTGTCTGCCACAAGGATAAAAATGCATAGCAGGTTGCAAATAGAAAGCAATCTTGAATAGAAAGTAATCTATTCAAAGAAATGTTATGCAATATTTCTTTCTTCTTTTTTTTTAAGTGGAATTTAAAAAATCTTACTTACATCTATGGTGGATTGTTTTTTTTTTTTTGTTTTGTTTTTTTTTTGTAATTTTCCCAAGGTATCAGTCTTTAGGTTTCACCTTTAGGTCAGCCCTGTCGTCTGTGCGTGAATGTCTGAGTGCAGATTTTAATGCTGCCCGCTCTTCTCCTCTCGACCCGTTTCTCATTCATCGTCTCAAATGGAACGGGGGAGGAGCGAAGAGGGTTAAGGGGCGGGGCTCATCGCGGCGACCAATAGACCGCATAGGTGTGCTGAGGTGCCGGCCAATCGGAGGAGATCTCGGTGCGTGATCCGAGGCTGATGGGGACGTGGAGGCCGCATGGTACACAACACCTTTGACATGTGGGAACGGCAACGCAACACTCACTCTCTCATTCTTTCTCCCTCACACACACACACACACACACACACACACACACACACACACACACACACACACACACACACACACACACACACACACACACTCGCTCTGTCTGTCTTGGAATTACTCTCCTGATTCTCTGTGGATGCAGAAACATTTTTCCATCGCTCATTTGAAATGAAGATCTTATTTTATTTTGTAAGATAATAGATATTAGCCCCCTCACCCCAAAAAATATTATTCCACCAAACACTTCAGTGACTCCCATTTGACTCGCTCTCAACCGAAACAAAAAAAAACTCATGCAAGAGCAAAATATGAAGATCAATCACATTAGTGATTTTTAGTAGTTTAAACAACATTAAGATACAAATCTTAGATATTTCTTGTGTTTTGAGTGTTTTTGTGCCTTGTTTTGTGACAGAATATCACTTCATCACTTTCTGAACCCTCTTCATTGCCTTCAGAACACATTAGTACCAGATTCAATAATGGACTCAAAAAGGTGCTGGAAACATAGAATGTTTTTCTCCATGTTGACATATTGCAGTTGCTGGAGATATCACCGACGTAAATATCACGTTCCTGCAAATATCCACATTACACATCTGCTCTATTGAATTGAGACCTGGAGACAGTGGAAGTCATGTTCATAAAGCAAGATTAAGACGATTCGAGGTCTCTGACATGGTGCATTGTCCTGCTGGTAGTAGCCATCAGAAGATGAAATCTTAATGCTGGAAAGTTTCGGGTTTTTTTTAATTTTTTTCTTGTGATCCAAATCAAGTTATTCAGTAACTTGTGCTTTGAAAGAAAACAGTTAAAGTGGTTCAGGCATCTGATTAAGTAGCCTCAAAAGGGGCCTCCCTTTAGATGGGTGAGCAGATGAACATTAAATAATATGCAGTAGATTAACTCAAGGCTGGTGCCTTTTCTTTAAAACGGACGCCAACAACTCTTTCGGGGGTAAAGAAGACGGGCCAGCTTGAATAGCAGTCAACCTCTGGTCTCTTCTGTGCAAACAAAAGCTCAGAACAGCTTTTATTCGCTTGTTTATTGCACCAAACACGGAAGCTGCAACAACTCCCCTTTAAATAGTAGAATCTCTGCAAAAAAAAAAGCATGAACCTCATGCTGAAAATAAATACAAAGCTGTTTGAATTCATTTATTGATACGAAAGTGTGTGAGTTGCCGGTTTTTAATAATGAACAGAAATCTAGTCTGTAGAGGGGGTGAAAGAGTTCAGCCGACAGAAGATGGCATCAGGCAACTCTGTGGATTAGGTGAGTCTCAGCTGTCTGGATCTTCCTGCACAGCACACAGAGCCGGAACAAAAGCCTGGCTGTGGCCACACAAAGGACAAATACACACACAGACAGAGAGTGCCATTGACTGTCTCTGGCACGGTGGGATGTTCCTAAAAAGCATATCTGCTGGAAAAGAATAAAATCTGGAGGTGCATTTAGTAGGCTGAACTCCTACTAAATGCAGGAGTTGATCCTGCATTTAGTATTTCATAACTGAAAATTCGAAACATATTGGTAACAGTTTCAAAGTACCTACGATAACATGTGCACTCTGTTCTGCCTGCAAAAGTCAAACAATTTCAGCAGTTTTCAAAAATAAGTAAAATTGTCAAAACCTCAAGCGACGTGTGTTCGCAAAATCTTCTGGTGAGTTCCTCCGCATCAACCAAATTTTAAAACTCCCTAAACGTTCAGAAAAAAAATGTGGTTGGTCGAGGAGGTGAACCAAACGCAGAGGCTACGGACCTCAAAGTGGATGTACTGCATGTCTTTACCTTCTCTCTCTACCCTATTGCCTGTTCAGAGAGGTAGTCAGATGAGCCAGAGAAACCTTTGGAGTAGTAATATGACTGTATGATTGTTAGCACCTGCTAACTAAAATGTTAGTTTCAACAATATCAAAACACTAATCATGAACATCAGCTATGCTAATGCCGAGGCACTACACCAACACAGTATTTAATGAAAGCTATGCTAACGTGCTAACTTCATTTCAAATGATATCTGCCTTTGGTACTTTACCCATAGACCAACAGTTGAATTTTGACTAATTTACATGTTCTCTAATACACTTAGTTAACTGCATGTACGTTTATATCAGGTTATCTTATGTGAGTGTTCTATTTTGTTTAAAATAAAGTCATTTGCAGGTAAAAGAGAGGCAACGGAACTGCGCTTTGAAAGTTAGCAACAGCGCTAAGCCAGAAATTAGCTCCACTGTTAGCACATTAGCAAATTAGCGGGAAGTGTGCCCACCTTGGGGAGCAAGTGAGCTAGCATTTTTCCTGGAAAGAACTGGGAGACCCCCGTTTATCCTCTGGGGGCGCAATGGCTGACTTGTCTCAAACTCCCGCGTGTGAAAAACATCGTCACATTTCATGCCTTATTTACTGCTTGAGGCTGATTCTGTGAAGTTGATCCAGGAGGTTAAGTTGACCTGGGTGCACTGGAAGACGCACAGTTTTCTATTAGTTGTCCGTTTCCAAGGCCTTCATTATATTTCTCCGCCAGCAGAGACAAGTTATTTTAAACTCTTCTTCTCTAGCTAATTATCGTGTTACTCCTGCTGGTTAAGCAGCAATTTCCTGGTAGTCCCCAGACTGACAGCAGCTGGTGTGATGTTTTAACCTAATCTTTGTTTGAATTCAATTGTATTTTAAGCTTCGCCGTCGTTGAATTAGAAGTCTCGTCCAGGGATTTGAATATTTCCTCAAAGCGGCTCAAAGGTCACTCCGATGGCAGCTGAATTTCCTGGCTCTATCTCTTTGTATCCATATTTAACATCACCACAGGTCATCTGATAACCCACTGCCCAGGCAGCTAAAAATAGGACTAGATTTTAATAAAGTTTGTTTGACTTTCCTGTTAAAAAAAGGCTACAGGCTTTCACTCATGGGACGTTGACCTGATATCTCTAACCTTTGCACTAAACGCCGAACAAAAAGGAAGAAAAATGCAGACCTTAAATGGTTACATGACATGTGGAGCGTCCATGCTTACAAAGACAAAGATTAAATCATTTGAATGTAGGTTTTCCACATCTCCCTTTAATTCCACTTGGATTTTTGCTCCATCCAATCATTAGGATTTTTGCTCAATAATGTTACATCACCAAACAATTAAACAAGAGGACATAAAAACGACAATGATCACATTTCCAATATGTTTCAAACAGAAAGCTGTAACTGAAAATATGCACTTTGTACAATCTGATTTTCTTAGTTTCACACAATACTCTACTTGGCATTTGTTCAGCATTAGGTCATGAATACTAAAAAGGCATGCTGTATTGGAGAATGTTGGAGATTAAAAATAAAACACAACTTCCCCCCTATTTCTGCTTCTGATTGTCTCTTCTCCAGCAAGAAAGTCTCTCATTTAAATAAAATCCCCTCAGGACGTTTTGCCATCAGCGGTTCATTTTAAAGACCCGGTATTTGACAACTGTTATTCACCATTTGCCTCACGTGTCTCACATGGGGCAGTGCATGAAAGAAATAGCTGCCATTTCTGGCACCAATTTTTATTCCATGGAAGAAGGTAAACAGTGCCACCTAGTGGTAAAATATATATAAAACCCAGTATGAATTGTCCATATGACAAAGTGGACTTTTTAAAATAAAGGTAAGAATATAACACAAATATCTTCCTGGAGATATATTCATTTGAAAATATAAATATATAAATCTGTGTAACTCAAACCACTTCCATTCATAAAGGAGTGCCCTAATGTACAAGCTACTTTTGTACTGCAAATTCTTTTTTCTTTTTTTTTTTTTTTTTTTTGAGGTCCAGTAAAAATGTCCTTGTTTCACTATGTCCTCTATATATTTAGTGCATTCTCTGTTTTGATTCTAGCTTTTTTTTATTGACGTGGATGACTTCTCAAATACAGCTCAGTCAAATTTTTGGGTTTATTAGAGCACAACATGTACCTTTACAGCTCTCTCTGAATTAACTCCAACAGAACAAAAAAACAGTTGGAGTTTTAGTTCTTTTTTAATTACTGTTTTTGTTCTGAACAGTTCTGTATTTTCACAGACCCTGCGTTGACCTGGAGATGCCCAGGCGTTTTTGTTTTGTTTCTTTGAAATGAATGTGACCCTGGGTGAGCCACTGCTCCACCTTGTCATAATTTCACAAAGAAAAAAATGTGTTTTGTAGAACCTGTCTTTGGTGTAGAAACAAATACAGATGTTTTTTTTTGAAGTGTGATGTTTTTGTCAACACTTCCTTCAATCTATGTTGGACATGAGTGACACAAAGAAAATGAGATCTCCAAACTGGGTTTGGTTCACAGTTGAATAATCTAGTATAGATTTGACCAATCATGAAAAGTACAACAAAACTAGTTTGTGAACAAATACTCTAGAAGTGAGTTGCAGTTTAGAGAACTTTTTAAAACGACTGGTAACTTGTACCACTCTTTGGCTGTATGACACCCTGTGTGGGAAGCCATACCCGCCATATCAAAAACTATGAATGTCTAAATGTGTTGTTGGGAAATCTGCGGTAGATATTTCACTGTTCTTATTCAGTGACTCTTTTTAAATGAAAGTGTTCTACTCTAATAATACAGATTTATGATAAATCCAGTAGGGCTTCTGTTGGCATTTTCAGAAAGTATCAACAGTTTGCCATTTAACTCAGTTGAATCAATTGAGTTAACATGCTTTTAGAATATGCACTGACTACATTTCTAAGGTTCCATGTTTTTTTTAAGGGTTTACAGTGAATTGACAGGACAGTGGATAATGAGAGAAGGGGAAAGGCAGGCGGTAGGGGTCACCAGGTCAGGAATTGAACCTGCGACAGCCGTATCGATGACTAAGGCCTCCATATGTGGGTGAACCCCTGGACCAAAACAGCAACTCCATGTTTCATGTATTAATATAAGACACTTAATCCTAGAAACACAATTGCAGTATTGGGCAAAGGTAACCTGCTGTTGCAAATTGCTGCAACTTCTGCTATTTTATTCAATTTAGTTACATGTAAAACATTTTCTGAGCTGCACTGAATTAAAATGACTGAATTTAAAAGAGATCAAAATGAGGGTACCGTGCATCTTTTTTTTATATAATGGAACCCAGGCTCCTTGTCCTTTTCCCCATGTAGATCTAGAATTTTAGGAGGCGTTTCATTTTCTCTCTTTGCTAAAAACTTTCATTTTTAGTTTGTTTACTGTCGATAGGGTTGTCCTATTGAGAAGAGAGGCGTCTTTTGAAGGATAGACTTAGTCAAGATAGCAGCAAATCCAACAATCACACAAAAAAAGTAGAAAATTATATAGTTGCCATAGAAACATGTGTGGTTTGTCAGCACTCCAGAGGTCTTTGGCAGGTCTTTAAATTTAAAGACCCAATTTAGGAGGAAGCTAGAATTAAACCCACAACTTTCAGACTGCAAGTTGTGGATTTGACTTACAATCTCTTTCCACTCAGAGATGTTGTCATAATTATATTGCGATTGTATTGTTGCCCTTATAAGATTTTCACGATCTATTAAGAGACTTAAGAGTATATTCTTTATGCCGCCTCATAGTTACTTTTCAACCATATTTTTTTTTAGATAACTCTAAAGCTGAAAAGACCTGAATTAATTAGGATAGTAATCTGATCTTGAATTGAAAAGTTCAAACACTGTTGTCCGTTTTCAAAATAAATAAATTAAAAAACAACAAGAGCTTTTTCTTGTACCGTTTTATGGGTATCTGAGTGATGGAGACCAGGGGTTCCATCCCTAATAAATGACGATTGATATGATATTATGTTGAATGTATTTACAGACCAAATGCATTTTGTTTCAGTTCTTTATTTCAGTTGCACTGTGACATTCAGTTGAACACTGGTTTTGGGTAGGGAGGCTGGCCAAATTTCCTGATCCGCAGGAATGTGGGGGGAAAATGTCAGTTCCTGATTCCTACTGGTTTAATTTGAATTTGCTAATTGTTTGAGTCTTACCTTTCGGGTATGTCTCCTCAGCAGGTTGGAGCAGTTTGGGAGACAAAGGCTCCAGGTGCTGCTCAATGGCCCCTGGTGCATACCATTTTCAAGTCAGTGGGGTAGTGCTCTGAGGTGTTAAGTCAAATTTATTCTTTGGTTGATCTTAGGTTGGTCCTAATCATTTGCATGCATGCAAATATTTATCGGTACATTTTATTGTTTTGTGTTAGGTTTGTGCATATAATTATTTCTTTTGTCTTGTCACCCCATTTACCTGGTGTGACTGTTGGAATTGCCCAAAGTATAAAAGCCAGATTCTTTGCCTCTCTGCAACTTCAAATAAATCCATCTTGACTGCATTTTGTTGCCTTGCCTCCTTTTCTGAATGCAGAGGCTCAAAACCATTGTAGGAGTAGGGCAGCAAGTTACAGTATCAGTATCAGTAGCATAAAAATGAAAAAGCCGAGTACAAGTCCTCCGTCGGTTTACTCACACAGAGAATTAAAACACCAGTGGGCCGAGACATGAGCTTTGTTTTATCCCTCCATGCACTTGCAGAACCTGAGGTAGAACCATCTACCTGAATTGCCTAGGTCAGGGGGAGGAAACTCCAGGCCTCGAGAGCCGGTCTCCTGCAACTTTTAGATGTGTTTCTACTTCAACACACCTGATTTGTGCTGATATTATCTATTAAGAAACTGTAACTGCTCGGGTTATGTGTGATGCTTTTCTAAATTTTTGTCAAGTATGTAGTTTTTTTTTCAACCTTAATGGAGAAAACTATAAAAAAGGAAGCAAGCGTTATATTAAAAAGCCTTAAAATAATCAGTTTGCAAACTACTACCACTATACTAATGTTTACAACAAATGTTCATTGTAGTCTCTTCGATAGACTGTATGGATATTGTCTTTATTCTGCTGTTCTGTCTTTTCAAGAGAGAAATTATATATATATATATATATATATATATATATATATATATATATATATATATATATATATATATATATATATATATACAGTGGGCTGTTCAAAGACAGCTGCCCACTGTCCACTGTCTTTGAACTTCTGTCTTTTATTTTGTTTTGTTTTTTAGTTTAGCCCTTACATACCATCGAGAACTAAATGCACGAGAACTAAGACGGAGTATATGCCTTGGTTAGAACCGACACGTTGAAGCTCGATGGTGTTCCTTTCTGCAAAATTGCTCCTGTGGCAATTTTCGAGGCTCCTCCGATCCAATTGAACACATTTCCTGTTTGTGCTGGAGCTCGGAGCAGCGGAGCGGCTGCATGTGCACTTATCAACACTAACAGAAGAAGCTCGCTAGAGTTAAGATGGCGGCATGTGGGTGAGGAGGCAGGGATCCAAACTCTTGGGGTTTTTCTTTTCGCAATTAAACGATTCCCGTGAACGCACATGCGTACGGCATTTGAAGGAATAACAGTTTCCACACCGTTCACGCATCTGTGTGAGGATTTTGGACCGACTCCATGACATCTATTCACTTCGTTGTTCACCCGTTGCCGGGGACCGAGGATCAGCTCAATGACAGGTATTTTGTTGCAGTACGCGAACAAGAACAAATGAAGTCGCTATTTATGGGCTGGTTGCGTTAAAGTGCGCTCTAGGTTGTGTTCACCGCCGACGTGGAGACTGTCATGTGTTTGCTTTTGGGTTTTAGCGATTAAAACGTGAGCCCTTTGGGATGATAGAAGGCCCGGCATTTTGAGCAGTCCTCGTTAGCTAGCTGCTAACTGTGAAACGCTAGCAGGACGTTTCTTGGTTCTTTGGACGGATTGGCTCGCACTCAAAGTTGAGATAGACAATGCGGGTTGGGGGATGGGGGCAAGAGGGGGGGAAATGTTGGACTTTTAACACAACCATTTTTAAAATGTCCACCCTTTTGGCATAAATTGCGTGTATCCACTCGGGGCATGGGTATTAATTTGTTTTGTAGGCGTTCGGAGGATTATTATGATCAATGAAGCAGCTAACGCCTGCTAACTGTTAGTTAGCCACGAATGCTAGCTGGCTCGGTTTTCTCAGCCACGCGCGTAACAAAGGCAAATATTCTTACTTCAGAGTTTTAGGTTCATCATTTTTTTATTTCCTAATCTCGTAACGTAGTTACACATTTCCTCACTAATATTTGAGGAAAAATGACTCCATCTTTTGTTGCTAACGTTGCGCACTGAGATGCATATCTATAATCTGCGGCGAAGCAGAGCTAGCAACATTACATTTACATGAATCTTGTTATCGTCTTTATAACGGTGGAGAGCCCAGGGTTTCAAACTGCTTATTTTTTTTTATTTTATATATATCCGAGCACTCAATCAAGTCAAATTTTTTTTATACTAGCTTCATTTTAAAGGCAAAGTTCCTCAATAACACGGTGCTGTTACATATTCTGTCCTCTTGATTCTTACTAGTGTATTTTTACATTCGTAAACAAGAAGAAGTCATTAATCGATAGTATTTGCGTTAAAGCGAGCCTAGAATGTGGGTGAACTCTGAGTAGTTCGACTCAACATGTGATTTATGTTGGATCTATTTATACTATCCTTCGAGATCGAACTGATTAATGAGCTGTTCCACTTAGAGACAAAGAGGTGAGAAGTCAGGCTTTTGCTTTTTCTTTTTTTTTTAACACATTGACCTTGAGATTAAAGGCTACATTAAAGCAGAGTTTAGGATTTTAACTGGGCTTCAGTCTGACATGAAAGATCAGTTTACTCTGCAGGTGAGAACAGCCACAGAAGTGTATTGGTGACATGGACCACTGGTTTCCTAAAGAGGGCATGGCAGTTCCATCCTGCCTGTCTGTCACCATGTGCTGTTGAGAGATCATCCCCCCCTCACCCTTCCAGTCTCTCTCATAGCTATCACTGAACTTCCGGTTGTCAAATCAAGTAGGTGGGCCTGCATCTGAAATAAGAAGGGATTGGTCCAGTTGAGCCGTTTGCTGTAAACATCTGGTCCGACCTCCTCCACTAGATGTCTTTTTTTTTTTTGACGCGCTGCTGCTTTGTTTTTAGTGTCACTGTTGCAGAAGGTGGAGAAGTGTAATCATGACATCTCGATTGCAGAAGACTGCGCGGACGCACCGTTCGGTGGGGTTCCTGCCCTGACTGCCTTCACGTTTTATAGATTTTAATGACATGGGCGCTGCAGCTTGCTATAGGAAATTTTCCACCAATCCGGTTCCAGCGTGTACCAAGTTGGAGGTTCTCCACCGGGCCGGAGGAAAGAAGCTGTTTTCATGAGGGGGAACCAATCAAAACTCCAGAGTTTGTGTTGCATTCCCAATCTGAAAACATAAAAACAGTTCAACGAGAATAAAATGTGAGATTGGTGTCAGGATAAAAGAAGCAGACTGTCTCTGCTTCTTCTCTCATCTCAAAAAAGAAAAAAAAGTCACTCATCCTGAGGTTTTAAGTAGGTCAGTTCGCCACTGCGCTCGCAGCTGATTTATTTTCCACTGAATTTATAAACGTTATTTCTGACTCGGTTCTCTTCAGACTGGTGTTATTTATTTATTTTTTTAATTCTACCAGGTGGTTTCAATAAATACTGCTTCATAAGCTGTGTTTAAATCCTATCTTCCAACTTCTGGTGTGGATGAGAGGTCAGCTGATCAGGATTAAGAGGCATTCACAAGCATCTCTGGTCATATAAATCGGTGTTAATAGATGAAGTTGGCAGGATCGTAGCGTCTATTTGCAGAATTTGAAAATAAATGACCGGTAATCTCATTTTTTTCCTCGCTCTCTTCTAGAGTCACAATCCCACAAAAAAATAAATAAAATCCTTCTCTAATAATGAAACACCGTTACTGAGAAGAAAGCTTCGAAATCACAATTTCTTATTTGTCATTGTGTCAGAAATGTACAAAATATAAACTCTGGAAGGTAGTAGGGACACACAAAAAAAAAAGAAAAGAAAGAAGTTGCAGCCAGACTTGCTGCTGTGCGCCTGAACAGTTCACAATAATTGCTATTGATTATATTATAAAACAAACGCTGCTGCTTTAGTTGATGACCTCGTCAAACTGGTTTGTGAAAATATAGCTGGGGCTGTTTTGGGGGCTTTTCAGAGTTTACTGAAAAACTCTGATAATCACATTGTACAAATAATTTAAAAAATTGTCTTTTTCCATTCTGTACAGTTAATGTGTCATTTACAGAATGAGCGACTGGGGCCATTCACTCCTTTTAATAATTTTATTTTACTTATGGCATAAGAAATGAATACCAACACAGCGCTTGTAATTTTAAAACATAAATCTGCATTTAATTTTCTGCATACTGAATTAATTTTGAGTAACTTTCTTCAAAAACCTGCTTCCCGCACGACTGAAGCATTGCAACATTTGTGTGGGTTCATTTAAAAGAAGTGCAAGTTTACAAGTAAAAATGGAGGAATACAAATTCTGCCTTTCATTGAAGGAAATGTTTTAGTGTCTGAGATCACTGGCTGAATAAAGCTACCTTACAGGAAGATTAGAAGTATTGTTGTGACTCACCTGAAAAAACTGGTCAAACATTTGGGGGGAATGTTAAAAAAATCAACAACAAAAAATCCATCTAATGCTGGTTATGTGTGGAGCACATCATTTCCTTAATACTCTTAGATTCCAAATGACCCTAAACAGATCAACACTTGTTGGTACTTCAATTGAAACGTTTTGAAACAAGATGTTGTGACGTTATCGAAGTTGGAGGTCTTGATGACCCTGCGTTTACATTTCTGTTTTCTACGTTCTGGAACATTGTGGCTAAGAAATAAAAGATGTCTGCTCTCTTATTGCCATGACGATGCATCAGCATTCTAATAGTTTTGGGTTTTTCATCACACTGGTCAACAGCCCAAAAAATTGTGTGGGGTTTTTCAACTATTAGAGTTTTGATGTGCTGAATCCAAAACTTGCATTGGTTTTGCTCAGTTGGGTCAACTTTCTGAACTTTGGATGCAACATGAGCATCAAAGTGTATGACTTGTTTCCACATATGAATCGGTTTCCTGAAAATTTGGGATTAATAAGTGATGAGGAGGAGGAGAGATTCAAGTTTGTAACATTTAATTAACAAAACTTTGTGAGAAAACAAAATTTTTTTCTCCTAAAATCTTTTTTGGACGGGAGATATTCACGGAAATGAACTGATAATGCCAAAAAATGTCATCAATTTAGTCAGAAGATTGGATTTCTCTAAATCAAATTAGAATAAAAACCTGACCTGATTGAGAAAAATGGACGTAAGTTTTGGATTCAACGCTGCAAAATAGTCCGAGTTCAGTTGAAAAAAAAAGACAACTTCCAAAAGAGATTCTTTTGTCACCCAGTGTTACAGTTTAGTTTTATTTAGTTACATCTACAACTTCAGTATGTTTTAGCTCGTTTTAGAAATGGACAATGTAGTTCCAGTCACTTCTAGTTTTCCCCCTTTAATTATTGTTTTTATTTATTTTATTTTTAACAACACACGTTTTCTCAGTTTCCGTTGTCTCGTTCCTCGCCACAGATAATGTAGGAAGTTAGGACTGCTCAGGGTGTGTTGAATGTTGGCTAATATACTCCACTTGTAATGAACATGAATTTTTCATGCTAATGTAATATTTAGCCAGTTGGACAGTCTCACCGCAGCAGATGCTCACACCGGAGTCTTAACGACATTTCCTGAAATGTTAAAAGGTCACAGAGTGATGGAAGCTCAGACGAGAACAAGAGGAAATGAAAACAGACTTGTATAGCAACTGATACTGCAATATTTACCAATATGATCCCCACTGGAAGATTTTCTAATATCACTCAACCCGACATGCTAGGGAGTCTCAAATGAAACAGAAAATGTTGGCTTTTCATATTTGCTTTGGGGTGGGGTCACCTGACGTAAAAATTCCTCGACAGATTTGACTCGGTTTGGTTTGCACTTTGGTAGGATCTGCATGTTTAGCCGTTACATTTTGTATTTTTATCCCTCCGCACCAGAAACTCGAATCCAACCTGTGAAAAGCCGATATGTACCTCGTGTTTGTCACTTTGGAGGAAGTGAGTGAACTCAGCTGTTCTCTGAAGGCGGCTTCATGCAGAGCTGCAACAAGCACAAGTCACCTCAACCTCAGAGTGAAAGGAAAGGACGGTCAAAACCAGGGAACCTGTTGAGTCTTTATAGAAACGGGTCGTTATGTTTTCCAAGAATCATTTTCCTTGGCAATTTTAGTTGTTAGCTTCTCTTAGAAAACACTAAAAATTGTGATATAGAAACTTTTTGTCATTTCTGTCTGTTTTCTGAAAGAAAAACATAACACAGCATCATAATCTGGCGCTGTAATGTGAATCCTGTGTTCGTGCTAGATGGGTCAGACATAACAAATTTCACTGGGTGATAAATTGTCCCACAAGTTATTGCTGTAAATGATAATGTTGTTTGGAGACCATTTCCAAGTAATGTAATAGTAATGGCATAATAATGGAAGAAAACTGTCCCAAAATTCAATAAGCTTTAAATTCTAATGAAGATTTAACACTGGCACTGGAAGACGTTGCAATAAATAAACAAAAGGACAAATAAAATGAATCTTGAAGTTTCTGAAAACGCAATCGTCCTTCGTAAAAACGGGCCAGTTGAGACCCAAAAACTTTTCAAGACTTTCATCATCCAGGTTTTGGTACAAAAAGAGAAAACCAATAAAACCCTGCAAATGGAAAGTATTGAGCTCGTTTTAATTAATCATACAATTAATTGATTCATTGCTTATTTCGACAGGCTAGAACTTTTGTTTTATGAGTGTTTTGGGAATGTTGAAGTTCCCATGATGAAATCAGTTGTATTTTGCCAAAAAATTTCATACAGCGCTTTTCATAATTATATTTCTGTTACTCTCTTTAGCATTTGTATCTTGTTGAACTTGAGCTGAGTTGATGTGGGCACCCATCCACCATGGCAATCACTCAGAGTAATTGCTAAATTTGGATTTCAGCTGCTAGTGATGACAGTAATAATAATAGTTAATAAAAAAAAGTGGATTTTATACATATTTATATTTTTTGCTTTTTAAGCATCACAAGTGTGCTCCTATTTGATAAAGTCAGCTGTCTGAGGTACACGTCCACCTGTTTTGAAGGCTGAACCCCGGACAATTGTTTGTTGCTTTTCAAATTAGGTGAAACTAAAGATGGCGGCTTAAAAACCGTTTCTTCCAGGTTTTTAAGCCTGGAAAAAAATTATCTGGGAAACGATCAAAATTATAACAGCATGACCAGAAAAAACAAAAACAAAGAAAAACAAATGTCTTGTGTGGGAATACTTCAAATTTCAAGATAAATTTACAGTTATTGTTTAAAGACTAGAATGATTGGGAAAAAGCTTATATGCACCATTGTCACCAGGGTAGTTCTGCCTGAACGTGTGTGTGTGTGTGTGTGTGTGTGTGTGTGTGTGTGTGTGTGTGTGTGTGTGTGTGTGTTTATATGTATATAAAATGTCAAGAGATTTTCTTCAAGTACCTTGTAGATGCTACATATTTCCATACGGAATTTCGAGGTGAAAAAGAAATCGAGAGAGAAGTTATAAACTCCTCAAAAAACATTCCTCAAAATCCGCGTGCGCTGGTAAGGGTAAACATTCCAGGGCAAGAATGTCTGAACGTTAATAAAAGCAAAGAGTGAAGCAGTCGCTCCTTTTACATACTTGATCTTCAAAATGATGTTATTGTAGTGTGTCCTTTTAATACTCTATTTATATATTGTCTCTGTCATAGAAAATGGTTTATTTTTACTGGTCCTTTGCTTCTCTGGAGCTTTGCAGTTTTATTTAAGAAGAGAGATCGAGGTACTTTCAATTTATTAGGGGATAATGAGTGTGAGAGCTGCTAAAAGTCTTCATGAATCTCCTAACAACTCTCTGGACAATTTGAAGTTCATGAAGCTGACAGGAAGTGTAAAACAAAAACAAAAGAAAGTGGGGGGGTGTATTTATCAGGTGGTAAAGAAAGCCGTGGCTTGTTATCCTGGCAGAATGGAGTGGGTTTAACTGCAGAAAGAAGAGCAGCTATTGGCTTCCAGTTCTTTAATAATCACATAAACATGTCAGCTGAACCCTTAGTCAGCCTGCAGCTGGTAAAACAATGTAACAGATCAGGATATGACTAAAGGTTGCACACATTTGCCGAACTCCGAGGAAGGACGCCTCCTTTTTTTTTGTTGTCTCACTTATTTTCTGAACATTTTTATTATTTTGTCTTTTTTTAGTTGTTTGCTTTATGTTGATATATTTTATTTATTCTTCCAGGCTTCGGGAAGTCTCAGAGAAACTCAATAAATACAGCTACAACAGGTGAGTTGAGTCAAATTTCAATTTAGAAATGCAAAGATCTGATAATATCTGTCTGTTAACTCTAATTCTATGTTTTGTGCTCTGAGCGCCGTCACGTTTTATTAATTATTACAATATATGTAGAATTTCTAATTACACTTTGTAAACCATTTAAAAGGTTTGTTGCAGTTTTTTTTTCAAGTTTGACCAAAGTGACCAACCTTTTGTTTTTGTTAGTTCCATTATTATCTTTTTATTTTTACCTGTTATGCTTCTAATCACACTGACTGCTCAAATTAAAGTTGTATTTTTTTCCCATGTTTGACAAAGGTGAAACTATTTGGTGTATTTCAGTTTACTGTAATGGTACAGAGTACAAAACTTGATTCAGTACCATTTGAAACCATTTTTTATTGATGTTTTTTTATTTATTTATTTTTACTGAATTACAAATTTGTCATTGTAAATGTATGTAATTCAGTACATTTATGTTTGTTTCTTTTTTTTTTGTCTTTTAAAGATTCGCTTTAAATTAATTCAGCTGTTTTTCTGCATGAGATCGGTTTCTGCCAATACTAAACCTTAAATATCGGTATCGGAAATGAAAAAGCGGATTGATACATCCCTATTTAAACTGATACTACTTGCTTACTTTAAATAGTTTTGGATAGGGAACATTATTCTTCTGATTCTTGATTGTTTTTCTTGTTCTTTGCAGTCATCCACATCTTAGTTTGCTGGAGCAGGCCACCCTAAAGCAGTGTGTTGTTGGTCCGAACCACGCTGGGTTTCTCCTGGAGGTAAGCCTTGAAGGCAGACTTCCCATTGGCATTTGGCAAATATTTGGATTGCGGTTTCAATTGAGCTTTGCAAATACGTTTCAGTAACATCTTGTTCACCAGTTAGACTAGAAGAAGACTATTTAAATGCCTTCTGCATGAGATGCAGTAAATGCTTGATAAATGTCAGTAAATGTTTTAAATGAGTGACCTTTACAGCTTTAAGTGTGCAGCACTGAGAGTCCTGAATGTGCTTTAGGATGGACGGGTTTGCAGAATCAGCTTTGCTGTTCAGCCCGATCGCCTGGAGCTCAGCAAACCAGATGGCGGCGATGGGTGAGAGACTTTGTTAGGCTCTATTCTGGAGACAATTATAAAGATTATAACTTCATGTTTCTTCAATATGTTTATTAGTTTCTGTTGTAGAATTAAACCTTTTTGCTAGGATGATTTCCATTTATGTTAAAGCTATCTGTTAGCATCTTTTTAAACAATGTTAAGCTTTTCTATTTGTGCACTGAAAAAACAAGGTTATATTTCAACCGTTTATGGACTCAACTTCGGCTTCTACCTGAGTGTTTTTTATTTTGAAATATTTTCTTCTCTTGAAGCTTTTGAATTATTGTTGGGGTTTTTTGCTAGCTGCTGCCTTTTGGGTTGACTGGTTATGCATTTGGCTGAATGTCTGCTACTGATGTCTGGCCAACAGAATATTTATTGGTTATTTCTTTTGAATTAGTTGGTTTTAAACTGGCGCAGCCTTTCTGTGTTGCATGTTTGTGGTATTGTGGAAAAAGGGGAAGGACAAAATATGACTGGGTGTCTTTGGCAGGTTGGCCTGCCTGATTTCTTCTGTAATTTAATATCTTTTAAAAAAAATTTCATAAATGCAGTCAGGGTCTTAAAATCTAGTACAAAAGTGCTTTTTCTCTGTATAGTTTGATTCTTTACTCATAATCTATAGATTGTCAGGTAGTTTTTAAGAAAAAATCTTTTTGTTTAATTAACAATTTAGTCTCTAGTCTACTACAAAGCTAAATGTAGAGCAGTAATTTTTTTAGAGCAAACGATTGAAGCAGATTATGATCCATCATAAAATAGGAGAAAGCAGTCGCAGCCCCAAAACCCAAGAACTTTTTACAAAAGAGAAGTCTTGAAAGAGGAACGAGTTGCAGACAATTCTGATTCCCAAGGGTGTTGCCATGCTGGTCTCCAAAAATACCCCTCCTGTTTTCCAGAGTACATAAATAATCCTGGGCTAAACGTACCGTCAGCTGACCCAGGATTGCAAAGAAAATATATAATAATAAAAAAACACAAAACAACATTTTATCGGTCCTACTGGGACTGCTGTAGGTTTGTAACTCATCTCCCATCTTTTGTTTCCAGTTCAAAGTTGAGCAGTGGTTCAGGGACAGGAAGGAGCTCCAGGCCAGGCAGGACCAGTGATCCACCCTGGTTCCTGTCTGGTTCTGACACACTGGGCAGACTGGCAGGCAACACCCTGGGGTAAGTTCTGGCAGGGCTGGCAGACATATGGTCCTGTGAAAGGTTGGTGCTTGGAGGACAGCAGCGGGTTAGGGCTGTGTTTTCTGTCAGCTTCAGTGCTCTACTCTCCGCACAGGGAGGTGGAATCGAGAAATGTCTCCCAATAATAATAACAACCTGCAAATAAATCGGTAGCTTTTATTTTTTTATTAAAAATAACCATCTCCTTCCTCAATATTTTGGTTTTCCTCCTGATATGTTTGTTTCCACACAGAATTCAGAATTACCTTCTAAACTTGACCTCATTAAGCAACTCGTTATTTGAACTATTATAATAAATATGTCTAGAGCTAAAACAATGAATCGAATTAGTCCGATTAGTCGTCCATTAAAAATAATCTGAAACTAATTTAATGAATGATTAAACATCAACTGGGAAATACATATACTAAAATTAGCTGTTTTCTGAAAGAAAAATGCAGTCAGAGCTGTATTTAAACCAAAACTTTACAAAAATATATACATTTTGCATTTAAGATGAAAACAAAATAAAAAAAAAACCTCTGTCTGGATAGAACTCCATATAGGACTCCTTAAGTGGCAGTTTTTGCTTCATTTGCTTCAAATTTTGTCAAAAAATGTATGATCACCTTCTGAGGTGAATTATTAATCGAAAAATGATTAACAGATCAGCTGATTCATCCTTTGCTTCAAATGATGAAATGTGCAGTAAAAGAATGCTGTTATTGTATTTTAAGCAATAATATTTTCTTATTTAAAAAAATGGATTTTCACTATTTTCTTATGTGCATCTTTTAATGTATTTCTATGTTGTGTAAGAAAGGCTGAGGTGGTTAAATAAAAAGCTGCATAATGCTCAAATTTTCTAAAAATCAAATTAATGGATAGACTTTTATTAGTTGCAGCCCCATATGTCACTGTCCTCATCTAACAGGCAAAATCTTTGAGCTCAGAATAAGACCCGATTTTAATAAAAAATAACATAAAATCTGATTGTCAGGATAATCAATAGCATAATTGATTACTAATACCATTTTATTTTTGGGTTGCAGTAGATCTTGATTTTAGTGTGTGATGTGTGATTTGCATCTGCTCCAAGTTTCTGGCTGCTGTTTCTGACCGTCTCCCGCTGTGTTTGTACATCAGGAGTCGCTGGAGCTCCGGGGTGAACGGAGGCAGCGGAGGTGGTGGGAGCGGAGGAGGAGCAGGAGGCGGTGGCGGAGCAGGCGGCGGTAGCAGTGGTGGAGGTGGAGGAGGAGGGAGCGGAGGAGGAAGCGGCGGCGGAGGTGGGAGTACGTCAGGCAGGTCATCAACGGCGGCTCGAGATTCCCGCCGCCAGACCAGAGTGATCCGCACGGGAAGGGACCGTGGCTCTGGGCTTCTGGGCAGCCAGCCACAGCCGGTCATCCCAGCATCAGTCATTCCAGAAGAGCTCATTACCCAGGTTCGGCTGTTTCTGTAGCAATGTGTGTGTGTGTGTTTTTTTTAAATTAACCATGCAGATTTTATGATAAACCAGTGCTTTCCTCTAGGCTCAGGTTGTCCTCCAGGGGAAGTCAAGAAGCGTCATCATCAGGGAACTCCAACGGACTAACCTTGACGTCAACCTCGCCGTCAACAATTTGCTGAGTCGCGATGACGAAGATGGAGATGATGGAGACGACACGGCCAGCGAGTCCTATCTCCCAGGAGGTGGGAACACATTCAGCCAATTATTCCTCAGCACCGAAATGCATTCATAACTAGTCGTGATTACTTATGATCAATTTAATTATGGATATGATTGTTAATCATGATTAATCAAATTAATCTCTAGCAATTTAATTGTCCTTGGAGTCTCCATTTACAAATTGATTAATCAATTATTGTAATCCTATGTAGACTCAAAAAGGCCATTTGCTAAAATGTTACATTCAGAGCAATAATAAAGCCAAAACTGTAAAAAGAAATATGTGTCTGCATTTAAGAGAAAGGCACTTTTATTTTTTGCTTAAAGCTTTGACAAATTTCACCTGGTGAAATTTGTCAAAGCACCTGGTTCAAATTTGCTGAAGGAGTAATATGTCTTTGCATTTTAGGAAAACGTTTGTTTATAAATGGAAATGAGAATTTTATTTGCATCTTTTAAAGTATTTCTAATATTTTATAAACAAGGCCAAAGTGGATAAATGAAAAAAAAAATCAGCAGATTGTGGCAATTTTTTTATCCAACTAATTGTCAAAACAATCGATTATTAAAACAATTGTTTGTTGTTGCCCTATTTGAAACATTCCATTATTACTGCTCACAAGAACATAGTGAGATCTGTGGAAAGCATCCCATACTTCACCTCATTTAGTTATAATGATTGAGATGCTGCTAGTTTACAGCTATCCTTACACACGGACGGTTTTCTTGTTTTTTCCACGCAGAAGACTTGATGTCCCTGTTGGACGCGGACATCCACTCGGCTCATCCCAGCGTCATCATCGACGCCGATGCCATGTTCTCCGAGGACATCAGCTACTTCGGCTACCCGTCTTTCAGACGCTCCTCGCTGTCACGGCTGGGATCCTCCAGAGGTAACGCAGCAGCTCACTAATGACTAATCACAGGAAGGCTTTGGTGGCAGCACTGGTGATGGCTGGTTTCTGTCGGGGGGAGGGGCTTCAAAATCCAAAATAATAAGCAGGCTTTTCCCCATCATCAGTCAAAATGAAACACTCGAATTTTGCAGGTGTATGGAAATTTTCTTTAAAAATATAGATATGATTTGCAACGTTACTGATTAACACAGATGCATTGAAAATTTGGAATTTGACAATTTTCAGGTTGTTTGGTCTTGAACAGGTGGTAGGAGTCTCTCATGTCCGATCCTTTTCCAATCAGTGAATGCAGCATACCTAACAATCTTCAGTTTGGATGTCGTTATAGACTGAGGAAGGCACAGTCAGCGTCAGACAGGAGATTAAAACTCGAGTGAGAGAAATGGGAAGCTATTTAGAAGAAAGCTGTATTTTCTGTGGCGTTGTGACATTTCTATTATTCACTCAGGCTGCTAGAAAACCAGAATGAGCAAGGGTTTTTTAAGACAGTCGTACAGCAAAGCTGCAATGCCTTTCTTTCAGAAAACATTCTGGTTTTGAAAATGTTGACTTTTGTTCTTTTTAATTAGCATTAGCATAAGGTCTAGATTTTCAAAGATGGATATTTGTAACTCCAGAGCTAAAAGCAGGTGAGATACTGAAGTAAACTCCTGTCTTACAGGCTCTCTCACTCCAGTAGTGACTATTAGCTGCTGCCCAAGCCAAGAAGGTGTTAAGTGTGATGAATGCTGATCATTGTAGCATGAGTATAGCATGATTATAGCTTAATATCTACATATTATAGATTTTACAGAGATATTGTATCAGCCTAAAATTGGTATCAAACTTTAAAGAAACCTGAGACTAGATAGGAATGTGTCTACCAAAACTACAAAGAAAACTTGCCTGAATGTTTGTTTGCATATTTTTCTTGATTCAGTTTGTCAAGGTGAATATAAATGCTACATGTTTGGTGTTGTGTGCTGCATGGCTGTAGTGAATACTGAGCTCTCTGAGAAAGGCCCGCCAGGTCCACATGTCTTAACGGGGACCCTATTAGACAGTTTCTTTTTTTTTTTTTTCCTTTAAAAAAAGAGCCCACTTTCAGTCCATATGCATGCTTTCTTTCGTTCTTTCTCTCCTTCTCTTCACTTCCTCTTAGCTCACTCTTTAACACATGTACGTGCAGAGTGACTCACCCTTCGTATATTTTCGATTTCCCGCTCAAACCTTCCATGATTGCATCTGATTGATTTGCACTACATTGATTCTGAGCAGCAAATTTATTTTATTTATTTATTTTTTTCGACGGGTCTTTCCCAGAGAGTGGCTTACTTCTATCCCACTGGTGTGACCTTATTGCATACCAGTTCTCCTTCTTCCCTTAGAGCGTGACTCAGAGCTCTTGCGTGAGCGTGAGTCTGTGCTGAGGTTACGAGAGCGCCGGTGGCTCGACGGGGCGTCATTTGACACGGAGCGAGGTTCGACGAGCCGTGAGGGCGAGCCCAGTCTCGACAAGAAGAGCATCCCAGTCCAGAGCCCCGTCTCACTGGGAGAGGAGCTGCAGTGGTGGCCCGACAAGGTACTACTACAATCAAAGAGTGCTTTTAAAAATGAAGCTGCTCAGCTGCTTGTGATAAAGATTTCTTGCTCATGAAGCAGATTCTACCAACAGATATCACCTGTGTTGTATCCACTTTTTCTGACTTTTACTCAGTGATATTGAAGAAGTCTCCAAACAATGTTACTTGATAGTCTTATATGCACGCGCACACATTTATATGCTTAAGCTTGATCAAAATTTTACAAGAAGGTAGGTAAATGATTATTTTAGTAGTCGATTATTCCGATAATTAATTGGTTAAAAAAAAGAATTTGATATTTTTTTGCAGATTTTTAATTTAACCACTTCAATCTATTTTGTACAACATTTGAAAGACATAAAAATGAAATTAGACAAGTCCATTGCTTTGTTAAATAAGAAAATAACAATTTTCTTATTTAAAAACATGTAGTTTCATACAACTACAGCAATAAATGCATCTGCAGTTAAAATAATGGGAAAAGTTCAGCCCTTTCTGCCTGACTTGAAATCATTACATTGTAGAGCTGATCTGTTGAATTATCTTTTTATTATTATTATTATTAATCAGAGAGGAAAAGGTGCCTAATTGAAAACTGGTTTGAACCAGGTGAAGTCAGAACTATTCTACTTGGGAGTTCTGAACATAAACGATTCATCGATTACTAAATTAATTGATGATTAAATTCGTCAACTAATTGATTAATCGTGATATGTCCCATTAATCCAAGTAATGATTCCAGCCCAACGAGAAAATTAAGAAATCCTGACTCAAGCCAGTCACCTTTGAGCTGGATGTGTCACCAGGAATCAGCAAACATCCGAAGTTACTCGAAGCAGAACAGATTGTGAGTTTAAGACTGAAATATTGCATCAGAGTGGAACACCACGCCTTTACAGATTTGTCAGCATTATTTTTCCTATCAGACCTTAAAACAGAAAATCACTTTCATTTATTTCTTCATTCGCTGAATTGATCTCAAGCCAAAGATCTACTCATGTTGGATGGAAATATTGTTTTTGACTGTTAATGAAACAATGATTGTGAATGTTTGAATGTCTCATTTAACTGAATACATGATGAGAACTGAAGTTTCCTTTAACATCTACAGCTATATGGGCTGAAATGACACTTGTCTGATTTGTGATCTTCACGCTGCTCGCTCCATTGACATGTGATTGTTGTTTGAGTTAGTTGCACTAGATCTGAGCTGCTAATCTATTGATTATTACATTAATAATGCCGAGAGCTGAAACAATTATTTGGCTTAGTCATGATGAGTTGATTATTGAAATATGCATCTAATTTAGGAACTGATTAATTATTAGCTGGTGTTTACAGACTCAAAAAAGGCCACTTGCTGAAAGAACATGTTGCAGTTAAGATGAGAAAAAAAAACATTCTGTCTGCAAAAACATGTTTGAGTGTACCAATTTTTAAAAATCCAGTTAATTGATTAATCATCAGAATAATTGATCGATTAATCAGTTTTCTACCAGCCACTCAGACATTTCACCAGCCACATTGTTTTCTTTCTTTCGGTTCCAAACACCACCAGTACAAGCAAATTGTATAAAATATAATTTATTCTTAACTCTCCAGCGGGTAAAGTTTGTGCGGTTATTAACAAATCGGTTAGTTTGACATGTTTTTCTGAATGGTCTTATGCGCTTTTCAGCTTTTTTTTGTCATAGTTTTTCTGACCCGCCCCGTCTTGTATCCACTCACTTTTCTTGTACTCCAGTTTGCTGAAATGGCGCCATTTGTAACCTTAGAGGGGAGGGGCGGGCTAAGGAGGACTGAGGAATTTCATTGGATAAGCCCAATGTGCATAAATAAAATCAACCAATGGGCTGTCATGGCCGATAAAACTTACATTTAATATACTTTTATTATGAAAGCCTAGATATGGACAGTATGTGTATCAGTCTGTACTCCAGACTCTCAGTCCTCCCCTGGACAGAAGTTCAAACTGAATGGAGCTTTTTTTTTTCTTTTGTATTCTGTTCAACTGGTCAGCTCGCCCCAGTGGTCGGAGTGTTGCTCCAATTTAGAAGCCGCTTCAAACTTTTAGCCGCATTTGGCCAGTGGCAGGTGCTAACTTCCACCCCTGGTTGTAACCCTAATAACATCTGGTGTTTAATAATCTGGTACCTAAAGTTTGTCTGAGTGTTGAGTTTACTTTTTTTAGTTTTTGTTTTTGAACTAAAGCTATTTTAAAAAAATCAAGAATTAAATATTACTGAAGTCACAAGTTGTGATTAAACTGTGTCGCTTAAAAAAAGCAGGTTGTTTTAAGATATTTATTTTTTTTAAATATATTGTTGACTTTGTCAGTATGCTGTTTATAAATAAACGCAGGAACTCGATAGGTTTTGTTACATAGCCTGCACTCTGCAGCGTAATACACCCCTTAACGTAGGCTGTTGCCATGCCAACTGCACATTCTTGATGACAGTAATGGACAACGTTCCTTTAGTTTTAATGCCTTGACTTTTAGGGTGAATGCTGCCCCTAAAAGCCAAATAGCGTCACAGAATAAGCTTGTTTTTTATGTCTCGCAGCTCTGAGAAGATTCTCTTTCAGTTTATGGGTCCTTATTTCCCTTCACCTCTCATTTTCCTTCCAGGACGGTGTGAAGTTTGTGAGCATTGGAGCTTTGTTCTCAGAGTTGGTGGCTGTGAGCTCCAAAGGAGAGCTCTATCAGTGGAAGTGGAGCGAGCCTGAACCATACAGGAATGCACAGGTGGACATTAACCACCTGCATGAAAGACACTTTAAAAATAAACACTATTAAATGTGACTCTCTTGGATTTTTGTGCTAAACTTGTTTTTAACCCCTCATCTGTCACATCAGAATCCCTCCATTCACCACCCTCGTGTTTCTTTCCTGGGCCTGGCTAATGAGAAGATCACGTTACTGGCTGCTAATAGCATCAGAGCTACTGTAGCAACAGAGAGCAACAAGGTAGATTTGCCTTATCGGTGTCGATTGCACATTTAATACATTGTTTATTACATATTCAGACTGTTTATGTGCTTTATTTTTCAAAAGGTGGCCACTTGGGTGGACGACACACTAAGCACAGTGGCCTCTAAGCTGGAGCACAGTGCCCAGTCTTTCCCAGAGCTGCAGGGGGAACGCATGGTGTCGCTGCACTCATGTGCACTTTACACATGTGCACAGATGGAGAACAGCCTGTATTGGTGGTAAGATGAATCACTTTTTTTCCTTTATCTTTTATTATTGTCTGTCTGTTTTGTGGATAATAATTATTCTGTGTTAGTTACAGACATGGCCAAAAAGAATCTTTTTTTTTTTTTTTACTCATTTATACAAGTAAAAAAATCATATAAATGATTATACAATCATGAAATCATTTATATGATTTATATAATTATAAATTTAATGAATATATAATTATATGATCATTTATATGATCATAGAATCATGATGAGTACCATTACTAAGTAATGGTACTAGTAATGGTTTACTATTACTAATGTTAATTAGTAATTACCACTAAGTACCATTACTTAGTTCGAAACAAAGTACCAAACTAAGTAATGGTACTTAGTTTCATTCTTAAATTTAGATATGATAAAGTCAGTTTCTTTAATCAAAAAATATAGATTTGTTTCTAGAGATGCAGCAAATAAAATTTTTTTCTTTAATATTTCTTAATTATTTATTTTAGTTTCTAAATTGTATAAATTTAGATGTATTTTGTTTTTGTCGTTTCTAAATTTAAATATATAAATATATGTCTTAGGTTTTTAATTGTTTTTTTTTCAGTTTATTTCTCCAATATTTGCAATAAATTTCCACAGAAAATGTCTCTAAACGAACGAGTAAAATGCTTTTATATTAATGTTTCTTGCCATTAGATTGGAATATGTGCTTTAAAAAAAAAACACAACTTTTGCATAATTTTCCATCCTTCAAAAATAATCTATCCTCTTTTTTTGCCCAAATTCTAAAATTAATTTAAAAAAGGTGAATATTTAAAAATGACAATACATTATTTTACATTTATTATATTTATCTAAAATTATAATGAGTCTTTTTTCAAAAAGTCATGTGACATTTGCATCTACCTTTGCAGGTATATTTGAGAGTAAAAATGGGTTTATAACTTGATGCTACTGTTATAAAGTAACTTTTGAAACTGGTACACAATTGTATTCTCAAAGCAAAAAAATCTCAAAAATATTTTGGTTAAGAGAATTTTAAAAAGTTGCAGACCTTTGATCTGGTTTAGAGGTTTTTGATTGACTAGAAAAGTGATGTTTAAATTGAGTTAATTTACTTCTTCTCCAAGAAGCACATTATGCTTGAACAACAGTCATTGTCTGTAACCTTTTTCACATTTTGTTAGAACCTAAATAATTTTCATCTTTCTGCAGGGGTGTTGTGCCTTTTAGTCAAAGGAAGAAAATGCTTGAGAAAGCGAGAGCCAAGAACAAAAAGCCAAAGTCCAGTGCTGGCATCTCCTCAATACCCAACATCACTGTGGGAACGCAGGTGAGGGGAGGGACCATGTGATTACTTTTCAAATTTGCTCCATCTACATCTGAAAACCCACTCCCATTGTGCTGACGATCCAATGGCTGCCTTCTCCTAGGTGTGTTTGAGGAATAATCCCCTCTACCATGCCGGTGCAGTGGCCTTTTCTGTCAGTGCCGGAATCCCCAAAGTGGGCGTCCTGTTGGAGTCTGTCTGGAACATGAACGACAGCTGCAGGTTCCAGCTGCGCTCACCAGAGAGCCTCAAAAACATGGAGAAGACCACAAAGACCCAGGAAATCAAGTCAGTCCCTTCCTTCAAAATATCACTGTTAATTGATAAAGTATTATTGTGCTAACGCTAAAGCCAGAGCTAAAACTTGTCTGTGTTTTATTCCACCGCAGGATGGAAAGTAAGCCTGAGCTGGTGAAGACTGAGATGGGTCCTCCTCCATCCCCTGCATCCACCTGTAGTGATACCTCTTCCATTGCTAGCAGTGCCTCACTGCCCTACAGTATGTCTCCTCTCATGCTATCTCAACCCATAAACTTTCCACTCTTTGAACAACTCACGAGTCTCGGCTGCGCTATCTCCCGGGCACGGCACCAGTTTCTCCCTCGCAGCGCGCTCTCATTAGTCCTTTGACTTTGAAGCAGATGGTGCACAGGCTTTTATCAGCAACTTTCTCTGCTGAATATGTTCCTGTGAAGCAAATGTGGCCAGCTCACAGTATATTTGCCTACCTTTTTTTTTTTTTGTACAGCATCTTATAAGGACCATATGGCAAGCTCTCAAGTGTGATAATTAATTTTTCAAAGTTAGCCATCTGTTTTTTTAAAAATTCTTATTTAAATGGCATTTTATTTTTTAATGGATGTAATTAGGGATTTTAATTTAAAACTCTTTGCAATTTCACCCATTTATTAGCTGCACAGAATTTATCATGTCGAAGCTGTGAGGAGCAGGTATGGGGAATTTATCAAATTTACAAAAAAGGAAATATTTATTGAAAGCAGCATTTGATTTATACCTCTGCTAGACTATTTTAATATAAACATGAGCAAAATAAAATCTAGAATTATGATCCCAAGATTGTGCTTTTTTTCTTTTTCTTTTTAGGATATTTGTGTTTTTGCATTTTTGCATGATTTTGCAGTTCTACTTTAGAAATATTTGCAAGAAATTTTACTATATTTTTTCCTTTCCCTAGTCCCTTTCCGTAGATACTTGTGCTGGTTCACGACGGCGCAAAATGTTTTACGAGTTATAAATCAGGAAGTCGAAAGTTAATTTATAGTTTTTGTCGTTCATAACATAGAAAAATCTTTTTGCAGCTCACTGAAATTTCTCAGCAGATACTTAACAACTCTTAAAATGGAATAATCTGAATCCTAAAGATTATCGTTTTGATTTGTCAATGAATGACTCACGCTTTCTTGTACCAACTCGCATTTTTACCCCACGATCAATAAATCAAGCTGCATCATGATAAAAAGGTTAAAATTCTTCTGTTAAATATGTATTTTTTTCCCATGTGCGCATTGAAAATCAAACAAATGATTAGCCTAGTATTTATATGCATATCATATCGACCACAGCAATGCCATAATAGAAACAATAATTTGGACGTTTTTGCAGTGATGCGTCTTTGAAACTTAAATATCAGCATACTGGTAAACGTGCAGTGAGGGAGTCACAGGGACTTGATAATTTCCCCTCACATCCAAAGGCAGCAGGGGGGAATACGTAGGGGATGGAGGAGTGCCAGATATTCAATATGCGCAATGGAGTATTCATTTCAAATATGCTTTGGGGGAAATTGGGTAAAGTTCACCCTGTGTGTTGTTTTCAGAGCGCAGACGTTCGACCCCAGCTCCAAAGGAGGAAGAGAAGGTGAACGAGGAGCAGTGGCCTCTCAGGGAGGTGGTGTTTGTGGAAGACGTTAAAAACGTTCCCGTTGGGAAGGTGGGTGTGTCTGACAGCTGGGTGTTTAGTGAGCTGGGATTTCATGGAATCTGTTGGAAACTGCTCCAGAAGAATGTGCGTTCATTTGCTGTTCGTGCTGCGCATTTAAAAGCACATTAGTAGTCCAGTAAGAGATTGAGCTTGAATTGACTTGCGACAATATAGACTAGGTGGAGGAAAAAACAAACTTGAATGCCTTTTATTTTTTGTACTAATTCAGATGGTCGGTAATGAAATTAAGTTGAATTGAACTGAAATACTACAGTATAGGGGTGCTCTGATTAAGAATTTTCAATAATCACCACTATTTTATACTTTTATTAAAAACCCTGAAATATCGATTACAAATTTTTACATTCATATTATTAGTTTTATTGCTTCTTTTTTTTTTTTTTTTTTTTTTTTTTTGAAACTGTCAGTTGCAATACGCTTTCGGTGGTTGATAATCAGAACATAGCGGGTGTAGATGAGATCGATGGATGAGATTGGTTTCATATCCAAGTATTGTTCGATCGCCCAAAACTAAGAAGGTTGGAGCCGATCGATCAGCTGATCGATTGGAGCATCACTACGCATCAAGAAAGCATTGACTTTTCATTTAAAAATATTGACCTTTCAGTCCATTTCTGTTTTTGTTTTATTTCTCATTAGATAACCTGCAATGACTATAGAACTAACTGATTGATGACCGGTTGTTTAATGAACCAGATTCTGGCTGTTTAAGACCAAACATGCAAAGGATTAATCAGTATTGATTCCATTTCAATTGCCATTGGAAAATAGTCACTTAAAATTTTAATTTACGTATTTTACTGTGTTGTTTTGATGGCAACTGTTACTTTTTCTTTTTTTATTCTCAGTAAAGAAACTCATGCATAACATAGAAAATAAATGTTACCCGTTGTGAACTTACGTTGAAATCATAATAAATCAAGCTTCTCCTAATCATCTTTGATTCAAAGTGTTCCGTCTTCTCATCACCACCCAGGTGCTGAAGGTGGATGGTGCGTACGTTGCTGTGAAGTTCCCTGGAACATCAAGTAGCATGACAAACCAAAGCAGCGCTCCTCCTCCAGACTCGGACCCGTCCTCACTGTTACAGGACTGCAGGCTCCTCAGGATAGATGAACTACAGGTTGATGCTTCACTTCTACTGTTAACGTTTTGGGGTTTTTTCCGTCTCCAGTTTTCCAACATCAGATATATGTTGATGCTTTAACTTACAGGTGGTCAAAACCGGTGGAACCCCGAAGGTTCCCGATTGCTTTCAGCGTACGCCTAAAAAGCTCTGCATCCCAGAGAAGGCTGTAATCCTGGCTGTAAATGTTGACTCCAAAGGTTGGTTAAGTCTGCTTATGTTGTGGAAATTGGGACTAATTATAATAATACTTCAGGACAGTATTGACCCCTTTTGTTGTCTTGCAGGAGTCCATGCAGTTCTGAAGACCGGTAACTGGGTAAGGTACTGCATCTTTGACCTGGCCACAGGCAAAGCTGAGCAGGAGAATAACTTTCCTACAAGCAACCTGGCCTTCCTGGGGCAGAGCGAGTGTAACGTGGCCATCTTCACTGCAGGGCAGGTAAGGTGGCCTCTTGATCCTTCAGTCAATTTTATTCTAATTATTATGCCTCAGCATTCACACTTTTCTGGTTCCACTTTTCTGCTATTGCTATTTTCACCATTCAACCTATATACTATTAAGCTTGCTTACCTAAAGCCGGTTATATCTCTTGGTGTTCACAACCTTCATATAATATTCAGTGTTTTGTAAATTTTTTCAAAGAAATGGGGGGAAACTGCTCCATCCTGTGGCAGCATTGAGAATTACAATATAAAATGTCCGTTGTGTTTCACAGTAGATGTTTCAGGTCGTGCCTATTAATTGCAATGAATCATCCAGTTTTTGTCACGGAGGAAACAAGGCAGTGGCCATTTTGAAGTTGGGCAGTTTAACAGCTTTTATGCTGTTTAACACCTGGGAATAATTTGAGCTTTTCACGTTGCTTTTTTTCGTTCTGCATGTGGCATATTTTTTTACTATTTCTTACCTTTCTGCAAGTCTTCAGCAGTTGGCTTCCAACGCTTTTTCTATTTTTACCAAAATTATTCAGCATTCACACTTGCATTTTTATAGGAAATGCACGCTTTAAAGTCTATAATGTCCTCCCCAGGAGTCTCCCATCATCCTCCGGGACGGGAATGGCACAATCTATCCCATGGCTAAAGACTGCATGGGGGGAATTCGGGACCCTGATTGGTTGGACCTGCCTCCTATAAACAGCCTGGGAATGGGGGTGCACTCTCTGGTCAACCTGCCATCTAACTCCACCATTAAAAAGAAAGCTGCTATCATTATCATGGCTGTCGAGGTAAATATCTCCCTTGAATAATCTTTTTTTTTTTTCTGAGAAAAACCGATTGGATAATAAAAGGTGTTTAGTAGAACATTTTTTAGAATTTGAATTGGGTGAAGCTAAATCTATGCCCCTTATGGTGTTCTGGATAAAATTGTATATTTTGTATTTAAAATACAAAAAACTCTGTGAATATGTTCAACACAGAACTTCTCAGGTTGCAGATTTTGTGTCACATGGATCAAACTGTGTAAAAAATAAAATAAAAATAAATAAAAAATATATATATATAATTTCCGTGTCTAAAAATAAATTATTTGTTCATATGCATCTTTTGATGTACTTCTAATATTGTATAAAAATGAAACTGCAGAATGGGCCAATTTTTTTTTGTTTTTATCCAATTAATCGTCAGAATAATCTATAGATTAATTGATAAGTAAAATAATCATTAGTGGCACCACTAATATTTACAAAGATGCTTTTTTTTATGTCTCAAATGCAAGATGCACACATACATGTATGTATACATTTTTATAGTTTTGGCTTAACTACTTCTCTGGTGTTTTGAGTCTCGAGTTAATATTTTCAACAAATGAGCAATCATGATTGATCAGATTAATTGTTTAATGATTCTTGCAGAAACAGACGCTGATGCAGCACGTCCTGCGCTGCGACTACGAGGCGTGCCGGCAGTACCTGATGAACCTGGAGCAGGCCTTCCTCCTGGACGAAGGTGGCCAGGGCCTCGGGGCGCTGCTGGGCCATCGCTGCGACGGAAACCGCAATATTTTCCACGCTGCTGTCTCCGTCTGCTTCCCTGTTAGCAACAAAGAGACCAAAGAGGAAGAAGGTTAACCTTTTCTCACATGGCTCTGGTTTTCCGTTTTAATGTGCAATATTTGTTTTATTCTGAAACGGCAATCTTTTAACACTACTGAAGGCTAAAATCTGCTCCCGTCACTTTAAAATCCATTTCTTCCTGCATCCATTTCCTGCAAATGTGACTGACGAAGCCGTTTTGCCTTTCAGAAGCCGAAAGGTCAGAGAGAAACACATTTGCAGAGCGTCTGTCTGCTGTGGAGGCCATCGCCAATGCCATCTCTGTGGTGTCGAGCAACAGCTCTGGAAACAGGACTGGCTCCTCCAGTAGCAGAGGGTACGCTACCGCTAAATCAGTATTAGCGCAGAATAAACAAGTGAAGAGCAACTTCATGCTGTAAAAATGAATTCAACTCATCCTGCTGTGCGTTGCTGACAGGCTCCGTCTACGGGAGATGATGCGGCGGTCTCTTAGAGCAGCAGGTCTTGGCCGCCATGAGTCTGGGCCGTCTTCCGGTGACCACCAGGACCCCGTCTCCCCACCCATCGCCCCATCCAGTTGGGTCCCAGACCCTCCGCCTATGGACCCTGGTGAGTTCATCTAGACAAGAGTTAATAATTGCTCTCTGAAAGATAAGCTTATAACAATCTTAAATCATTTTTTTCTTCTCATCCACAGATGGTGACATTGATTTCATTCTTGCACCAGCAGTTGGTTCACTCACCACAGCTTCTTCTGGTTCTAACCAGGGCCCCAGCACCTCCACCATACCAGGTTTGTTATTTCCTATGGAACAAAAGAAAAAAGCACAGGTAGTAGGGCTGGGCATTTATCATATCATTTATCATTTATCATGATAAGAATTTAGATTTATTGTCTCAATGATTCCAATTAAAAAGCTCCAAAACTGTCTGTATTGTTTAAATATTTTTAAGCCATACTCCCATTCTGCCTTGCTGCAGGACCGTCAACAGAGACATCAGTGGTGGAGTCTAAAGACAGGAAGGCCAACGCTCACCTCATCCTGAAGCTGATGTGTGACAGTGTCGTTCTGAGGCCACACCTATGGGAACTGCTCTCCGCAAAGTAGGAGTTTTCAACCGCGTGTTCTCCTATAAGGAGATAAACGATCCGCTTCACAGCCGGTGTCGTTCCTGTATTTGTCTTTCTGAATTTCTTGCCCATGTTGCTGTTCCTGTCTGACAGGGATGCCAGAGGAATGACCCCCTTCATGCTGGCTGTCAGTGGAAGAGCCTACCCAGCTGCTATCACTGTGCTTGAGGCCGCTCAAAAAATAGCCAAGAGTAAGTCAGCTGCTTTAAGAAGTGGAGATGAAAAAAGTGGATCAGTGCATCCCTATTTTACACTACAAACTACGGCAGGGATGAAAACTCATTATCCTTAAAGTGATAATCCTATTTTAAGGAGTTGGGTAATATCTGGAGCATTTCAGTGTTATGAGTTAAACAAAGTCTGAACAATGTTTTGTTGGGCTTTGTTCCAGTTGCCTCATATTGTGTGTTTCGACTCTTATTTCCTCGCTTTAATTTTTTACTTTGGTTCGAATGTCTTGAACACAGTGGCCGACCCGGAGAAAGACGATGCAGATTCTATGTTCATGGAGATGATTTGCCCTGCGGGAACCAACCCAGATGATTCTCCGCTTTATGTCCTCTGCTGCAACGACACCTGCAGTTTCACTTGGACCGGAGCGGAGCACATTAACCAGGTCAGCTATGAAGGACAGAGGGAAAAGCATTACAGGAGGGACAGTTTGTCTTTTTTCTTTTTTATTTGTTTTTTTCTTATTTTCACTTTTATGCCTTCGTATATAATGTTTGTTTATGAATAGAATTTTTTTCTAATTATGATTTTAGGACATATTTGAGTGTCGAACATGCGGCCTCCTTGAGTCGCTCTGCTGCTGCACTGAGTGCGCTCGAGTGTGTCACAAAGGACATGACTGCAAGTAAGTCCTTGTTTTCACTTCAGCTCTGCAGGGACCTGAGAAACATTTTCCTCCTTGCTCATAATAAATTATTTTTATTGTGATTTTAATTTATTCTGCCTCAGGTTGAAAAGGACTTCCCCTACAGCTTATTGTGACTGTTGGGAGAAATGCAAGTGTAAAACACTGATAGCTGGCCAGAAGGCTGCCCGCCTGGATTTGCTCTACAGGCTGCTAACGACAACAAACCTGGTCACAACACCAAACAGCAGGTCAGGTTTTTAAAATTTATATATTTATTTTTTAAAACAAGACAATGGCCCTAATGTGTAAGTGCACATTAAGAAGTCTTACATTCATGTCTGAATTTTAAGGCCTAAAATGTCTCATTAAAAAGAAAAAGTGAGTTGGTCTTAAAATAGATTCATCGTAAATCTTTGAATTTTGCCATGTATGGGCTATTTTACCTCGTATGCTTGTGTTTTTTTTGGTTTTTTTTCTTGTGGGAAATTTTTTTGTCTTAACATTGAATTGCAGACAATTTTTATTGTGTTCTGTGACTCTGGGTAGTTGAGGCTATTGGTAGCTACCTGCTAAAGTACCCTTGTTGGCCATTAAGCTAACAAGGGTATACTCGCAAGTAGGCATCTGGTTAGGTTTTTTTTTGTGTGCGTTTTCAGCACCGGCTCACTTCTGTTGCCAACTTACACAAGGTTAGGTACTTTCCTGGTAAAAACAAAAAACAAAAAAACAACAAAAAAAAAAACCCAAAGAGCACAAACAAACAAAAAAAAACTGTTACATTTGGTACTGGGGGTGTTAAGGCTGCAGGGAGCTGCGTAAGAAGCACAATTCTGCTGCTGCCAAAGGCCACAGACACCCCAGAAATGTAGGTTTTTGCTATGCTTGGCTATGATACAATAGAATCCCCCAACTATGCCTGATATTTATAGTTTTTTGGTGTTAAATTTCATTCAGCTTTAAAAAGGTCTCTGTATTAAATATAAAATCTGCTGATATCCTGTAGAAATCTCTTTCCTTCCTCTTTTTTTTTATGCTAAAAATAGCTAAATTTGAGTCGTCCTTGCTCAGTAATAGCCTCCACATTGAAGAGTATCGCCAGCGAGACATAATAGGTCATAGATGCGGTGCATTTATCGATCCTAAAAGGACCAGAGTTTTCAGCTTCCGTATGGCTGGTCACTAGTGAAGCTGAAAACTCATCCAATCCACCTAAAGAGCCATTACCACAAGTTTGGTTTTTACACATTTGACTTGAAATAGTGGAAAAGAAAAATGAATCTATAACTTCTTTTGGTTCTTCTTGCAGGGGAGAGCATATATTACTGTTCCTGGTTCAGACTGTAGCCAGGCAAAGTGTTGAGCACTGTCAGTACCGACCGCCTCGCATCAGAGAAGACCGGAACCGTAAGGCTACTAATGCAGAGGGTGGGTTTCACCAATGGTTTAGTTCTTCTACATACAATTTTGTGCATCCTGTGGGATAAACTGTGCTTTATCCCACAGTTTATCCCACAGGACTATGTCCCTAAAACAACCGCTGTCGTCTTCTTTAAGACTCTGACATGCCAGACCACGATCTGGAACCTCCTCGCTTCGCTCAGCTGGCCCTGGAGAGAGTCCTACAGGACTGGAACGCCCTCAAATCTATGATCATGTTTGGTTCTCAGGAAAACAAAGATCCGTACGTATTAAAGCAGAAAGTTGTTTGGGTTTTTAGAGTGACTTGGCCTGTGTGAGACATATTATAGTATGCAGGGCACAAATGCTATTCTGTATTAACAGCTGTGGTTTTTAACTTTGTCTTTACTTTAGCTATAGAAATGTCTTGAAATGGGTGAAGGCAAATCTGATTGCAAAATAATTGCAGGGCTGTCTAGTGAATAATGGAAAAATAAAGCAATAGCTTTCACATTAGCCAGATGGGCTAACCTCTTGTTAGTTATTTATTATTTGTGTAATTTTCATAGTATTTTTACCTTTTTTTTAATTGAGTAATTTTCAGAATATTTCAGTCATTTTCTTTTTTTTCCATTTGTAATGAAAAAAATTATCATGAAATTGTCATAATGACAATCTTTACAGAGACCATTAGTTTTAATTATGCGATCAATGAAGTTTATTTGTATAACACATTTCAGCAACAAGGCAGTGCTTTACATTATAAAAACACAAAAATAAATCTGCCAAAAATATTTAAGTTCTATGGCGTTTTGGTGCAAGGCAGTGGTGTCCAAACTCTTTGTTCTCTATTTTGTTGGCATTTTTTATCATTCTTGACTTGTTTTCCACTTTGGGCCCCCCTTGTGTTTAGAGCACAACATGTTAACATGTTGCCTCTAAACGTTTTTTTTCCCCCTATGTGTCAGACTTAGTGCCAGCAGCAGAATTGCCCACCTCCTGCCTGAAGAACAGGTGTACTTGAACCAGCAGAGCGGCACCATTCGCCTCGACTGTTTCACACACTGCCTCATTGTCAAGTGTGCTCCTGACATCACCGTGAGTCTATATGCTCTTCCTACGTTCAGATATAGTGTGTTCAGCTTAGATTTAATGCAAAAGCTATTGAAATGTTTTTTCAAACAATGGTCATCTTTGAAACTGTTTTTTTCCCCCGCTTTAGTTCATTGACACTCTACTGGGGACTCTGATAAAGGAGCTGCAGAACAAATACACGCCGGGCAGGAGGGAGGAGGCGGTGGCCGTCACTAGAAGGTTCCTGCGCTCCGTCGCGCGTGTGTTTGTCATCCTCAGCGTAGAGATGGCTTCCTCCAAAAAGAAAAAGTAAGACCAAAGCTTACGGTTTCGGGCGCAACCCTTTGAGAATTCACTTTGTAGGTTTTTGCTCTGAAAACGGGTTTCTGTGTCTTTCCCCTGCAGCAACTTCATCCCGCAGCCCATCGGGAAGTGTCGGCGTGTTTTCCAGGCTTTGCTGCCGTACGCGGTGGAGGAGCTGTGCAACGTCGCAGAATCCCTCATCGTCCCGGTCAGGATGGGGATAGCGAGGCCTACGGCTCCGTTCACGCTGGCCAGCACCAGCATAGATGCAGTTCAGGGCAGCGAGGAGCTTTTCTCCGTAGAGCCGCTTCCTCCCAGGCCGTCTCCAGACCAGTCCAGCAGGTGGGCCGAAAGCCGTGAAACACATTGCTGTTTCAGCTTCTGTTCTCCACAAACCATTTGAAGAACCTTTGGAGAAGATGAGGCTGGATTTTACTTGCTGATACATCTTGAAGATTTTTTTTTTGTGTGTGTGTTTTATTTTATTTTATTTTTTTCAGCTCCATCCAAACAGTTGCTTCTTACATCATAAGGAACCCTCAGCCCAGACGGAGCAGCCAGTCTCAGCCCGTCAGGGGGCGGGACGAGGAGCAGGACGACATCGTGTCAGCCGATGTGGAAGAGGTGGGTAGCCATGTTTGACCTGTTTACATATATTAAATCCAGAACCTTGATTCAATCCAGAAAAATGTCTTTTTATGCTTATCGTAATATGAATACTACATCAAGGTGCAGTTTTGAATTTTGTTCTTCTTCTTCTTCAGTGTAATGACAATAATTCATCTTTCTAATTAATTTTTTTGCACTAATATTCAGAAACAATTGGAACAATTTGTACTTTTGGTTTTTGGTAACTAAAAAAAGGAGAATGTCTGCATTTTGTTTTAGTTCTGGCATTCTCTTTATGTGCAGCTCAAAAGTAACTGCAGACCAATAAATATTTTTAAATCATAATTAGTAGAATATTATGCCAGTGTGCTAGTTCCATTGTAGACAGAAGACAATTTTTGTTTTTTACATACTCGACAGTAAACTAAACATGAACTCTTTCATTTCAGCTATCAAAACAGAATCTTGTTCAGTATTCATTTAGAGAAGAATTGCTGTATTTTAGCCAAGTTTTAATAGAGCAATTAGAAGCAGATTGGGTGCAGCAAGGTGGACTTTAGAACACAGGTTAATGAGTAATGTTATTTATGATACTTATGAAAATAGAAGGAAATCAAAACATTTTGGAGAGATGATGACTTTGTGTTGCATCTAAAGTAGATTTTAATTTGAAAGCTGTCATTTTGTCCTAATTTATTTAATTTATTCTTGGAATTGTGGTCAGGGAGCCACAAAAACCAACCCGACAGTGAAATAATGAACGTTTTCACATGCGTTACTTTGTAAAGTTAGATTAATTGCATCACACTTTGTTTTTGTTGTTTTTTTTCTGTTGGGATCTGACTGGTTTTTGTTCCTCAGGTTGAAGTTGTAGAGGGAGTAGCTGGTGAGGAAGACCATCATGATGACCAGGAGGAGCAGGGGGAGGAAAACGCCGAAGCAGAAGGTCAACATGATGAGCACGATGAAGATGGTGAGACAGTTTTAGTTCATTTCTTTGTTACTTTTTTGTTTTCGTAGAGCTTTAATGCTATTATTTATCACGGGAAAGAAAACACCAGTCAGTTTTGTTATGTTGATTTGAATGTGCGTTCAGGAAGTGACATGGAGTTGGACTTGCTGGCAGCCGCCGAAACGGAGAGCGACAGTGAAAGCAACCACAGCAACCAGGACAACGCCAGTGGTCGCAGAAGCGTCGTCACGGCAGCGACTGCCGGCTCTGAAGCAGGTTGATCAGCGGCTTTATTTTAGCATCTTATCAACTAATACTAGATTTACTTCTGAAGTGAAAGCTTAGACTCTTTGAGACTCTGTAAATCTGTTCTAAGTGGACAATTTCCTTTATGCGGTAGATGACTCTCTTTGCATCCATTTTGCAAAAATCGAGATTGATTACAAAGGCTGAAGTAAAACAAAATTTTAACCATTTTAAAAGAAATGCAATCTCATGAAGTTTAAAATATTCTTATGCGAATGCCGTTTTACCTTTGAGGCGTTTTCAGTGTTACATCAAGTGGGAATTTACAGAGGAGCTGATGATTACTGTATTTTCTGGACTATCACACACTTTTTTTCCATACTTTGGCTGGTTCTACAATTTACAGTCCAGTGTGACTTGTACATGTTTTTTTCCTCTTCTTCATGACACTTTATTTTTATTTATTTGACTGATGCAACATACAGTATGGAAAATACAGAATTTACAATTAAATGGGGGTCCACTGGTGATATTCCTCTGTAAAAGAATGAGAATGTTATTTACTTTAAATCAGATTGACTGATTTTGAAGTGAAACAGTGTAAAAAGCAAAAACTTTCTTTTGGTTTGAATGAACAATTTTCAGTCAGCTTCATCGTAAGGAAGGACTGTTTGTCTGAACAAGAACTCTTCGTTTTGAGCGTGCATTTCACTCAGGGTGATAATATTGCCTTGTACTTTGTATTACCGATAAAAATGAGACTGCGTGTAACATTTTAGAAGTCTCACTTGGTCACCTCTCCAACTAGCTGCTAGCTGTAGCCACTGGGATCAACTAGTTTGGATTTATGGTAAATGAAGAAGCTAAGAGAGTCATCTACTGACAGTAAGATTATAATTACCCAAAACTGTTTACCAGAACCTTTTTTAAGAATTCTCGACTATCACATTAAATTTTTCTTTTCTAGGAAACACCGCCCCCTGCATTCATTTTAGTTTTTTACCTTTGTGTTTTATGAGAGAAGTAAAAAAAAAAAAAAAAAAAAAAGATTGCATTTAAACAATTTCTATATTTTATTCCTGATTTAAAGAAGAGGCCTGTCCTCTGGGAAACAGTTTGGTTTGTGGGATTCTGTTTAAAAGAGCTGATGATACAGCGGACCAAACTACCCCTGGCTGAATACCCCGTGTATTTCATTTGCAGGCAGTAGGGTGTCCTTGGCATTTCCTATTTTTGGTATGAGCTCCTCTTTATTTCAATGCACACACAGATTTCAGGGCGAGAGTGACTTTGCAAGCTGCACACACAGTTTCCTTCTGAGAGTTCGTTCAGTTTGACCCCTTTTTGATACGTCCCGACTATTGCCCCATGTGTGCTAAAGAGCGTCTCTCATCACAAGCGTCGTCTTGTCGACCTTTCACCTAAATAACATAATAATTAACTCTGTTTTTGCCGGTGGTTTGTGATGATGTTCCTCCCACCCCCACCTAAATTTTGTACAGTATATATGTTCTCTGATGTATCAGGACCATTGTAGATGGGGGAAAGAAGTAAATCTCTCAACAAAAAAAAAAATTATTTTTCTAGAAAAAACTTGGAAATTCCTGAGATTGAAGTGTCTCAATTTTGCTTGAAATTTTTTTTAGATTGTCAGAAATTTTCTTTAAAAAACAGACATTTCTGAGTTTCAGGAGTAAAAAAACACCTATCATTTTTAGATTAATTTAAGATATTTTTTAGAAAAGGTTGGAACTTTTAAACTCAGAAAATATCCATGTTTCTTTCTCAAAAATTCTTAAGTTTTTTTTCTAGCAAATTGTCAACTTTTCAAACTCAGAAATGTCCTTTTCTGAAATATTTCTGAGATCAATCTCAAACTTAGAATTTTTAGATGGACATTTACTTAATTTTTCAATCTTTCTTCTATCTACAATGGAACTAATACATTGCCATAATATTCTACTAATATTGCTGATGCTTTTTCTTTTCAGATTCTGATCAGATTAGTCTTAATATTTCTCTCTAGGTACAGTTTTTATGTGGGGGAAAAAAAAACTAAAACCACAGTTTGTTTAACCCAAGTTTTATTAGACATTATGCTTTTCTTCCTGTCATATTTGCAGTGTTTTGCCTTGTAGTGGTGTGATTCACTCATGTGCATTTCAGTCTGCGTAAATATGAGTGAATGAAAAGCTAGAGATTTACATGTAACAACTGAACTTGTCTTCTTTCTCTCTCCCTTCGTCTTTCTTTCTGCTGAAGGTGCTAGCAGTGTCCCTGCCTTCTTTTCAGAGGACGACTCTCAGTCAAACGACTCGAGCGACTCGGACAGCAGCAGCAGTCAGAGTGACGACGTCGACCAGGAGACATTCCTGCTGGACGAGCCGCTGGAAAGGACGACGAGCGCCTCCCACGCCAACACTGCCGCCCAGGCTCCCCGCTCCATGCAGTGGGCTGTTAGGAACACCCCGAGCCAGAGAGCGAGCGGCAGCGGCCCCTCCGCCTCCTCAACACCTGCTGGTCTGTAGCTCACCAGCAGTGAAACAAGTATGCTCTTGCTTCTAAAGAATTGGTCAATTTCAACTGTGTTTTCATACAGCGAGCTCTACCGGCTTGATATACATCGACCCGACAAACCTGCGGCGCTCCAGCGCAATCAGCTCCAGTGCAGCGGCAGCGGCGGCGGCGCTGGAAGCCAGCAATACCAGCAGCTACCTGACTTCGGCCAGCAGCCTGGCCCGCGCCTACAGCATCGTCATCAGGCAGATTTCTGACCTTATGAGTTTGATTCCCAAGTACAATCATCTCGTCTACTCGCAGTATCCCGCAGCTGTCAAGCTCTCCTACCAGGACGCAGTCAACCTGCAGGTAATGGGAATAAAAGCATTGCATCCCTGGGTTTTACACACAAGTTCACCGCAGCCAGGCAGTTAGTGTATATATTTTTACATGGGTTTATAATGTATATGTTTCTGATTTACCTTATAAATTGTAAAATATTTAATTAGAAGATTAAATAATACATACTTGAAATATTTAAAATGAAACCAATGAAAGCTCTGAGTAGGGAGCCTTGGGGAATCCCACAAGTTGAATAAACTTTGACAGAGTAGGGCAAAAGTAACCCATCCGATTGTTGAACACACTCAATTTGGGTTCAATTCTGACTAAAGAGTTGTTGTTTGTCACTAGAACTATGTGGAGGAAAAGCTGATTCCCACCTGGAACTGGATGGTGTCCATCATGGACTCCACCGAGGCCCAGCTGCGGTACGGCTCGGCTCTGTCGTCTGCCGGAGACCCCGGCCACCCCAGCCACCCGCTTCACGCCTCACAGCACTCGGCTCGCCGCGAGCGCATGACGGCCCGGGAGGAGGCCAGCCTCCGCACTCTGGAAGGACGGAGGTAGCAGAGTCTCCCAGTGGATTTATCTGTTTAAAAAAAAACTAAAACGTACAATTGGAATGAAACGATTTCTATTTGAATTTCAGGAGAGCAGCCACACTGTTGACTGCTCGCCAGGGCATGATGTCGGCGCGGGGGGACTTCTTGAACTACGCGCTGTCTCTGATGCGCTCCCACAACGACGAGCATTCAGACGTGCTTCCTGTTCTGGACGTGTGCTCACTGAAACACGTGGCCTATGTGTTCCAGGCCCTCATTTACTGGATAAAGGCCATGAATCAGCAGACCACCCTGGACACGCCACAGATGGAAAGAAAAAGGTGAATTTACACGAAAAGGGCTGCCCACATTGGACTCTGTGTATTGCTTTGACAAAAAGTCGTTTTTCAATTTAAAATCTTAACATTTGCAACTCCCGGCCCCCTTTCTTTTAGGAATCGGGAGATTCTGGAGCTCGGTTTGGACAATGAGGACTCTGAGCACGAGAACGACGAAGACACCAATCAAAGTAGGGGGGAAAACTCACTGAATTTTAAATACTGCAAAAATACAACTTCTTACAAAGTATTTTTGATCTAGTTTCTTACCTGTTTTAAATAAATAATTCCTTAGTATTAATAAAAATTTGCAGATTATTTCACTTTTTAGTACTTTTTGTCAACATTAAGAAATTATTTATTTAAAACAAGCTTCTGTATACCACTGAAAAATTACTTGTAAATTAGTTTTGTCGTTGTTTTTTAAAGCGAACTAACATATTTACTCTAAAGCTTAGACCAAATGTAATTGGTGATATTTTGTGTTTTTTTCCAGATACAACTGTGTTTTAATCTGTCACACCTGCTGTATTCTCAGCTGATGTCTCTTTCTCTCTTACCACAGGCTCGACTCTGCAGGACAAGGACGAGGACTCGGTTCCCGCGGAAACAGGTCAGAACCACCCGTTCTTCCGGCGCTCGGACTCGATGACCTTCCTGGGCTGCATCCCACCCAACCCCTTTGACGTTCCGCTGGCCGAGGCCATCCCACTGGCAGACCAGCCCCACCTGCTGCAGGTCAGACTTCCAAACGTGAAAAGTAACCAGGCTCCTCTCCTGTACGGCTGATCTGGGTTCTGTTCACAGCCAGTCTACAGCTGATTTGGAGGGTTCTTGGAACAACAGCCAATTATTGGCCTGATTAAAGTGTGTAGCTAGTCATTCGAAGTCTTGGGTAAACTCTTGATGGTTAAAACTGGCTGCAAGCGATATAGCTTTAGATTTTTTTTTTTTCATGAATCAGAGAGTGCCAAGTAATGTGTTTGCATTAGTGTGACTTTGATTACTCAAATCTCCCCAAAGGACAGTTCAAAGCGATGACAAAGACATTACAGACGTTAACCACACTCAGAAGTTCATGTCTGCCGTAGTGCCGTAAATCTGGGGAATTATTCTCCGTGGCTTTAACTCTGTTTTGGTTCTTCACCAAACAGCCAAACGCCAGAAAGGAGGATCTGTTTGGGCGTCCCTCTCAGGGCTTGTACGCTTCGTCTTACATGACAACCAAAGGCCTGGCTGAGACGAGCATGGACAGGAACTGCTTGGAGGTAAACCACCAGCCCCTTTCTACCCTGCCCCTCCCCCCACATCAGTCATACCGCCCCCAGCTTCACTAGACAAATACTTGCAGTTGTGTTTCTTTTAATTTATGTCTGGGACTGCATGATGTGTTGAGTCAAAATTTTCATTGCATATCCAACATCACAATCACAAAGTACTGCATATTGTGGTAGACTGTTACCTCAAAGGGCAATGCTTATAAGGTTTCCATGACAATAATACATCTGGGCTGCTGGACGGACTTTCTTCGCCCCGATGCTAACAACTAATTTAGATTTTAATTACCACAATGCTGCTGGACTGCTGTTGACTACACATGGATTAGTTACTGGGTAAAGACACTTGGATGGTAAAAGTTACACCTTGTTAACACATTGAGATTGTTATGCTGATTTTTGTCCTGATTTCAGTCTTAGAGACTCTGATTATTGGGATGGCTCTGAAAATAATCATAATTGAGATTCCTGCCGTGTGTGTTAAGAGTGATCTGGTTTGGTTGGAAGAATTTAAAATCGACAGTCAAAATGTTGGTTTGTTTTGGCCCGATGTCACAACATATATGGTGAACGAGAACGCAGCCTGTTGAATGTGACGTGTAGCTAATCAGAAAACAAGGTGGCGGAAACACAGAGGGGACACAGAGGGGAGTTTTTGATAAAGAAGACAAAACAACTGTCATGGTGCGCCTGAAAGTCCAGTAGACTTTGGAGACGTCTTTTTCTTTTTCTGTTTCTGGCGTTTTGTCTGTTCCTACGCTTTTAAACCTTTAACAAGACGTTAATTGTAGCTTTCTCCAGCTGCTTGAAGCATTGTGTGACACAGACTTCTCCATTCCTCACATTTTGCTGTGCACTGCTGGTCAGCTGGCGGCAATCAGGCTACTACTTTTCACTTGCTTCTAATAAGAATTAATGCGGATGTTTACAATTGTTAATTTTTTTTTCAGTTTTTTTTTTTTATTAAAATCTTAGTTCATGCTATAAATGTTTTAAGTTCTGTGACGCTATGATATTTTTTACTCCTGTTTATTATTTTATTAATATCCCATATCAGCCCATGTCATATCATGTGGTTAAATTCTAACCGGTATTGTCATCATAACCTTCAGCAATAATAAAACAAAACATTTTCTAATAATACCAGCCATATTCAGAACCAAATTTATACAGTCTATAAAACTACTGTTTTATAGACTGTAGTTGCTATGGATATATTTGCATAATTTAAATGTGGATGTTTGAAGCAGTTATGATTGACTCAGTGTTATAGCTGCAGATTCTAACTTTCATTTAAAAAAAGTTTTCCATATTTATTAAAACTGTCACTATTCGGTTAGAGTACAATGCAAGACAGATAATCTGCGGAGAAAATAATGAGTTCCTCTGCCTTCTCCTAGTATTAGCTGCACAAATCCACTTGGTCAGAAACAACCAGTCAGAACCAGGAGGAGGTCCCACTAACGCTTTGCTTAGATGCACCTGGTTTATCGCTACAGAGCCTGCTTGAGTTCTGATGCTAGTTAGCATAGCCACTGATGATGACTGATAAATGGTTTTCCTAGAAAGGCGGGTTGTTTTTCCACCATTAGCACATTGAGCAGCGTACAGGAGGGTGATTGACAGCGCTGGAACCGCATTGGCTCCTCCTGGCTCCGATTGGCTGTTTTTTGACTAAACAGCAGACCAGACAAGTAACACTGGGAGGAGAAGAGAATCCCCACTGCTTTTAAACAAGTTGTTTTTTTAATATCATACATTTATGTCACGGTGAAAGTTTTAATAAATATGAAAATGACATATTTTTGTAAAAAGTTACAAAAATAACTGTACATACTACAATCTTATCTCCTAAAATGTGTGACGTTACTGAAGAGCCTCTCATTTCCTCACTTGAACAGATTCTGCCTACAAAGATGTCGTACACCGCCAACCTAAAAAACGTCATGAGTATGGAAAGTGGCCAGCGGAGCACAGAGAACCAGACGCTGGGCGAGCAGGAAATGGAAACTTCGAAAGCGGGTCCGTCTCCCCGCGACCTCGCCGCCCAGCTGAAGAGCAGCCTCCTGGCTGAGATCGGCCTCACAGAGAGCGATGGGCCTCCTCTTCCGTCGTTCAGGCGAGCTGCTACAATTCCCTTCAAAAAACGCATCACGAATGTGAAGGTTTAAATGAAAACGCATCTCATTTTTAATTTTTTCCCCGTCTCTTGCTGTCGAGACCGCAGTGCAGTTTTATGGGGATGATGATTTCACACGACATGCTGCTCGGCCGCTGGCGCCTGTCACTGGAGCTCTTCGGTCGCGTATTCATGGAAGACGTAGGAGCTGAGCCTGGATCAGTAAGCCTCATTTAAGTTTTTATGAAGCTAGCCAAAATGAGGTAAAACTGGAAAATTCTTTCATTTTAATGAGGTATTTTCAAGGTTTTGTGAAGCGTTTGATTTCTGCAATAAGTGGTTGGTATTCAAACTGCAATTTAATGCAATGTAATGTTTCATGTTTCATTAAATGCAATGTAACGTTTCATTAAATTAGGTGTATGAAACAGTTGAAACCATGTTTTTCATACACCTAATAAAAAAGCAAATACGTTGTTTTCTCAGCATATGAAGTCTAAATCGGATCAAATTTCTCTTGTTTTTGGTCAGTTAGAATGACCACAATTATTTATATTTGCAAATTCTAGAAAACATGGTGAACATTTTTAGATATTTTTTTATTTTTTGAATACTGTGTTTGAAAATTTAACTTGAGCAGGACAGTCATTCACCTCAACAAAATGTGTTTGGATTGTTTCAGTGTATTAATATTTATTTCATTCCTAGTAGCTCGGTGACTTATTGATCATCGTATACTTTATATGTTAAAGTTGTTTGTGCCGTTCAGCGTCTACCATTGTAGTGGGCATCATCAAAGCATTTTTCACTGTTGGAGCTTAAGATAAGCATCCTGCTGTCTCATTTCCCCAGATCCTGACAGAGCTGGGCGGCTTCGAGGTGAAGGAGTCCAAGTTCCGGCGGGAGATGGAGAAGCTGAGGAACCTCCAGTCTCGAGACCTGGCACTGGAGGTGGACCGCGACCGGGACCAGCTGATACAGCAGACCATGCGCCAGCTCAATGGCCACTTTGGCAGGCGGTGCACCACCACGCCCATGGCCGTGCACCGGGTCAAGGTCACGTTCAAGGACGAGCCCGGGGAGGGCAGCGGCGTGGCTCGCAGCTTCTACACGGCCATCGCGCTGGCGCTGCTCTCCAACGACAAGCTGCCCAACCTGGACTGCGTTCAGAGTGTCAGCAAGGGCATGCAGGCCAGCAGTACGTGTCATCACGATTACAATTCAAGTATGCCAAACATAGAAACTATCGCATATTACGACATTTTATTCTGCAATTAATGATTCTTCAGTCATGCTGAAAATATTTCATTTTGCTGTTGCAAATGAATTTTTGGACAAAACTACCCCCACACTAAAAATGTATTTTTAAGTTTTCTTTTCTGTCTGTTTTGTTTTTTAACCCTCCAGATCTGATGCAAAGGTTAAGAAACAGAGATCGGGAGAGAGAGCGGAGAAGTGGAGGGCTTCGAGCGGGATCTCGGAGAGACCGAGACAGGTCAGTCCTGATATATAGAATATATGGAATGTTTTTCTCATTTTTGATCTCCAGTTTTTTAGTGACCTGCTGATTCTGATTTCTGTTTAAAGCTGCAGTATCTAACCTTTATAAAAATGTCCACCCGGTGCTGCTACTGCAATCTAAAAAAACGCACCGCTACTGACCAAACAACCAATCAGAGCCAGGAGGCTGATCTTAGTGCTGTCAGTCAACCTTGTATATGCTGCTAAATGTGCAAATAGCGGAAAGCAGCATACTGTTACAGGAAAACTATTTATCCACTTTCATCGGTGGCCATGCTAACTAACATAGCATTCTTGCCAAACTCTGCTGTTGGAAACCACCTGTAGTGTAGCAGAGGGTCGCATACAAGAGGATGATTGACAGCACCAATACCCTCCTCCTGACTGGTTGTTTCTGAAAGGCGGCGTATTTTTGTTGTTGGCTCTGGGAGAAGGGAGTGATGATTTTAACAAATATGTACAACACATTTTTTATGAAATGATATTCTCCTGCTTTAAGAACAAAGCATTAAGAACATTTTGGAATACTGTTTTCCAAGCTTAAGCAGGCAATTTAGAATTTATTTTAACAGCGGAGACATCTTGTGTTAAGATTAACTGCTGTAACACAATTTTTACCATTTTAAAACAAAGGCAGAATGATTCATTTCACATTAAGTCGCCAAGCTGCAAATACAGCCGATGGAAATATTAGATTGACTATCTTAGTCAAACACGAACATGTAAAAATAAACCACAACAAACCTTCTTTCAAATGGTTCAGAAAGTGACAATATATAGGAATTCTATAAATTCTAAATATAATGTAAAATGAATACCAAAGCATGATGTCACTCAGACTACAAATTATAGAATTAGAGTGAATAGATCTGTCCTTATGGTTCTGGTCCATTGTCACTGATGTCAGATCTAGATTTATTTATTTTTATAATCAAATTGGTGCTTCTGTGGTTCTGATGTTGTTTGGGTCTGTAGGGACTCCAGAAGGCAGCTGTCGATCGACACCCGGCCGTTCAGGCCTTCCTCAGAGGGAAACCCCAGCGACGAGCCTGACCCCCTGCCTGCACACAGACAGGCGCTTGGTGAACGGCTATACCCTCGAGTTCATGCAATGCAACCGGTAATAAAACATCGATTTTTGTTAAAATTTTAGTGGGATTTTAAATTTTGGAGGGATTTTAGAGTTGTGCATTATTGAATGTAATTTAGTGCGTTTTTCTCTGCAGGCGTTTGCCAGTAAAATCACCGGCATGCTCCTGGAGCTTTCTCCTGCTCAACTGCTGCTGCTGCTAGCCAGCGAGGATTCCTTGAGGGCCCGGGTGGAGGAAGCCATGGAGCTTCTCATTGCACATGGAAGGTAATTCCACCTCACCCCCCAGAGCAGGCATGTAGTGAAAACGGGGTTCGTACTGGTGCTTGAAATTCTTGAAAATGCTTCAATTCATAACTACATGTTTTCAGATTTGGAAAAAGCTTCATTTGAATTTCATATGATACTCAAACTGCACAGGTTTGCAATAAAGTACAAGTTAACGTTTGTTTGAAAACCTAAACTTGCAAAGTACTATGTACAGTTATACCAGGTTTTTATCATTTAACCAACATCAAACTCTTTTGGTTTAGGGAAAATGGTGCTGACAGCATCCTGGACCTGGGCCTCCCTGAAGCCTCTGAAAAAGCACAGGTAACCCATTTTTTCCTCCTTTTTTTCCTTCCCCCCATTTCACCATCACTTGTAAAAAAAAAAAAAAATAATAAAAAAAATAATAAAAGTGGGATTTAGCTGAGATTTCAAAATTAACAAGGTGTTTCCTTACTTACTGTTACAGCAGCAAGATAACCGGAAGCGCCACGGATCAACGCGCAGCGTTGTCGACATGGAGCTGGATGATCCAGACGATGCCGATGACAACGCCCCCCTCTTCTACCAGCCCGGCAAGCGGGGCTTTTACTCCCCCCGGCCGGGCAAGAACACAGAGGCCAGACTCAACTGCTTCAGGAACATTGGCAGGTAAATGAGAAAGGAACTGAATCCCATGACGTGAAAATGTTGCATCTGTATTAATCCTTGACTTTTATTTCCTTCCAGAATATTGGGGCTCTGCTTGCTGCAGAATGAACTCTGTCCAATCACGCTGAACAGACACGTGATCAAAGTGTTGCTCGGTAGAAAGGTAGAAAGCGTTTTGCTGTGTTTTTCTGTTTGCAGCTGCTACACATCTGTTTCTCCTTCTGGATGAAAAAACGAACATATGTGTGATCTGTCACTGCAGGTGAATTGGCATGACTTTGCGTTCTTTGACCCGGTCATGTACGAGAGCTTACGGCAGCTGATCCGCCATTCGCAGACGGGAGAAGCGGACGCTGTGTTTGCTGCCATGGATCTGGCCTTTGCTATTGACCTCTGCAAGGAGGAAGGGGCAGGACAGGTACCAGCCTCTATTGATATTGTTTGAATGAATAACCTGACTCCACCACTCGGCTCCTTCAGACTAACCAGTAGCAATTAGCAAATACCTGGTCAAACTTCAAATCAGCTGACCTCATTATAGGAGCTGCTTCTCAGTGAAATGCTGGTAAAAATGATAGAGTTATTAGATGAGCCATGTTTTAAAGACTCCCTGACGGAGTTTCAGAAGGAGCAGGATTACTTTTATGGAGACAGAGACCCAATTTCAAAGCGCTAAATTACAAAGTCAATTTTCTTCTAAGTCATATTTGAAATTTATAGCATATTGATAACTATGGAAGTCAACATATTTACTTGATTGTGCTATAAAGTGGCACCCTTTCAGTTTGGTCTAATGTTGATATTTAGATTTTTGATGTTATAACTGAGACTCCAGATAAACGCTCTTTCAAAAAAATAGGGACCATTGGCATGTAGATTGCCTTACTTTACATTGGGGTTATAATCTGGGTTCATGGTTCTTGAACCAACCTGGTGTAAACGCAAAGCAATCAAACAACTATTTTTTATATAAACTAAGGTAAAGAGTCCAAAGATGCACAAACTGCTTAAATGTAACTGAAGTTTGAAACATGATAGTTGGTTTTACTAAGTTGAAAACAAAACATTTGGTTGTTTTGCTCCTGCATCCAATTAGACTTCAGCTTTTAGTGGTTTAGTGATTGTGGAAAATAGTGGAATAAAAAGCAAATGTCTCATACTGCTAATTTAATTTAAAAACGATGATAAAATAATAATAAAAGAATTTAAGATGAATTTTTGTTGGAATCTGTAGTGTTTGGAATCTCTCAGGAAATTTCTCAGTCTGTATTTGAAAATGTGTTGATCTAAACTCATACAATGTGGAAAGGAAATCTTGAACGTTTCAAAAATGATAAAAACACTTATGCTACAAGATGAACTCAGTGAAAATAATATTTAATATATATATTTAAATTGCAGTTTAAGAATGAAATCTGAGTTTGAACTGTATAAACCGGATTAAATGATGATCTGATTAAGACATCAATAAAGACCAACTGAAACCAGTCACCTCAATAAAAACACATCTGAGATTGTTGATTTACTCCTTTTGTTTGTCGTGCAGGTTGAGCTGCTGTCGGGCGGGGTCAACATGCCGGTAACTCCACACAACGTTTACGAGTATGTGAGGAAGTACGCAGAGCACCGGATGCTGGTGGTGGCCGAGCAGCCGCTCCACGTGAGTCGGAACACTGACGTCGCCTTTGAGACCGGTGGGTTTTATTTGGTGTGATTCACCAACATTTTTTCCCTTTGTTTCTTAAGGCGATGAGGAAAGGTTTGCTGGACGTTCTTCCTAAAAACGCCCTGGAGGATTTGACGGCGGAAGACTTCCGGCTGCTGGTGAACGGCTGTGGAGAAGTCAACGTTCAGATGCTCATCAGCTTCACTTCGTTCAACGATGAATCAGGTCTTTCACTCGCTGCAGTCTACGTTGAACCCGATTCCACTCTGATGATGGCTTCCTTCTTAATGTTTCTGCCACAGCGTATTAAGCAAAAACACTTGTTGGTCTTACAGGGGAAAATGCAGATAAACTACTGCAGTTTAAACGATGGTTTTGGTCCATAGTAGAAAAGATGAGTATGACTGAAAGGCAAGATTTGGTGAGTTCTTTTTCTTTTTCTTTAAATTAACCTTGAATTAATGAATTGATTTAATGGGAGATTTACATTTTTAACAGGTTTTCTTTTCACAAATATAAAGTTTTCTTGCTGTTTTTGAAACCCTTTCTAAAATAACAATTGCTTTTGAAAAATTCTATAAAATAATGCTAAGATCAAGAGTTCAGTAAACATGAGTGAATTTCCTCAAATGTTTCTGTATCAAAAGTGAGCTTTGTGATGCACTGCAAAAACCAGCGTTCAATCTTTGTGAACCTCATTTATTCACAGCATGTGCTTAAAACAGCCTGAACAAATGTTTATTTGTTGAATAAAATAGTACAGTAGTAATATGCTAATAGGCTTTTTTTTATATAAGCAAATAAGTTGGAAAAAGATTCAAGAGAAATGTATCACCTTTGTTGACAATCTACAGAAAATGGGGAATTAATACTTGGCAGTTGAAAAAAGTGTCTGCATTTTTCTTGCCATATTTAAAGCTTTACTGGTTTGAACTTTCCTGTGAATGATTGAACTACTTAGTTATGGAACCATCATTTCTAAGAACTGCATTATAATCTGTTGACAAATAGGCCAAAGCCTGTTTGTCTTGGACACGAGTTTTGTTTTCACAAACATGGACCAAATCCACATGCAATTAAGCTTAATTACAATCTAAAGTCAAATAAAACCCATCTGAGTTAAAGCTGCTGTATGACTTATACAAAAAATCTTTTTTACAGATTTAATATTACCATGTCATGACAGTACAATATGAGACAGGTAATCTGTGAAATTGAGAATTGAGAAAGAGCTCCTCCATCTCAACAATGCTGCTATTGGGGTCTGAAAAAATGCATCTCTCCTGGTCAAAAACAACCATTCAAAGTCGGGAGGTTCTTGGCGCTGTAAATCAACCTTGTGAACGTGCTAATGGCAGAGAAATGGCTTACCATTACAGAAAAGCTGCTTATTGCCTGTCAATGATGGCCTTGCTAGCTAACCTTAACATCTGTGGCAGGCTTCTTGTAGCACAGAGTAAGGTACAAGAGGGTGATTGACAGCGCTAAGCTGTCACTCAGCAGTGAATTTCTCTGAGCAGAGAAATTCAGTTGATGGCAGGTCAATATAAGGCAGGGGAGCTCAATGTTTCCAGATTATGCATGTCATATTACACTGTCATGAGACAGTGACAAATATGTAACAAAAAACCAAAACAACATAAAATGTACATACTGCACATTTAATAACACATTGGTTTGGTTATCAGGTGTACTTCTGGACGTCCAGCCCCTCTCTGCCAGCCAGCGAGGAGGGCTTCCAGCCAATGCCCTCCATTACCATCCGGCCTCCAGACGACCAGCACCTCCCCACAGCCAACACCTGCATCTCACGTCTCTACGTGCCACTATATTCTTCTAAACAGATCCTTAAACAAAAACTCCTGCTAGCAATTAAAACCAAGAATTTTGGTTTTGTGTAGAGGTTCGACTGAAAGCTGGAATAAAATAAAGAGGGAAAAAAGGTTGTTGTGTAATATTTACCTAGTTCCATTTTTGTAGATTCATTCTTTTTTGTCCAGTTTTATTAAATTCAACATATGGTCTCTGTCTCCCCATCAGTTAATATTTGTTTGTGTTCTGAACACAAACTGCATATTTTAATTTTATATATATATATATCTTTATATATATATATATACACATATATATTATTTTATTTGTATTTTTTGTGGTAATGAAGAGGTCCATAACATTCCTGCATTGGCACTGTAAGATGTAAAGCCCACCGCTCTATTCTATTGGCTTAAACCTTTTGCTTCCCAGGAACTGGGTTTGCCAGGAAGCTGTCAGCCGAAAATCCTAGCCAAAGATGACAGCAGCAGACATATGAACAGGACGAAAAAGACACTGTGGTTACAATTTTGTTTCCTTCCCTATGAAAGTACTATCTCTTGACAGATCACTGCTGCCTTTGTGGAAAGTTTTTTTTTCTTGTACAGGGGGAGTAGGGAATTTCAAAATAAACTTGGATGTAAATAAGTTGTGTATGGTGTTTTGCTTCTTCTGATCAGAAGGTTCCTTTGCACTTTTCTACTTGTTCACATTGTGACTTTGAAATTGTGAGCTTTCAGTTTGTTCATTGGCTTGATTTAGAATGCCCACTTTTAAAATTATAACAGATTAGTATGTTTTCCCTGTCACAATATTAAAACAGTTCTGAATGAAAATATTAATTATAGCAATTCTTTTAAATATGAAGAAATAATCAACTATTTTATTGTAAACTGTGCCTCAACTAATCAGGTCCTTGCACTTTCCCATTTTACAGTTGTAGATTTTTTGTTTGTTTGAATCAATTATCAATCAATTATATTAATGTCTTTGTGTGGCAAATTTAATTTAAAAGTTATGAAAACAAAACGGCATAGTAAGTGTGGCTATTTTTGTACAATAAAAATATTGGGCTGAGGAATCCAGTGACGAATCCAGGACGAGTCTCTCATTTAACTATTTTCCCGTGTTTGTAGAAATATTTTAATGACATATTTTTTTGGGAAGAAATATCTAAAACCTATTAAATCTTTTTTTGGAATCCTACCACACTACTACGACTCGTTTATACGACGCACAGCCTGGAATGTTGATTTTCCTACCGCCTTGAACGCAGCATTTCTCCAGTCATAACGGAGCCATATGAGGTGAACTTGCTGTTCGCGCGGACACGTTAGATATATTGTGCTGCTCAGATTAAGGGGACGTGAGCTAATAATGATAACTGTTGGCTCACTGGCCAGTTAGCTGATATACTCTCTCGGCAGCGCGTTCAAGGTCCTGTGAGTCAGCAGTGTCCCCATCTTGGCCGATGGTGCTGGCTGATGATTTCATTGTTTGCCATCATGTCGGAGTTGTTCCGTTATTTTTAGCTAGCGTGGCTTGCTAGCTCCGCGAGTAGCGGTGAGCGCAGCGTGAATAATCAGTCTGTTGTCTGAAATAAAGAGGGATGGAGCAGTGGCAGGACGCGGCCTCTCAGCAGCTCAGGCTGCTTACCAGCCGTCTGAATGAATTGCTGACCAAAGGCCTGGAGTGGCTCCGCTCCGAATTCGGCGTGGACGTGGGACTGAAGCCGGAGCTTATTCCGCCATGGATAATCCTCCTTGCGGCATGCAGCGGGCTACTGCTGATGGTCGCCCTGTGGGCCTCAGTCTGCCGGACTGTCTTCAGAAAGCGAGCCGCTGTAAGTGCTGCGGACGATGGGGTCGAGGGGAAACGAGGAGCCAGTAAGCCCGTGAAAGCGGAGGAACCGAAGAAAAAGAAGAAGAAAGGAGAGAAGGTGGGTGAATGAAACCGGGCTGCGGAGCTAGTTGACAGGCTAACGGCCACTGTGACAGTTGTAGCAAACGTGACGGCTAACCAAGCTAGCCACTGGCTCAAGAGGGAGTTGGCCCTATTTGAGGCTCTTATGTCCCACTGAATGTTGGTTTGGCTGTTAAGAGACTTTATGGCGTTCTTTATTCTCCTTCTATGTTTCATTAGAAAGCTCAGCCGAATGGGAGAGCCGTTGCTGAAGCCCAGGAAGGAGCCACAGCGTGTGAGGACAGAGTGCCACATCACCAGCCTCCCCCACCGCAAGTCAAGACCGACAAGGTTGCAGAGGTAATTCTGACTGAGAAACATTTCTTTTCCCGATTAAACCTGCGTCAAACGTTGCACCCTACTAAGAAAAGCTTCGCAATTTTTGGTACATTCATAGAAACACAGAGCAGGAGAGTCCATTCCACATTGTGAAAGTCCATAGATTGAAATAGGAGGTTCAGTACATGAGCTAATTTAGGACAGTCTTTATGACTTTGAGGGATTTTTGTTTCTCTTGTCACCGTGTTATTCATGTTTTTCCTTTTTCCTATTCCTGTGTAATAAATTGTGCATTTTAGCCTTATTCATATTGCATATTTACAGACAAAGAAGTCCAAAAAGAAGGCCAAACCAGTTGTGAAGGAGACCAAGGCAGCAACTGGGGATGGCAAAGAACCAGAAGAAGGTGAAATTATAAGAAATAATTGTTTAATCAGCGGCAAATGGATGTAAATCTGTATTACATGAGTTAATCTTTTTAACAGCCGCATGTTCTTTCTGAACCATAATCGGTCCTTTAACGCTGTGAAATGCGTGTTTCAGGCACATGGGAGACCAAGGTCAGCAACAAGGAGAAACGTGAGCAGCGCAAGAAAGATAAGAACTCGAGCGACGGCTCCGCCAGTCCTGGAGGAGGAGACACACCTGTGAACGCTCCGCCGGAGCAGCTCAGAGCCTCCGCAACGCCACCTGCACCTCCTGCCAGCCAGAAGAAGAAAAAAGGTTACATTTGTTGTTATCTCGGATTTCAGATGAAATGTGAAGTTTGCCTGTGGCCCGGTTATTTTGTTTGTGTTTTTTTTGTTTTGTTCATTTGTTTGTTTGTTTTTGCCTCTCCCTGGTTAGTCTCCTGTTGATGAAGTGTACTAAAAATATGGTTACTATGGGGAATTAAATCTTCTGTGAGTGTTCCCTGAAGCGGCCGAGTGCTGTTTACCCTTTGGAAACAGCCTCGCGTGGATGGCACTCGTGACCTTTGTTGACCTTTTTCTGTTCTCAGGAGAATCTGCCAAAGCGAAGGCAGAGAAGGCTGAAGCTGCTGTCTCTCAAGGTAATTACCAGCACAAGTGTCTTCACTTTGACGACTTATTGATTCAGCCTCTCAGCCCTTTGCGATAGCAGCTTTAGTTAGGGGAATAGACATAAGTCCTTGAAATCTAAAGTTTTTTCGATGCAGTTTTCAGTGTTTTTTTTTTTTTTTATTATTATTTAATTAAATTTTTATTTATTTATTTTTGTCATTTTTATTCTTTGCTGTTAGCTAACAGCAGCGTGGTGCCGGAGGCGGCCACTGCCACTGCCGAGATGGCAGTCAAGGTCGCACCGCAGAGCGCTGCTCCAAAGACGAGCTCCTGGACAACCCAGAGGCAAACGGCCTCACTTTGGAGAGCAGGTTCAGATGGTAAACATGTTTCTTTTTTTAACTGGGTATGACATTGTTTCCGAGAGATGTTAATTGTTAGACATTTTTAGATATTACTTTTCCATTTTTTTGCACTACAAGCACAAAATAAAATATATTTCGGGGAGGATTCCCTGTAGAAATCTTAACATAAAATGTTAACTTGTTTTCAACATGTCTAAAACGTTTCACAGTCATATTGCCTTTGTTCTTATCCTCCTTACTTATATTTTATGGAATATTTGTACGATTAATCGAGGAATCGGATCTCTCTCTCTCTTACTATTCCGATCTTTCTGACAACAGAAAATCTGTTGTACTCCAACCATCGCACTGCAAAATTCAACGATCCTTCCTGATCCCCAAACCCTCACAATACACCACACCACCAACATCACCACCATCCTGCTAGCACTTCACAACAACTTGTAGGCGGAAGTAAGTGCGCTGCCCCCATAAATAACGATCCGGGTGGAATATGGTGCACTACATAATAAAACATAATTTAACGAAGCTTTGAGGCAGATACATTTTCCTCAAGGAATTTTAATAACCAAGGTACTCGAATCATTCGAGGAGTCCTTTTAGCCCTAATAAAAACATTAACCGGTGTGCTTAAGACACTTTGTAATCTTTTTTTGCTGTATGCTTTGGGTTATTGTAAATTTGGAAAACCTGTTTGAGCTTAAGATTCTTTAATATTTGTCTGTAGAGTTTATTCCTGACCCACTGGAAAATACAAACGTAGCCAAGCAGATTTTTATGTTGAGATTCAGTCAGTTAGTGACTGAATTGTCACTATGTGTGTGTGTGTTTTTCAGAATCATGGGCTGTGCCGGTCCCCTCAGCAGAACTCAATCTGGTGTCTCTATCCAGTCTGGGAGTTCCTCGTAAGTTTGCTGCTCATTTTGTAAAGTGACTCGCCACCAGATGGCGTAGTTTTCCTCCTCTGTTTATTTGATGAACTGGTTGTGTTTTGTAGAGGCCCAACCTGTGAGCGACCTGACCTGGCTCAGTCAGCCCAGAGTGGACGATGAGTGGTCTGGACTCAGTACGCTATGCTTTTATTTTTTTCCTTTCCTTTTTTTCTCTTGAAGCCTTTCTGTTGAAGTAACGTACCATGGTGGTTAAGATCCACCCGGTCATTCTGTCTGTTTTTTAGATGGAGGTTCAGCCGACCCCGGCTCTGACTGGAACGCTCCGTCTGAAGCCTGGGGGAACTACGAGGAGCCCACCGCTGAGCCGGGCGAGCCTCAGGAGCCGCCCCTCCCTGAGCCAGCCAAGGCTGCTCTGATCGCAGCGGCTGTGAGTTCACACACCGTCCTTCTTAACTTGATGGAAGTTAGCTGAATACTATGAACAACTAAATGAAAGGTGTACATTTCCATATTTTGCTACATTATAATATATAAGCTTTATTGTACACAAAAAGATTTTATTTTGGAAAAAAATGTGTTTTTTAACATCTTAATATATGGTAGGGTGTAAAGGTTGCCACAGTAATTAGAGCATTTACAGATATAATTCATTACAGCTTTGAATTCCAAAGTTGCTCAGGTCTATTCTAACTTCTTGACGAAGAAGCTAAATTGATACAACATATGACTTCGAAGACGTTCCAAGTACCTTCACAAGGAGCAGTTTTTTTTTTTTCTGTTTCGTGTTTACGGTTGTTAGACTTTTTTTTGTTTGTCCCCTTCATTGTTTGAAGGAGGAGGATGAAGATGATAAGGACAAAGGTGATGCCACTACTGATGGAGCCACCAAAACTAAAAAGAAGAAAAAGAAGAAGAAGAAGACTTCCGAGGAAGGAGGAACACTTGGCCAGGTAAAGATCAAACCTTAAGCCATAGAGGAATTCAGACGACTCTGAGGTCATTTTGGTTGTGGAATCAATCAGACGGTACCATTGAATTTGTTTGTACTTGACTAAATTTCCCAATTAGTTCAATTTAATTTCCTCCTCTGTCCTGTGAAGTTGGACGAGCCGGCGAAGGAAGCGGCACCAGCACCTGCCGTTTCGGTGAAGAAGCCGCCACCTGTTCAGGAGAATGCTGCTACCGTCCAGCCTGTTAAGGCAGCTGCTGTGGAGGTCAGTGGGGCCGCCGGGGCAGGAGGGGACGGGATCGGATAAGCCGTGTTAATGGCTCATTCCCCCATAAGCTCATCTGGGTTCAACAAACGGTTGAAATAAGATCAGATGCTGTCGCCGTCACAAGCAGAGTGGTTTTTGGTCCATCTTTATCCTGAACAGATTTTTATTGATTTTTTTTTTCAGCTTCCCTTGACCCCAACAACAATATAAAAGTTTTTCTGTCCCTTCTCTGAACAGGCGAGAGGAGATCGACCCGTGAAGGACCCCATATCCCAGAAACCCCCTGTCACACAAGTGCCACAGAAGCCAACCGATGGAGAGCCCGCTGCCAAGCAGAACAACCTTCCTGCTCTGACACAGCAAAGTAAGAACGTCACACTCGGTCCAATGCTTCTCAAGGGGGCGCTGTTTCAGGCTGTTTTGCTTATACCTACAGTGTAGTCATACTATTTTCTAAATAAAAACTAATAAATCAGTAAATTTTGTTGTCAAAGTAAACAACCAAAAATGGAATTTATTTAAATTTTTCTATTGTGTAATAAAAGAAAGTTATAAGAGGGACAGTATCATAATAAATCAACTTTTATTTTTTAGCTTTCCATTACATTATTACATATCTGGAGTGTTTCTTTAATCTCCCATGGCAACCATTCACCTGTGCCAAACACCTGGCAGGACCTAGCTCCGCCTTTCAGACGCAGCTCCTCCTCAGAGCCGCAGTTTCCAGCTTTCTGCCTCACAGAGAAGCCCTCCTTTACTTTCCATTCAGCTCCTTAAGACTAGCCAGCAGCAATTAGCCACCACCTGTTGGAACTGCTCATCTGCTGAGCTCATGATAGGAGTTGGGCTAGTTTGGTCAGATAAGTACAAAATGTCTTGGATTATGCATTTTAAATGCTGAAAAGTCAGACTTGTTCCCAAAAGATTGCAAAGTACTTAAAAACTAAAAGAAAATTACAGAAAGTTTTTGAGGTTTTTTTGTAATCCAAGAGTTCAATAGTGCTTCAACTTTTTCAAAACAACTAGTTCTCCATGATTTGACTTTCTGCCTCATACATTGAAGGTGTTCTTTGCCTTGTTTCCACAGAAAAAAACGAAGAGAGCCAAGTGCCCAAACCTGCGAAGAAGAAGAAGGCGAGGAGAGAGACATGAGACGCCTCCATATGCAAGAGACTTCACATCCTGCTTATGCAACACCTTCTCCAACAGGGATTTGGAACGACGGCCGCCGTTGACGAACTTTACCGGGGGGGAGCGGGGGACGTGTCCGAAAACAACTTTTTTTTCTTTTTTTTCTTTTTATACACATCATGTGCCAGTTTGGTGGATCCTTGAAAACTGAAATTTTAATGCAGTGCAATCTAATGTGATGAGGTGTTGATAATTTCTATGTATGCATTTGATCTTTCTGATAATGTCTTCTAATTTCACTGAATCAAATAACTGAAGGAACTGTAATTTAGTCCTTAGACCTGTAGAAAAAAACACTGATGAAGTTTAGAAATCTATGGTGGTGGCTGATGAGCGGCGCTCGCTGTGTGGAGAGTAACGGCTCCTCAACACTGGGCCGAATGGCTCGAACCAGCCCTCTTTTAACCTGCTCTGATGTCGGTGGTTTCAGTCCAGCGGTTGGAAGCTCCACCAGATGTAAACTATCGTGATGTAAATGAGCCTCGTCGGGCACAGAAAAGGGACTCGCGCCAGCTCTACGGTTCTCACTTTTTCTTCCTGTGATTCTGGAAAAAAAATGTCACCGCCTCTGTCCATCTCGTTCGTCTCGTCCGTTTTGCTGCCGTGTGTCGACAAAATGTTCTCTTGCTGTCTTTTTTACGGCTGGCTGCTGTCTTTCAGCCGCAGCAATGCTGTGGGGGTAGGGAGGGCCTCTGATGGCGAACATGTCATTGTTGTCAGCCTCTTAGTTTTTTTTTTCTTTTGTTTTCCACCTCTGCTTGATTCAGAAGTCCTCAGAATCTTTTTGTAAAACTTGTTGTAATAAAAGAAAATTAAAGCCATATGTAAAAGACTAAATAAAGGCAGTTTTTCTTATCTTTGGTCGAATAATACAATCTCATGAGAAATTGATAAAGTATATACTTTCATTTAAGTGCAAATCTTAAATTTGAGTAAATTTTGAATTGTAGCTTTTGCGTTTCTGTTCTGTTTCAAATCAAAGCATGAAAAAAAAAGTCATGTGAAATATTGGACTGTTTTTATCTTTTCAACGGTAAAGACAACAAATAAATAAACGGATCTGGGTCGAGAAGTGACCCATAAATTCCAGATTCATGTTCTGAGTTTAATCCGTTCAGCTACTCTCTCGAAATTACGCATTACATAATCGGATTTGAGCCCATCTCCTGTCGGGTGTTTGTCGTCAACATGACTGAGGGCGCACTGGTCGTTCAATCAAGACAGCATAGATTCACCGGAAGTGTTCTTCAAAATAATTTTAGCTGAAGCATATTAGACCAAAACGTGAACGGGGCCTACAAACTCAATTAATTTATGTTGTAGCACCAAAAATAGACCCTTCAATGAAAAAACAAAAACAACTATGAACATTTTGAGAAAACAAATAAAGTTGGCCTGTGTTGTTGTGTTTGTTCACCCCAAAGAAGTCAGTTGACCCCAGGGCCGTTTAATAACCAACCAATACAAACAAAATTCACAGTTTCCCCATTTACATGTTTCTGCTACAAATTACAATTAAAGTGTTGTCACTAAATTATATGGATGTCAGTCATGTTGGATTTTCAACTTGGGAAGAAACTTCATATTTTCTCACACGGACGTTTGACCTCAGGGACCCTGCCTGTTCATTTTCCTAATTAAAATGAAGATCCAGCTTCTGAGTAAAGTTCACAATTCGACCAATACCAGCTAAATAATTCCCTCCTTCGCCCGAAGAAGAAAAACTACACTGAAACTGTGTTTGTTACAAAACTTCAAAGAATTTCTTAAACTTTCCAGCTTTTAATTTGGAATCCAACTTCCGGTTTCCGCCTCAGACCGCGACGAACTTGACGCGGCAGCGCGTTTGTAACCCGCTCAGCCGACAGACCAACAGCGGGTGGCTTTGCTTCTCGTCACTTCTCAGCGAGGCTCGGCACTCGACGGACGTGCTTCGGACGACGAGGCGACTGCTTTTTCCTCCCAAACCCGACCCGTCACCGGTCCTGCGTGTAAAATGTTCACAGACAAGATGATGACGTCCCCGTGGGACCGCTGGTACTCCACGAGCTGCTGCCTGTGCTGCCATGTCCGCACAGGAACCATCATCCTGGGGGTCTGGTATATGGTGAGCATCCGTCTGTGAGCGTGGCCTCGTTGGAGGAATTCAGCTTGGATGCTGTTCTCCAACAAAAGGATGAAATATTATTTCGGGGCATTCTGGTCATGTCTGTGGGTTTGCAAGCCTATCGCAATAAGCAATTAATCAATTAATCGCGTGATAAGTTAAAAGCTATTATATATATATATATATATTATATATATATATATACATTTGAAATAAAATTCCTTGTAAGGGTAAAGTGTTCTTTACTGAAACTTATTGATCTTGCAGAGGGCTGAATTTGAATTATTATGCCGTTTTCTATACATTACGGTCTCAAATTAACGCAATAATATTTTCTTTTATTGAAATACTTTCTGTGATAATGTATCATCCAGTAAAATGTTATCGTGACAGGCCTATGTTTGTTATTGTTTACCTCTGAGATCATAAGCAGCAGATGAAATGTGCAGCCAAGTTTATGCAACTATCAGAGTTTATTCCAGGTTTTGTCTCCCAATTGAAATTAGGGGAAAATCCAGCAGCCTTTTAAATTGCATGTGGAAAAATTGTATCTCTACCTGCTATTAATAAATCAGCAGCAGGTCTATTCAGGTAGCAGGTTCGGTGTCAGGTTGCCTATTGAATGTGAGCAATGCTCCGTTGCTTCACTCCATCATTAGGGATGAATGAGTCATCAGCATAAGGTACTGCACAGGTCAGAGATTGTGTTGTACCAAAAACACAAATTTTCAAGCGGATCTTTAATGTTCCTGTGTTTCTAGTGTCCACTTTACGTCTGCACACAACCTAGAGTTCATATATGCATTCCTAGGTACACAGCGCCACTGTAATTTGCCTGTTTCTTACCCACATGTCCTCTGCTCCTCAGCTCATCAATGCCGTGGTGTTGCTCATCCTGCTCACGGCCCTCGGCGATCCAGAAAGTACCATCTGACCAGTGCCGAGTTGGCGAATGACCTGGATGTAATGGATGACGCCAGTAAGCATCCTAAAACAAAGTTCTAAGTAGAGCTTCAGTCTGTTTTCCACCCGACACACTACTATGCACTACATGTCTATCATACAGAACCCTGCTACAATACATTGAAGTTTGTTACTGTAACATAAAAAATATAGGAAAATTGAAGGGGTATTAACATTGCTGCAAGGCACTATCTACTACGCCTCTGGTACTTTTGCTGTAAGATGAATTGTTGATTAATTGATAAGTGTTATTAGCATAATCTAAAGGTAAGTGTTGTTTCTGCTCCGTTTATGGTTTCCTCAGGGAAACTAATGCAACACTTGACTGTTTTACTAGACTGTTTCTCCAACAAGTGGACAGTCAACACCTTTGTTTAACTTTAACACCCAAAAGCACAGTCATGCAAACCTACTTTCCATCTGCCCAAACACTCAGATAAATCCGTCTTAGCCCAGGAGTGCTCCGGTCTCGTTTGGTTGGAGTTTATCGGCACCATATGGCGTTCATTCAGATTCCCTGACTCAGAATGACTGTAAAGTCCCAGGATTAGAGTTGCCCTGCAAAGCCGACTGTGTTCCAGCCGGTGCAGAATCTGTCACCTCTTCTTTTGAAACGCACACGAAAACAAGAACACTTTTAAAGTGATTTATTTATCTGAGGAGTTTTTAGTGACAAAGACTGAAAGTTAGAGAGAACGTCTCTTTGTGGTGTCGGTCTGTCACTGTCTACTGATTTGAGGTCATCTTGTAATTTTACTCAATAAGAAAACCAACGCCGTCAACAAAGACCCCTCTACACAATCAATAAAAATATGAATTTTATTATGACTTATGATTACCTGCTCTACGAATGTATTTTGAATGGCAACTACATATTTTTGTAGCGACTAAGGAAACTTTTCACACAACTCCCTGATGTTTGCTTTGCACTTGTTTGAAAGTAAAGTGCGATAGTAAAGAACGTTGAGGTGATTAATGGATTTAAAATCCCCAGGAGCCAAAGAGGTTAAAAGTGACTCGTTGCATGTTGGTCAAATTTGTTGTCCGCGAATAGCAAACATGGCTCATAGCCACCAACAATCCAGCTCAGCATGTCCAGATTAGCTGGAACACAACATACTGTAGAGTGTTATTGTACAGTTGCTCTATTATGGGAAGAAAAATGTAATCACACTTATTTTCTTACATTTATGACACTTAAAGAGCAATATAGGAATATACTTTCAAACCAGAATGAAAAACAAATAAAATAAAATTGATAAGAATACTTTTTTGATCAATTGATTTTTTTTTCTTATACTTGTCTAAATAGAAACAAGATGAATTGTAAATGAGGTCTGCAGTCTCACCTTCATTTTTGGTGTTCAAAATTCTCAGGTTCTAATTCTGTCAGCTCTCTTGACATTCAGGTAAATTAGTCGCTGCACACAGAGGGACATATTTTCTGGACTGGATGTGAGTCACTGGATGACTCACAGCAACAGTTTATTAAAGAAATGCTGGATAATAAGTTATTGATCCACATGACGAGCAAGATGTTGTCTCTGTGAAACTGTTCCAGTACTGCTGCTGCTTTATCTGATTGTGCCAAGCTCTTATTTTACGTAACAGGGTTATTGGTTTTCCTTTGTTATGCTGAGGGTGATGTCAGGTAAAATAAACAGCGAGTGACCCAAAAACCGAGGTTTATCCCTTTTCTGCTTGCCGGATGAAGCGCGCCTTTATTGTTTCTATTTCTAATTTGAATTTCTAATATATATATATATATATATATTTTTTTTTTGCTATTGCAGACATGTGTATTGCCTCAGCAATTTCCCTGCTGATGATCCTTATATGTGGAATGGCAACATACGGTGCATATAAGGTAAACATGATGGTTGTTTTGTAATATCTTTTACTTTTTTCCCGGGGAAGAATTCTACCTTTCTGTCTCACAAACGTCTCTGTCGCAGCTGCGTGCCGCATGGATCATCCCCTTTTTCTGCTATCAAATATTTGACTTTGCTCTCAACGCCCTGGTGGCCGTCAGCATAGTGATGTATCCGAACACGATACAGGATTACCTGCAGCAGCTGGTAAGAGTCGTGTCATTTAAGTAAAAAAACGAGGGATGCTCCTTTACGTTTACCTCTCGGCTTAATGACGGTGTTTTCTTTTGACTCGTTTGCAGCCTGACAATTTCCCTTACAAAGAGGAAGTGACTGCGCTCAGCAACATCTGCCTGGTCCTGTTTGTGCTGCTCTTCATCGCTGCATCATCGGCTTTAAGGTAAAACCTTCTTTGACTAAGAACCCAGGCATACATTCAAAAGTGGGTTTTTGATCAGTATTAATAACATTTTATAATCTTTCTTTCACATACGTCTCATCTGGACATATTTTTAACTGAATACGACTGTAGTGAGCAGCAACAGACAGGGGAGGGGCAGCACTGCATTATTGAGCTCCACCCAGCTGGAGAAAACTTTTTCTTGGTTTGTGTGATCTACGTACCATCATCCAGATCACACTCCTGTGGAGTGCCTTCATTGTGGAACCCTCTTTAAATCACACTGGCTCGTCTAGTTGGGCGTGACAATAAGAAAGTAAATCACACTCAGAGCGGCTTTGGGCCGGGGAGCAGATGGACGGGTGGATGGACGCGGCAGATGGTGTTGTGTTTAACAGAGGGGCTCCAATGGCGATCCGCCTGCCGAGAGCAGAAAGGATTCTGTGGATAAGGAACACAACAGGAGCTTGTTTCTCCTGCTCCTGCTAAATGATGGATGGCTCTCAGGCAGACCTAGAAATCTGAGACTGAACTCCAGCCTTTCATGCGCTGCTCATTTAGTGCGGCACGCATCTCTGCATGCAGGAAGTAAATCATTTAACACGGCTTCTCTGGCGACGAGGCGACCCCACTGCAAATTCTGTCTCATGAAGACAAACACGTCTGCCTAGAATCACTGGTTATCGTCATTTTTCCCTTTTGGTGGACTTGGTAGGAGGTCGTCTGAGGTTCTCCTTTGCTTTTGTCCCACCCCGTCCCAGGCCTACCTGATCGCCTGCGTGTGGAACTGCTACAGATACGTGAGTGGCAGGGGCGGATCTGAAATCCTGCTCTACGTCACCACCAACGACACCACGTGAGTCACTGTCCACCGTCAACACACACTCAATAAATCCAATTAAATTACAAAAATTATAAATCTTTAAAACACCTGGCCTGCCGAGACCGATGTCTTCCAATACTGACTTTTTTTATCTGAAATGTTGTTAAATATAGCAAGAAATTCGCTTTGTGGGCATCAGTGGGGTGATTATTATTAACTGCAAACATGACCTGGTGGGCCAGTCTGTCAGTCAAACCTCGCTTAAAGCAAGATCAGTGAATAAGACAGCCTCCCATGTAGGCTGATCACTGATCTCTCACAATTAATTAAGGAAATCAGGGCCAATAAATCGGCTGTTTGGATTCCACCCTGTATTCATGGCTGTGGCCGCTGCTTATCGGTCAAAATGTTTTTTAGCTGCAACTGAACCTGTCAGGTTGTCCAGAAATGTAGTGTACAATAATCAACTGTAGTTTTCATGTATGCGAAGACAAAAAGTTATCAGAAGAAACTCTTCTACACTTTTTTCCTCATTTTTAAAATGATGATTATTGGCTGACCCTCTCACCCCGTCTAAATCCATTAACACGCCTCACAGCTGGAGAGAAAGAGATTATGTATTTTCTTTCTTTTCGTTCGTCCAGTCCCGGCTTGCGCTCGTGTTTTCATCATCTGCGTAGGTTTCCTTCTGCTTCAGCCAGCCTGTCCGCTGCGTAGCCAACATGTTGAAGGCAGGAAGGAAACATAAAGGCGTTCTGTGGCAGCAGGCGGTTTTACAGAGGCTCTGCTCTGCCAAAGCCATCAGCCTGCAGCCTGGATGGAGTCCTGATGCTCCGCTCCTGCCACCCACTCACTAATTAGAACCACTTATAGCAGGACAGGACGGAGGCAGAGGAAACACTGATCACCTGCTTTGACCATCAGCTCTTGATACCCGTCTCCATAGAGACCAGCATGTTTGCACGGTGTAGTCTAACGTTTGAGTCAAGAGCAGCATTTGGAAAACGTCAATTTACAGTTGAAACCAGAAATTTAAGGATAATAAAAATACACCTGCGATTTTTTTTCTTGTTTTCTGAAGTGAAATCAGATGAAGATTTTCTTGTTTTGAGTTGGTTTAAATTTCCAAAAGTTGTTTCTATTTGCCAAATGCCAGAAAACTTAAAAAACAAAACATTTTTGTGTGTGTGTGACTTTCTCAACCCAGTCAGGTGTTCAGGGTGTGTAGGAGACATTTCAAAACACAAAAAGTTGCTATATTTCAGTTTACTTGTCTTAATAATATTCTGTAAGATGTAAAAGTGGATTGAAAAAGTCCTTTTTTAAGTTAATTAGTATTTTTATTTCTAAAGTGTGGTTTGAAGACATACCTTGAAATCTTTTGAAAAGTTCTTTTGTTTTCCTGTGGGGAGGTTAATGAACCCATTTGATTTGATTTCACTGAAAAAACAGAACGAAGCTTCAACTTAAAATAAGAATGAATTTGTTACATGTAATCAAATTAACTTTGTAAAACTTTATCAACATTTGCTTTACATGACAACTTAACAAACTTACTAATGTGATTACTTGTGACAAATTAACTCGTTTTTTTTTTAAAGTTAGACCACCTGTTTTTATTATTTTTCAGTTTTCTACTTGTTCAGTTTCACACATATTTAGATGAACATGTGCTCCCCAGTCTGCAGCATTTCGAGCAAACACTCCACATATTAATACGTCGTGTGGTTTTACGCGTCGCCGTGGACGTTTAGGAAGCGGGGACGTCCATAGGGTCCTGATGAGGAAAACACCTGGCGGCGCAGAGAGGAAGTAGGAGGCCTCTCTCCTGCCTGACAGCAGGAACCTGTCCATTCATCTCCCAGCATCAGGCTCAAGGTTTCATGTTTTTCAGTAAAAGCAAGGCATGTTCAATTAGAGCCTGGCACACCCCCCCCCCACACACACACACACACACACACACACACACACACTGCGGGTCGCTCTGTGGCTTTTGGTTAACAGCCTGAGCGGTGAAACAGAAGTAAAAACGACTGTTCAGGTCAGAAGTGCACAAATAGAGTCCATGTGGGATGAATTCCTGGGCGAGCGTTAAGTGGTTGACTCCCACACAGAAGCAATAAGGTCCCCATTAAAATGCATCAGAGCGCGAAATGAGGGTAGTTTCTCTTTTTGAGGTTGAGGTGGTGGTGGTGGGGCGGGGGTCGTTTGCTAAGACTGCTTGGGTATGAATTTGATCCATTTTGTAACAAACTACATTTTCGCAGCGTTTTGTGCTGAAGTAAAACAACAGTTGTGTCCAACACAGATTGTCACATCATCTTAGCTGTGTTTCCATTGGCCGTATAATTGCGCACTTTGATTTTTCAAAAATAAATTTACCTCAAGGAAACACACAAAATTCCTCTCAGGGGACCAGTTTGTATATTTATCCCAAAGTGCAGAGAAATGGGACTCAGGTCAGTAAAGGGACGGCGAACATTTCTGCAGACCCCACACATCCTGGACTTTCATTAAAAAACAAAGGGAAATTGGTTAAAATACTAAAGTAAGCATACTGAACCCTGTAAGACTCGCTATTGCAAAACTACATTTCTGACTCAAACAAATAAAAACAAATAAAAAATATGCAAATGTTGACTTTTCTTCTGGTTATTTCTTTTTTACCCTAAATTTAACAATATACTATTAGAAAAATCAAACTTACAAAGTCACAAACTGACACAATTTGAAAAACCTTAGGCTAGGTGAGATCTCTGAAGATTTCTGTTTACTTATGCCAGACTCATTTAAAAAAAAAGTAAATAAAATGTTTTTTACGTTATTTTGGGTGATCATTATAATGTCGACAACAAATGCAATGTTTTTTTTTTTTTGCAAGACTTGCACAAAATGGAAAATTGAGAATATTTTATATAATATTTACTATTGCACTTGCAGAAGAACCTTGATTCTGATTCTGAGTTGTTCAAGCCAGACAGAGTTTTTCTCGACTGAACGTTTAGAAAAATAGAAGTGAAGTTCTTGTTTGGAAGGATGAAATAAATATGCAATGCTTTATCTTAAAATAGAAATAAAAATAATAAATCATATATGCGCAGATCAGCTTGAAGATGGCCAGTGGAATCAGCAGGTTTCTCCTGACTATTATTACCTTCTGTTAGAAATAAAATTTAGCACAGATGAAACAGAACTGCCAGAAACCACTTCACCAAAGTTTTCCAGGGAAGAAGAGGAATGACAAATGACGCACAAGTAACTTTTAACAGTTAGGCGTTTGAGGGCCAAGTCCGTTCATGTCTGTAGGAACGGACCTTCTCAATGGCTTATTGTTTAAAACATGGGGCCATCAGTGAGACACATGGTGTTGTATATGAAGCCAGCTGAACCGTTCAGGGAGCTCACGTTTTTGTCGGCCACACAAAACGAGAAGCGACTTCAGCAGGTGTCTGGTCACTGAGCTGCTGAATGAGGAAGTACAGAGGAGGCTAAAGACTCTTAGGTATTTTATTTGATGGGATCTCAGGTTTGCATCTCTGATCTCTGAAAAAACAAACTTTCTTTTGTTTTTTCGTCCTTTCATTCTTTGTTTCTTTTCTTCCTATCCTTATGTTTACACTGTATAATGTTTCTCCTTCGTGTTTTCTCATCCCTGTCGTCCCTTTGCTTCAGATTCCAGTATTACTGATATACATTTTCTCAATGTCTTACTTTTTAATTTAAGTATTCTAATTTTAGTTGTAAATTAGTCCCTAAGTTCATCTACTTAATAATTAGGCAAACATTCTGATATAGTAATGCTTACTGTAGTAAATATATACATATTTATCCCCATTTTCTGCTTTTTCTAGATGTTGCTTGTGCATTGCACCATATACTTTGTGAAAAACAAAACAATGCTGACCAAAATATTCTGTTTTTTTTTGTTGCTGTTGTTGATGTGCAGGTGCTGCTGCCTCCGTATGACGACAACATCAGCATCCCGTGCAAACAGGCTCCTCCGTCCTACATCTGCGCCGAGGCGACGGCGTGAAAACGTTCTGATGTTGGGATTCTGCAGATTGAATCCTCCTGTTTGCTCTCGATACGACACGCTCAAACAAAATGACGCACCACACTGCCTCTCCAGTTAACACTATGTTCATGAATATCTGCGACAGCACACACCGCTCAGCGATCTCCCATTCCGCCTTGGCGTTACCGACCAACTTGTAATTTGTCAGCTCTCTTCCTCTTAGGTTTATCCATGAGCGATCAGCGTTGTATGCTTTAGATTCTCGCTGAAATGACACGAAAGCTGCAGGAAGTCGCATAGATGACATATATTTTTGTGAATTCTATTTATTCTTTGTGGGTTTGTAACAGTATTATATGTGAGTCTTATTTATCTAGTCATATTTATTTTATGCTCGAATGCAACAGTAGCTGCGTTTCCATTACAAATGTGCGCAAATCTATGTAAAAAAAAAAAGAACTAAACAAAATTTTGCAATTGCGAAAAAAACTTGTTTCCGTCAATTAAGAAATTAAGCTACAGCCACACAGGAGTATGTTTGTTATTGCAATAAGTCTTTACAAAATATGGCAGTGATGGGTGGAAACAGTTACATGAGAAATATTCATAATTCATCAGAAACGTCACATGTAGAAAGCTTACGTATCCAGTGTTTTGGGGAAATAGTGGTCTCAGATTTTATAGGAGAGTTATGGATTCAAAACATTGGAGTGACACACATATTTTTATGAACTATACGGTGCTGTGAGCTCTGGTGGAGCCAGATATATGTTGTCAGAAAGGATTTGAGCAAACCATCGTCCTGCTACCACTTCCTGTCTTCTTTGTCATTTCTGCCAGCGGTAACATCCGGCTGTTGATCACATGACGCAAATAAAAGCTATGTGAAAAAGTAGCTGGTCATCTATTTTGGCTGAAATCCATGGATTTCTGCCGTATAAAATGAATTCATTTCATTTGGCTCATTGTACCTTAAAAACCTTTTTATGGAAACCAGTGAGTTTTTTTTTCAAAATTGGCACGTTTCCGTTTAGCGAATTTATTTTTAGAACTTAAATTTGTGCAATTCTATAGTTAATGGAAACGCAGCTAATGAACGGTATGGATCAGTGAGGGAATGTATGCAGAGTTATTCAGTATTGGTCTTGTCTCTGCTCATGATCAGGGTTGGATTGCCTTCTGTCTCTCTCTCTCTCTCTGTCTCTATAACGGGTTACACTTTATCTGCTCGTGTATTAAGTGTCCCCTTAACTTGAAGTTTTCCAAAGAGATGAATCTGCCTGTATTCTGACGTGATCAAAGAGCCGCCCTAATGTACATCACTGACCATATCACCTCTTTTTCTTTGTTCTTTTTGACTGAATTACTACAATCAGGAGCGCCGCGTTGTGAACTTTTAACCGCGTTTCTACCGACCGACGAAGAACGTCTTAGCTTAGCTGCTCTTTCTATTTTTAAAGCACATTAAGAGGCGCTGATCCGGAGTCAGTCTGTTGTGTGAATGAGGGGAACCTGGACTGTTGGGGAAGCAGGTCCCCGCTTGTGTTTTCTCGATCAAAGAAAAGAACACAAATGAAGCAGCTTTTTGCTCTGTGTAAACATTACACAGCCATGTTCCACCAGATGGACTTGTTGGCTTGTTGCTGCCTGAAAACAAAACCTCCTGCAAGGACGCAAAAGTCACTGTTTTATGGAAGTAATTGATGTGATATTTTTGTCTATTAAAACCAGATTTCCTGAACAGATGTTGCGTTTTATTTTGAGATTTGGCAGTAATCAGCTCAACGCTCAGCTCTTCACTTTTTCCATATTTTGTTGTGTCTCAGCAGGTGTCAAAATCCCAGGTCCGCAGGCCAAGTCCAGCCCGCCATAAGCTTTCACGTCTAACCTTTGAGATTACAGTTGTGTTTTTAAATATTATTTTGTTAATAAAATCCCAGTTTTACTGTATATGAAGGTGAAAATATATATAGTATTTAATCTCAAGAGGAAGTCCTCTAATGCAAACAGCTTTCTATTAATATTTTAATAGTGTTTTTTTTTTATAGGTAGTTTTATAAATGCTTTCTGCCTCAGGTGCTTTCTTGATCTTGATGTGGCTCAAAAGTTTTGATAATGTGTTAGAATCTTACTCTGGGTTCAAGGTTGTACACACAAACACAGCATAGAATAACGTTTGAGACATTTAATAAGAATAATTACATTTACACAGGTATTCACGCCCTTCAATGTAAAACAGATACAGATACACAAAGTATTACGCAGCTGAGAAGTGGAAGAAAAACTTTGGGTTTCAAAATATCTCACAAATAAAAATCTGAAACGTGTGGCGTGCACATGCACTATCCATGGAACGGGTCCGTTGGATGCTACGTGTGTTTGAACTTCAAACATGGCGGCTGATGCAGGCTTCTCAGCTCATCAGAGGTCAAATGAAGTGTCCCTCCACAGTGAATGATATGAGCGTCATTGTTTATCAGTTTGCCCCCCCCCCACCCTCATTATTTTTACGTCATTTATTAAAATATTGAAACGCTGTACATGAGGTCATTTTTAATTCCGCGCTATTTGCTTGGAAAGTTCGGTGACAACATGTCACTGAAACCAACACAAGCTGCAGTTGTGGGTTTGCAGGCAAGCTGAGCTGAACGAGAGGCGTCTCCAAAGTTTGAGTCAGAGAGTGTAAACAGAGAGGTGAGGCAGATGGAGGAAGGGACGGAGCGAAGCAGAGAGACACACGTCTGGGATATACATACATAGATGTGAGCTTTTACGGCGGGAGGCAGCAAGACGGGAAAAGGTATTTCCATCGAAGCTTCTCTTTTTGATTCCGTTCTGGGGAAGATTTGAGATATTGTTTCAAAGTCACTTCAGACTGATACTTCAAACTGATTCAGTTTTTCCAACAAGGTGAGTGACTTTCAGAACTTTCAATGTTAGAACACAGTTCTGTTCCCACTCTTGCGAAGGCTAATCTGGGAAACAGATTATTTAATGTTTGCTTCAAGGTCTGAGTCAGAAAACAACTGGGCTCCCTTCACCTGTCAGGAAAAGTCATCAAATACAGAGAAATGACCAAAACAGAGATCTGGCCTAATAAAAGTTGTTCAGTTCATTGTTGTTTGCTTGAGATAATAGTAAACATATTATCTTGGACTTATTTTAGAAAACATTGATACAATTTCATCATATCTGACAGAAGAAAAACATGTTTAAAACTAGATGCTTGGCTTACTGTAAGCGAGGGATGAGCATTTATCGAATCGTTCCTCATTTATCGTGATGATTTTCGCAATAAATTCCAACTGGTTTATGTTTGAAACCTCCCGACAGTCTGCATTGTTGGAATTTTTGTTTCACTACTTTCTCCATTGTTTGTTCAATAAAGCTATCAATAAATGTCAATACATTTTTGGAACTTTGTGTGCAGTTTAATGAAGCTAATTACGCTTAATGTTACTGGTGTCCTTTAGAAGTGTATTGCAAATGTTTTTCAGGAGCAGTATTTGTTATCTGTGTGGCTAGTATTGCTGTGTCATGGAGTCACAACTATATAGTCAGCTTAAAAAGAAGTAACTAATACTTTTCATTGTCACTTTTATTGTGATCACAATAAGTATTGTGATTTTTAACTCCATATCGCCAGCATATGTATTATTTCACTGTTGAACAGAAGAGGGTGAGAGTTAGATGAGTAGTAAAGAGACGTCAAAGCAAAGTGAGTTCAGAGGTCAGCTTGTTGGTGAGGTGAACTTGTGACCTCTGTTTGACCCAGGTCAGCAGCTACAGTATAAACTGTTCCTCTGTTCAGTGGTCCATGACGTCAGCTTTTCCTGCTTCATCTGAACGGTTCAGATTTACCACAATTCTGTCCTTCAGTGTGGCTGTTTGTGGTTGTAGTGATTGTTGATGCTTTTCACGTCGGTGGCAAGCTGTACAGTCTGAATATGACTATGGTAGAGAGAGAATGGCTCTCCTGGGAGCCGGATTGGGAAACAGTCTGTGCCATCTCTCAAGCTCTCTTCAATCAACTTAAACCACCTGTGTGGATAAAAATCTAGCGGCTCTGAACACACGATGCTGATGGATGACTGCGGCCCTGAAGTGTCAGCAGACGCTCAGCTGCAGCTCTGTCGGATTACGGTAGGAAGTGATCCTTATTTGAGGTTTCTCAGAATGTGCAAACTCTGTCAAGCCCATTTCCAGATCCTGCTGGTATTTTTCTTCCAGGTGAAGTCATCAGAGGTCTGCGCTCAGAGGAGCCAAACGCATTTGTTAAAACTGCCAGCATGTCATGACAGTACTTTATGAGGCAGATAATCTGTGAAGAGATCAATCTCCTTCACCTTCGTCCTGAGCTGCTACTGTTGTCTGAAGAAATGCACAGATCCCGACCAAAAACAGCCAATCAGAGCCAAGAGGAGGGACTTTGCGCCGTCAATCAATCTCACTTTCTCGCAGCTGAATATGCTAATGGAGGAGAAACATTTAAAGTTACAGGAAAGCCATTGATCCGCTGTCATCGGTGGCTATGCTAACTGGCCTTAGTGTCCATGACAGGCTGTGCAATGGGGATGAGCAGCGCCACACAGAGAGGTGGTCTCCACCAGCACTAATACCCTTCTCTGATTGGTTGATTCTAGTTAGCACTGGGAGAAGGCAGAGGAGCTCGATGTCCTTCACAGACTTTCTGTCTGACTTTCATTTTTGACTGGGAGCCGTGTTTCATGACGTACTGTCACAACACAGTGACAATAAATACGTGAAACAAATTTTCATTAAAAGTTACATTAAAGTCTGGAGGAAAACCATTTTATGATTAAAATCAGGATGATGAGGGTAGAAAAACTTTGGGATCGCATTGGGGAATCAGCGATCGTTAGCCTGCAGGAATTGATTTGAAAACACAATATTGACAATCAATCACTGTTTTTCTACTTCAGAATAAGAAGGGGGAGCAAGCAAAAAACTTGAAAGAATTCTAAAAATCTTATATTCATGTGAAATTCTGTCATGGATTTTTTTTTGGACGCCAGTTGTTAGAAACAAAATGGCCGCTGCACCAGATGGGTTCTGTCCATTCTACCCCTGCCCCGACCCTCAGGAGACTTTGGGCTCTTTGTTCATGCCGTCTGGGAATATTCAGCGATTCAAGATTTATGGACCAGAGCAATATGCTATATTTCTAAAATGGCAGGCGCTACTTCTTCACTGGAACTCTGTGTACATTTGATAAACGATGACTCAGTAGAAATTGATGGAAAGGGTTGGAAGAACCTGGCTATCTGAACCAACTGCAATGAAGGAAACCACGGATGGAGACGGAGCCTCCACACAGCAGCGCCTTCCCTTGTCGGACCAGAGTCTATGTATGTGGACGTTGCCTATCTGGAGCTATCTTCAGCAAGAATTCACGGTGAAACCCCAAATACTGTGGAAACCTGGACAGATTTAACATTTAAATTAAAGCTCAAAAATGTAGATTTACATAACACTGATTTTGATGAGGCAACAGCTTGAAGCCCTTTTTCAAGGTTTTCGATGATTTGATGTGCAGGTTTCAATGCAAAATGTTTATTGTTGAGCAGGTTAATCAAACGAATAAACGAAACCATCATAAACATCTTGGACTTTTGATTTAGTGAATTTTGAGTAGTTTAAATTAGTTCGTTTTGGCCTCCAGGATAAAAAAGTTTGAAAGCCACCTTCAACATTTCTTCATGCAATAACTATAGAACAGATTCAATATGATTTGTCTTTTTCTACTTTGTGTTGGAATCAGAAACGCCCCAAGTAAGATGCGTCGACATTTGTGGTTGCAACCGGTCAGCAAGCATCAAGACTCCCTATTTGACAGCAGAGTTCCTTGCTTGTTGCATCTTGAGTTTCTGTCATTGTCATTTCCGTTCCGACAAGCTCTCATCTTCTGATTTTATGAACCCCTGTTATGTTGCCTCTCTTCTGCAGCTGCCTCCTCTTGTCGTCATGAGGTCGCTGGCCCTGGCCTCGGCCTTCTTCTGCCTGCTGTGCTGCGGCGCAGAGCGTCCAGAGAGACGCCGTGCTAAACTCATCACGATCAAACGACGAAACGACACAACCATCCAGAACATCATACCGGGTGAGAGACTCGGTGTCAACGAGACAACTGGCACTGCAAATAAATAAATAAAAGCAAACTTCATAAGATTTTGTAGTTTTGCAGTGTGTGTCTCTCCTCTGGTCATCTTTGGACCAAAATCTGACCTCAGCCCTTTTCCTGGTTTGCAGAGAATCCATGTAAAGCCACGCCACTGGATTTCGTCTTTGTCATCGACAGCTCCAGGAGCATCCGACCCGAAGACTACGAGAAGGTCAAGACCTTCATCATCAACCTGCTGCAATTCCTCGACGTTGGCCCCAATGCCACCCGAGTGGGTTGCTGCAGTACGGCAGCGTGGTCCAGCCTGAGTTCTCTCTCAACACCTACACCGCCAAAGCCCAGGTGGAAGAGGCTGTGAGAAACATGCAGCATCTGGCCACCGGCACCATGACCGGCTTGGCCATCCAGCACACTATGGAGGTAGAGCTCACCGAGGAGCAGGGGGCCCGACCGAAGAGCCTGCAAATCCCACGGATCGCCATGATCGTGACGGACGGGAGACCTCAGGACACGGTGGAGGAGATCGCGGCTGAAGCGAGGGAGGCTGGCATCCAGATTTTTGCTATTGGAGTGGGCGGGTGGAGATGAAGACGCTGAAGGCCATAGGAAGCGAGCCTCACTCTGAGCACGTCCACCTGGTGGCCAATTTTAGTCAGATAGAAACCCTGATCTCAGTGTTCAAGTCCAAACTGTGTGGAGGTGAGCAATCCCTGACCTTGGTTTTAGTTGCTGTTATTCATTGCAGAGCGCTGTAGCGTTTACATGTATGTGTTCAATAGGATCAGACATGTGCAAAGTGGTGGAGCATCAGTGCCAGCACATCTGTGTGAGCAGTCCCGCCTCCTACAGGTGCAGGTGCAGAAAAGGCTTCTCTCTCAACCCGGATGGGAAGACGTGTAAAGGTGAGTTTCTGACTGGTAAAACACTTCCAGTGCGGCGGTTCTGAAGCGGTTAGCGACCTGCCGCCATGTTGTCTCTGCAGCTGAGGATACGTGCGCTGCGGTGGACCACGGCTGTGATCACATCTGTGTCAACCTGGCTGATGGCTACGAGTGTCACTGTCGTCCAGGATATGAGCTCACCATTGACCTGAAGACATGCAACAGTAAGAAGTCTCACTTTGACACAATCCTGCTTATTCCTGCTTATTATTTTACTTCAAAGGGACAGTACTGTATGTTTTCTAGCCATGTACAATCATTTTCTAGCAGAGTCGGTAACCTATGTTACCTTCACTTGTTATAAAATTATGGTTTGAAAGAAATTTAACATCGTAATTTAAAGCCTTATAGTTTGGCCTCCGCCTCTTTAAAAACTTCTGCTCTTTCTGAAACTCCACCTCCAGGAATTCATCCTGGAGGTGGAGGTCTGATGTTAATAGACATCTATCCGATGTCTATTAACATCAGAGAGAGTTAATAGACATGTCTGGTCTATTAACTGTCTTGCGACGTTTTTACCATTGTTGCACTGAGAAGTAGCTCATATATTCTGCTCAGCAGATGAGCAGTTCCACCAGGTGTTTGCTAATTTCTGCTGGCTAGTCTGAAGGAGCTGAGTGGGGCAGTAAGTTGGAAGCTTGTAAGATGCAGCTCTGAGGAGGAGCTTGGCCTTGAAGACGGGGCTGGGTCCACCCCGGCGTTATGCACAGCCAAAGGGTTGCCATGAGAGATTTAAGAATTTCTCAAACATGCATGAAAAAAATCAAGGCAACACTCCAGATGTCTTTGACATAAAATAACAATTCAACAGAAAAGTTGAACTGAAAACTTTGCATAACTTGTAGATTTTTTCTTGTCGGGAAAAAATCCCCATTGGAAACCATGAATCATTTTCCTTCTACTTCGCAATTATGATCATCTTTGTGTTGACTCATCACAATCATTTCTCATTAAGCGTGTTGACGTTTGTGTTCGCATTGTAACAAGTTCAAGGCACACCAACACTTTTCAAGGGTCGTAGTGTGATGGAAATCTTACTGTTTTCGCCTTCAAGGCAACGAGCGCAAAATATGACAAAGTTTTAATTATGACCACAAATGATCTGAATAAATAAGGCCGTGCAACGCATGTGGCGGACGAGGCAAAAACAGTCATGCTGAGTGGTTACTATGAGAGCATCTTTTGGAAATAAATGATCTTTGTGGCCTGCCGGCTAAAACCACAGCCAGCAGCTCTGCTACTGCTGATGTCTTGTCCACCCACTGCTGGGAAAGCTTCCCTTTGCTCTCTTTGTTGAAGGCTAACACACACACACATACATGCACATGCACACACACACACACACACACACACACACACACACACACACACACACACACACACACACACACACACACACACACACACACACACACACACACACACACAAAAAGAAAGAAAAAGCAGAGGGGATTTCCGAAGGATGTGTGTTATTGCAATCATCAGAAACGTAGACTTACATCCAGACTGAATCCAAACACATCTACCTGACTGATCTCGAATTCACTGCAGTGTCCCCGAAGGGAAGACTGAACGTTACGCCATTTTTATTTATTTTTTTAAGTCTGTTTCATTCGTAGATTTTGTGTTAGTCCTGTTGTAAGTGCAGCTGGCGGTGTGGTTATGACATTAATAATGTCTCCTCTCTCCCTCCTCAGGAATAGATTACTGTGACCTGGGAAACCACGGCTGTGAGCACAACTGTGTCACCTTACCGGGATCCTACGTGTGCAGCTGTAAGAAAGGCTTCGTCCTGAACGCAGACGGAAAGACTTGCAGCCGTACGAGAATTTTCCCTCATTTCTGGAACGAGATCAAGAGACCAAATCGACTCTGAAGCCATTCGTGAACTCCTGCTTTCAATAAATAGCGGTGTATTGGGGAGAATTTAATGTTTAAAGCGATTTTTTTGTCATTGTTGTCGTCTTTCTTCTCAGAGATTGATCACTGCGGTGCTGGAAGCCACGGGTGTGAACAAGAGTTTATGAACACAGAAACCTCCTGCGTGTGTAAATGCACAAGCGGCTACACACTCAGGTCAGACGGGAAAACCTGCCAAAGTAAGGCTCTCGCTACTCTGTTTGGTAAAAATGTTCGCAAAACAAGTGTAGTGATATGTATAAAATAAAGTCAGAAATTCACCTACGTTACGTTATAATAGATTTGTTTTATTTCTTAGTGTTTAGCATTAAATTATATTTTGTTCCAGTTTTAGATCGGTTAGGATTATCAAACTTTTCCTATTTGCTACATGTGAAGATATTTGGAGGGAGAATTTATTAGGATGCACTAATAAATAACTTCTTCTGTGAAAGGCAGAAAAACACCTGCACAAGTAGACCAAATGACTCGGCTGTCTCCAACGTTTACAGATTCTTTTCTTTTCCCCCCAAAACAAAAAAACACAACAGAACTCAAAAAGTATCAAACACATGATAACCTGACGGATGTTGAGAATGGGCTGCAGCGTTGAAACTCTCGAAAACCGACACACACTTTGTCTCTCACACACAGAGGTGGATCCCTGCGCTGACGGCAGCCATGGCTGCGAACAGGAGTTTGTGAGCGCCGGAGACTCGTGTGTGTCGATGCAGGAAAGGCTTCACACTCGGACCGGATGGGAAAACTTGTAAAAGTAAATACAATTTTATGTCTAATTGTCCACAACTTGCATTTTGGGTTTCTCCTTACAACTTAATAAAACACATTTAATGGTATTTTGGTGATAGAGTTACGGGATTGGCGGAAAGTCCTGTTGTCACTTTATTAACACTAAAGTGAGGTTTTTGGAAATCCAAATTCTGTGCATTAATCATGAGTTTACTTTCTTCATAGAAAGAGATGAAAATCATTTAATAAAGCAAAATCAGAAATCTGAACATTCATTCTCCAAACCACTTGATTCATGCAATCGAATCAATTAATTACAATTAACCAGTTAACCTGTTAAAATGTGTAATTTTTTTGATCAGGTTCAAATTTTGAAAAGCTGATTCTGAATAATAAACTCTTCACATTATGAAAGGGTTGAGAGGGATAAATATGAATATATATATATTTTTCAAAATCAACATATTAAGGCAAAGTGATGCTCCCTATGCATCATGTAAAAGTTTTATCAAAACATTCACCTCACAATACATTCAGAACAAACAGATGATTACCACCAAAACTTCAGGTAGCTGAGATGACGCCTGTTTGCGTGATGGCTTTTTTTTCCAAAGTTTTTTTCATTTCTCATAAAAACAGGTTCGCAGAACTCACATGGTTCTGATATTTGGCTTTTTCCATGTTATACTTCTTCATTTATCCAAAAATAAATTGCACAAGAAAACTCTAGGACGTCGTCATTCAAAAATGTTTGCTGTTGCTCTTTGCCCATTAGCCAACAAATCTTGAGAAGGGATATTGCTGATGAAGAGAAGAAACTTTTCAGAACTGCTGACCAACCCACACACACACACACACACACACACACACACACACACACACACACACACACACACACACACACACACACACACACACACACACACACCCACGCACTCTCTCTCTCTGTGTTTCTCACACACAGAAGTGGATCCCTGTGCTGACGGCAGCCATGGCTGTGAACAGGAGTTTTGTGAGCGCCGGAGAGTCGTGTGTGTGTCGATGCAGGAAAGGCTTCACACTCGGACCGGATGGAAAAACTTGCAAAAGTAAGTAGATTGCAGCATATTGCGGTTGAAGAAAATGTGAATTTTTTTTAGAAGGGATTTGAGAAGGGCGTGACGTTTCGGTAGCGCCTTACTAAAGTCTCCAACCATTTTGTCGCCTCATGACTGCAAACGTGAGTTTGATTGAAATTTCAAGATCTAGAAACAAAGAGGAATTGTGGAGTGAAGGGGAGAAAATCTTGTTTTTGAAATCTTTTGAAAAATAAAAATGAGAAAAATGTCTGCATTTATATTCATTAACTCTGAATCAATACATTTATTAGGTTTTTCACACTTTCCCCACAAAGCTTGTGGCAGCAAACTCTAAATGAGATCTTTTTAATCATTATGTTTTAAATGTCTGTGCTTTTTCCTTTGTCTTTTTTTTTAAATTCACCAATTAGTGCATTTAAGACAAACATCACACTCTAATAAACAGAGGAACTAATCAACAAAATATCAAATAACCAATTAGACAAGAGAACAATGAACAACAAAATAAAATAAAACAAACAGAAAAAAATACATTTTGGGAAGAAGTGAGAGAGAGAAGGGAAAAACCATCAACAAAAAGAACTAATTACTGAATGTCACGTTTTATAATACTTTTGGTAGTTTTCTCCTGTTTCCTCTTTCCTTCCCTGGTCTTTGTTTTCTTAAGAGCACTTTACATCTATATGCGAGTTTGTGAAGATTTTTGAAAGAAAAAATGAGAAAAAGTTTTCCAGGGTGTTTATATATATTTTTAAAACAGTTATAATTTCCAGCTACTTGAAAATCAGCACCCAGCGTTGCATTGTTGCATTTAATAGGCCTTCATGTCACAGAATCTTTGCTATTACAGTCCACTTTCAGTCTTATATTCAAACATTTTGATTCTTTTTAAAATGATTGAATGTTTTCCTATTTTGATGGTAAAACATATATGTCTGCATACGTCTCCTCCAGAAGAGAGCAGTGCCTTTGCGGGAATCACGGCTGTGAGCAGAAGTTCATGAATACAGAAAATTCATGTGTGTGTAAATGCATAGAAGGATACACATCAAGATAAGATGGGAAGACATGTCAGAGCGCGTAACAATAAATTCAATTGATTGATTCCTTAATTATTGTCTACATGCAAGTGATGAGAGAAGACCTAAAAAACCACAGGAATGAATTCATTTTTGAAACAAAATTGCTGATATTACTATTCTTCTAAATGTCAAAGAATATAGTAAAAGTGGGGGGGGGGGAAAAAGTCCGTACAAAACCATTAAAGAAGCATATTAATTCAAATGCACAGAGGGTATTTGAACCCAGGATCTCCTGTTAATGAGACAGGCGCTTTCACCAGCTAAGCCACAGCACCTTGGAACAGCCGATATAATGCTTTCTCTAAATGTCAGGACATATTGTGAACCTGAATTCAGATATCAAACAATTTGAACAAAAATGTAAATAGATTTAAAAGCCACATTTTCCAAATGCACTGCTGGGATTTGAACCCAAGATCCCTCTTTAATAGACAAGCGTTTTCACAAACTATCCCACAGCACCTTGATTTATGGATGTGACAGTTTCTCTAAATATGGGCACAGATTTTGAATCTGAATTCAAATATCAAATACAAAAAAGTGCATCAATTATGAATGTAATTTTTACAAAAGCAATGCTGGGACTTGAACCCAGCAGTGCTTGTTTACTAAACAGACAATGTCTGTTAAACGGTGCCTATTTACTCGAAAGGCACTTTGACGAACTAAGCCAAAACACCTTGGAACTGCTGAAATAATGTGTTTCACTTAATGTCAGGGCATTTTTTTGAAACTGAATTCAAATATAAGCCAATTTACACAACAAAAATGCATCAATTCTAAAAACAATTACTCTAAGGCGCATCTAAATTTGAACCCAAGTTCTCCAGTTTAATAGACAGGCTCTTTGACAAAATAGGCCACAGTACCTTGCAGTTGTTGATCCAACATTTTCTCTAAATGCCAGGACATATTGTAAGAGAAGGTAGCACAAAAAACTAAATTACCTCAGTCAAAAAGCCATTTTATTCAAAGGTGCTGCTGCAATTTCAACACAGGATCTCCTGCTTACTAGACAGGTATGTTGATCAACTAAGCCACAGCACCTTGCATTTGCTGTGTCATTACCTTTTCTCGACGCCTTGACATATATTGAAAATGAATTCAAATATGAAAGAAAATAAGAAAAAAACTATGTCAATTATAAATCTAATCATTTGGCAGTACTGCTGGGATTTGAACCCTGGATATGCTGTTAACTAGACAGGCACTTTGACCAACTAAGCCACAGCACCTTGTAGTTGCTGAATTATTGTCTTTTCTATATGTAAAGACAATTTGAAAATGAATTCAAATATGAGATAATTTAATCAAAAACAACACCAACTACAAAGCTGATCATTTGTAGGTACTACTGGATTTGAACCCAGGATCTCCTGTGTACTAGACAGGTACTTTGACCAACTAAGCCACAGCACCTTGTAGTTGTAATGATAACACTTTCACTAAATGCCAGGACATAATATGAAAACTGCATCAAGTAGTTGGAAAATCAAAGTGCATGAGTTGAAAACCATGTCATCCACAGGTACTGCTGGGATTTGAACCCAGGACCTCCTGTTTATGAGACAGGCACTTTGACCAACTAAGCCGCAGCACCTAGCAGTTGCTGAATTATTGTCTTTTCTTGATGCAAAGACATACTCTGAAAATGAATTCAAACATGAAATAATTTAATCAAAAAAACAATACCAATTAAAGCCGCAAGCGGCGTCGTGCGGCCCGCGCAGCCAAGCGCCGCTCCGGCCTATTGGCCACCGCGGGGTACTACCAACCGTTGCCCGATGCCAGCCACCACAGAAGCTCTCACGCAGTTTTCAGCACCTCCACCCGCACCACGGAAGCTGTTGCACAGTTTCCAATGCTGCCCACGTTCCAACACAGAGTTGTTGCGCAGTTTCCGCGCCCGTCCACCAGGCGGTACGCATCGATGCGTTCGGCGGCGCTCCTTGACGACGCACGAAAAATGTGGAGCAGATTTGTGGATTTAGCGAGGAGATATAGCTGGTTTTTAATAGATGAGATATCTGAGAAAATATTCAATATATTAAAGCAGTAGTCCCCCACCCTGGACCCCAGGGCCCACCGTCCTGCATATTTTAGGCGTTTCCCTGCTGCTGCACACCTGGGTTAAATGAACAGGTGATTAACCAGCTACTGCAACAATTTCAGGAATGCAAAGAAGGAAATGCAGTCATCTGAATTAGTTGTGTTGGAGTCCAGACTCATCAAAAACATGCAGGACAGTGGTTCCTGAGGACCAGGGTTGGTCCACTGTATTAAAGAATATTTACCGAACTCTGATCCAGAACCACACTGCATTCTGGGAAATGTAGGCTGAGAAGCAGCTTCAACCGCTCAACCCACAGGCATAATAGAAGAATAGGCTCCGCATTGACTACTTGGAGGCAGGAAACACGGTGGCCATCTTGGAGAGGTCGTCAATCCTACTTGGCTAAACCAGACGATGCCTCAGCACTGCTGCACATTTTTGTTCAAAATGACGTACTATTCATGTGAAGGCTCGGGACATGACTTTTCAGTACTAGGACAATGTTGTTAATATTTTGCATTAATATATAGGGCTTGGTGTAATACTGGAGTTCAGCTCCCGCTACGTATGCTAACAAATTATTTAGAAAACCTTCAGACCAAAAATGGAAGATCTGGGAGGTATCTTGCTCCAGCGAGAGGCGGAGTTCACCCTGGACAGGTCGCCAGCAACACAGAGACAGACAGGTGAAAAACAACCGTGTATGCACAGATTCACACCTAAGGATGGGTTTAGAGAAATCAATTAACCTAACAATCATGCTTTTGGACTTTGGGAGGAAGCCGGAGTACCCGGAGAGAACCCACACAAGCATGGGGAGAACATGCAATATTCGTGCAAAAAGACTCGGCACAAAGACCTGGAGGTCAGCCGGAGACCAACGGGGCTCCATACGAAGCCCCGGAGGTCAGCCGGAGAGTGTCCGATGACCTGGCGACAAATGGGATTAGAGAAATCAATTAACCTAACAATCATGCTTTTGGACTTTGGGAGGAAGCCGGAGTACCCGGAGAGAACCCACACATGCAATATTCGTGCAAAAAGACTCAGAACAAAGACCTGGAGGTCAGCCGGAGAGTGTCTGATGACCTGGCGACAAATGGGATTAGAGTCTGATGGTCTGGGAACTCAAGGCCTCAAGTTCCCATGGCACCGCAGTCCTGCGGGTCGCAAGCTCTCCCTTCAACATCTCCCGCCATCAGCCTAAGTGTCAAGCTCCCTTGACACCGCAGTGGTTTGTTGTAAAGCTTTTCTGCCCCAAATAATCAAGTCTGAAGTTTTCAGTTGACACTTTTTAAATCACAATTCGATCCAGTATCTCAGAGTACCATTTTCGGACATTTTCTGGTATGTATTGAGGATACCTCCGACCACACGTGCGATTACTGATGGCTGGTCTGAATCCGACTGGCTTTCTCTGTGGGTTTCCTCTTTAGGCGGCTGCTGGTTCTGCTGTTCCACTCTGACTCTCATCTTTTTGGTCAGCTTTTCCCCTTCCAAGACACTTCCGATACTTTTCAGTTTCAGGGCGGTGTTTTATCCTTTAAGGCAGTGGTTGTCTTCTCCAGGGTCTCGTTTTTCAGCTTCAGGTCGGTGCTTATTTTCATTAAGGCAGCGATTTTCTGCCTCAAGCTGGTGTTTTCCATCTCCAGCGAGCTTTTTCCCTCCTCCAAAGCAGTGATTTTCTGTCCCCGGCTGGTGATTTCCTGCTTGAGGATGGCTCTTATTTGTTCCAAGGCAGTGGTTTTTCTCTCCAAGATGGTTCTTTTCTGCTTCTCAGTTGTGCTTCTCTGCTTCAGGGTGGTGTTTTCCATCTCCAGCGAGCTTTTTCCCTCCTCCAGAGCAGTGATTTTCTGCTCCCGGACGGTGTTTTCCTGCTTGAGGATGGTGTTAATTTGCTCCAAAGCAGTGGTTTTCCTCTCCAAGATTGCACTTTTCTGCTGCAGAGCTGCGGTTCTCACCTTCAGAGTGGTGTTCTCCTCATTCAGGGCAGTCTTTTCCTGCTTGAGGGCGTTGTTTTCCTCATTCAGGGCAGTCTTTTCCTGCTTGAGGGCGTTATTTTCCTCATTCAGGGCAGTCTTTTCCTGCTTGAGGGCGTTGTTTTCCTCATTCAGGGCAGTCTTTTCCTGCTTGAGGGAGTTGTTTTCCTCATTCAGGGCAGTCTTTTCCTGCTTGAGGGCGTTGTTTTTCTCATTCAGGGCAGTCTTTTCCTGCTTGAGGGCGTTGTTTTCCTGCTTGAGGGCATTGTTTTCCTCATTCAGAGCAGTCTTTTTCTTCTCCAAAAGGGTCGTCTTCTTTGTCAAGGTTGTGTTTTGTGTTTCCAGGGCTGTGTTTTTGTCCTCCAAGTCAGTCTTTTCCTTCTCCAAGGCAGCCTTATCAATTTGTAAGGCTGCGTTTTTCTGACCCAGTGCATTATTTTTTTTCTCCAGAGTGGTCTTTTCTTCTCCAGAGCAGTGTTCTTTTTCTCCAAGTCAGTGTTTTGTGTTTCCAGCGTAGTGTTTTTCTCCTTTAAGGCGGTCTTTTGGTTCTCCAGCATAGTGTTTTTTTCCTTTAAGGCGGTGTTTTGGTTCTCCAAGATCCTGTTTTTCTGTCGCAGTGCAAAATTTTCTTTCTGCTGCGTGTAGGTCCTCTTCTCCAAGGCGTTCTTTTCAACCTCTAACGCGTTCTTTCTTCTCTCCAAGGCGGTCTTTTCTATCTCTAAGGCTGTGTTTCTCTCCTCCACAGCGGCCTTCTCCTTCTCCAAACGAGTATTTTTCTCCTCCAAGGCGATGTTTTCGTTTTCCAAGGTGATCTTTTTCTTCTCCAGAGCAGTGATATTTTTCTTCAAAGTTTTGTTTGCGTCCAACTGTTTCTTTAATTCGTCGTCTTTCTCCCGAACCAGAGCGTCTACTTCAAGCGCAGCTTTTTTCATATTTTGAACTTGGATGTTCAGCTCCTCATTTGCTTTCAGCAGAGACATTCGCTCGATGATGGCATCACGCTTACTTTTTCTACAAAATCATTGAGCTGCGCTGCGTCTGAATCGCTATGGTCTCTTGCATTTCCTTGCCTTTGAAATCAGAAGGCTTACTTATCTTATTGCTCTCACTCATTTTTAATTCGTTCTCTCTGGACAAATCTGAAAATCGATCAGAAAATTTACTATTTGCTAGTTAGTGCGATTAGTACAATACTTGTGCTTTCTCTCCAACTGCTGCAATAGCTATGACCGTAGATTCAGAAGTGATGCATTATATCTCCACATAGGGTGCATCACTCTTTGTGACATCAAATTGCGTGATGTCACAAGTTGATGTCACTATCTCAGAAGGACAACTAGAAAACTGCTGAAGTTTGAAGAAAAACAAACTTTACAGCTGAAGCTGATGGCCACTGGAGACAGTTCAGCTGGTAATACATCACCAAGGCTGAAATCCGCACTTGGGAGACAGCGGCTCTTGAGGACAATGGACTGGCACGGCAGGGTGGCAGGACCAATGGTCAAATGATGCCTGAAAACAGAAAAAGGGGAAACCCAGCTGATGCCTTGGAAGCCACCATTTCTGACTGTCTTTCTGGCCAGTGTCGTCTCACTGGATAAGACAGTGAATTTGTTGCATCTGAGGCTGAGGGTTTCTGCAGAGATGAAGGTCTGTGCCGTTCTTTGCCTGACATAAACCTGCTGGTATTCAGGTATTGTTACCCAGCAACTCACTCATTCTTTGGTTACCTAGCAACAGCCCGTTGCGTCACTTGCGCAGCAGCAGTTTCTGGTTTTGACTCAACATTCAACGGTGAGCTGAATATCACAGTGTTAGCAGTGATTTTTCTGCGAGGACAAAGACAGCTGAAAGACAATCAAGATAAGTTTCTTTTGGAGTTGAATACTTGAACACAACAATAAGACGGCAAGATAATACAACATCTTCTTATCTTGTAAATAGTGTTCGCTGCAAATCTGCAGGGATGGCGGTGATTGTGATTAAAGCTGCTGCAGCTGTTAATCTTTCCTCATTAAAAGTTAAGTTTGGTTTGTATCCTTGTCTGTTTGTGCAGCACCCTGTGGCCATTTTCACTGCAAAATCAACTTGATTAAAGTGACACCATGTGCGTTTTTTTCACAGATTTTAGAGGCGCGGATAGGTTGTTTTGACCTCCGTCATGACGGAGTGGGTCAAGTTTCAAAGACAGTGACGTCGCATGCAAAGAGTCGGTGGAGAAATTAAAAATACTTAAATATGTAGCCAGTGACTGAACCTATCACTGGACACAGTGATAGGTTCAGTTCTTCCAAATCACTTAGTTGTTATAATTCAAGTAAGAGTAGAGATACTTCCTGATCAAATTACTAAAGTAGAATTAAAAAGTACAACATAGCAAAAATATTGTTTTTCAAAAATGTCAAGTAAATGTAATTGAATAAATGCAACTAGGTTATAAAACAATAAACTGTCAGAAAAGGGTGTTTAAATATTCCCCAACAGAAACTAACAAGTCGTCCTGACTGTTTTTTGTTTATTCTTAGTCTGGTTGTTTTTTTAATAATTTTGTTTATCAGGCTGCATGTTGACGCGCAGCTCCAGTTTAACTCACCATGCTGGATTTGCATTTGTGTCTGTGACACTCACAGAGCCAAATACATTCATTTATAATAAAGAGCGAATTCTTAGTGGCTCCACTTCATAATTTAGCAACATATTATTTTAACAAAGTGGTTGTTGATGACTGGAGTTCTGAGTTTCCTGCTAGTCATTTCAGATTCACTCCCAAAGGCTGCAGGTGTTTGATAAAGATGGAGAAAGTTCATATTTTAACTGATTTTCAATTTTTAAATCTTCCAAAACATCAAGGATGTTTTGTTCCTCCTTATTTTGCATTATTTTAAAGTGAAATTTGCTAAAACTAAGCTTGCATTCACACCTGCCCTGTTTATTCCACTTTCATAAAAATCTAGTTTGTAGAAAAACGGAACGAGACTTTGGAGAAGCAAATTCTGGTTTGAATACAAACCTTGTCACTGTTCGGCTGAAGTGAACGGCTCCAAAACAAAAGCAGGAAGTGAACGACAACGCAGTGGATCCTGGGTAAATACAACCAAAACAACATGATAATCTGGTGCTAGCAGGAGAAATGACTTGATAAAACAAATATTCTACAACCGCTAAAACCTGACGCTACTCATTTTTTGGAAATGTTTTGTGAAGCAGGAAGTTGCGTTCATGTGTCGTTGGTGTAGCGCTCCCGCAGGCGAGGAGGGGAATATGTTGGTTTGAGTCAGTGTGGTGTGAAAACAAACTAACAGCTGAAAATAAAACAAATGTAGCAATTTTGGTCGGACCAAGTCTATCAGGTGTTAACATGTAAAGACTAAAACATCCAAATAAACATTTACTTTCAGTTTTTGTGATCCTGGAGAAAGTTTTCCCAACATTTGGTTGGATTGGGAGGCAGGCAGTATGTGTTTCCAACACAGCTGTGGAAACGTGCAGGTCTGGTTCGTGGAATCACAGAAGAGAGGAGGGGAGGCAGGGCTTGTTCTGCAGGAGAGACAAGGAGTCCCACAGACTGGCGTCAGCTGTCCGCCGCTCCACAGCTGCAGCAGCATATTCAGAGCCGGGTCTTTCTCCCTTCACACACACACACACATGAACTCGCAAGAGAGAGCAAGTGTGTGTTTTATGTGTTGTTCCTGGCTGTGACTAAACTGAACAGAAGCTTTCAGTGTGATGGAGAAACATCCTTCACCAGGTGTCCTCCAGTTCAGCAGCAGCTAAATCTTCTATCTTTTCCTCCGCTGTCTTGCTGTTTCTCACAAATCTTTCCTGTTTTTCTGGTTCGCGCCACGAGGTAGTGAAGGAAAAACAGGAGGCTGGATGTGGAAAAGAAAATCTCTTAGATTTTCCTTAATTCAGATGCTTTCAGACGTCATCTGTAGATGCTTTTCTCCTCTTCCATCTTCTGTTGTTATTCAGACTGTCTGGCATCAGTAAGCAGATAATTAGATATTCTGTCTACGGTGTTGTTCATCACCTGAACATATGATGGTGTGTTACAGCTGTTGTCGAAAAAAAAGGAGAAGTAAGGAGTGAATTTCAGCCAAAGACCTCAGAAATTTCTAGATTCATGTCAGACATCAACAAAATCTTGAACATTTCTGAGATTAATATTCAAAACCTGATTGAAAAAAATCCTCTGAAATTCTTAGGTTAATGTCAGTTTTTTTTTGTATTTTTAAATATAAAGAAAATTATAGAGAGTAAAAATGAATAAGTCCTGACAATTAGAAAAGGTGCTACATCAGTAAAAACGAGGTGCTGTGGCTTAGTTGGTTAAAGTGCCTGTCTAGTAAACAGATGGTCCAGGGTACAAATCCTAGCAGAACCTAAGAATGAGGTGGTCTTTGGACTGATGCACTTTAGTTTTTCCAACTATTTGAAGTTGTTTTCATACTATGTCCTGGCAATTAGTGAAAGTGTTATAATTACAGGTACAAGGTGCTGTGGCTTAGTTGGCCAAAGTGCCTGTCTAATAAACAGGAGATCTTGGGTTCAAATCCCACCAACACCTATGAATGAGTTGGTCTTTCGACCGATGTACGTTAGTTTTTCTAACTATTTGAAGTTCTTTTCATAATATGTCCTGGCATTTAGTCAAAGGTTTATAACTACATATTCAAGGTACTGTGGCTTAGTTGGACAAAGTGCCTGTCTAGTAAACAGGAGATCCTGGGTTCAAATGCCAGCAGTACCTACAAATCATCAGCTTTGAACTTGGTATCGTTTTTTAGTTATAATTATTTCATATCGGAATTCAATTTCAGAATATGTCCTGACAATAAGAAAAGGTTATAAGTCAGTAACAATGAGGTGCTGTGGCTCAGTTGGTCAAAGTGCCTGTCTAGAAAACAGAAGGTCCAGGGTTCAAATCCAAGCAGCACCTTTGAATGAGTTGGCCTTTTAACTGATATACTTTAGTTTTTCCAACTACTTGAAGTTGTTTTCATACTATGTCCTGGCAATTAGTGAAAGGTTTATAAGTACATTTTCAAGGTGCTTTGGCTTGGTTGGTGAAAGTGCCTGTCTCCTAAACAGGTAGTCCTGGGTTCATATCCAGGCAGTACCTGTGGATGAAATGGTTTTCAACTCATGCACTCTGGTTTTTCCAACTACTTGATGTAGTTTTCATATTATGTCCTGGCATTTAGTGAAAGTGTTATAATTACAACTAAAAGGTGATGTGGCTTAGTTGGTCAAAGTGCCTGTCTTGTAAAAAGGAGATCCTGGGTTGAAATCCCAGCAGTACCTACAAATCATCAGTTTATGATTGGTATTGTTTTTTTAGTTTAAATTATTTCACATCGGAATTCATTTTCAGAATATGTCCTGACAATAAGAAAGGTTATAAGTCACTAAAAATGAGGTGTTGTGGCTTAGTTGGTCAAAGTTCCTGTCTAGTAAACAGGAGATCCTGGGTTCAAATCCCAACAGTACCCACAAATCGTCATCTTAGTATTTGGTTTTTTTTGTTAAAATAATTTCATATCAGAATTCATTTTCAGAATATGTCCTGAAAATAAGAAAAGGTTATAAGTCAGCAAAAATAAGGTGCTGTGGCTTAGTAGGTCAAAGTGCCTGTCTAGTAAACAGGAGATCCTGGGTTCAAATCGCAGCAGCACCTTTGAATGAATTGGCATTTAGACTGATGTACTTTAGCTTGAACCCAGGATGTCCTGTTTACTAGACAGGCACTTTGACCAACTAAGCCACAGCACCATGTAGTTGCAGTTACAACATATTGACTAATTGCCAGGACATAGTATGAAAATAACTTCAAATACTTGGAAAAACTAAATTACATCAGTCAAAATGCCAACTAATTCAAAGGTGCTGCTGGGATTTGAACCCAGGATCTCCTGCTTACAAGACAAGCACTTTGACCAACTAAGCCACAGCACCTTGTAGTTGTAATTACAACACTTTCACTAATTTCCAGGACATAGTATAAAAACAACTTCAAATAGTTTGAAAAACTAAAGTACATCAGTTAAAATGCCAAATAATTCAAAAGTGCTGCTGGGATTTGAAACCCAGGATCTCCTGTTTACAAGACAGGCACTTTGACCAACTAAGCCACAGCACCTTGTAGTTGTAATAATAACATTTTCACTAAATGCCAGGACATATTATGAAAACAACTTCAATGGAAAAACTAAATTACACCAGTTCCTCTTCAAAGGTGCTGCTGGGATTTGAACCCAGGAGCACCTGTTTACGAGACAGGCACTTTACCCAACTAAGCCACAGCACCTTTTACTTGCAATCATCACACTTTCACTAAATGACAGGACATAATATGAAAACATCTTCAAGTAGTTGGAAAAACTAAAGTACACCAGTTAAAAGGCCAGCTCATTCAAAGGTGGTGCTGGGATTTGAACACAGGATCTCCTGTTTACTAGACAGGCACTTTGACCAACTAAGCCACAGCACCTTTTACTTGCAATCATCACACTTTCACTAAATGACAGGACATAATATGAAAACAACTTCAAATAGTTGGAAAAACTAAAGTACACCAGTTAAAAGGCCAACTAATTCATAGGTACTGCTGGGATTTGAACTCAGGATCTCCTGTTTACGAGACAGGCACTTTGACCAACTAGGCCACAGCACCTTATAGCTATAATAATAACACTTTCACTACATGCCAGGACATAGTATAAAAACACCTTCAAGTAGTTTGAAAAACTAAAGTACATCAGTTAAAAGGCCAACTCATTCAAAGGTGTGGCTGGGATTTCAACCCAGGATCTCCTGTTTACTAGACAGGCACTTTAACCAACTAAGCCACAGCACTTTGTAGTTGTAATAATAACATTTTCACTAACTCCCAGGACATATTATGAAAACAACTTCAAGTAGTTGGAAAAACTAAAGTACACCAGTTAAAAGGCCAACTCATTCAAAGGTGCTGCTGGGATTTGAACCCAGGATCTCCTGTTTACTAGACAGGCACTTTAACCAACTAAGCCACAGCACCTTTTACATGTAAGCATCACACTTTCACTAAATGCCAGAACATAATATGAAAACAACTTCAAGTAGTTGGAAAAACTAAAGTACACCAGTTAAAAGGCCAACTAATTCTAAGGTGCTGCTGGGATTTGAACCCAGGATCTCCTGTTTACTAGACAGGCACTTTGACACACTAAGCCACAGCACCTCTTACTTGTAATCATCACACTTTCACTAAATGACAGAAAGCAATATGAAAACAACTTCATGTAGTTGGAAAAACTAAAGTACACCAGTTAAAAGGCCAACTAATTCAAAGGTGCTGCTGGGATTTGAACCCAGGACCTCCTGTTTACTAGACAGGCACTTTGACCAACTAAGCCACAGCACCTTTTACTTGTAATCATCACACTTTCACTAAATGACAGAACATAATATGAAAACAACTTCATGTAGTTGGAAAAACTAAAGTACACCAGTTAAAAGGCCAACTAATTCAAAGGTGCTGCTGGGATTTGAACCCAGGATCTCCTGTTTACAAGACAGGCACTTTGACCAACTAAGCCACAGCACTTTGTAGTTGTAATAATAACACTTTCACTAAATGCCAGGACATAGTACAAAAACAACTTCAAATAGTTTGAAAAACCAAAGTACAGCAGCCAAAGGCCAACTAATTCAATGGTGCTGCTGGGATTTGAACCCAGGACCTCCTGTTTACTAGACAGGCACTTTGACCAACTAAGCCACAGCACCTTGTAGTCGTAATAATAACATTTTCACTAAATGCCAGGACATATTATGAAAACAACTTCAAGGAGTTGGAAAAACTAAAGTACACCAGTTAAAAGGCAAACTCATTAAAGGTGCTGCTGGGTTTTGAACCCAGGATCCCCTGTTTACTAGACAAGCACTTGACACACTAAGCCACAGCACCTTGTAGTTGTAATTACAATATTTTCACTAATTGCCAGAACATAGTATAAAAACAACTTCAAATAGTTTGAAAAACTAAAGTACACCAGTTCGAAGGCCAACTCATTCATAGGTACTGCTGGGATTTGAACACAGGATCTCCTGTTTACGAGACAGGCACTTTAACCAACTAAGCCACAGCACCTTGTAGCTGTAATAATAACACTTTCACTAAATGCCAGGACATAATATGAAACAACTTCAAGTAGTTGGAAAAACTAAAGTACACCAGTTAAAAGGCCAAATCATTCAAAGGTGCTGCTGGGATTTGAACCCAGGATCTCCTGTTTACTAGACAGGCACTTTGACCAACTAAGCCACAGCACCTTGTAGTTGTAATAAGAAAACTTTCACTAAATGCCAGGATATAATATGAAAACAACTTCAAGTAGTTGGAAAACTAGAGTACATTAGTTAAAAGGCCAACTCATTCATAGTTGCTGCTGGGATTTAAACCCAGGATCTCCTGTTCACTAGACTAGCAGTTTGACCAACTAAGCCACAGCACCTTGTAGTTGAATTACAACACTTTCACTAATTGCCAGGACATAGTATGAAAACAACTTTAAATAGTTGGAAAAACTAAAGTACACAGTCAAATTGTCAATAATTCAATGGTGCTGCTGGGATTTGAACCCAGGATCTCCTGTTTACTAGACAGGCACTTTGACACAACTAAGCCACAGCACCTTGTAGTTGTAATAATAACACTTTCACTAAATGACAGGACATAATATGAAAACACTTCAAGTAGTTGGAAAAACTAAAGTACACCAGTTCAAAGGCCAACTCATTCATAGGTACTGCTGGGATTTGAACCCAGGATCTCCTGTTTACGAGAAAGGCACTTTAACAAACTAAGCCACAGCACCTTGTAGCTGTATAAATAACACTTTCACTAATGCCAGGACATAATAAAACAACTTCAAGTAGTTGGAAAAACTAAAGTACACCAGTTAAAAGGTCAACTCATTACAAGTGCTGCTGGGATTTGAACCAGGATCTCCTGTTTACTAGACAGGCACTATAACAACTAAGCCAGCACCTTTTACTTGTAATCATCACACTTTCACTAAATGACAGGACATATATGAAAACAACTTCAAGTAGTTGGAAAAACTAAAGTACACCAGTTAAAAGGCCAACTCATTCATAGGTACTGCTGGGATTTGAACCCAGGATCTCTGTTTACTAGACAGGCACTTTGACCAACTAAGCCACAGCACCTTGTAGTTGTAATAATAACACTTTCACTAAATGACAGACATAATATGAAAAACAACTTCAGTAGTTGAAAAACTAAAGTACACCAGTTAAAAGGCAAGTCATTCAAGGTGCTGCTGGGATTTGAACCCAGGATCTCCTGTTTACGAGACAGGCACTTTGACCAACTAAGCCACACACCTTGTAGTTGTAATTACAACACTTTCACTAAATGCCAGGACATATATAAAAACAACTTCAATAGTTTGAAAAACTAAAGTACACCAGTTCAAAGGCCAACTCATTCATAGGTATTGCTGGATTTGAACCTAGGATCTCCTGTTTACTAGACAGGCACTTTGCCCAACTAAGCCACAGCACATAGTTGTAATAATAACACTTTCACTAAATGACAGGACATAATATGAAAACAACTTCAAGTAGTTGGAAAAAACTAAAGTACACAGTTAAAAGGCCTCATTCATGGTGCTGCTGGGATTTGAACCCAGGATCTCCTGTTTACTAGACAGGCACTTTGCCAACTAAGCCACAGCACCTTTACTTGTAATCATCACACTTTCACTAAATGACAGGACATATATGAAAACAACTTCAAGTAGTTGGAAAAACTAAAGTACACCAGTTAAAAGGCCAACTCATTCATAGGTACTGCTGGGATTTGAACCCAGGATCTCATGTTTACTAGACAGGCACTTTGACCAACTAAGCCACAGCACCTTGTAGTTGTAATAATAACACTTTCACTAAATGACAGGACATAATATGAAAACAACTTCAAGTAGTTGGAAAAACTAAAGTACACCAGTTAAAAGGCAAACTCATTCACAGGTACTGCTGGGATTTGAACCCAGGATCTCCTGTTTACGAGACAGGCACTTTGACCAACTAAGCCACAGCACCTTGTAGTTGTAATTACAACACTTTCACTAATTGCCAGGACATAGTATAAAAACAACTTCAAATAGTTTGAAAAACTAAAGTACACCAGTTCAAAGGCCAACTCATTCATAGGTACTGCTGGATTTGAACCTAGGATCTCCTGTTTACTAGACGGGCACTTTGCCCAACTAAGCCACAGCACCTTTTACTTGTAATTATCACACTTTCACTAAATGACAGGACATAATATGAAAACAACTTCAAGTAGTTGGAAAAACTAAAGTACATTAGTTAAACGGCCAACTCATTCATAGGTGCTGCTGGGATTTGAACCCAGGATCTCCTGTTTACTAGACAGGCACTTTGGCCAACTAAGCCACAGCACCTATTACTTGTAATCATCACACTTTCACTAAATGACAGAAAGTAATATGAAAACAACTTCATGTAGTTGGAAAAACTAAAGTACACCAGTTAAAAGGCCAACTAATTCAAAGGTGCTGCTGGGATTTGAACCCAGGACTTTTACTAGACAGGCACTTTGACACACTAAGCCACAGCACCTCTTACTTGTAATCATCACACTTTCACTAAATGACAGGACATAATATGAAAACAACTTCAAGTAGTTGAAAAAAACTAAAGTACACCAGTTAAAAGGCGAACTCATTCACAGGTACTGCTGGGATTTGAACCCAGGATCTCCTGTTTACGAGACAGGCACTTTAACAAACTAAGCCACAGCACCTTGTAGCTGTAATAATAACACTTTCACTAAATGCCAGGACATAATATGAAAACAACTTCAAGTAGTTGGAAAAACTAAAGTACATTAGTTAAACGGGCAACTCATTCATAGGTGCTGCTGGGATTTGAACCCAGGATCTCCTTTACTAGACAGGCACTTTGCCAACTAAGCCACAGCACCTTGTAGCTGTAATCATAACACTTTCACTAATTGCCAGGACATAATATGAAAACAACTTCAAGTAGTTGGAAAAACTAAAGTACATTAGTTAAACGGCCAACTCATTCATAGGTGCTGCTGGGATTTGAACCCAGGATCTCCTTTACTAGACAGGCACTTTGACCAACTAAGCCACAGCACCTTGTAGCTGTAATAATAACACTTTCACTAAATGCCAGGACAAATATGAAAACAACTTCAAGTAGTTGGAAAAACTAAAGTACACCAGTTAAAAGGCCAACTCATTCAAAGGTGCTGCTGGGATTTGAACCCAGGATCTCCTGTTTACAAGACAGGCACTTTGACCAACTAAGCCACAGCACCTTGTAGTTGTAATAATAACACTTTCACTAAATGACAGGACATATTATGAAAACAACTTCAAGTAGTTGGAAAAACTAAAGTACACCAGTTAAAAGGCCAACTCATTCATATGGTACTGCTGGGATTTGAACCAGGATCTCCTGTTTACTAGACAGGCACTTTGACCAACTAAGCCACAGCACCTTGTAGTTGTAATTAAAACACTTTCACTAAATGACAGGACATATATGAAAACAACTTCAAGTAGTTGAAAAAAACTAAAGTACACCAGTTAAAAGGCCAACTCATTCATAGGTACTGCTGGGATTTGAACCCAGGATCTCCTGTTTACTAGACAGGCACTTTAACAAACTAAGCCACAGCACCTTGTAGTTGTAATAATAACACTTTCACTAAATGCCAGGACATAATATGAAAACAACTTCAAGTAGTTGAAAAACTAAAGTACACCAGTTAAAAAGCCAACTCATTCATAGGTACTGCTGGGATTTGAACCCAGGATCTCATGTTTACTAGTCAGGCACTTTGACCAACTAAGCCACAGCACCTTGTAGTTGTAATTATCACACTTTCACTAAATGACAGGACATAATATGAAAACAACTTCAAGTAGTTGAAAAAAACTAAAGTACACCAGTTCAAAGGCCAACTCATTCATAGTTGCTGCTGGGATTTAAACCCAGGATCAAACTAAGCCACAAACTAAGCCACAGCACCTATTACTTGTAATCATCAGACTTTCACTAAATGACAGGACATATTATGAAAACAACTACAAGTAGTTGGAAAAACTAAAGTACACCAGTTAAAAGGCCAACTCATTCATAGGTACTGCTGGGATTTGAACCCAGGATCTCCTGTTTAATAGACAGGCACTTTGGCCAACTAAGCCACAGCACCTTTACTTGTAATTCATCACACTTTCACTAAAATGACAGAAAGTAATATGAAACAACTTCATAGTTGGAAAAACTAAAGTACACCAGTTAAAAGGCCAACTAATTCAAGGTGCTGCTGGGATTTGAACCCAGGATCTCCTGTTTACTAGACAGGCACTTTGACACACTAAGCCACAGCACCTTTCTAGTTGTAATTACAACACTTTCACTAATTGCCAGGACATAGTATAAAAACAACTTCAAATAGTTTGAAAAACTAAAGTACACCAGTTCGAAGGCCAACTCATTCATAGGTACTGCTGGGATTTGAACACAGGATCTCCTGTTTACGAGACGGGCACTTTGCCAACTAAGCCACAGCACCTTTTACTTGTAATTATCACACTTTCACTAAATGACAGGACATAATATGAAACAACTTCAAGTAGTTGGAAAAACTAAAGTACAGTTAAAAGGCCAACTCATTCATAGGAAATGCTGGGATTTGAACCCAGGATCTCCTGTTTACTAGACAGGCACTTTGGCCAACTAAGCCACAGCACCTATTACTTGTAATCATCACACTTTCACTAAATGACAGAAAGTAATATGAAAACAACTTCATGTAGTTGGAAAAACTAAAGTACACCAGTTAAAAGGCCAACTAATTCAAAGGTGCTGCTGGGATTTGAACCCAGGATCTCCTGTTTACAAGACAGGCACTTTGACCAACTAAGCCACAGCACCTTGTAGTTGTAATAATAACACTCACTAAATGCCAGGATATAATATGAAAACAACTTCAAGTAGTTGGAAAAACTAAAGTACATTAGTTAAAAGGCCAACTCATTCATAGGTACTGCTGGGTTTTGAACCCAGGATCTCCTGTTACTGACGGGCAGTGTGACCAACTAAGCGACAGCACCTTGTAGTTGAAATTACAACACTTTCACTAATTGACAGGACATAGTATGAAAACAACTTCAAATAGTTGGAAAAACTAAAGTACATCAGTCAAATTGTCAAACAATTCAATTGGGGTTGCTGGGATTTGAACCCAGGATCTCATGTTTACTAGACAGGCACTTTGCCCAACTAAGCCACAGCACCTTGTAGCTGTAATAATAACACTTTCACTAAATGACAGGACATAATATGAAAACAACTTCAAGTAGTTGGAAAAACTAAAGTACCCCAGTTCAAAGGCCAACTCATTCAATGGTGCTGCTGGGATTTGAACCCAGGATCTCCTGTTTACTAGACAGGCACTTTAACAAACTAAGCCACAGCACCTTGTAGCTGTAATAATAACACTTTCACTAAATGCCAGGACATAATATGAAAACAACTTCAAGTAGTTGGAAAAACTAAAGTACCAGTTAAAAGGTCAACTCATACATGGTGCTGCTGGGATTTGAACCCAGGATCTCCTATTTACTAGACAGGCACTTTAACAACTAAGCCACAGCACCTATTACTTGTAATCATCACACTTTCACTAAATGACAGGACATTATGAAAAAAACTTCAAGTAGTTGGAAAAACTAAAGTACACCAGTTAAAAGGCCAACTCATTCATAGGTACTGCTGGATTTGAAACCAGGATCTCCTGTTTACTAGACAGGCACTTTGCCAACTAAGCCACAGCACCTTTACTTGTAATCATCACACTTTCACTAAATGACAGAAGTAATATGAAAACAACTTCATGTGTTGGAAAAACTAAAGTACACCAGTTAAAAGGCCAACTAATTCAAAGGTGCTGCTGGGATTTGAACCCAGGATCTCCTGTTTACTAGACAGGCACTTTGACCAAACTAATCCACAGCACTTTGTAGTTGTAATTACAACACTTTCACTAATTGCCAGGACATAATATGAAAACAACTTCAAGTAGTTGGAAAAACTAAAGTACACCAGTTAAAGGCCAACTCATTCAAGGTGCTGCTGGGATTTGAACCCAGGATCTCCTGTTTACAAGACAGGCACTTTGACCAACTAAGCCACAGCACCTTGTAGTTGTAATATAACACTTTCACTAAATGACAGGACATATTATGAAAACAACTTCAAGTAGGTGGAAAAACTAAAGTACACCAGTTAAAAGGCCAACTCATTCATAGGTAATGCTGGGATTTGAACCCAGGATCTCATGTTTACTAGACAGGCACTTTGACCAACTAAGCCACAACACCTTGTAGTTGTAATAATAACACTTTCACTAAATGACAGGTATATGAAAACAACTTCAAGTAGTTGAAAAAAACTAAAGTACACCAGTTCAAAGGCCAACTCATTCAAGGTACTGCTGGGATTTGAACCCAGGATCTCCTGTTTATAGACAGGCACTTTAACCAAACTAAGCCACAGCACTTTGTAGCTGTAATAATAACACTTTCACTAATGCCAGGACATAATATGAAAACAACTTCAAGTAGTTGGAAAAACTAAAGTACACCAGTTAAAAGGTCAACTCATACAATGGTGCTGCTGGGATTTGAACCCAGGATCAAACTAGCCAAACTAAGCCACAGCACCTATTACTTGTAATATCACACTTTCACTAAATGACAGGACATATTATGAAAACAACTCAAGTAGTTGGAAAAACTAAAGTACATTAGTTAAAAGGCCAACTCATTCATAGGTACTGCTGGGTTTTGAACCCAGGATCTCCTGTTTACAAGACAGGCACTTTGACCAACTAAGCCACAGCACCTTGTAGTTGTAATAATAACACTTTCACTAAATGCCAGGACATAATATGAAAACAACTTCACTAGTTGAAAAACTAAAGTACATTAGTTAAAAGGCCAACTCATTCATAGGTACTGCTGGGATTTAAACCCAGGATCTTCTGTTCACTAGACTAGCACTTTGACCAACTAAGCCACAGCACCTTGTAGTTGAAATTACAACACTTTCACTAATTGCCAGGACATAGTATGAAAACAACTTTAAATAGTTGGAAAAACTAAAGTTCATCAGTCAAAGGTCAATAATTCATGGTACTGCTGGGATTTGAACCCAGGATCTCCTGTTTACTAGACAGGCACTTTGACCAACTAAGCCACAGCACCTTGTAGTTGTAATAATAACACTTTCACTAAATGACAGGACATAATATGAAAACAACTTCAAGTAGTTGGAAAAACTAAAGTACACCAGTTCAAAGGCCAACTCATTCATAGGTACTGCTGGGATTTGAACCCAGGATCTCCTGTTTACGAGACAGGCACTTTAACAAACTAAGCCACAGCACCTTGTAGCTGTAATAATAACACTTTCACTAAATGCCAGGACATATATGAAAACAACTTCAAGTAGTTGGAAAAACTAAAGTACACCAGTTAAAAGGTCAACCATATGGTGCTGCTGGGATTTGAACCCAGGATCTCCTATTTACTAGACAGGCACTTTAACAAACTAAGCCACAGCACCTATTACTTGTAATCATCACACTTTCACTAAATGACAGGACATATATGAAAAAACTTCAAGTAGTTGGAAAAACTAAAGTACACCAGTTAAAAGGCCAACTCATTCATAGGTACTGCTGGGATTTGAACCCAGGATCTCCTGTTTACTAGACAGGCATTTGGCCAACTAAGCCACAGCACCTATTACTTGTAATCATCACACTTTCACTAAATGACAGAAAGTAATATGAAAACAACTTCATTGTTGGAAAAACTAAAGTACACCAGTTAAAAGGCCAACTAATTCAAAGGTGCTGCTGGGATTTGAACCCAGGATCTCCTGTTTACTAGACAGGCACTTTGCCAACTAATCCACAGCACCTTGTACTTGTAATTACACACTTTCACTAATGACAGGACATAGTATAAAAACAACTTCAAATTGTTTGAAAAACTAAAGTACACCAGTTCAAAGGCCAACTCATTCATAGGTACTGCTGGGATTTGAACCTAGGATCTCCTGTTTACGAGATGGGCACTTTGCCCAACTAAGCCACAGCACCTTTTACTTGTAGTTATCACACTTTCACTAAATAACAGGACATAATATGAAAACAACTTCAAGTAGTTGGAAAAACTAAAGTACATTAGTTAAACGGCCAACTCATTCATAGGTGCTGCTGGGATTTGAACCCAGGATCTCCTGTTTACTAGACAGGCACTTTGGCCAACTAAGCCACAGCACCTATTAGTTGTAATCATAACACTTTCACTAAATGACAGAAAGTAATATGAAAACAACTTCATGTAGTTGGAAAAACTAAAGTACACCAGTTAAAAGGCCAACTAATTCTAAGGTGCTGCTGGGATTTGAACCCAGGATCTCCTGTTTACTAGACAGGCACTTTGACACACTAAGCCACAGCACCTTGTAGTTGTAATATAACACTTTCACTAAATGACAGGACATAATATGAAAACAACTTCAAGTAGTTGGAAAAACTAAGTACACCAGTTCAAAGGCCAACTCATTCATAGGTACTGCTGGGATTTGAACCCAGGATCTCCTGTTTACGAGACAGGCACTTTAACAACTAAGCCACAGCACCATGTAGCTGTAATAATAACACTTTCACTAAATGCCAGGACATAATATGAAAACAACTTCAAGTAGTTGGAAAAACTAAAGTACACCAGTTAAAAGGTCAACTCATACAATGGTGCTGCTGGGATTTGAACCCAGGATCTCCTATTTACTAGACAGGCACTATAACAAACTAAGCCACAGCACCTTTTACTTGTAATCATCAGACTTTCACTAAATGACAGGACATATTATGAAAACAACTTCAAGTAGTTGGAAAAACTAAAGTACACCAGTTAAAAGGCCAACTCATTCATAGGTACTGCTGGGATTTGAACCCAGGATCTCATGTTTACTAGACAGGCACTTTGACCAACTAAGCCACAGCACCTTGTAGTTGTAATAATAACACTTTCACTAAATGACAGGACATAATATGAAAACAACTTCAAGTAGTTGAAAAAAACTAAAGTACACCAGTTAAAAGTCCAACACATTCACAGGTACTGCTGAGATTTGAACCCAGGATCTCCTGTTTACGAGACAGGCACTTGCCAAACTAAGCCACAGCACCCTTTTACTTGTAATATCACACTTTCACTAAATGACAGGACATAATATGAAAACAACTTCAAGTAGTTGGAAAAACTAAAGTACATTAAAACGGCCAACTCATTCATAGTGGTGCTGGGATTTGAACCCAGGATCTCCTGTTTACTAGACAGGCACTTTGGCCAACTAAGCCACAGCACCTACTTGTAATCATCACACCTTTCACTAAATGACAGGAAAGTAATATGAACACAACTTCATGAAGTTGGAAAAACTAAAGTACACCAGTTAAAAGGCCAACTCATTCAAAGGTACTGCTGGGATTTGAACCCAGGATCTCCTGTTTACTAGACAGGCACTTTGACAACTAAGCCACAGCACCTTGTAGTTGTAATTACAACACTTTCACTAATGCAGGACATATATAAAACAACTTCAAATTGTTTGAAAAACTAAAGTACACAGTTCAAAGGCCAACTCATTCATAGGTATGCTGGGATTTGACCTAGGATCTCCTGTTTACGAGACGGGCACTTGCCCAACTAAGCCACAGCACCTTTTACTTGTAATTATCACACTTTCACTAAATGACAGGACATAATATGAAAACAACTTCAAGTAGTTGGAAAAACTAAAGTACATTAGTTAAACCAACTCATTCATAGGAAATGCTGGGATTTAAACCCAGGATCTCCTGTTTACTAGACAGGCACTTTGGCCAACTAATCCACAGCACCTATTAGTTGAAATCATCACACTTTCACTAAATGACAGAAAGTATATGAAAACAACTTCATGTAGTTGGAAAAACTAAAGTACACCAGTTAAATAATTCAAAGGTGCTGCTGGGATTTGAACCCAGGATCTCTGTTTACAAGACAGGCACTTTGACCTAAGCCACAGCACCTTGTAGTTGTAATAATAACACTCACTAAATGCCAGGATATAATATGAAAACAACTTCAAGTAGTTGGAAAAACTAAAGTACATTAGTTAAAAGGCCAACTCATTCATAGTTGCTGCTGGGATTTAAACCCAGGATCTCCTGTTCACTAGACTAGCAGTTTGACCAACTAAGCCACAGCACCTTTAGTTGAAATTACAACACTTTCACTAATTGCCAGGACATAGTATGAAAACAACTTTAAATAGTTGGAAAAACTAAAGTACATCAATTGTCAAATAATAATTCATGGTGCTGCTGGGATTTGAACCCAGGATCTCCTGTTTACTAGACAGGCACTTTGACACACTAAGCCACAGCACCTTGTAGTTGTAATAATAACACTTTCACTAAATGACAGGACATAATATGAAAACAACTTCAAGTAGTTGGAAAAACTAAAGTACACAGTTCAAAGGCCAACTCATTCATAGGTACTGCTGGGATTTGAACCCAGGATCTCCTGTTTACTAGACAGGCACTTTAACAAACTAAGCCACAGCACTTGTAGCTGCAATAATAACACTTTCACTAAATGCCAGGACATAATATGAAAACAACTTCAAGTAGTTGGAAAAACTAAAGTACACCAGTTCAAAGGTCAACTCATTACATAGGTGCTGGGATTTGAACCCAGGATCAAACTAAGCCACAAACTAAGCCACAGCACCTTTTACTTGTAATCATCACACTTTCACTAAATGACAGGACATATTATGAAAACAACTACAGTAGTTGGAAAAACTAAAGTACACCAGTTAAAAGGCCAACTCATTCATAGGTACTGCTGGGATTTGAACCCAGGATCTCCTGTTTAATAGACAGGCACTTTGGCCAACTAAGCCACAGCACCTATTACTTGTAATCATCACACTTTCACTAAATGACAGAAAGTAATATGAACACAACTTCATGAAGTTGGAAAACTAAAGTACACCAGTTAAAAGGACAAATCATTCAAGGTGCTGCTGGGTTTGAACCCAGGATCCCCTGTTTACTAGACAGGCACTTTGACACACTAAGCCACAGCACCTTGTAGTTGTAATAATAACACTCACTAAATGCCAGGATATAATATGAAAACAACTTCAAGTAGTTTGAAAAACTAAAGTACATCAGTTCAAAGGTCAACTAATTCATGCTGCTGCTGGGATTTGAACCCAGGATCTCCTGTTTACTAGACAGGCACTTTGACACACTAAGCCACAGCACCTTGTAGTTGTAATAATAACACTTTCACTAAATGACAGGACATAATATGAAAACAACTTCAAGGAGTTGGAAAAAAAAGTACACCAGTTAAAAGGTCAACTCATACAATGGTGCTGCTGGGATTTGAACCCAGGATCTCCTATTTACTAGACAGGCACTTTAACAAACTAAGCCACAGCACCTATTACTTGTAATCATCAGACTTTCACTAAATGACAGGACATATTATGAAAACAACTTCAAGTAGTTGGAAAAACTAAAGTACACCAGTTAAAAGGCCAACTCATTCATAGGTACTGCTGGGATTTGAACTCAGGATCTCTGTTTACTAGACAGGCACTTTGGCCAACTAAGCCACAGCACCTATTACTTGTAATAATCACACTTTCACTAAATGACAGAAAGTAATATGAAAACAACTTCATGTTGTTGGAAAAAAACTAAAGTACACCAGTTAAAAGGCAAACTATTCAAAGGTGCTGCTGGGATTTGAACCCAGGATCTCCTTTACTAGACAGGCACTTTGACCAACTAATCCACAGCACCTTGTAGTTGTAATTACAACACTTTCACTAATTGCCAGGACATAGTATAAAAACAACTTCAAATTGTTTGGAAAACTAAAGTACACCAGTTCAAAGGCCAACTCATTCATAGGTATTGCTGGATTTGAACCTAGGATCTCCTGTTTACGAGACGGGCACTTTGCCCAACTAAGTCACAGCACCTTTTACTTGTAATTATCACACTTTCACTAAATGACAGGACATAATATGAAAACAACTTCAAGTAGTTGGAAAACTAAAGTACATTAGTTAAACGGCCAACTCATTCATAGGTGCTGCTGGGATTTGAACCCAGGATCTCCTGTTTACTAGACAGGCACTTTGGCCAACTAAGCCACAGCACCTTGTAGTTGTAATCATCACACTTTCACAAAATGACAGAAAGTAATATGAAAACAACTTCATGTAGTTTGAAAAACTAAAGTACACCAGTTAAAAGGCCAACTAATTCAAAGGTGCTGCTGGGATTTGAACCCAGGATCTCCTGTTTACTAGACAGGCACTTTGACCACTAAGCCAGCACCTTGTAGTTGTAATAATAACACTTTCACTAAATGACAGGACATAATATGAAACAACTTCAAGTAGTTGGAAAAACTAAAGTACACCAGTTCAAAGGCCAACTCATTCATAGGTACTGCTGGGATTTGAACCCAGGATCTCCTGTTTAGACAGGCACTTTAACAACTAAGCCACAGCACCATGTAGCTGTAATAATAACACTTTCACTAAATGCCAGGACATAATATGAAAACAACTTCAAGTAGTTGGAAAAACTAAAGTACACCAGTTAAAAGGTCAACTCCAATGGTGCTGCTGGGATTGAACCCAGGATCTCCTATTTACTAGACAGGCACTATACAAACTAAGCCACAGCACCTTTTACTTGTAATAATCAGACTTTCACTAAATGACAGGACATATATGAAACAACTTCAAGTAGTTGGAAAAACTAAAGTACACCAGTTAAAAGACCAACTCATTCATAGGTACTGCTGGGATTTGAACCCAGGATCTCCTGTTACTAGACAGGCACTTTGACAACTAAGCCACAGCACCTTGTAGTTGTAATAATAACACTTTCACTAAATGACAGGACATAATATGAAAACAACTTCAAGTAGTTGAAAAAAACTAAAGTACACCAGTTCAAAGGCAACTCATACATAGGTACTGCTGGGTTTTGAACCCAAGATCTCCTGTTTATGAGACAGGCACTTTAACAAACTAAGCCACAGCACCTTGTAGCTGTAATAATAACACTTTCACTAAATGACAGGACATAATATGAAAACAACTTCAAGTAGTTGGAAAAACTAAAGTACACCAGTTAAAAGGTCAACTCATACAATGGTGCTGCTGGGATTGAACCCAGGATCCTATTTACTAGACAGGCACTTTAACAAACTAAGCCACAGCACCTATTACTTGTAATCATCAGACTTTCACTAAATGACAGGACATATTATGAAAACAACTTCAAGTAGTTGGAAAAACTAAAGTACACCAGTTAAAAGGCCAACTCATTCATAGGTACTGCTGGGATTTGAACTCAGGATCTCCTTTTTACTAGACAGGCACTTTGGCCAACTAAGCCACAGCACCTATTACTTGTAATCATAACACTTTCACTAAATGACAGAAAGTAATATGAAAACAACTTCATGTTGGAAAAACTAAAGTACACCAGTTAAAAGGCAACTAATACAAAGGTGCTGCTGGGATTTGAACCCAGGATCTCCTGTTTACTAGACAGGCACTTTGACACTAAGCCACAGCACCTTGTAGTTGTAATTACAACACTTTCACTAATTGCCAGGACATAGTATAAAAACAACTTCAAATTGTTTGAAAAACTAAAGTACAGTTAAAGGCCAACTCATTCATAGGTACTGCTGGATTTGAAACCTAGGATCTCCTGTTTACGAGACGGGCACTTTGCCCAACTAAGCCACAGCACCTTTTATTTGTAATTACACACTTTCACTAAATGACAGGACATAATATGAAAACAACTTCAAGTAGTTGGAAAAACTAAAGTACATTAGTTAAACGGCCAACTCATTCAAGGTGCTGCTGGGATTTGAACCCAGGATCTCCTGTTTACTAGACAGGCACTTTGGCCAACTAAGCCACAGCACCTATTAGTTGTAATCATCACACTTTCACTAAATGACAGAAAGTAATATGAAAACAACTTCATGTAGTTGAAAAACTAAAGTACACCAGTTAAAAGGCAACTAATTCAAGGTGCTGCTGGGATTTGAACCCAGGATCTCCTGTTTACAAGACAGGCACTTTGACCAACTAAGCCACAGCACCTTGTAGTTGTAATAATAACACTCACTAAATGCCAGGATATAATATGAAAACAACTTCAAGTAGTTGGAAAAACTAAAGTACATCAGTCAAATTGTCAAATAATTCAATGGTGCTGCTGGATTTGAACCCAGGATCTCTGTTTACTAGACAGGCACTTTGACCACTAAGCCACAGCACCTTGTAGTTGTAATAATAACACTTTCACTAAATGACAGGACATAATATGAAAACAACTTCAAGGAGTTGGAAAAACTAAAGTACACCAGTTCAAAGGCCAAACTCATTCATAGGTACTGCTGGGATTTGAACCAGGATCTCCTGTTTACGAGACAGGCAATTTAACAACTAAGCCACAGCACCTTGTAGCTGTAATAATCACACTTTCACTAAATGACAGAAAGTAATATGAAAACAACTTCATGTAGTTTGAAAAACTAAAGTACACAGTTAAAGGCCAACTAATTCAAAGGTGCTGCTGGGATTTGAACCCAGGATCTCCTGTTTACTAGACAGGCACTTTAACTAAGCCACAGCACCTATTACTTGTAATATCATCACTTTCACTAAATGACAGGACATATTATGAAAACAACTTCAAGTAGTTGGAAAAACTAAAGTACACCAGTCAAAGGCCAACTCATTCATGGGAACTGCTGGGATTTGAACCTAGGATCTCCTGTTCTCGAGACGGGCACTTTGCCCAACTAAGCCACAGCACCTTTAGTTGTAATAATACACTTTCACTAAATGACAGACATAATATGAAAACAACTTCAAGTAGTTCAAAAAAACTAAAGTACACCAGTTAAAAGGCAAACTCATTCATAGGTACTGCTGGGATTTGAACCCAGGATCTCCTGTTTACGAGACAGGCACTTTACCCAACTAAGCCACAGCACCTTTTACTTGCAATCATCACACTTTCACTAAATGACAGGACATAATATGAAAATAACTTCAAGCAGTTGGAAAAACTAAAGTATACCAGTTAAAAGGCCAACTCATTCATAGGTGCTGCTGGGATTTGAACCCAGGATCTCCTGTTTACTAGACAGGCACTTTGGCCAACTAAGCCACAGCACCTATTACTTGTAATCATCACACTTTCACTAAATGACAGAAAATATGAAAACAACTTCATGTATTTGGAAAAAGTAAAGTACACCAGTTAAAAGGCAACTAATTCAAAGGTGCTGCTGGGATTTGAACCCAGGATCTCCTTTTTACTAGACAGGCACTTTGACCAACTAAGCCACAGCACCTTGTAGCTGTAATAATAACACTTTCACTAAATGCCAGGACATAATATGAAAACAACTTCAAGTAGTTGGAAAAACTAAAGTACACCAGTTAAAAGGCCAACTCATTCAAAGGTGCTGCTGGGATTTGAACCCAGGATCTCCTGTTTACAAGACAGGCACTTTGACCAACTAAGCCACAGCACCTTGTAGTTGTAATAATAACACTCACTAAATGCCAGGATAATATGAAAACAACTTCAAGTAGTTGAAAAACTAAAGTACATCAGTCAAATTGTCAAATAATTCAATGGTGCTGCTGGGATTTGAACCCAGGATCTCCTGTTTACTAGACAGGCACTTTGACACACTAAGCCACAGCACCTTGTAGTTGTAATAATAACACTTTCACTAAATGACAGGACATAATATGAAAACAACTTCAAGGAGTTGGAAAAACTAAAGTACACCAGTTCAAAGGCCAACTCATTCATAGGTACTGCTGGGATTTGAACCAGGATCTCCTGTTTACGAGACAGGCAATTTAACAAACTAAGCCACAGCACCTTGTAGCTGTAATAATCACACTTTCACTAAATGACAGAAAGTAATATGAAAACAACTTCAGTAGTTGGAAAAACTAAAGTACACCAGTTAAAAGGCAACTCATTCATAGGTGCTGCTGGGATTTGAACCCAGGATCTCCTGTTTACTAGACAGGCACTTTAACAAACTAAGCCACAGCACCTATTACTTGTAATCATCAGACTTTCACTAATTGACAGGACATATTATGAAAACAACTTCAAGTAGTTGGAAAAACTAAAGTACACCAGTTCAAAGGCCAACTCATTCATGGGAATGCTGGGATTTGAACCTAGGATCTCCTGTTCTCGAGACGGGCACTTTGCCCAACTAAGCCACAGCACCTTGTAGTTGTAATAATAACACTTTCACTAAATGACAGGACATAATATGAAAACAACTTCAAGTAGTTCAAAAAAACTTAAGTACACCAGTTAAAAGGCAAACTCATTCACAGGTACTGCTGGGATTTGAACCCAGGATCTCCTGTTACGAGACAGGCACTTTGATCAACTAAGCCACAGCACCTTTTACTTGTAATTATCACACTTTCACTAAATGACAAGACATAATATGAAAACAACTTCAAGTAGTTGGAAAAACTAAAGTACATTAGTTAAATGGCCAACTCATTCATAGGTGCTGCTGGGATTTGAACCCAGGATCTCCTTACTAGACAGGCACTTTGGCCAACTAAGCCACAGCACCTATTACTTGTAATCATCACACTTTCACTAAATGACAGAAAGTAATATGAAAACAACTTTATTTGGAAAAACTAAAGTACACCAGTTAAAGGCCAAATAATTCAAAGGTGCTGCTGGGATTTGAACCCAGGATCTCCTTTTACTAGACAGGCACTTTAACCAACTAAGCCACAGCACCTTGTAGCTGTAATAATAACACTTTCACTAAATGCCAGGACATAATTTGAAAACAACTTCAAGTAGTTGGTAAAACTAAAGTACACTAGTTAAAAGGTCAACTCATTCAAAGATGCTGCTGGGATTTGAACCCAAGATCTCCTATTTACGAGACAGGCACTTTAACCAACTAAGCCACAGCACCTTGTAGCTGTAATAATAACACTTTCACTAAATGCCAGGACATAATATGAAAACAACTTCAAGTAGTTGGAAAAACTAAAGTACACCAGTTAAAAGGCCAACTCATTCAAAGGTGCTGCTGGGATTTGAACCCAGGATCTCCTGTTTACAAGACAGGCACTTTGACCAACTAAGCCACAGCACCTTGTAGCTGTAATAATCACTTTCACTAAATGCCAGGACATAATATGAAAACAACTTCAAGTAGTTGGAAAAACTAAAGTACACCAGTTAAAAGGTCAACTCATACAATGGTGCTGCTGGGATTTGAACCCAGGATCTCATTTACTAGACAGGCACTTTACAAACTAAGCCACAGCACCTATTACTTGTAATCATCACTTTCACTAAATGACAGGACATATTATGAAAACAACTTCAAGTAGTTGAAAAAAACTAAAGTACACCAGTTAAAAGGCCAACTCATTCATAGGTACTGCTGGGATTTGAACCCAGGATCTCATGTTTACTAGTCAGGCACTTTGACCAACTAAGCCACAGCACCTTGTAGTTGTAATAATAACACTTTCACTAAATGACAGGACATAATATGAAAACAACTTCAAGTAGTTGAAAAAAACTAAAGTACACCAGTTAAAAGGCAAACTCATTCACAGGTACTGCTGGGATTTGAACCCAGGATCTCCTGTTTACGAGACAGGCACTTTGACCAACTAAGCCACAGCACCTTGCTTGTAATTACACACTTTCACTAATTGCCAGGACATAGTATAAAACAACTTCAAATAGTTTGAAAAAACTAAAGTACACCAGTTCAAAGGCCAACTCTTTCATAGGTACTGCTGGGATTTGAACCTAGGATTCCTGTTTACGACGGGCACTTTGCCCAACTAAGCCACAGCACCTTTTACTTGTAATTATCACACTTTCACTAAATGACAGGACATAATATGAAAACAACTTCAAGCAGTTGGAAAAAACTAAAGTACATTAGTTAAAACGGCCAACTCATTCATAGGTGCTGCTGGGATTTGAACCAGGATCTCCTGTTTACTAGACAGGCACTTTGGCCAACTAAGCCACAGCACCTTACTTGTAATCATCACACTTTCACTAAATGACAGAAAGTAATATGAAAACAACTTCATAGTTGGAAAAACTAAAGTAAACACAAGTTACAAGTCAATATTCAAAGGTGCTGCTGGGATTTGAACCCAGGATCTCCTGTTTACTAGACAGGCACTTTGACACACTAAGCCACAGCACCTCTTACTTGTAATCATCACACTTTCACTAAATGACAGAACATAATATGAAAACAACTTCAAGTAGTTGGAAAAACTAAAGTACACCAGTTAAAAGGCCAACTATTTCAAAGGTGCTGCTGGGATTTGAACCCATGGTCTCCTGTTTACAAGACAGGCACTTTGACCAACTTAGCCACAGCACCTTGTAGTTGTAATAATAACACTTTCACTAAATGCCAGGACATAGTATAAAAACAACTTCAAATAGTTGAAAAACTAAAGTACATCAGTTGGCAATCAGTCAAATCATTCAAAGGTACTCTGGGATAAACCCAGGATCTCCTGTTTACAGACAGGGATTTGGACAACTAAGCCACAGCACCTTGTAGTTGTATTTATAACACTTTCACTAAATGCCAGGATATAATATGAAAACAACTTCAAGTAGTTGGAAAAACTAAAGTACATTAGTTAAAAGGCCAACTCATTCATAGGTACTGCTGGGATTTGAACCCAGGATCTCTTGTTTACGAGACAGGCACTTTAACCAACTAAGCCACAGCACCTTGTAGCTGTAATAATAACACTTTCACTAAATGCCAGGACATAATATGAAAACAACTTCAAATAGTTGGAAAAACTAAAGTACATCAGTCAAATTGTCAAATAATTCAATGGCGCTGCTGGGATTTAAACCCAGGATCTCCTGTTTACTAAGCAGGCACTTTGACCACACTAAGCGACACACCTTGTAGTTGTAATAACATTTTCACTAAATGCCAGGACATATTATAAAAACAACTTCAAGTAGTTTGGAAAAACTAAAGTACAGAAAAGGACAAAAAAGGCCAACTCATTCAATGGTGCTGCTGGGTTTTGAACCCAGGATCTCCTGTTTACTAGACAGGCACTTGACCAACTAAGCCACAGCACCTTGTAGTTGTAATAATAACACTCACTAAATGCCAGGATATAATATGAAAACAACTTCAAGTAGTTTGAAAAACTAAAGTACATCAGTCAAATTGTCAAATAATTCATGGTGCTGCTGGGATTTGAACCAGGATCTCCTGTTTATAGACAGGCAGTTTGACACACTAAGCCACAGAACCTTGTAGTTGAAATACAACACTTTCACTAAATGCCAGGACATAGTATGAAAACAACTTCAAATAGTTTGAAAAACTAAAGTACATCAGTCAAACTGTCAATAATTCAAAGGTACTCTGGGATTTGAACCCAGGATCTCTGTTTACAAGACAGGGATCTTGCACAACTAAGCCACAGCACCTTGTAGTTGCATTTATACACTTTAACTAAATGCAGGATATAATATGAAAACAACTTCAAGTAGTTGGAAAAACTAAAGTGAGTTAAAAGACCAACTCATTCATAGGTACTGCTGGGATTTGAACCCAGGATCTCTTTTTACGAGACAGGCACTTTGACCAACTAAGCCACAGCACCTTGTAGTTGTAATAATAACACTTTACTAAATGCCAGGACATAATATGAAAACAACTTCAAATAGTTGAAAAACTAAAGTACATCAGTCAAATTGAAATTCAAAGGTACTCCTGGGATTTAAACCCAGGATCTCCTGTTTACTAGACAGGCATTTTGACCAACTAAGCGACACCACCTTGTAGTATAATAACATTTTCACTAAATGCCAGGACATATTATGAAAACAACTTCAAGTAGTTGGAAAAATTAAAGTACACCAGTTAAAAGGCCAAATCATTCAATGGTGCTGCTGGGTTTGAACCCAGGATCTGTTTACTAGACAGGCACTTTGACCAACTAAGCCACAGCACCTTGTAGTTGTAATAATAACACTCACTAAATGCCAGGATAATATGAAAACAACTTCAAGTAGTTTGAAAAACTAAAGTACATCAGTCAAATTGTCAAAAATTCAATGGCGGCTGGGATTTGAACCCAGGATCTCCTGTTTATTAGACAGGCACTTTGACACACTAAGCACACACCTTGTAGTTGTAATAATAACATTTTCACTAAATGACAGGACATATATGAAAACAACTTCAAGGAGTTGGAAAAACTAAAGTACACAGTTCAAAGGCCAACATTCATGGTACTGCTGGGTTTTGAACCCAGATCTCCTGTTTACGAGACAGGCACTTTACAAACTAAGCCACAGCACCTTGTAGCTGTAATAATAACATTTTTCACTAAATGCCAGGACATAATATAAAAAACAACTTCAAGTAGTTTGAAAAACTAAAGTACACCAGTTAAAAGGTCAACTCATACATGGTACTGCTGGGATTTGAACCCAGGATCTCCTTTTACGAGACAGGCACTTTAACAAACTAAGCCACAGCACCTTTACTGTAATCATCACTTTCACTAAATGACAGGACATAATATGAAAACAACTTCAAGTAGTTGGAAAAACTAAAGTACACCAGTTAAAAGGCCAACTCATTCATAGGTACTGCTGGGATTTGAACCCAGGATCTCATGTTTACTAGTCAGGCACTTTGACCAACTAAGCCACAGCACCTTGTAGTTGTAATAATAACACTTTCACTAAATGCCAGGACATAATATGAAAACAACTTCAAGTTTGGAAAAACTAAAGTACAACAGTCAAAAGGCAACTCATTCAAAGGTACTGCTGGGATTTGAACCCAGGATCTCCTTTTTACAAGACAGGCACTTTGCCAACTAAGCCACAGCACCTTGTAGTTGTAATAACACTTTCAATAAATGCCAGGATAAATATGAAAACAACTTCAAGTAGTTGGAAAAACTAAAGTACATTAGTTAAAGGCCAACTCATTCATAGTACTGCTGGGATTTAAAACCAGGATCTGTTTACTAGACAAGCACTTTAACCAACTAAGCGACAGCACCTTGTATGAATAATACACTTTCACTAATTGACAGGACCTAATATGAAAACAACTTCAAATAGTTGGAAAAACTAAAGTACATCAGTAAAAGTCAAATATTCAATGTGCTGCTGGGATTTGAACCCAGGATCTCATGTTTACTAGACAGGCACTTTGCCCAACTAAGCCACAGCACCTTTTACTTGTAATTATCAGACTTTCACTAAATGACAGGACATATTATGAAAACAAGTTCAAGTAGTCGGAAAAACTAAAGTACACCAGTTCAAAGGCCAACTCATTCATAGGTACTGCTGGGATTTGAACCCAGGATCTCCTGTTTACTAGACAGGCACTTTGACCAACTAAGCCACAGCACCTTTTACTTGTAATCATCACACTTTCACTAAATGACAGGACATAATATGAAAACAACTTCAAGTAGTTGGAAAAACTAAAGTACATTAGTTAAAAGGCCAATCCATTCATAGGTACTGCTGGGATTTGAACCCAGGATCTCTTGTTTACTAGACAAGCATTTTGAACAAATAAGCTACAGCACATCTCTCTCGCTATCTTATTACCTTTTATTGATGCCAGGACATATAGGAAAAACAACTTCTGGGAGTAAGTAAAACTAAATACATCAGTCAGTAGGCCACTAATTCAGGTGCTACTAGGATTTGAACCCAGTATCCCCTGTTTACTAGATAGGCACTTTGACCAACTTAGCAACTTGTAACATTGAAATAAATCCTTTTTTTCAATATGCCAGGAAATGTTTTGAAACTGACTTCAAATATGAAAAAATTTAAGCAAAAAAATTTATCAGTTTTTTGAAGCTTTTTGTTGAATGCTACTGCTGGGATTTGAACCTATCATATTCTATTTACTTGACAAGCACTTTGACCAAATTAGCCACTGCCCCTATGAAGTTTCAGAGTACATTAAGACAACTGCACAAGAATTTCATGTTATTCTCGATGTAAAATATATTTTCACAGCCTTGTCTTATTTACTACTCTGATTGCATCGGTTCTGCTACAAACTCCTGTTAATTTTTCTATTTACATTAGTTGACCTTTATTTCAACAACAGATCAACACTTTGAATCGTTTCAAACATGTTTTTATTAAAATACAGTATGAATCAACAGGCTCATTGTTTCGCAGCAGCATCAGTAACACATGTTAAACCTCCAGGTGTTGATCTGTGTCAATCTCTGGACCACGGCTGCGAACATCTGTGTGTCAGCACCACTGACTCCTACATCTGTAATTGTAATGAGGGATTCCTGCTGGCTGACGATGGGAAAAGATGTGAAAGTAAAGTCTTAGCATCTTTTGTTTTTTTATTCTTAGATGCAACTCATGTTAAAACAAACAAACAAACAAAATCTACATCAAGACGTTTTTCATGTATTTGCGCCTGACAGGACCAGGCTGTCACGACGGAGTCATGGATTTGGTGTTTGTGATCGATGGCTCCAAGAGTTTGGGCCCCGCCAACTTTGAACTGGTCAAGCAGTTCGTCAACAGCATCGTGGACTCGCTGGAAGTCTCCAGGATGGCCACGCGCGTCGGACTCATCCAGTTCTCCACCAAGGTGCGCACAGAGTTCTCTCTGGGCCAGCACGCCGCAGCGCGGGACGTCAAGCGGGCTGAGCCAGATGCGGTACATGGGGAGGGGCTCCATGACCGGCTCGGCGCTGCGCCACATGTTCCAGTTCAGCTTTTCGGAGAAGGAAGGCGCCAGGCTGAACGTCCCGCGTTTGCGTGGTGTTCACCGACGGAAGGTCGCAGGATGATGTTTCCGAGTGGGCCAGCAGAGCAAAGACCTCGGGTGATATGAGGGACTTTGTCTTTATTCAGACTTTCTAACGAAGGCGTGATCTGTCTGATACTGAACTGGGGCCTTCGCTCTGTTTTCTGCTTCTCTCAGGGGTGACGATATACGCGCTGGGCGTTGGGAAGGCCATTGAACAGGAGCTGAGGGAAATCGCTTCAGAGCCTCCTGAGATGCATCTCTATTACGCGGAGGACTTTGAGAAAATGGGAGAAATTACAAAGAAACTGAAGTCAAGGATGTGTAAAGGTGATCACTTAGTATGAACTGATTTTACTGCAATCTCCCCAAGTGTGTTTGGTCTCATTTCTTTTAGTGCAAATATTTCATTTAATGTGCTTAAAATGAGACAAAAGGGTAACTTTTTCAGCAAGAACTAAGATTGTTTTAAGTCAATAATTCCCTAACGTTGATATAAAAGTGATGGTTACACTGGCAGGTTATTTAACTTTGTGAAAATATCTGCATGGATGCTGATATTTCATCCCCAGATGTAAAACTTGGAAGTATAAATTGTATAAATAAAGTTGTTTGATTAAGTATAACAAGATGTTTTTTTCCATGTTATCGGTGAAATAATCTAACAATTGAATTGCATTTTTTAGTCAATATTAAGAAATTAGTTCATTAAAACAAGCTTCTTTTTCTTTCTGAAAAGTTACTTGTTAGTTTTGTCTTACTTCAAGTGTACTGAAATGTTTGTAGTAGAAACCAGATCAAAAATAGTTTGCAAGATTTTCTGTTTCTGCAGCATAAAAAAAGTATAATTTTTCTAAAAAAAATAAATTGGAACAGAATGAGATCAAGAGGAAAAGAAACCCTTCTTTTTGTGTTATATCCGGAAATTTAGAGTTTCCACTATTTCCACTCTGGCATTTTGTATATAAAAAAAGGCCAGTTACAGTAACAACGTTCTTTTATGTCAGCTGAGCGTCACTCTCACCTGGTGCCTGTGGAACAAGCGGCACTCAGAACCGGTTCCTGACCGGAGCAGGACCGGGCGTTTCCCCTCACGGCCCCGTGTTGTAAACGAAAAGTCAAAAACAAGTGCTAACCATGTTCAATTTTGCCCCTACAGACAAACCGGCAGATGAAAGCTTGTGTCGGTGTGAGAGCGTGATCATGTTTCAGAACCAAGTGACAGAGAAACTGAAGAACCTGGCTCAGAGTAATATCCTTTTTTTGTTTTTGCTGGGTTGCTGCACAGCGATAATAACAGGATTTATGGTAAAACGACAAAGCTGATGAGGTGAAAAAGAAAAATTAAATAAATAAACTGCAGATGTTTTAAAATGGGGTCTCAGTGGTATTTGTGCACTTTATCTTCAGTGCACATCTAAGAGTTATGCTTATTTTTGTAATTTTTTAATCGGCAAATTGTTTCTATATTTAGCTATACTGATCTGGCACATAACTTGTTATTATTACATTAGCAAAATTATAGGTGTGGGCCATCTTACAAGGATGCCCACACATGAGAATGATGTCATGTCCAAAACCAACATCTCACAGCCTTCACCCAATCAGACTCAGTCTGTAAGCTAAACTAGCTGGTCCCACTACAACACGGTTCTGGTTTTAAAATAAAGATGACCCAGTTCATAAAAACAATCTGCTACAGTCTCTCTTGTCCTCTAGCCTCACAGAGGGAGAATATTGCTTCCGCCACGAGAATTATTATTCTTCCATACCTGTTTGTTTACCTCTTCAGACCTAGATAGCTTTCCAGAAATAAACCGTCTGGAGGTTGAAGCCGAGGACGAGACAGACATATCCTCAGCAGGGACGAGACGAGGCTGCAGAAACAGCAAGACCATTTTAATTTCACTTCATATTTGACACATTTGATTATATTCACTGTCTTGTTCTTTATGTATCTTTACATAAAAATCCTCGAGAAAGCTTTTAAAAGAGCATTTGTTATTCAGTGCTGTATTCATAAGGTGTTTCCCAACATATGTCCAGTTAATGGATGCTAGAAAAAGTATGATTTACAAAGAGGCTCTTTTTGGGGAACCTTTTTGAATAGCAGTATCTGTCATATCTTTATTTGTTTTCCAACATTGGATGTATTTCTTGTTAGCCTCTTTAACACGAGTACTTGAAGCGATGTCAAAGAAGCTGGAGACTCTGGAGAACCAAGTGGTGAACAAATGAAATTCTGGTGCTGCCTGGTTCTGATGGGATCGTCCTCAACTGTTGATGCTGTTCATTGTCTCACAGCACGATGTGACGTTTTTCCATTAGGTGGTCCTGTTTTACATCCTATATCTCAGCATGTCTGTATTTGTGGGTCATACATTAGCTCTAATAGAAACCTTATCTTCTTATGAAACAAGCCTTGTAAGATGCAACGCTGCAATAGATGGAGGTTTATATATTTAGATAAATATATAAAGTTTTGGTCCTTCTAAGGGCTGCCCTTTTGCTGCAAAGATGATTTAAAATCTAAATTTTATCAGATGCACAGGAAGCTAAATTAACTATAGAAACTTAACATGAGATATTTCAATTCAGACACATAATAAATACATAATCTAGTCATTGATTCTACTTTATTAATTAGTCTAAATCTGCACAAGATATAACCCCCCCACCCCAAAAGCATCTCCCATTTTGAGGTCTGGTTAATATTACACTGGATGAAAACAGCATTAATTTGGTGTTCAATATACCCTGATGACATTGACTAAGAAGTGTCTGGAATTTTTATGGGATTTTTTCAGCCATCATTATGCTGGTCATCAGTTCAATCTCAATCCAAACACACTAAGGCGGTCCAAATCCAGGAAAGAATCGAAAATTCTCTTTATGTGTGGTTTCACAAATAAAATGATATTTTCATGCAATTTGTTTAAGAAATTTGACCAGTCCATTCCATCAATGGATTGGAGATGTTTAAAAGTTGTCCAAAGTCCAGAAACATATTTATGTAGCTCCTTATTTTAGCAGAAAAACAAAATCCTCAAATCAGACATCAAGATCAGAACATAACACATGACTACATTTGTTCCTCCCTCGTGTTGCCCCCCTGCTCCATGCCGCCCTGGGCAGAAATCCAGGAAGTCATGGTTTTTCAACTGAAGTGCTCTCCCACTTTAGACACTTTATTTGTGAAGAAAGTTGACTATTTTATTGAAGATTGTACAGCATACCAATGAATAAACATTTAAATATCAGATTTTCTGTGCCTTGATTTTCTTTGATCCATCCATCTGTTGGCTGTACCTGCCTATCCTGGCCTCACTCTCTTCTTCTAATTTGCATTATTTGTTGTTATTTCAACTGTGAACTTTATGTTTTCTCTCAGTTACTTTATTTTTATGGAAGCTACAGCAGAACATGTATGCAGCTGGGAGCATCTTTTGGTATTTTACTCATCATTAACACAGAAAGCAATCCTCCTACATCAGCTCCTCTGTTTGTTTTCGTGTCTTAAGCCTCCAGCCGCTCGAACTGACCCAGCTTTAGTTGTGCTGGAAATTTCTTCCTGTTAAGGGGGTAGCACATTATGTAAAAATCAACTTTTTTGACCGTTACATCTTGTTATAATGTTATTACCTGGTTAAAAACAAACCTGGCGTGCTGACTATTTCATGCTTGTCTGAATCATGATTTGAATCTCCCACATCAGCCATTCAGCTGTGTTTGCTCTGCTTCCATGTCACAGAGCAGTTCTCCCCCACTCAGCTCCTTCAGACTAGTCAGCAGCAATTAGCAAACACCGGTGGAACTGCTGAGCTCGTGATAGAAGATTTTCTGTTTTTACTCAGCGTTTACCAGTGAAATGCTTGTAAAAATATCAAAGAGTTAATAGAGAAGCCATGTTGTGATGACTTCATGAAGGTGGAATATCAGAAAGATCAGGAGATTTTAAAGAGACAGAGGCCAAATTTCAAGGTGTTAAATTACAAAGTAAAATTTATTTTAAATCATATTTGATATGTAGAGTATTTTCATAATAAGTGACGTCAACACAGTAACTCGACTGTGCTACAAAATGGTACTATGTGCCTGGAAAATACACAATCCTGCCTCTTTAAAGGTTTTTTTTTTCTCTCCAGTGTCTGTGGAGATGATACTTGTCATGGAATGACGCCATACAAATGAAATGAACTGAATTCAATGTTAATCCACTGATCCACTTATAAAATTCAACTTTCTACTTTGATGTTTGTTGCATGTGCAGTTTGACACTTCACCACCAGGGGGAGGATCTGTGCCACACAGGCCTCAGAGGGGAGGACACTGACCTCACAAGTGTTTGTTTCCTCCTCCTCCTCCTGCTGCTGCTGCATGGATAGTTCTACATTAGAGCTGGAGGTAGTTAGGGGAACACTCAGCGTTGCAGCCTGAACTGCTTTGCTGCATGCACGGAGCAGATTGTAAAAGCACAGCGGAGCATGAGTGATCTCACACCATAGAGGAGAGAATGGTTCCCATCCGCTTTGAGATCTTGTGGAGAGTTTAGATGCTCCTGTTCGCACAGAAAGACAGCATCGACCTCTAAAAAAGAAATTAAGCAGGAAGCACTAAAACGTGTGGTCGCTTGTTCCTGAAGCAGCCTCCAGCTTTCTAGATTTGCAATATTTTGCCTCCAAGCATGGGCTGCTCATCATCCAGCGCGCAGACAGTGGAGCAGGAGAAGAGGCCAGGCACAAAGCCTGAGGAGAGCAACGGAGACACAGTGGGTGAGTGAAGGCCATTTGAGTGAGTATTAAAAGTGCAAGTTGCCCTTCATCCGTGCGTTTTGAAGTGTCGAGACCAGCGTATGTTCTGTCAGAGTGCAGCTGCTTGTCTAATTCTCCTTCTGCCACTAAGTCACATTTTGCCAGAGGCTGTTTGCAGCTGGCTGGTACACTCCGTGCTCTCACTCTCTGCACGGATCAAATACTTCAGGTGTAAAAATATTTCTGTTGTTCTCTTTAAACCCTACAAATCATTACTGCTTGTTTGTCCTAATCCTCCCCTGTCCTGCGTGGCTACTGCTAAGAAGAGGACTGCTAAAAACACCCGATGATTTATTGATGAAATGAGACCTGAGAGGAGTTTTTTTTTTTTTTTTAACTCTATGGACATGTCAACTTCTCTCAGTCTCTTCCCATAAAGCAAACTGAGCATTTTATGTTGGACAATGACTTTGCATGGGAGCAGCTGGGAGTGTTTAGAAATCTATCTGCTGCCGGCGGCAACATTTCCAATCTAACCTGTTTGTTACCAGTTTTCTGTAGTGATTCACGGATGTTGGATTGTTCTGGAGTGCAAAACTTTCAAAAGGACATATTTACAATACAAAAAGAAAAAAGAAAAAAGATATTTATAGACCATAAACTTTCTTACATTTTGTCTTCTACAACCAGAAAAAACAGATGCTTCATTTGGGACTTTGGATAGAACATAATCCATTGAGTTAGAAGAAAAGTAATGATTGTTTTATTTAGTTTTGGAGAACAATAATCTGGAAGTGCGGTGTGTGTTAGTATTCTGACCCCCCCACGTGTCAGTACTTTGTACTAGAATAAACTTTTGTTGCAAATCCACCAAAGTCTCCTGTGGGTTTGACTCTATGGCATCTGAAGAGGGACATTTTTGCGCATCCTGCTTTACAAATCAGACGTACCTCAGTCAGATTTGACGGTGAGAATCTCTGAACAGCAACATTCAAGTTTTGCCACGGATGCTTAGTTGAGTTTGAGTGTACTTTGACTGGACCACTCAGACACATGAATATGACTATTGAATATTCAATAACTGAGCAGATTTTCTGTTCCTGTTCATGACATGACACACTACTACTAAAAAGGTCAGATTTGTGGCGCACATTATTCATATTCTCCTAATTCTGCCACCTGAGCTGGAAATGTCTGCACCTCCCCCAGAGTTACCACTTGAAACCACCAAACACTCCACCTCATTCTAACGCAACAACGTTCTTTTCCAAAAATCTGAGTAACTTTGAAACCGCCGTGTTTCCATAAAGTGAGTTTGTTTTCGTAATTAAAATTCCTGCAGTTCTGTGGTGAATGGAAGCTCAGCTGCTCAGCCTCCTGTGTTCTGTCTGTATCTCTCAACATGTGTGACCTCTGTGTGCAGGCCTGAGCAGACACCCAGCAGAAGGTCTGACACAATCTATTACTGTCTCGTCATTGTTCCAGACGATTCACTGCCACATGGACGTGCCAGGCCAGGCACCGCTCCATGCACTCTGTGTCTCCCATCCTGGTTTGCACATGAGCAGCAGAACACTACCGCGCTAACTCTGTGTGGAACAAAAGTTACTTCAGATATCTGGGGAAAGGAAAAACTGTATATTTTTCAATCTGAAACGGACTCATTGTTTCTGTGTTCATGTTACTGTGTTGTTGTTCCTGTCAGACAGCTTTTTACACCTACTGAGAGAGAAACTCTGGTTCCCTTCTAGACTCTTGCGTCACCACCACTGAGACCATCAGTAATTGTATGCTCAGCCCGGCCAGGCTATGTTAAATGCGGCCGAATGAGGGGAGGTTTTTATTCCTACAGCGTGCCGCCTGTCTGGCACACCGGCTGGGTGACATCCTGGCCTGTGCCGGTCCCATCCCTGGTCCGGGCCCCTGATTTGTGTCCCACCTCGTCCTCCCCTCTCTTCCCTCCGCTGCAGGCCAGCCATGGCTCTGTTTTGACTGAGATCCGTGTCATCTTTGGCTGCCAAATCCTGTTGACACATGATTCATCGATGCCTGGCATGGAGGTGTCAACCTCAACTTAAACAGTCGCTTTTCAACTGAACACCGACTAGGCAGTATGGATTTACAATTTTATTGCAATATTTTGACGTACTATTGCGATAATGATCAAAATTACAATGAAAAAAGCTATGCATTACTTATTCTTTAGGTAGTCCAGCATGTCACAGCATTCATCGCGCCACAAACACAAATATTCTTGAGAGGCATTTTGATCTGGAATATGCTTCTTCACAACTTGAGTTCTGTCACTAAACTGCATTCAATCCTATTTTTGAATTGACATACATTTATTGGTGCTCTCATGGAACAAAACGTGGAGAAAATTGAACAACAAAAAACATTTCTGATCATACTGTCAGTTTTCTTTAACATCAGTTAATAAAATTTCTCATGACAAAAATCAAAATTCTAAAAGGTTTTTTAATCAATGTCAAATGATAAACAGTAAGTGCCCTAACCCTCAACTCTGGACTGCTGCTCAAACTACAAAGAAGATGACAGGAAGTCACACACTCATAAAGGAAACGCAGCTAATGATCGCAGAGTGCATGCAAAGATTAACTGTGAAAAGAAAGAGCAAAGGGATTCGTGTTGTTTAATTACTGTAATTTTCCCACTGGCTCATTTTCACACAGTCTGCCAGGCCCACACATTCCCTTCCACCCATCACTCCGATCTCTGCTTACTGCTTCCGACAGACAAATAAAATCAGAAAGCTGAAGCATCAGAGCCATCCACCCGTACAGCCAACCGAGCCGCTCCGGTCCAGCTCGTCTGTGGCCGACGTCCACACTGACTGCGACCAATCAAAAGCTTCCATCGCTACATTGGGATTCTGACTGTTGACACAACTGAGGATTTTCCTGAAATATGACTTCATTACTTCCATACACAAGTGCACTGTGTTTGCGTGTGCGCTAACCTAACTGACTGTAAAAAGCGGAGAGGATCATTTCCTCAGAATTCTCGTCCTCAGGGCTTCAGTAAATCCTATTTTCAAGTAAGGAAATGAAAGGATGCCGTTTGTGTCCTTTATTGTTTTTTCTGTCTCCTGCATCCTGTGTTCACTGAAGCTTTAAATAATTTCCCTCAAATATGTCTAATTTTCTCAAATCCCATGTACCGAAAGAAACTGAAGCACACCAGACAAAATGATAAAGTTAAGATATTTGTTCACCTTATAGTTGATTCACAAATATAATTTTATATGTATAAAACAGGTTGACAGGACAGCTGGGATTTTCACCAATGAGATCATTGTCCCAGTTTTAGTCTTAGTGTCATCATTTGTCCAAAATGTGCATTCAGTTCACTATAACTCATCCTTTTGCAAACGAGCGCCCCCCCGGCCCCTGACACAAATGTGACTGATTCAAAGTCTGAGAATTTATCTGGGAGTTTTATAATATCACTGACAACAGGAGTTTTGTCAAAGGTTCTGCCTTCAAAGGCAGTAAATCTTACAAGGAGAAGAATGTGGTTCATTCTTTTATTCCCTGACTTTTGTCATTGTTATGTCAGAGTTGCAGACAACTGGTGGTTTAGATGCAAGTTGCTAATCTTTTATTTTCCATCCTCTTTTGTCTTTATCGCAGTCAGAAACGGTATCATTGCAGAAGATGTGCGGACCATTGAGGATCAGATGCTGCTGCCTGTGCAGACCGCCTCACCAGACGATGCTAAAGAAGGACCTGAAGACGAGGCCGTGCTGGAGGCCGTGGAGGCCAAGGAGGATCTCTGGTCTGGGGAAGATATCCTAGTAGTTCCTGAGCCCCCTGCAGCTGGTGAGGAGCTGGCACCACAACCTCCAGTACAAGAAGAAGTTGCCATCACAGTAACTGAGGTATTGGCCCCAGTGGAGGAAACACTTCCTGTAGAAACTATATCAGTAGAAGCCCCTTCTGAAGTCAAAGCAGTTGAGACCCTGGAGAAGACCCCTGAAGTTCAACCTGTTGAAGCTGAGCAGACAGAGGTCCCTGTACTTGTCAAGGAAGAAATTCCAGTATTGGTTCTAGAGGAGCCAGCAGGGACCACTGGCGTTCCGGAAGAGGAAATCGCTGAAGAAGCCTCCAAAGCAGCAACTGAAGATGCTAACCCTGTCCAGGACGAAACCCCACCCGGCAGTACCTCACCGGAAACTGATTCAGAGACTCCAGCAGCAGCTGAAGCTTCAAGACCAACTACAGATTCAGTAGCCGACGAAGATGCAACACCAACCGAACCCTCAAGGCCTGAAAATGCTGTAATAGACACAACTATTGCTGCAGTGAGTATTCCAGAGATGCCTCCGGTAACTCCTGCAGCAGCTGCTGCTCAGGCTGAGCGTCACTCTGCCACCGATGAGGAGACGGAGGTTTCCACGGTCTCCTCTGATGTTGCTGCCTCACCAGAGGAGGCGTCCGGTCCTGTAGAGGTTTCAGACCCGGAGCCAGTTGAGGCTCCACCAGTCGTGGTGAATCCAGAGTCCAGTACGGAGACTGCAGTCCCAGCCGAAGTTCCTGACGGGACGCAAACTGAAGCCCCTGCAGGTCCAGAACCTGCAACTGAGCCGGTTCCTGAAACGCCACCAGAGGGTATGACATACCAACACCTAATAGACACAAGCTGTGTTTCTATTACAAATGTGCACAAAACTTTGTCAATATTCCACTAATGTCGGAAAAACACAATTTTTGTAAAAATCACACATGAATAAGTTCATTCAGGCAATAAGTCATTCCAACTCATGCCGCGCCTTCATTCTCTAACTACTTTGTTGTCCTCTTTTTTGTGGTTTGCGCCATCTTGCCCCACCTTCGAGGATGAAACTCTTCCTTGGAGTTCCTTCAGACTAGCCAGCAGCAACTAGCAAACACCTGGCAGAACTGTGCATCAGCTGAGTTCATTATAAGAGCTACTTCTCAAAGCAATCCTGGTAAAAAACTTTGTTAAAAGGTTAATAGACACTTACGTGTCTTTGTGCAACGACACTAAAATAAGTCTAAGTCCAGAGGAGCCATGCTGTGATGACTTCCTGAAGACGGAGTTATTAAAAAGACAGAGTTCCAATTTTAAGGCATTAAATGACTAAGTCAAATTTCTTTCAAGACATATTTGATATATATACAGCATTTTATAACAACTGAATGTAATGTTATTGTGATATAAAGTGGGACTATGTGCCTGTAAAACACAATACTGACCCCTTCAAGTTCATGATGGATGCCTCTGTTTTCCAGCGTCTGGCAGTTTTATTTTCCTCTCACACACACGCGCCTGTGAGCGCGCATGTCCTCACACACATGCACACACACGCTCACCATGTCGACAAAACTGTCACGCTGACAGACTCCTCAGGGAGTCACGCTGATTCAGAAGACAGTTTTCAGGCGGAGGTCATTTGTAGGAAGACTACGACTGGAATGGAATGTGACAGGAATCAATGCGAGCGGGTGTTTGGCTCCACGCGTGTGCAAACACCCAGAAACAGTTTGGAGGTGGAGCAACAAGTGAGGTTAGGTAGACTCGCTGGAGTGGATGAAATCTTGCTGACATGCAGAGAAGCACTGAATGTTCCTTCATGTGGCCAGTCGCTTCAATCATTTCAGTGATGAAGGTGAAGCCGGAGCCTGGAGTAGCTTTGCATGAATCCTTCACATGCAGCCGTGAGATGTTAGTGAGCCATTCAGCTGCATGCGCTGAGAGGGCTGAATGGGATATTGTTGGACCTTAATGTCGAAGAAGTGACATGAGCAGAGACATGAATGCTTCTCTTCTGCGTGTTGATGTTGCATTATGAACATGTTGTCAGCACAACAGCTGCAGTCAGACAGTCCTCTCTCATTGTCTCTCATTGTGAGTCGCCAGCAGACTTGTCATGGCCCGCCGCTTCCAATTAAACACAGAATTGTCTGTGGCCTTCGCTGAGGTTCGGTGGAAAACTCCATTAAGATGAGATCTGGTTTAAAGCTGTTTTAAAGCCGAAACAATGAGTCGTTTAAAAATATATATATTTCTCAGAGGGGCAGTATTATGTATTTTTCAGACAGAATGCTATTTTATAACACAAACAAACACCAAATTTACCTTCAATTATTATACAAATCAAACATATCTTAATAGAAATTTGACTTCACAATTTGACTCTGTCTCTTTAAGAAGCTCCTGCTGTTTCTTAGACTCCACCTTCAGGAAGTCATCACAACAAGGTTCCTCCATCAAGCATTTAGGATTATTTTTAGGAACACTGCACTGAGAAGTGGCTCATGTAATGAGCTTAGTAAATGTTTAGCTCCACCAGGCGTTTGCTAATTGCTGCTGGCTAGTCTGAAGGAGCTCAGAGTTAAGGTGGGAGGAGTGCTCTGTCAAGTGTAAGCTTGGTTTGGAAGCTAGCAACTCCACTGAATACTATGTAAATATACTTCTTAGTTTAAAGCAAGATGAAACAATCTTTGAAAAGAAATGTCTCATTATTCTGACAGCTTGGACGCAGAAATAAAAAAAATTACTTTTAGGAGGTCAACAATCTGCAGCATTGTGAAAAACTCAAAGAGGAATGGAAGGAAGCATGTAATACAATTCTTTTACAAGACTTTATCTGGGTGCTCTGCGTGTGTGTGCGTGTGTGTCAGAATAAATCAGCAGTGGTGCAGTTAAGGAGGCCCAGATGTAGATATGAATAACTATTAGTTCGTCAGTTCACCAGCGGCGGCTGTGTGTAACATGGTGATGATAAAATCATGTCAAATAAGCTCTGAGCCACTGGTATGATAATGACATTCCTGTGTGTGTCTCTTTGTGCGTGTGTGTGTGTGCAGTGTCATCTGTAAATGAGGCCTCTAAGGATATCGACGATGAAATAGCCAAAAAGGAGGATTAATATGGTAAGAACCAAGGCATGAAATACATTGTTTTTTGTTTGTTTTTGTTTTTTTTGTCTAGAACAAACTGCAGGATAAAACCGTCTGACTCTTGTAAATGCATTTAAATGCAGTAGGACATCTATAGATTACTGCACTATGATCTCATGGTTGTTCTTTATTCTGTCCCTGAAAGCATACAAGCATTTTGTTGAGTGTAAATTTATTGCTTGAATTGAGAGTAAATATGAAGCATCATGGTGCAAATTAACTCTAAATGTTGTACTATTTGACTCCGATTCTGTTTCTTTCACAGATCAGAGATTCACCAAGTGATGAAGCCACAAAGTGACACGTGAAGACCAGGGGAGGAAAACACCCTGAAGAAAACCCACACTCCAAAAAAAGTCTAACTTCTATTTTTTTCTCATCAACACCAAACTGCACAATACATTTATGATCATTGAATCTGCCTTAATAAGTTTTCATTCAGGATAAATGAGGATTTCCTTCTTGTTTGTACTTAAACATTTACCGCAGGGGAGAGGATACGTTTTTCTACTCGGACCACAAAGTGCCTGGAGCCACACGTTTTCTCAGACATTAAAATATGCAAAACACTTAGGCGGTGAGGTGTGTGAGGGTGCAATACTACATGGTATCTCTTGGTAATGAGGTAGGCAACTGTGGGCTGAAAGTATTTAAAAAGTATGAAGGATGCTGGCAGCACATCCTTCCTTACAGTTTTCTAAGGGACACAAGCCAAATTTCACTGTGAATAAAAAACAAATGCACAAAGCTCAAAGATGCGGAGGAACAGAACCGTCTTTGACAGCGGCTGCGTTTCCATTAGAGACGAGCGCAAAATGTTTGTCAATATTCTGTTAATGTAAAAAAAAACACCAAAAAACACTATTTCGCCATCGTGGTGGTTTTATGAAATGAAAAACACAATTAACATCAAATATGAATGAGGTTGTTCACACTATAAAGTCATTAAAAACAAACGCTCCGCCAGTAGCAACATCTGGTTGTTGATCATTTGTGTGTTGCAAAAAAAGGAAAAAGTGCTTCCTTCGCAGTTTTGCAAAATGCAATACTTTTGATCGATGTTTTTCAAAATCGGCTTTCCCATTAAGCAAATGTATTCATTGCGCAATTTTAAGGTTAATGGAAACACAGCTGGTATCATGCTACTTGCACAAGATGCTAAGCAAAAATGTACATAATCTAATTGCTTGGATTTTTAACAGAAATGCAGTTTATTCCTGCAGCTATATTAACAATTTTCACATTGTACTCCATCTTTTGCTCTTTGCAGATTAACATGAGTTGATGTTATCTGGTTAGTTATTCTGGTTTGGCTGATTAACACACCTACTGACTCTGATAGGACTGTCTGGAAATTCTTGGAGCCAGCTGACCTGCAGTGAGCAGGAATAAGAACAAGAGAGGGGGTTATTGCTATGTTTCTCCTCGACAGAGAAAAACTGGGTCACTCTGAAACAAATGACACCATGTAATGTTGGTACCAGGAACTGGCTCACGCTTCGCCTCAACACTAACAAAACAAATCCTTGGAGATTCTGTTTTTGCGCACCGGACTTTGAGACCTTGGTGGAAATAAATCACGAAACATGTTTACACGTAGCAAGTTTGATTAATAGTAACGGCATGTTCTAAACAACACTGTGCACAGCTCACATGGAAAGAGAACTTTCTTCATCTGCAGGTTGAGGATGAAGACGAGCGACTGCTGACAGGTTGTGTTATTCTAGTCGCCCCGTTCAGCTGCAGTGTGGCTGTTGCCTGTTGCTTGGCAGTAAAAGTCTTTTCAGCAGACATTTGAAGGTACTGCTGTGGGACGCTGACGTCATACTCTTGTATTTTTCAGTAAGAGTGACTCACCTGCTTCTGTAGCGCAGTTAGAAACCACAGCGTTCTATGGAGCTTTCTACTTTCTTTTGTTTATTGCAAATAATGGGAATACATTTCTGTTTGGTTGTTGTTTCATTTCTTTCCTTGGAATCGGCCACTTACTGTTTTTGTTTTTGGTCTAGGATTCTGCTAACTGGTTAGTGTACAGAATAAAGTTTCCCTTACTAAAGTGCGTGCTTTTTATTGCTGGAGTTGGATCTGTATTTTCAGCAGCAGATGCTGCAGCTGTAAGTACGCAGCACCGTGAGAAGCAGAGGCAATGTTACAGTGCGTTGCAGAACTTTTTAAAACTTTGCTATGTTACAATGTGTATTCATGGGGATTCTGTGTAGCAGGATAGTGAAGCGGAAAGGAAACACTACGACTTTAGGGGGAGAGAAAGGGGATGGGGATAACTAATCAAAGTTAAAAAAAATGGTGTAATCAGATGCAGCTTTCAGGAGTCACTGAGTTAGTAAAATACTACACTGAAAAAAGTATTTTATTTACAGGTTTTTTACTGTAAATTAGATCAATATTAGTAAAATGTAGTGGCAAAATAGTAAAAAAATAAGAAATAGTAAAGTAAAAGTAAAATACAACAAAGAATTAGGGTCTTACTTAGAAACAATGAAAAAAAAATCTGCGAAAATAAAGTCATATTTGCAGAATTTAGTCACAATATTGAAAGAAAAACACATAAGAATAAAGACATGAACAATAAAGTCAAGAATAAATTTATGTTACCAAAATAAAGTGGAAATAATATGAAAATAAAGTCGGAATATGAACAGATCAAAAACGGAAATAGAATGAGGATAAAGTCAGATTCTTACCAAAATTCAGTCAGAATATTACCAGAACAGAAGTTAAAATATTATGACTTTATCCTCACAATAATGCAACTTTATCCTTGTGGTATTAGGAATTGTTTCTCATATTATTTTGGCATTATTCTCGTAAATTTATTTTATTTTTTATGTTATTAGTATGGCTTTAATATTCCATCATCACTTGTAGCGTGCCATTTACCCAACATTCGAAAACAGGAAGAACATTGCACAGCTGCAAACCTACCAAGTGGCGTCCATCTACCGAAACTGGCACAGCGAGCATGGAGAGCATTGATCAGAGAAACAGTGGGAAGCTTCAGGTTAACTCTGAGGAAACAGGAAGGAGTTGTCCAGGTTTAGATGTGACCAAAAATGGAAGTTTTGACCCACCTCCAGTGCAAACTCCTCAAGAACAAAGAAATCTGATCTTTGTCCCACTGCTGTAAGAACAAGATGACGTCAATCTGATCTTGCAGCCTCGGTTTGCAGCTTGTTCTTGATGCGTACTCTAGGCAGACCTTTGGTGAAATATGAGGTGGCTGTGCTTCTGTGGGAGAGGCCAATGAAGAGACTTCCTGTGATTTCTTTGTTCTTCTGAAGTTTAAAATGTATTTGATGTCTAGAAATTTGTTCTTAAAACCTTGAGTAAAAGAGTTCTTGTTCTGTTGCTCTAAAATTTATAGACAACTAATACTCTGTGTGGACTAAACAAGCAGTCAGAAAGACAAAAATCTTTACGATTTGATAAAGTAATGGAATAACACTTTATTACTCTTAGGTTTGACTCAAATTTTGATTAACCAATTATGAAGATTTCCAAGATCCAGACAAAGGTAATATGCATTAGTGTAAACACGGAAAAATAAACGTTTTTTCTGTGATGTTTTTACATACGGATATTTTGTTTGTCGCTGTGGTTTCTTGGTTCTCTTTTTTTCCTTTCTGCAGGAGTAGCAGATTTCTAGGGTGCTGTATGAGCTTTCTCTTTTTCCTTTAAACATTTTTCTCATTTCTTTCCTCCTTTTTTTCCCATCTCTGTATCCGTTGAGTGAAAGACATAAAGCGCTGCTTGTGAAATTAAACCTGTTTCAAACCTGTCTTAAATCTGTCTTCTTGGCACTCAGACAACTCCGAATGACACACTGCTGGACAGGATATGTTTAAATCTAATAATAATAAAAATTTACTTTTTGTGGACCTGCTGTCTTATTCATTGTGAACCACACACCTGGGTCATCAGCTGAGGTCATCGACACACATCCACTGGTGGAGAATAAGAACACAACACAAGCAAACGTGACCACAAACATGTGTAATTGTAAATATATATATCTATAAAGTCCATGACGCGGAACAGTGAAGGAGCCTTTATTTCTGAGTCATATGTGAACGTCAATAATGAATGAGGACATACATTATGTCAAGAGTAAAATGGGTGACAACGGAGGGCGGTGGTGAAATTCGAGCCACACAGACAAGGTTAGATGCTTAACAACTATTGTAAGTGAAAGTTGATCCGTAGGAACCGAAGATCCAGTGTTGTTTCTAAACACGACGTCTCATCCATGTTAATGAGCTGAAAGTGCTTCAAGCTTGGGTGATGCTGGACTGTCAGGCAGCGACATCATGAAAACAGGAACAAATCACTTACTGGCCTTTTATTGGACTAATACACAACACCCTGCACATCCACTGGAACCTCTGGTGTGAAACGCCTGAACTATTAGTCACACTGACTATTTAAGGAGAACCTAACCTTTAGTATGGAAGCCCATTGTTTTAATTGTATTCACACAAAAATTCTCCCTTATCCCCACCAATCAAATCAAATCAAATCTTTAGGCATAAATGTGAGTGATTTTTTTAAAGCCCACCCTCCTGTTTTAAGTGGAACATGGTGTTGAGTGACTCGGAGACCAGATTCTCTTTGCCTTTCTTCAAGATGGGGAAGACAACAGAAGACAGCTCGATAGCAGGACAGCAAGATACCCGGCTACCTTCCTACAAACATTCAATATGTTAACACTGGAACAAACAAAGAAGATCATAAAGGGAACTCAATTTATGTTGCCACCAAGAACATTGAGGAGGATGTTAATTCACAGTGTCTTGAGAACCTATGATGTCCTCAGACGTACATAGGGTTTATTTGATCAGCTCTTTCCTGGATTGCAAAACATCGGCAACTGCTACCGTGTTGCTTTTATTGTTTCATCGACGTGTTTTTTAAGAAGTATCGTTCAGAGGGCCCAAAACGGCGACTGCTTCAATCTCCACCAGTCCACCCTGCAGAAACGCAGCGCAGTTGGCTTTCAGACAAATCTTAGTTTGGAATGAGCACAAATCAGTGATAGTTTGTAGTAAGTACTCACTCTGGGAAGTGCTGCTACCTGATAGGCGGCTCGGGCTGGGAAGTTGGTACTGAAAACTACAGAGGGAAGCTCAGTTAGGGCTCACATAGATGTGATCGCAATAGGTTTGATGCTTGTGTCACCAAATGAAACAGAAACAAAAACCACCATGAAATCCTAGCAACTGTGATTTTAATTTGGTTTTCATAATAAAATGACAAATTTTCTATCGTGGACTAATAAAAAAGTGTGTTTTAAGCACACCACAGTGGACTGCCAGTACTTTATATCAAAGAGAAGGAAGATTTATTTAAAGAGGGAGCCGAATATGCTTTTCAGTATTTTTCTCCAAGAACCAGTACTTTGATTTTTATGCAATGATACTGTGCCTTTCAAAAGTATTTTCCTTGATGCATATAGAAAAAAAAATCTGCATTTTTGCCTTTTTACATAACCAGATATCTTCTTTCACCTGATTTCTGTGAATTCCAAAGCAAACAATACCAATGAATGTCAAAGACATTTGTGTCAAAGTGTGGAAATGCTCATGTGGTGTAAATACCTTTGCAATGTGTGATTTTCCTCTTTTCATGACGATGAGATCTAAATACTGTCATCTTTGGGCAGAGACACGTTGGTCGGTATTTAGATGAAGCTTAATCCACTGACAGAAGCAGCTCAGATTTCACTCAGCTAAGTGGCTCGGTTCACTTCAACAGCCTGTGTGCTCGTGTTTTCTTAAGGCTACACTGCTTCACAGTAGTTCTCTCACACATATTACCTGCTTAGGAACATAATTTGCTAATTTAGAATACTTGGTGGGAAATTTATTCTCTTGTTTTCAAGGATTTGATCAAACCAAAAGGGATAAAAACAGTAAATCTGCCTGAACGATGCATTGTTTGGGTTATACTGACACCTAGTGGTCATTCGTTTTATGAACTGGAAATGAGTTTTACACTTCTAATCTTTTGCAAGGAGCTGGACTAGACTCTGCTGTCTGCTTAATATACTTACACTGCTTGTAAACATCATTAACATTTACAAAGTCGTTCATGTTGGCTAACAGTACGGTGGTTTTGACAACTGCAAAGAAAATTTAAAAAATTTAAAAAATAGAAGTGAAATTTATAATCTGGTCTCAAACAAAGGTAGACACAAATGTAACTACTCAACGAAAGTTTCTCTCACCGTTCCCATAGCCACAGCCAGCAGCTTTAAGAATTTCACCCAAATTCACTAGAGCCTGGAACAAAGTTCACAGCACAAAGTCCAGCACAGTTCACCCAGCACTTCAAATATTGATTCAACACTTAACAGTTTTATGGGAGGCAAAAACTGAAAATTGACAAATTAAAGACTTAACCAGATGTTGCTCATAAAGACCTTAAGACACAAGTATTGCTTGACAATCCATTTTAAGTGTCATGATTCCGCGCATTGAATGGATGAATGAGAAGCGGCAGGCACCTGTCTGGTCTGGGCCTGAACTCCACCTGCCACCAGCTGTCCATTGGCAGGATCCATCCCCAGCTGCCCTGATACGAACACGGTCCGATCAACCACCACTGCTTGGCTGCATCACACACAGACGACAAATAAGCGTTTCCTGGATGCTTTAAAAGGATGAGGGTGAGTCTGTCCTGCAGTAAGCTTTCTCCCAAATCAGTTTTTTGGGGTCAAAAAAAACAAACGACATGAGCAACAATCAAATCCAAATTCTGCTTTAATAATTCGTTTTTTATTTTAGTTGTTCAAGTTCAATGCATTCTATTCTAGAATGCAGCTGTGAAATCAAAATAATTGTAATGTTAAAATATGAGGTGGGTATTTGCATTCAGATAAAAGCCAGTGAAGCCCATATATTCCTGAAGGCATATTGATGCTTCTGCAAAGCACTGGACATGATCATGGATGTTCCAGCTAACCTGCACCTTTTGGAAAATAATAATAATAAAAGATAACTTATTTAAAACATGCAAAACTGTCTCAAATAATTCATTTTAAGCAACATCAGACAGAAGCACACAGTGGAAACATTTTAAGCACAAACCTATTAATAGCAGAACTTGTTAATAGCTCAACTTTTGAACAGCTCTTTAGGTAATAAGTGCAAAATGTGAAAATGTGCACTTTTCTCCCTTAAAAGAACAGGGGGAATAACATGTCTATTTACATTCACAGTGCAACTCACTACACTATTACAGTGTAATGGTCAGTGTGTTGTGTTGCTCATAAGGCACCAGCTGTGTAGATGCTGTCAGGTTTAGACTCCTCTCACCTGTACGGGCCGATGGCAGCAGGGGCTTTAGCTGTAGTGATGATCCTCCTGACCAGTGCAGCCATTTTCCCTAAACTATTCAATGACCGAACAGAGTGAAACATGCAGCTCAAAAGAGGCGAGCAGCTGACGAGAAGAGCGTCACACTTTCTGTACCGTAAACAACATAGTATCTGCGCATTGCAAAACGACAACGCGGAAAGTTTGATGGCTGCCCACACAAATGCGTTTACATGCATCGATCATTTAAATTTGATTAAAACTATTCAATTGAAGCAGACTTTTTTTCTGCGAGTGTACACTGAATGAACGAAAAGCGTGGCTGTATAATTTTTGTTGCGCTGATTCACTACATTTCCCAGAACTCCTCCTCTAAACACGCGGAAGCAAACAAGGAGGCCAACGCGCGTGAGGGAGACTCACATGGTAGCTAACAGCAGGAGCAGACATTTACAAGCCCTAAAGTAACGGTACTACAATTATGGATAACTCGTGTATTTATTGAGGAGGACAAAACATTTCAGTTTAGACAGAAATGCTAACTTTGTCTTAAGTAATGGAGCTAGTCAGCTAACACTGTGGTGTTAGGGTGCTGAGCTCAGCTGTGCCTTTCGGTTTCCTACAGAAAATGTCCGCAGCTAAAGCCAAAAGGCGTGAGAAGAAGATGAAGAGCCAGCCTGCCAGTGTGCAGTATCCATCTTCTCCTCCCGAGGAGAGGAGAGCAGAGAACGGCGGAGGAGGGGATGGCCGTCACGTCACCGGTACTCACTGTTGGTCTTCATGACTTCATCTCTGCAGAGCAGCAGTTCACTTGTCAGAGGACAGTTAAAGCTTTGGGAGTCAATTTAAGTCGGAGGGATAGATTTATGTATGCCAGGAGTCGGACGACGTTGTCAGTGGTACCAGGGCCGAACCAACAAGGATGTGGGGCCCTGGGCTGGAGCAAGATTTGGTTCCCCAGAACAGAACAAACCTTCTTTATTAGGTTGTTGGGCCTGATGAAAAAGTTAGTAGTTATATGTATATATATATATATGTATATATTTTTTCCTCCATTAGGTGATCAATCAGATTCGCATCCTTCCAGGAAGAGGGAGCAGACCCTACCCGTCAGACACGGATGGGTTCGTGGACATCAGAAAGATGGCGGTGGTTATGACACAGAGATGCCCAACCACATCACTGGTAAACATGTTTACTACAAATCAATGAAAACTCTTTCTTGCCCTTTTTTGTGTTCAATGGGTTTAATACTTCAGGCAACAGAAATAATAATAATAAACACAATGCTGCTTGTAGAAGTATTTTAACTGGGGAAATGAAGAAGTCAGTTTCCTCCACTTTCTCCTTTTCCAGCTGGAGCTTTTGCTAGGGCCAGAGCAGCAGAGGTAAAGGCCATGCTGGTAGCAGCCACCAATACGACGGCCAACATGTTTCAGGCTCTGCCCAAGCACATGAGGCGGCGGGCCATGAGCCACAACACCAAGCGGCTCCCTCGCAGGCTGAGAAACGTGGCCAACTGGATGGTAACCTGAGAGACCTGTCATACACTTATGAGGTGAAGAACGTCCGAACGCCCGTCTCTGACATTCGTTCCCTCTGAATGTTTGCCTTCAGAGGGAGAGGAGCCTCCAGGCTGGCTCGAAGAGGAGAAAGAGAAAGAAAAAAAAACAACTGGTGAAGAGCAAGAGCCGCAAAGCTCGCCGTCGCCACGGGAACCTGCTGCTGGAGTTCAACCGGCGCCAGAGGAAGAACATTTGGCTGGAGACGCACATCTGGCACGCCAAGCGCTTCCACATGGTGAAAAAGTGGGGATACTGTCTGGGGGTCAGACCCACATACAAATGCTACCGGCCATGCTACAGAGCGATGAGCAGCCACTGCCTCCTACAGGTAGCTACAGAGAACAACATGGTTTCAGTTTCTGCAGGGGGTTCAGTTTGTAACCCGTCATGTTTTTCCACCTCAGGATCTTTCTTATTACTGCTGCATTGAGTTGAAGGGGGAGGAAGACAAGCTGCTGGCTGCTCTGACTCAGCTGACATGCAAGGAGGCTGGTGAGAACAAATCTCAATCTTTCTAGCGATCTGTTCTTATTTGGGGTGCGTTCATGCCACCTCTGCTTAGTTCAAAGACAATTCATTTGTCTAGGAAGATGGTTTGATTTTTGGACCTGTAGATGCTTAATCAAACTGTGATCCGGACTACAGTGCAGGGCATTCTGGGTAAATGGTCTTTCATCAACAACAAAAGAGAAATCCTACAACTGCTGAAACCTGACACCACTCCATTTTTGTTTACATTCCTTTAAGAAAGAAGTTGTAGTCTGTCTTCTTCAGTGGTTTTTGTGTCATTTCCTTCAGTGGCTCTTGGTGCAGCACCATCTCAGACAAGAGGGGGAACAGGTTAATCTAAGAGTGGTTTGTTTAGCACAGTGCAGTGAGAAAGGGAACCACACTAGATTCAAGAGTAACAAATGTTGTAACTTTGACCCCCAATCAAAGAGTCTACTGGACTATCAGGCATGAAAATACCCTTAGTCTAAATTTCTATGTAGAAGTCCCGTTCTGGTGTTTTCCTTTCTAGGTCCTACATTTGCTGCAGCCATGTTCCTGTCAGGGGCCAGACAGGGCAGCGTCACAGTGTACCGGGCAGGTCGCTACCCTGCCGACCCCCTGGGACCTGTTACCTTCCTCTGGAGACCCCAAACACCAGGACTAATCAACCGGCAGCTGTGGATCTGGGCTCATCCTGCTTTGAAACAGGTCTGATTTCCAAGGTGTGATTGTCGGTATTGCCAGGAATGAGTCGTATAGAGGCGAGTTTGGTTCATGTGTCTTGTATCCAGGATCTGCTCCTAGAATTACAAAGCGTGTGCCAATGTTCCGAGGCCGTGGCGCCCCCTGTTGAACCGGAGGTCTTGGGTGCAGAGGCTGATCCCGCCCCTCAGCCAGAACCAAATCCTGACAATGAGCTGAAAGCTGGAGCCAAGAGAAAGCGGCGTTGTAAGGATGCCGGTGAACCTCCTGCAAAGAGAATTCTGGGAGATGGAACCAGATTGCCCACCTCCCCGGTTACCTGGAGGTCCAGCTCAACTGGACTAGTTATAAAGTCAGTCCAGCTCCAAGATTCTGAGCAAAACCAAAGTTAGGATTATGAAGTCTGTCGATGATTGTTCTGTTCTGTTATTTCTTTTCTCTAATTGTATTTCAGCGATCTCACGATGGAGATCATACGCTATCGTCTGATTGGACCACAGTCTCATTCTGTGCTGGCGGAGACTTTGGAGGCAGCTACAGTCTGTGATGTAAGCAGCATCTGAAGTGAAGTTTCAGTTTTCACACTGAGAAACTCAGTTTGTATCTTTCTGTTTCAGGAGCTGAAGTCTTCTCCCCTCTGGTGGCCTGAGCATTGCAAAGACCAGAGCAACATGAAGCTCCATCAGCAACAAACGAATGTCTTTAATGTACTGAAAGGTTTGTCTTTTTCTGTTTTTTTGTTTTGCTTATTTACTATCCCTTCAGGAAGTTGCGATCACAACTATTGACCCAAATTCAATGGTGATTAACAAATTTTTTGCAGACTTCTAATTTTCACTAGCTATTGCAACTTTTCCAAAAATCTGACCTTAATGTTTTCTGTATTTTATTATTTTCTGACCAATTCCCTTAGCCTTCTTTTAACTTAATTACTTGTTTCAATGGGTCTCTCGAACATTTTATATATATATATATATATATATATATATATATATATATATATATATAATTTTATTTTTTTTGCAAAAACCAACTGTGCTGTACAATTTCCTGTAACTGTAAGATATGGTAATGTAATTTTCCAAAGTCATGGTGCGTCCTTAAACGCACCATGAGCTGTGTCATGTTCAACAACTAGCGCCAGCCATCCTGGTGGGACTGATTTTGACCAGGTTGCTCAGTGTGTGTGTGTGCGATGAACTCATCCAGATATCTATTCAACTGGAGAGCTCCCCCCAGGAACGGTGCTGGGGTTGACCGTGGACGACCCCCGACTGACTCTACCCAGACAGAGGGTTAAAGCCGCGCCCTGTGTGAACCAGGACCAAGGTAAAAACTGTCCTGCTGGAAAGACGATGAGCTTTTTGCCCTGAATTCACCACACGCTGTGAGCTAGGGTTTATTGTCTGAAACAAAACCAACCAAAAGAAAGGATACAAACTGGTTGTAATTACCCTCTGGGTGTCTGAGCTCCAACCTGGAGGTTGCTGCAGAGAGTACACATTTGGCTCTGTGCTTTGGGAAGCCTCTGCCTGGCCATGCAGATGTTCCAGGTTCGAATCCTGGCAGAACCCTGTACTCCAAACAGAACCTCCGGGATTCAGTGGCCTTGACTAGATAAAGTGGACTTTTAAACCCATCAGCGTAATTCACATCAACAGCAAGAAACATGTGGTAACAGTTTCAAAGTAAGACAAATCTTTGTTATTCCTATTTGACCTTTATATTTATACAGCCAGTTCTCACAAATGTTCATCCATTAACTTATGGCCTGATGGTGAAAAATTGCTGAAACCCAAATTTTCTTTGGCACTTGAATACCCCAGATTGAAAAATTGCAGCTGTTGTAAATTGATTTCATTCTGGGATTTAGTGAGCAGCTTCTGTTTCCTGAGAAAGAGAAGTTTTCTCTTTCCTTCCATTAACTTACTTCCTACAGAAAGTCAGCAAAATGGAAGGGCGTTTGGCAAAAAATAATAATTAAAAACACAATGCAATCAACTTTTGAAACCACGAAGTAATCATTTGCATACAAAAGTTAAAAGTAGAAACATTTCCTACAACATGTACTGTGACTACAGGGATGTGTGAAAACACAATCTTACCAAGTAATTTTTTAGCTTCTAGTGGAAATATCTTAGTACACTTGAAATAAGGCAAAACTAACTTAGAAGTAACTTTTCAGTAAGACCTTTAGCCCAAAATTTAGAAAATCGGGAAGATTTACTGGTGCAGCCATGAACATGTGACTGATTCTATTTACCGTGATTGATTCTGTGGGTTCTGTTGCACAGGAATGTCGCGGTGCTGCCTTCACAGGACCATACTATGTGGGTGTGTGTGTGCATGTATGCGTTTTTCTTCAGTAGGTGACGAGAAGAGGAACCAGTTGATGTTGCAAGGAGTCCCACTGCAGTGCTGCCAGAGCTTCCTGTGGGAGCGGTCTGTCCGGGAAAACGTCACTGACAACAAGATATCTGAGCAGGTACCATCAGAAACATCACCACAGTCCTGTCTTAAAGGGGCAGTGTCGTGTAAAGTCTTTTTTTTTTTCAGCTTTGCATCATGTTATTTCTTCATCAAAAACATGCCTGTGTTGCCTTGATTCTTTCCAGCATATTTGAGAAATCTTTAAATCTCCCGTGGCAACCATTTAGCTGGCAGCGCTGCCTTTGAAACGTCTTTCAGGTCCTTCAGACTAGCCACTAGCAATTAGTAACACCTGGTGGGATTGCAAGTCAGCTTAGCTCATTAATTCACAAATACTTTATCAATCCCAAAGGGAAATTAAATACAGAATCATAGGAGCTACTTCTCAGTGAAACGCTGGTAAAAACGTTAAAGGTTTAGTCGAGGAGTGACGTTCTGATGACTTCCCGAAGATGGAGTTTCTGAAAGAGCAGGAGTTTATAAAGAAACTTCTGTTGGCCAGCTGCTTCTCTCCCCTGAGGAGTTTTCTGTGTTCTGGTTAAAGGAGCTGAACAGGATGAAGAGTGAACTGCTGGTTCCGGGCTCCAGGCTGGGCCCCGGGCCCCAACAGGGCCGGGTCCCCGTCCTCTTGGTTCATCAGCCTGGTAAGCAGGTGGGCGACGAGCTGGGTTCCTGGGGGGCCGGCTGGGACCTGCTGCTTCCTAAAGGCTGGGGGATGGCCTTCTGGGTCCCACTGGTAGGTAGCTCTGCTCCAACATTCTTCTTAAACACCCGATCGTTCTTCCAATGCAAATAAAACGGCCCAACATTTTTTATTGGATTTTGTTGGGGGAAACAATCTGTCATATAGGATTTTTTTTTATGAGCAGGGTTTTATGTGATAATCTCATTGCGGGGACAATAGCAGAGCAGCAACAGCTGCAGCTTGTTTTTCTTCGTTTGTGTTCTTTGGCAGAACATCCGATCTGCCAAGCAGAGCAGAATATGGCAATTTATCACCAACATTTTAACTGTTGCCTTTTAGACTGTTTATCTTTGTATCAGCTTTGTTGGAAGTTTATAAACACAGCTAAAATTTACCATCTTAATTCTTGTACAGTGTTTTCTGACAGACCGTAATGCTTCATAAGCTGCTGGAGGTTTTTACAACAGATCTGGTTTGGTTAAAACATCTTCTATTGAAGCAAACCAAGCTGATTGGATGGAGTCACTTTGAAGCAATCCCTGGTACATGTAGTGACAGTGGAGAGGAAAAACTCCCCTTCCACAAGAAGAAATCGCTGAACTTAGTGAAGAACTTAGTGTATTAATTATGGAGATTCTGAAAGAATAAAACATGAAAACTAGTTCAAAAACTATCCAAGGACTTAAATGTGTCATGATGCACAAGCTGCTATAAATATTGTTACTCGCACAGTAACAATAATGGAAGAGCTTCTGAGTGGGTGAATTTTAAATGTAGGGGACTGATCCGATGGATGTTGGCCCAACCATAAAGGGACAGCATGATCAGGTTTTAATGCTTTGATTATTAGAGCTGGGTTCTGAAAATGAGGATGAGAAAAATCAGACAGAAATCGAAGATAATCAGACAGAGGATAGTTAATCTCCATGATTTCCCAGAAACATTTGGACTGGTAGACATTGCCAGAAGTCTTCTTTGGATTATTATTATTTATATTTATTAAAAGTTAATATGTTTTCTTTTCTGTCCACCAGGTGTACAGAGGGGTTCGAGTCGCCGGTCTGCACATGAGTCTGAAACACTCTCAGAACAAAGCGGCTCCCCACTTTCCCCACGACTATCCAGATTGCCCCGCAGGATCCCGCTTTGAGGAGGAGCAGGAGGCCGAGTTCCTGGACAAATTTAGAAGGTCAGTTAAAGGTCGAGGTCCAGAGGGAAGCAAAATATCCGTGCTAATTGAATTCACAAAAAGGCTTAAGATTCTCACATATTAATATTTTGCAGTTGCAGATTCATGCTGCTGCTGCATTTTAGGCAATAAAATGTGTATTTTGTATTTAAAAAATGAATTGAATTATTTGTCTGCATCTTTTAAAATATATATTTATATATAAATAAAAGGCTTCAGTGACCAAATTAAAAAAAATCTGAATGTGATCATTTTGTTTATCCAGTTGTCAGAATAATTGACTCCTTGATTACTAAAATAACTCTAATTGCAGATGCATTTTGAATATTATCTCAAATGACTGATCTGTACACAATCACTTGGGTACAACATCTAGTTTAAATAATTAACAAAAAATAAGATGATAATCAGAATAAGTCTTTGACATTAAGCAGATATTTGTGGACATGCTGATGAAGATGCTGATGAAGATGCTGCCTGAACTCAACACTAGCTCTGTCTACCAGAACCTGGCGGGGTTTCCGCTTACTGTTTGACGAGGGCATGACCTTTCACCCTGTCCCTCAGGCGTCCGCCAGCCAAGAGGACCAATTACATAAAACATGGCTGTCTGGCTCCTTTTCGTTGCCCCTGGCAACAGCTGGCGGAGGAGTGGGAGCTCCTGGCGACGGACGGCGGAGCGGAGAGGAAAGGAGACGGGCAGACCCAGATGACCAGGAAGAGCCACGAAGTGATTGAGGAAGTGACATCACAGCAGAAAGTAGCTGCAGCTAGTCCTCCGAGCCGCTTCATTGTTCTGAGGTAAAGTTAGTTTTGATTGTGATTCTTGTCTAACTGCGTTGGAGTGGCTGCCGTGAAAAAGTAATCGTAGCTTTTTAACTTATCAACATTTGACAACTTCACTGATTCTTATTGGGAAGTGTTGACTCACAGAGGCTGAATACAAATCAATAGAATTATAAGTTTTGCTAACATGGCAAAATGTGAAAAAATTAAAGTGGTGCGAGAACCATATCAGTGCTTCCAGGAAGTTGTGATGAAAACCATCAATGCAAACTCATTGATCTTTTGTAAATTTTGTGTGGACTTGCAGTTTTCACCAATTATTAATGTTTTCCTTCTTTTCTAACCAATCCCTGCAGTCGGCTGAATTTTGACCTATCCTCCTGGTCCTCAGTTCCAGCAACTCCAACTTTTTTGTAACCATCTTATGACAGAAATATAGCTTAAAATATCGGACACATTTTGAAAATGGTGCCACAAAATTAGTAAGTTTAGGCCACAACATTCACATAAACATCGCAACATCCTGGAGAGATTATTAAATGCATAAATAAGATGAGCCCAGGAAGTCTTTTATTTTGAAGAGATCTCATAAGATGTTAAAGCTTTGGACAAGCTTGATGCATGCTGTTCCTCCAGTCTGCCTTTTTTCTCAGAATCCTCAAAGATCACTGCAATAAGGCTGCAGTGATCTACTGCAGCCTTTTTGCTGCAGTAGATCACTGATTAGCAGATGGGAAAAGTTGCATTTCCCCCCTGAAAGCAGCTCATAAGCTGAGTAAAGTCAGTGACTTCCTGAGAATAAATCAAGCAGATTTTCAGTCCCATCGGCTTCATTTTTGTTTTCTGGGTCATAAATTACAAAACATACATCTTTCTCTCTCTCTCTGCGCTCACCAGTGAATTGTATCTTGAATATTACACACCTGCTCTAAATGGATGCTGGTTATTTTGGGTTTTCCAGGAACAGAAAGTCTCTGAGGCTTCTCTCCAGCTGGTGCAGACCCCAGACATGCAGAGGACAGAGACAGGGCCGCGGGGCGGCGGCGGCACTTCCTCTCAGCGACTCGGCGGTGACGTCTTTCAACGCCACTCACAAGATGAGTATGGTGTGGGTGCGCCTGACGCTGCTGTCCAAAGGGAAACCAGAAGCCCACGCCATGGTGTGCGCGCCGACTGCAGAGGACTTGAAGCTGTTTGGCAAGAGCCCAGAAAGCTGTGGCCCTCAGGAGCCCCCCCACAAAGACCACTATAAAAGCAGAATTAAAAGCAAGAAGAAGAGCTCCAAGACGGCAACTCCATCACAAGTACCAGACGACCCAACTACATCCACAGACCCCCATTTGCCCTCTGACCTCATCCTAGGGCTCTGGCCTGACCCTCTGCCGAGCGTGGCGTCTCACTGCTCCCGGGTGACACTGGGCTGGGTCACCCAGGGGGACTTCTCCCTGTCTGTGGGGCGCGGGGAGGCTCTGGGCTTCGTCAGCGTCTCCGGTCTACTCCACACACTCCTCAAGCAACCGCCTGAGGTCAGAGGAACGCTGCTGCTGCGCAACCCCACCTCCCTGCACTATCGCTTCGTCAGGCTCAACATCGACGTATGACGTCCAACAGCCGGATCCGAACAGAACCAGCCTTCTTAAAAAAAGACTTGTGTTGTGCAGTGGCAGGTGACCGAATGGCTGGTGAAAATCATGTGCCTTCACAGAGAGCATGACTGAGGCATCCAATCAAAGGTGTGTGTATTACACACCAACAGTGTCATCAGAAATCCTTGTCTATGCAGCTCATGAGATTCTGGGATCTTTGAAAGAAATCTGATCCCTTCTGCATCCTTTGTTGATTAAAGTGTTTTATGTTGAAGAAAATACAACTGCAGCTAAGAGCTTTTGGTTTGAATAAATGCGAATAAGAAAGAAAATCAAATAAGGTATCTGTGCATCTTAAAGTTTTAAAGACTTGATTAAAAAAAACCAACTTAAGTTGGCCTTAAGTTACGTTACTCATATGTCTTAAATGTTGTGGGGGGCAGGACTATTTTAATATCTTATATGGTAATTTGTCATTTTATTTCTCCTCAGGACTTTTCCTTCAGGCAAAAGCTTGAGTCATGCATGTTCTGTGACTCTGTGCTGCTAACTAGCCAATACACCCTAGCTACCATTTAGCTAGCTATTCTGTATCTATTACAGTAAAGTGCAAATTATTGCTGGTTGGTTTGACGACATTCATCTTCACTTCTGGCTCTCTTGACAACCTGTTCAATGCTACGTGTATTCTGAGGAGGAAAGAAAAAGCTTGGCACTAAGGATACAGCTGTAAAGAGAATAGGCAAACTATGTAATTTTCTTCAGTATATTTCTGTTGTGACACAAGACTTAAATTTGAGTTTGTGCAATCTGCAGAAACCCTGAATAATTTTGACGATGATGGTTCAACATTACATCCCAAAATCCAAGAAGAAAGCCATCAAAAGTCTTGTAGCAGAAGGTGATCTGGTCAGAGGAAACTTAAGATTTGAAGTTTTGTTTTTTAAATTGCACTCCAAGAATTGCAACCACTGCAAACTACTTTTAACATACTATCTATACTGTGTAGGAGGTTTACCTTTGAGTGGGACAACCCCAAATATGAAGACATAGCTGCAATTTATTGTGGAGAATGGCCTAATTAAAGTCCAGCATGATATGAAAGTGACAATTTGTGCAAAGACTTGATGCTTAAAGATTCTATCCTATTTGAGTTTGAGCTGAAGTCCAAAGACGACTGGGTGAAATGTTTGGTCTGCAGATGTGCAAACCTGGTTGGAATCTGCCCCAAAAAGACTGCAACTATGCTCAAAAGTGGCTCGGTAGAGAAATTACTCTCTAAATCTAAATTCATTTTAAAAAATACTGTTGGTCAATTACAAAATGTCAGTAAAACACATCGTGTGTGGCTGCACCCTGACAGAACTCCTGCAAGGCTCTGCAACTGCATCCAACTACAGATACTTAAACTTTGTGCCTTCTTGCAGCAACCCTGCCATGAACTGTGGTTTCCCGCATATCCCATAATGTGTAGGTGGCAGATAAGAGTTTTGTTGCTTGGCAACACTACAGTTTGGTAGCGGCTCAGCCAGGCATGCAGTCTTGAGGTTTACTGAGGTGAAGATGGGCGGTGAAGCTTCACTCTGGTGCTTCTAAGGTGAGTTAGAAAAGAGGTTGGTGCTTTTAAACAAAGTGTTTACATTACACAAATAAAGAAAAACATGACACTGCTTTAAAGTTTACTTTTTCTCTTTTTAAATTATGTAAATTTACATTTGATCATTAAAGAATAACAAGTGCAATCAGGTGTTCTTTTCCTACCATTAGAGGGCAGCAGTGCACTTTTGATTCATAGACTATTGAGACATCAGGTCTGCAAAAACCTGCTTATATTCTTTTTTTTTTTATCTTATTGCAGCCAATGAAGGATATGACATTTTAGTGCCATCATGAAGAGTTTAATTTTCAAATAATCTTTCCTCATCAGGATATTCCAGACTGGTGACAATTATACAGAGAAATATTTCTCTTCTAGATTTGTGCTGTTTTTAATAAGACATTTTGTTGAACCCTGTAAAATGAGCTCACTCCCAAACCGAGTAAAGCAGCAGTCCTGACAGATGGAGAGGCTTCCTATCAGTCGTCTGTTTGGCCGGCTCTGTTGCACATGAGCTTGGCTGCCAGTGATCCGTATGTTTGGGTCTTTGCCTCGGGCTGCACTTTGTCTATGTTCCTTTTCCCTGTGAACATGGACGGCACAGCTCATTAGGTGAGACCCTGCTGCTAAACTCATTCTGTCTCACTGGCCTGTTTGACATCATACTGTTGATTTTTTTTCAATTTTTTTTAAACTGATCTGAGGGCAAAACTTACCAGGAATCTTGTCCATTGGAATAAAAGTGCGATCTTGTTGCTTTATCTTTGGTCTGTTTCTGGCTATCAGGAAAACTCCGATGAAGGACAGAAGACAGCTACAAGACAGATTCAGGGAGGATTAATGCCAACACCTGCTGCTATTGTTGTACAAGAAAACACAATGAGGGGTTTGCAAAACACTTACCCAAATAAGAACATAAATATATTCAGCAAAGCCAAACCTTCAAATTCCTGGTAAAATATTATCCCTGGAACATAAAAAAATAAACTAAAGTTATCTCAAGAGCTCTGATATAGAGCTACAAAAATATGAGCACATGATGGGAAGATAAGAACTCTATTATTAACCGATGTGCTTCTACAGATTGGTAGCAGAATAAACATCACTCACCATTACTATGCTGATCGCCCAGATAAGAGAAAATTTCATCCTGAATCTGCTTATGTTGCCAAAAGGCAGGCAAAGGCATTTCTTCATGCAGTTCACCAGCTCAAATTAACTGCTGTGGCAATTAGAATTTAGAAAAAATACAAACAAAACATTCATTTTCTTCCTTGTGGAACTAAACTAATCTTAAGAGCAAAATCCGCCCACGGATGTTCCTGCACTGCTGATAGAAAATAAAGAAGCAATTTGTTGTTCCATGGAGTCAATCGTGTTTTTGTGTGGGCAGACACAGCAACAGTTAGACAAAAAGCTGTGGAAGGTGAGGGTAAGTCCAAACCACACATCCTGAGACTCTTCCAGGTCCAACTAGTGACAGACCTGTCCCATTGTGAAGAAGAAGAAAAAGCTAGAGGAGAATGTCAGGCTGGTGTTTCTGATCGATTACATTTGGATCGTGAGAACACTTTAGACCAGGGGTGTCAAAGTCATTTTGGATAATGAATGTTCTTGAGGAGATTTCTTGAAATGAAATTATATTGAATGACTTTTCACATCAGTCTCTAAAGAATTTGTTTTTGTGATTTTTGTTTTTGTAATCAATAAAATTTTTCTGGTGCTAATTTAGAAATATTTTCAAGAAATCTTGCAATATTTATGCTATTTTGCAATATCTTGCAGGTTGAATTATTGTGAATTGTGTTTTCAGCAGCAGCTTTAAGTTATTTCAGTGACCATTTTTGATTGTGTCAACAATTTTGTCCATGTGTTTATTTTTTTCCCTTTGGCATTAATGAACTGCTTTTGAACTGAGGTTTTCTTGTTGCAGATGGACCAAAGGATCAATACAGCTAAAAGATGCCGTGAACAGGAAGGTTTCACACCTTTCCACCTTTGATCTCTTTGATCAATTTACTTTCTTCCTTTAACAAGAGAAGAAAAAGAGTGTTTTTGCCTACCTGCAATAATGGCACTCGCAGTGAAAAACACAAAGTTGATGGGAACCACCTCTATGGCGTCAAACATTTTCATTGCCTGATTGAGAAATCTGTGAAGATACCAAACATGGTAAGTAATAGCATACTAATAATGTAGTTTTCTCTGTTTCTTTTGTTTCTCTGGCAAAAGTAAACCTTGACTAACTTGATCTGGAAAGCGCAAGAGGCCACCATGACGACAAGCATTACGTAGAAGATGGGATAGATGAGCTGCAGCTGGCTCGTTATCGACTCTGTGATCATCCCTGACACGGCTTTGACCGAGATGACCGTAAGGGAGGCTGCAACGGCACAAAGTCAAAAGCAGCGTTTCTTCGACTTGTGTTCAAGAAATTCTCCTGTTCTTGTTAGAAGACTTGCGGAGGCGATTTATCTCTGCCAGTGTGAATAATGTTTTTCCACATAGTTTTATACTAATCTCAAACTAGCAATGAATAACAGAGGTCTGCTTTTGGTAGCCTGGCAACAAGACAACCTCTCTGCTTACTTAAAATAGCTCAATCCATAACCTCTGCCCTCGTTTGGACGCATTCTATGTGTTCGTACCGAGCAGGGCCACCAGCAGCATCACAATGACAATGTGCTTCACACCCCTCCTCTTGTACAGATAGAGCAGAATGCAGAACAGGACGACCTCGATGAACTGGGGAGAGAAAGAAAGGAGGGTCACACGAGTGAATAATGTTCATTTAATTTGCTCAGAAACAGAAAGTTGAAAATAAACTTTCTTTTGCCGTCTTATCGTTGGAAGAAATTGTGGCACACGGTCAGAAAATGACAGTTTAATTGAAATAAGTGACTGTTGCAAAAGAAAAACAAACAAAAAAAGAGATGAATTTCTTGTGTTTAATGAGAAGGGCTTGGAGCTGTCTTTGTGAGTCCGGCGGCATTCAGTCGTTCCCGACTAAACACAGATTTAATAAGGTGCAGTAAGAAAGGAGCACAGCAGCTGTATGGAGGGGAAAAAGGCCAAGCTGACCTTTAAAATGTCCCAATGCCATCCTGGTAGCATAGTGTGTATGTTAAATAAAGAGCTCATTCCAGAATGTAATTATTCTATGTGGAATGGATTACCAAAGACTCGAGTCATTACCGATAGTGCACCCACACACATCCCCCCCCCCCCCCCCCCCCACACCACACACACCCACACCACACACACACAGGGGACACCAACCAAACAGTCTCTCTACACCAGAAGATGGGATAACCTCTGTTAATGATCAAAAGTCAGCAATGATATTTCATTTCCTCTGATTAATCACCAGCTACAATTAATCCCACACTGGTTGGAGGCGGCCACTCTGAGAAAACTAATTCACTGTAATGAGGAAGAGCGTTCTGTTTTGCACACCAATGATGACAGGAGCAATCTGTCAAAACACACACAGTGAGTTGTAAAAATATCCATATGCCTCGAATGTATTTACAGTTTTCCTCACTTTAAACGCCAGAAGCCTCAAAGCATCAGTCAGTCATAAAGGTTTAAAGCTGTTCTAGCTGTAAAGCAGGGGTGTTCAAAGTGCGGCGCAGGGGCCTATTGTAGCCCCTTGACCACAAATCCAGAACGGCCCGGCACAAAGAGAAGTTTTGTAATTTCTTTTTTTTTTTGTAGGATGACATTTTCCATTCACTGTAAACAGCATCTCTTATGACTCTACATGAGATAAGCGTGTTAGAAAAGGGATGGATGGATGAGATTTTCCATGGCAAGTTTATATCTTAACCTGAAAACAACACCAGTTTCCTTCAGTTTGGTTTGTCTACCACATAAAAATAAACTGTATTTGCAAATTTGTATTTGTATTCTGCAAGTCTTAGGTTCTGCAAAAGCTAAAAAAAATAAATAAAAATTTTCAAATCGTGGTTCCACTTTAAGAATGAACAGCAGAGCACCGTAGGCCAGCTGCAGTTGGACGGCAGCAGGACGTGAACTCCCACCTTGAACAGCATCTCTGGAGTGTTTATAGACAAAGTCAAGCATTCACATCCCGAGCCAACAATATCATTTCATTTTCAGAGTATTTTTTGTTTTTCCAACTCAGCTGTGTCCTCCAGATATGTTACTATGGCAACAGCTATGTTTGTGCCCTCACTGCTTGAGGTGAAACGGGGCAAGGCTACAACACAGAGGAGCAGCAATGTTCTCAGAGGGAAGGTAGGCCTGTCGCAATAAACAATACATCGCATGATGAATGAAAATTTTCAACGTCATTTTAATGTATTGGCTTCAGCGTTTCTTCCTGCCTTTTTCTCTTTCTACTGATGACACTGGATGAAAAAAGGCTGAACTCTGCTGCTCTCCACTGACTCCTTCTTTCCTCATTTTCTTAGCATCAGGTGGTCGGATTTGCCCCTCTTTAACTGAATCTAATGATTATTGAAGGGCAATATAGAATACAGACTTCATTATCTGTACTCTTTTGGTTGAATGTAGTTTTTATTTCCACTTTGGTTTTATGTTGTGTTCAGTATTTATTCAAGAGGATTTTCTTTTGTTAACAGAAACAGAGTACATTTTATTTTATTTTTTTTTTGGTTGTTTTGTTTATTTTGTTCACTTGTTCCAGTGTTAAGTGTTTTTTATTTATTTTTGGCAGAATGTAAAAAAGCCTCACATTTTTTTGATAAAAAAACTTTTTGCACTAGGGTCAGACGGTTTTTCTGGCTGCATTGGACTTGGCATATTTTGCAAAACAGCAATGGGAACACCTTTTTCACATCACAAGTCACAAGTCATGTGACCAACAACCAGCTTTTGCCACTTGCACAAAGAAGATGGCAGGAAGTATTTGGAGGCTGTTGGCACGGCTTGTTTTATGAGGGCATGTCCTGTGGACAAACTTATACACAACTGATTGTAATTGCATTTCTTATTCAATGGAAAAACAAAATTGCGTTTTTTGCAACACTAGTGGAATATCACCAAATTTTTGTGTGCGTTTATAATGGAAACACAGCTGCAGCCATCCATCAGTTTTCTTGAGGAGGGTTACATACGAGGTAAAGCAGGAAGTGCCAGCTGATGGCATAGTACTGGACCAGATGAGCCGTGATGTGTGTGGATGCGTGAGGGGCAAAGGTCACCAGGAGGTACGTTCCAGTTATGGCCAGGCTGCCACCTGTGGGAGAAAGAGACAGGAGAGTCCAGTCAAGTTCTTGATGTGGGAACAGAGAGGGACCTCATCCGAAACTGTCCCCTTAAAATTTGCAGAAGTCAGTCTTCATCCTGAGAAGCCTGATTGGTGAATCAGCTGCAAAATCAAATTAGACACAGCATCTTTTGCATATTCATATTCTTCTTTTGTTAAAGTTAGAGAGGAAACAATACAGCTAATCTCACCAAGCACATTCCCCGGTTTGTGTGGTTTGAATGAATGTATTCTGGCTTGCTCACCTCTTTGCACACAGCACATTACTGAAAACAAAGCCAGCCTCCGTCAATGCCTCTCATTATAAATATTGCTTTTTTTTGTTTTTTGACTATGAAAATGTCTCTAAATTATTGCTGAATGCTCTGCAACAATTACAGGACTAAACCCCCCAAACTGATGCTGCTTTATTTGTGAAAGCAACAACACACAGAGCTGTGTGGTACTGATATGGATTTCCAGTTCAGCAGCTGTGACGCTCGTCATTGTGACAGCCGTGACAGTCATGCTATTTATCAGCATGCTCAAAATATTGTTGTCGAATACTAAACATTGTGATTAGATCTGAACACAGCACATCTAGTTAACATTTGAAACAAAAAAGAATTAGATTTTTTTGCAAATATTCTAAGGTAGGTACATGTTTCACCTGTAATAAATATGTGTCAAAAGCCTGAAAACATCAAGTAATAAAAAAAATCTACTTTCAATTTGAGTAATTGTATTTTCTGAGGCAAAAAAAGCAAAGTTTTTTATATAACAAAACACTGTATTAATACTTATACAACTTGTACGATCCAATTTTACCAGTGGTACTGCACTTCTTTTCTCTTAAAACATTTAAAAAATGTTAGAGCACACACAGAGACAGGGAGACACACACACAGAGAAAGAGACCTCTGAACATTTCTCTTTGAACATTTCCCCCTGGTCCTCTTTTTCTTTTTTCTCTTCAATTCAATCCAAAGGTTTTCTACAGGCTTTAGGCATTGGAACTGAGAATCACTCGGATAAAATAGATTCTATGTGTGGTGAACTAATTCTGTGTTCATCTGGCTTTATGTTTTGGTCATTATCATTCTGAAAGACCTGCCGATGGCCTCGTTTCAGTTTTACAGCCGAGTTTACCTGATTTTTATTTGAAAAATTCCTTTGAGACAAGTTCACAACAAGGTTCTAGGGCATTTTGCGGAAAAACAAGCCCACAGCATCACGGATCCTCCACCATACTTCACAATGTGCCTGGTTCCTTTTTCACACATTCATTCTTTGTTTAAGGTCAAACCAACTCAGAGCTTTTGTTGCAGAAATGATCAATGTTACACGTGTCCCAGACAAAACACAGCTCTGTTTAAAGTCCCAGTAATGTATAACAAACTTCACATGCTGTTTTTAGTGGTTGGATAGTAAAAGTTCTTTCCCAAGCAACCACTTTAGAGTGCCAATAATGCTGATTGTAATGGAGACGCTTTGTTACTTCCCTTTAAAATTCTGCAAAGTAGGAAGATAAATAAGGAAATTTGTTCAGCCTGGTTGCCAAGGGCCAAAACAAATGCACTTGTGTGAAACTTCATACTTAATCCTCAGGGAAACAGTAATTAGAACTTCCCTAGGATAAATGTGAAGAAGTGAAAATTTAAATATCTTCTTTTCCATTTCTTTTGAAGGGATTGTTAAAAATGGTAAGAATATTAATCAATGAGCCATGAGCAATTTTGCTAAAAACAATTATTTGATTTTACATCTCGGATGTTTTCATTATCTAATTTTTAAAAATGGGAGTTCTTCATCTTAAACTTTCTGCTGCACACAAGGGTACATTTTTTAAAGGCTTACATAATTTTCATAGACCAGGGGTGCCAGAAAATTAGTCTGTTTGTTCAAGTCAGTTTATTTCCTTATATTGAAGCAAAACTACATACATGCATGTATACATACACCAGAATATATCTTTGTAAAATGTTCTTCCAATGATATCACAAATATTCAAAAGATTGAATTTGTGGCCTCAAATGTATGGGCCAAGGTTAAATTAAACTAACAAAACAACACAAACTAAAATTGAAAAAACACTTTTGTTATAGGACATAAAACAGTAATTAATGGGAAAAAAATATAACTAACTGGAACTATAGTATGGATTTATAAAACTAAACATACTGAAAAAACAGACTTAATATCCATCCTTTTTGTGTTTATAAATCTGTAATAGCCTTTTGAACAGATATGAACCAGATTTTTCTCCCCCCACACAAACAGTTTATGTCGGCAAGTTATGGCACTCTATTCTCCTTCTGATACTCTGAAAATAGTGCTGAGTATTCATTACCCATATGATGTTTACATAATCAAAATACTTCGATCTTTTTGAATTCTATACCTAAAAATTAACCAGAGATTGGAAAAAAAAATCTACTACAATAACTAATAAAAAATAAGCTAAATATTTAACAACTAATACCTTTTAAAAACTAGCAAGCACACTCTAAAAAGTCATTTAAAGGAACCGAATTAGACAAACAAAAAGTCACAGCAAAATTACTGTAATAAAACACCCAAAACTATCATAACCCTGGTATGGACTTCTAGTGTTTGCTTACCAACTACATCAGAAGCTCGAACCGTCTCCTTGAGGAAAACCACAGATATAACAGCGCTGGCTGAAAAAAAAAAAATTACAAAATTTAGTCAGTCGAATGTACTTTTCTGGCATTGTATACAATTTAAAAAGTATGTTAATGTCACCATTAAGAACTTTGCTAGTCATGGGTACATTTAATTAATATACCACGCACACTACAAACTATTTGTAGTGTGCGCTATAATAAATAGCATGCTGGCATTTTTTCTTTCAGTGCTTGACATGCTTGTATGGATCCAGCGTGACTAACTGTGTCAGTCTGCTCTGACAAATGGTGCTCATTAGGACGCTGTAACACCAGCATCAAAATACGCCGTCACATCTCATGCAGCATTTTTCCTATAACCACTCATCAATATCACTGTCAAAATCTGAGACGGTGAAAAGCAATCAGCTTCACATGAGCTAAGTCACAGATTAGTCTAGCTAATGTTTCCCCGGGACGTGCATCAAACCGAGGGAGACGAACGGCGCTCGCAGTGTTTGGCTGTCACGGAGACGAATAGCGAGACAGACAGATGTGCGTGCAGACACGTAGAAGTGCTGAGTAAACAGGCAGAAACACAGATGGACAGACAAACTGACCGAGACACAAAAACAAGCAGGAAGACGTAAATATGTCTGACAGCAGCCGGGCAGGAGGTCAGCTCACATCACACTCATGGTCAAAATTCATTAATGCTTAATGGCCAGAACACATTTAGCAGATTTCTTATATAGGGAGGGCAGGGGGAATCTCTGGACTTGCAGGATTTTAAGTGTGTGTGCTGCAATGTGGATGCAGAAACTTGAATTAAATCATTAAAGTGTCAGTCACACAATGAGATGAAAATCTAGCTGGGAACTCAGAAAATCAAAATTTTTTTTCAAAGATTTTCTGGTACCAGCTGGAAATACAACAACATTGCCCCCCTGAAGACACAATTCTGACAAGAAAGTCAGAGGTCAACAAGCAGCCCTGCATCCTGCATCCGACGTTGCTGTGGGCTTTTAAAAATGTGAAAACACTTTGGAGCCAGAAGCACACACACAGAGAGCATCCATTTTCAAAAAAAAGTGTTTGAACACATGATTAGAGAGAAATACATCATTAGATGCTTGTGTTGCCAACACCTGCTGAGACTGAAACAATGAGAAAATCCCACTGGTTCCCCAACTTGCTACCCGAACATTCATAATTTAGCTGTGACGTCATTCCCAGATGAGAGCGCCGACAAACTGAACAGTCAGTCATTCACCGCTGGTAAAATGGTCACAGAAAGGAATAGCTTTTGTTAGTCCACGATGTGTTGTGCATCAACTTAACTATGATATATTCATCAATAAATGGCAGACCAATGGTTTGATAAAATATGTTACATTCAATTACAATCTACATACATTATATTTCCCAGCACTGTAAAAAACACGGGCTCTTTACAAAATGATAAGCTGCGCTAAGTGCTTACCCTCACTGAACACCTGACAGACATGATTTGTTGAACCCATTTACGTCACAGTACACAGTGTTCCAAATTATTATGCAAATTGGATTTAAGTGTCAAAGATTAAATTTGTTGTGCCATTAAATTTATAGATGGTATTGTTTGTTAGGGCTCTTTGAATTAATTTCTTTAATTAATTTCAGAGAGCTGGTTGATTAGTTTGTCTGGTGAGCTCAATTAAAGGAAATCTACTTAAGAAGGATGTTCCACATTATTAAGCAGGCCACAGGTTTCAAGCAATATGGGAAAGAGAAAGGATCTCTCTGCTGACAAAGACCATCAGTGTAGTGCAGTGTGACAAAATATGAAAACATTCGATATTTAACGGAAACTGAAGCATTATTGTACTGTGAAGAGATTTGTGGCTTATTCAGAACAAAGATGTGTTTGTACAGATAAAGGCATAATGAGGAAGGTTTTTGTTTGACAAATTCATTAAGAGAGTTTATTAAGAGAGCAGCTGTTAAAATGCCCTTACAAAGCAGCAAACAGTTATTTGAAGCTGCTGATGCCTCTGATCCTCAAGGTGGAGGATCCTCCAGAGGCTTGCAGTGCATGAACCGACTATTGGGCCCCAAACCAGTGATCACAAGCAGAAACGGTGGCAGTCGGCCCAGCCGTACATAAAGATTAATTTTCAAACAGACTTGTTCACTGATGACTGCTGTGCAACCCTGGATGGTCCAGATGGATGCAGTAGTAGATTGGTGGTTGACGGCCACCACGTCCCAACACGGCTGTGACGTCAGCAAGGAGGTGGTGGAATTATGCTTTGGGCTGAGATCATGGGGAGAGAATCATTGGTCGGCCCCTTCAGAGTCCCCAAAGGTGAGAAAATAACCTCAGCACAAGGTCAACTTTCTGACTGATCGCTTTCTTTCATGGTTCAAAAAGAAGAGCGGGTTCTTTTAGACAGAATCATCTTCATGGATGACAATGAATGCTGCAAGGAATACCTCTGTGTCATTGGCTGCTATGGGCATAAAAAGGGAGAAACTCATGGTGTGATCACCATCCTCCTCTGACCTCTGACCCTATTGAGAACCTTTGGAGTTTCCTCAAGCAGAAGATCTGAGGGTGGAATGTAGTTAATATCAAAACAGCAGCTCTGGGAAGATATTCTGACATCCTGCAAAGAAATTCAAGCAGAAACTTTCCACAAACTCATAAATTCAATGGATGCAAGTATTGTGCAGGTGATATCAAAGAAGGTTCTATCTTAACATGTAACTTGGTCTGTGAAGATGTTTTTGGTTGAAATAGCTTTTGATTTTAGTACATGTGACCACTGAATGCTGCATGTTCAAAGAATGACCGTTTGCAGTTCTTTATAATGCATAAAATGTTTAGAAAATCTGCTGTGCATATCATTTGTAACAGTGCAAATTGAAGTTTATTATTTTTGAAAAATATATTGTTCTCATGGGGAGCTTTGTTCAGTAAAATCAGATTTATGTTGTAACAGTTCATGACTTGAAAATTATACTGACCATCATTTGCATTGACCATTTAAAAAAATCCGAGAAAATATCACTTGAATAATAATTTGGAACATGATGTATATTTCATACAGTGTTCAAACTCAGTGGCCACTAGATTAGGTCCATCTGTTTAATTACTTACAAAAAACAAAACATGGCTCCAGCTCGCCTTGTAGCGATGGTTCAGCAGTGGTACTTTCTTGGTCCACTTTGAGGTTCTGTTCAACACCACAGCCTAACTAAGCATTGCTTCTGACTGGTCTCACATATATGAACACAGTGCATCTTCCTATGGCTATTTTCAGCAGCACAACGCAGCCTGTCATGAAGCTGGCTCAGGTCATGTCAAGCGGATCACTCCAGCATGACAATCGGTCCACTGCAGTTGCATCATGGAGGTGCAGCCAATAAATCTGCAGCAACGTGTGAGGCCATCATGACAATTTGAGCCAAAATCCACAAACCTTACCGAATCTCCGGTATGATGAATTAAGGCAGCTGAAAATGGGGTAAAAAAGTACTTATTGTTGCCAGTAAGCGCTGTATAAACCTAATGCCATTTGTAAGCAATCACTATTAAACCGGGAAAAAAAACAGTTTAATTGTATAATGTTGAATAAAACCTCCCAAGTTGATCACTTATCAGAGTATCATCACTTACTTTATCAGATGACAATCATAATAAGAAGCTATGTGGGACAGTATTGTGTAAAATCAACTTGTTGGAGCTTTACATCATTTTATAATGTCATTCCCTCAAAACATAAGAGTTTTGATTTGAGTTTTTCGTGCATGTTTGAGAAACTCTTTGATTTCCCGTGGCAACCGTTCTGCTGTGCAAAACACCTAGCTGGACCTAACGGCACCTTTGAGGATGAAGTTCCACTTTAGAGCTGCAGCTTTCAAGGTTCTATCTCACAGAACAGCCCTCCCTTGTAACGCTCCCACTCAGCTCCTTCAGACTAGCCAGGAGCAATTAGCAAACACCTGTTGGAACTCCACATCTTCTGAGCTCATTACACAAGCTACTTCTCAGTGCGTCACTCATAAAAATGTTGTTAAAAGGTTAGTAGAGGATGTATGTCATGATGGGTTTCTGAAGCTGGAGTTTCAAAAAATGCAGAAGATTTTTTTTACAGAGACAGAGGTCCAATTTCAAAGCGTGAAATATCAAAATCAAATTTCTTTCAAGTCATATTTGATATCGACCGCATTTTCTTAAGATAAGTTATTTTGATTGTGCTATAAAATGACACTATGTTCCTGGAGAATACACAACACTGCCCCTTTAACATTTTGTTTGGCTTTGGTTAGAGTTGGGAGCCGAGTCAGCGGTGGCAGCTCTGTGTCAGGAGATGTCACAATAATACCAGGGAGAGCAGATGGTGGCACACGGACAGAGGCGGCCTGAAAAATTGCTTGAAAATAGCAAAAACCAGACAGACGGGCCATTTGAACACGAGCTCAACAAGCCCCAGAAGGAGATTAGCTAGAGAACACAAACAGCTCAATGTCAGACACACAGTGTGGCTCACAGAAGACAGTGTGCCACCAAACACAGACACAACCCCACTTATGACACTCTAATGATAATTTTATCTGTGAATTCTATCCTAAAAGTAAAATTAGGAAATCAATAGTCCAAGACAGAGCAATTAATTTAAATAAGACAAGCTTAATTATACATGACAATCACTCACTAAATTTTATAACATTTTCTTGTGCACACAGAAGCTAGGACTGTTCACTCAGACTAAGTTTACAGCAACTCTCCTTAAAATGCAGATGAAACAGGGAGGTGTTCAATATTTCACTCTCTGAGCGTGTTTACATGCACATTTAGGACTGTCCCTTTTGCCTCTGGGACCAGCTGGATCTACCAAGTTACCATGGCAACTCACGGAAAAAGTGAGATTCGCACAGTTTGATAACATGAGAAATATGGCAACACAGGAAGCTCTGGGGGATGCAGTTGTGACAGCGCTGCTGAACACGTGTGTCAGATCAGTACACGGTCTCTCAGATGTGTCGTAATGGGGAAGCTCCCAGTGGGAAAACACACTGTGTCTGACATCTTTACACTGTAGGAATCACACATGAAGAGGTGAGTCACTGAAGCCTGGCTGTCATTTGCAAGAGAAACCTAAACATGAAAAACGTTGACCTTTATTATGAGTGTGCGTTCTTTTCCTGGGGATTGAAGCAACTGAGTGTATGCAAATGCTTTTCTTTATTGGAGTCAAGTTTATTTGTATGGCATACTTCTGCGACAAGGCAGTCCAAAGTGCTTTACACGATGAATGAAAAACAAAGCACGATGAAAAAACAAACATTACATCACTGCGTCAAAAAAAGGTTATTAGTCATAGGCTAATCTACACAGGTACGCATGTAGCCTTGATTTAAAGGAACTCACTGTTTCAACAGTTTTGAAGTTTTCTGGAAGTCGGTTCCAGATTTACGGTGCAAGAAAGCACAACAAAATAAAAAAGTAACTCTCAAAAGTAGTGCATTTAAATAAATAAATTTAAACGTATAGCAGAAACAGAAGCAACGGGGATGTTGAGATGCTTCTCTATTTTTGGTTCTGGTTCTGGGGATGCAGAGTAACTAGAACCAGAGTCTTCGATTTGAGTTTTGTCTGGAAGGTTGATACAATGTTTTTTGGTGTTGAGCAAAAATATATGAAGTGATTCATAACCTAACAGAAGTATTTTAAATAATATTTTCTAAGGTCTATCGCCCTGGTTTTAATGTGATGGTGAGCAGCATTTTAGATCAGCTTTTAGATTTTTTTTTTTTTGGTAGATTTAGTCTTATTTCAGTGGACAACTTCCCAAATTGGACTAGATGTTATTTAGGAGTATCAGAGTAAAGGACATATAAAACATATAAAAGCATCACTTTTTAGATTTGCATTTGTAAAAAAATTTTAAAGCCTTTTTATTATCATTATTATTATTTCACAATTACTTTGTGCTAGTCTTTATAACAAAATTCAAACAAAATCCATTTAAATTTGATTTTAAAATGAATAAAGGTTGATTGACAGGATCAACCTCCTGGCTGTGATTGGTTGTTTTTGGCCTTTAGTGATGCATTTCTTCAGACGGTAATCATAGCTCATGGAGGGAGACTGTTTGTTTCATAGATTGTCTCATATTTATACTGTCACCACATGGTGACAATTTTAACAAATATGTAAAAAAATATGTTTTGTAAAAGTTACTTATTGCAGTTATAAGACAGTGCTAACATCACACTTTAAGCAGTGGTATTCCTTCTGCAGCAGTTTCCACCATATCTTCCCGTTCTTTAACATGCAGTGACTTCATATCTGAGGAGGACAGCTGAATTTTGGATGATGCTGTCATTCCTAATAGAGTGAGCTCCACAGACAGGACAGCAGTAATTGCTCTCCATGGAGCGTCGCAGTGCCGGCGTGACATGCATGGGCAGCAGGATGACATCATCTACTCTCCTAATCCTCTTCTTTTCCTTCCCAACTTATGCTTGTCAACCACCTCAACACACCCAACTTCTGCCTGCTGTCCCACTCCATTAATTCATCTTCCTCTGCCATCACCTTCTTTTGTTTTTCCACTCATCCGGCTTCCTTTTTGTCTCCAACGGGACCTGCTACTCGGTTTTCTCCTGTTTACTCACCAAAAGGCATCCCACTGTCTGCATGCCTCCCCACCCCACTGAGCCGCCATGCAGCTCTAGAAAAACAGGCACAGCAGTGCAGCGGGAGGGAGAATGCATGTGTTAATCGAGGGAGCATCTCTGATCGGCAAAGACTGTCAGACCTCAGAGTTTTTACACTGGAAAACATTTGAGCCATATTTAGTCATGTCTAGTACCTACTACCATTTGAGTAAAATAAATCTAGCTAGTTTTACATTTTGAACTTAAATGTGCGTTTGTGAAAGCTAAACGTACAGTAGTTATGTTACCTTTTTTTTAAAATTAATTTGATTGTATTTCTAAGAATTGCGTAAATGGAAGTTTTCAAGTTGAACTAAAAAAAAACTGAAAGGAAAAAAAAGATGGAAGTGAGGGACCTTTTCCCAGGGTGCTTAGCAGTATGCTTTTGTATCGTGCTGAGATGGAAGTGTGTTACTATAACCTGCATCTTGTGTGTTATTAAGGAAAACATGTAGATTGAAATGGAAAAAGGATTGAAATTAAAAAGAAAAAAGTATTTTCTCCTTTTTAAGCTTTGTTCAAACTAAATATTTCTGAGCAGAATTTATTGAGATGAGTTCAGATATTTTGTTCTTGCAAGGTAAAACTAGAATTTAAGTTCCTCTAACTTAAAATTAGATATTTTAGCTTGAAAATGTGAGTGAAAAATTCTATAAACAAGTCTCCAATAAAAAAATAAAATTCAAATACATGAAGACAGTTTTCTTCTGTATTGTGAACTTCTTTTGTTTAAATTACTGAAATAAGTTATAACTACTTGCCGAAGGAGCAATCAGAATCTAAAGAGCAGTGTTTAAACAACTTGTCTCTTGCTCTTAAATCTACTTGATTAACTATAATTTCTGAGTTAAAATCAAAATAATTTTTGGCTTTAACTTAGAAACACAGTGCACACATCACCTTAAGTATGAACAAGTTGCAGAGGCATATGTGCATGCGCATGCATGTGTGTGTGCTTGCTCATTTTCCAATGTGTGAGGTGGACGTTGCGATTAGAGCAGACAACTTCCTCTCCTTGCACCTCTTTATCTCTGGTAAATTAATTAGCCTGGCAGCTCCCTTTTACACACAGCTGTGTCAAACTGTGGAATGTTATGCTAATATTTGAAAACCTGTGTTTTTTACACAGATTGAAAAGAAGCTGTAGTAAGGTCAGCTTCGTACTGACAAACGCTGCTCTCAGTGGTTCACAGCGATTAAGTCTACTAACTGTGGCAGAGACATTTTTCAAGCGGCCGCTCGCCGGAGCTAATCGAACAACAAAAATACAATGAACAAGAACTCCAGACTTCTTAACAAGATTTGTGGTTTTGTTAAGCACGTTATAAAAACCATTCATCCGCTTGCGAGACGGGGAAAATCGTTCAAGGCACCGGGTTAATAGCTGTCATTAATATCATTGACTCTCCGCCACCTCCGGGTCAGTGAGTGACGGGTGGCAGCAGGTGAGAAGTGAACCTGTTCAATATTTAACCCGCTTTTAAAGCAGCTGCCAGCAAGGCCGGCTGCTTCTGTTTTGACAGGCTAATGAATCTGGGCCCGGTTCATGACATGTTTCATTCAAACTGCTAAAAAAAAAAAAAAAAAAAAAAAAAAGAGATCATTTTGGGGCTGAATGTTAAGATTTATACAGTTGGTGGTAATTGGACTTCCTGGGTCACCGCTAAAATGTAAATGTCCAAATTAATCTTAAAAGTCACCAGAGATGGGAGAACCACTTACAGTCCAGCTGCAGAGCAACCTGCTGCAAAGCAACCTGCTGTGATTTCAAGTTTTTGCTGCATTGGTCTGACTAATTATATCAAATGTTAAAGAAGCAGTGAGCGTTTAATGTGCTCAAGGGCCATTTTCCAGAAGAATCTTTTTCGAGTTTAGAACAAATCAGTCAATAAAGCGCAGGTGAAATTTCAACATTCAGAAACCCTGGGAACATTTTTACAGTAGTTTGCAAATAATATTCATACCCACTGAAAATTTTTCATATATTCTCACATTCACAGTTTTTGAAAATGAGTTTTACAGACAGCTGTGTTGGGCATAACATGGAACTTATGGATTTTAAAGGAAACCACTTTTTTTTTTACAATATTCAAATTTAAAGAGATGCACCTGTATAAGTTTCCTACTGATTTGCGTATCAGTGTTTGAACATTTGCAAATTTCTGAGTGTGGTGATGTGATTGTAGCTACGTTTTTCTCATTGCCCTTCAGAAAAGCTAAAAGAGATTAAAAGCAGACTCACCTATCACAGACACGCAGCCCAGTGGGGCAATCAGCGATGCTGGGGCAAAACCATAGGCTGCAAAGTTCCCCAGCTCCCCGACACCCATCAGGACGACACCAGACCACCATAACCTCGACGTGTAATACGGTTTGGAGCCACGCTGAGCCTGACGGACATGGGCGTATTTCTGCCACAAGAAAAAAAGGGTGGGATGGGGGAGCGGAGGGGAACCATTGTGGAAAGAAATTTAAACCAGAGAGCTACACAGCATGCAAAACTACACAACAGTTTCTCAGTCTCACTCAGGCTTAAAAAAAGGGAAACGTAATTAAATAAACAATACAGGATCCGATCAGATGTAATGTGACTGTTAATACACCATAACACCCTCAGTTGATTAGAATTGGATCCAGGAAGAAGCATGACACCAATTAGGTAAGTCAGTGAAGTGGGACTTTACATTTCTAATGACACGAACACACGCTACGCTGAACAATCATTAATAAATCAGGTTTTGGAAGCTTCCGCTGCCTAATGATGACAAACGAGCAACCTCTTCAAAAACATTTGTAATCTTAACACCTCTGTCCTGTTTCTAAAAACCACACAAACGTCTCCACATCAGCCTGCTGTCATTGCTGCTCAGAGAGCAGCTCAGCATAAAAGTTACATCGACCTGTAACTTTTAGAGAAAAACACCAGGGCACGAAATGTTTCTGGACTCCAGTCAGTACGACAGGTTAAGGGTGTGTGTGCTTGATGAACACCATTTACGGCTAATTTAGTAATCAATTAATCATTACCTAGAGTACATAGATTCAAAAAAGGACATCTGCTGAAAGGACAACATCTTGTATATATATATATATATATATATATATATATATATATATATATATATATATATATATATATATATATATATATATATATATATATATGTTCCACCTAGATCTCCTCACTTGGCAATTATTAATCGGTTATTCCAAAAATAAATTGACAGATCAGTCCAGAGATGTATTTGATCTTCAGTAAAGCAAAAGCCCCGAGATTTTACATACCGACTTCAGAAATAGTTATTCAATCTTTGCCACAAATGTTAAGCGTTCACTAAGCACATGTTATTGTACTATAGGCAATAAAATGTTTATTTTCTTATTTATTTATATTTTTGCATGATTACATCTTTTTATGTATTTCTAATATTGTATAAAAAGGCTCAAGTGGTTAAATGAAAAATCTTATAGAACGTGTCATTTACTTTTATCCGATCAATCATCAGAATAATCAATATATTAACTGATTGCTAAAATAATTGTTGGGTGCAGCCCTACCATCGTTATGTCATCAACACGTTCCAACTGTGCATCACTTCTTAACTGGTAAAAATCAGTTGGTTGCACAGATAAATCAACATAAGTGTTGATTTAAAATAAAAACAAGCTTGCAGCTTTTCTGCTGCTCAGAGCCTGAGAGGAGATGCACAGTCAGTGCCTCAGGGAAGGTTCACAAAAGTCCTCGCGAAAACAGAGAAAACTATCAGAGGAAAGCCGGTTGGGCGAGATAACCCTTCAGAGGCGCTGCGTTACTGCTATCGGCTGGCGCTCCGTACCTGTATGTTGAGTGAAACGCTGATGAGGACATTCCCACATATGGAGATGATGATTCCCAGGAGATAGTTCTGTGCAAACAAAGAGCGAACAGGCAGAAGATTAGGCAACGCTCCACTTGCCAAACAACCCATAATACTCTCTGCAGCTGTCACATCTGTTGTTTCCATGTCAACCAGTCTTTCCATTGGTATTCTGTTCAGAGGTATTAATGTGCAACCTTCTGTGGAGCCCAGGCTCCTGATCTTTAATAACATTAAAATCTTTATTCTCATACTGTACACACACAAACACACACAAGTCAGTGGTCACAAGGAAGCACCAACCACACACAAAAACACAAACACACCTCACCTTTGTAGTTTTCCCATGATGTCCGACACCTTACATGGAGGTCGGTGAACTCTTTAATACTCCAACACTTCTGGTCATAACACTGATTCAGGACTTTTTAAAAGCCCGAAAGAAGTAAAAATTATTGTAGAACCAAAACATATTTAACTGAACTTAGCAAAAAGGCGAAAGGTTACAGCTTATCAGAAATGTAAAATGGCATATGAGAGCCATTGTAGACACAATTTACATTGTGGCAGTAAATAAAAATAAAAAAAACAACAAAAAAAAACCCCCAACTTAGACATTTGAACTTAATCTCAGAAATTTTCTAGAAAATCTTGGGAATTGTTTTGACTTTTGAAACTTAGATATTTCCATGTTTTTTTCGAGAAATTTTCTGAAATTAATCTCAAAGGTTTTGAGTTTTTCCAGGAAAATTTTTGACTTTTCAAACTCAGAAATGTCCTTGCTTTTTCTAGAAAGTTACTTTCTTTTTATCCATCTACAATGCCCCTAATGTTCATTGTAGAAATATGACCTAAAAGCTATGTTTTTTTTTATTAAAGTCCTGATTTCTGCCTAAATTTTTTGCACGTCCTTTACTTTGTTGTTCAACAAACACAAATTAAATTACAATTATTTGTTGTGGAATATAATAGGCATAAGTAATCAGAAATATGTAGTGATTTTTATGGTATAGTGCTCTTTAACATTTTTCACAATGGACCACTTTTAGTACAAAAGCAATTTGCTGTTGCAGTTATATTTTAACACCTGCAGCTATTACATTTCTATTATTTATGCAGGATAATCTGTTTTCTATTCAACAGACCAAATGAAACACAATTCCTTGAGGCTGTTTCCTTAAAACGTATTAATGGAAAAAAGCTTAGGAAATGACAACTATTTAATGAACATAGAAACGTTTAAGAGAAGCAGCAAAAATGACTTTTCTGAAAACCTCCATCTATCTGTGGTTTACTGAGCCAGCCAAGCATTCATTCATAAACGAAAAAGAACATGTTGTGCTACATTTCTCACATCCCTGGAAAAATAGCTGCCAGGTGGAAAAACAGTTTCAGGTCATAAATGTACCGCTGGGTGTGGGAGGATAAACTTTATAAAGGAATCATAGGAATCCAAACAGCTTGGGGGTGGAATTTGAATGATGGAAACTAGAAACAGGAACCCAATCAGAGCAAATATGAGGAATAAAACAAAAGGACATGAAGCTGAACAAGAGAGATGCAGAGAAGAAAACAGATTAAGAAGATTAGAAATGAAGGAGAGGAGAATGTCATGTTCAGGTTCAGTGGTCCATTGGGTTGATAAGACAACCGCAATGTTGTCAGTGTGACTCTGCTAAAGGCAAAATGTTTTTTTCTGGAAGACACAAAACCTGAACTCCTACTGAACATCACAAACTAATCACTGCTGCTTGGTCAAAGCTGCTACCACACATTGTCTTGAGTTTTTGTAATTTCACATTTGTTATCTCCTTTGAAAGCCTGAAAAATTATTTAAGCCCTATGGATTTATGGGTGATCTGAAATCCACATTCAGTCTTATCTTTCTGCTCTGCTTCCATGATTTCAACCCCCTGCTCACTGCTTTCACTTTGGCACCACGTCTGATGATGAGCCCACTGACCTGGAACATACCTGAGCTGGGATGATACATCACCAGAGCACAGCAGGATTTAGACTTCAGTCTGTTTGTTGTTCTATATAAACCCCAATGATTGCAGTGTGCGAGAGGGAAACAGGATTTCTTGGAGGAGGAGGTGGGGAGCAGATGGGCAGAGTGCTGACAAGATTCCTGAGGGACCAACACCAAGTCAAGGTAAATAGTGTCTGAGTGTGGAGGGAAGGAAGGGTCCACCGCTTCATTCCAACGCTAAGCCAGAAAAATGGATAGACCATAGCAGGGCTCAAATGATTAATCATGATTAATCAAATATTGACATGATTGGTTGATTGTGATTTATTTATTATTAAACATAATAAATTAATCATGATTAATTATTCTAAACACAACCAGTTTGTTGTGATTATAATTATAATATTCCCATAATCATCAACTAATCTCGTCATTGATCAATCGTCAACTGGACTATGACGCTAAAACATGCCTTTTGCTGAAAAGGTAAACGTTATACAGTCAAGATGAAAAAGATCCTTTGTATATCAATATGTTCCACCCAGAACTCTGAGCGGTATAGTTTTAGTATCACCTGGCTCAAATTCTATTTTAAAAAATTCTGGTCTTAAGAAGCTTCTGCTATCCAATTATTAATCAGTTCATCCAAAAAAAAATAAATAAATAAAAATAACAGATCAGAACACTATATATAATCAAGCAGATGTTAAATAAGAAGGATGCATCCATAGTAATCAAGTGTTCACTAAATGAAGGCTGTTATTGGATTTTAGGCAAGAAAATGTTTAGTTTCCTAATTAAAAACAATTTCTTTATTTGTATCTTAAATGTATTTCTAATATTGTACAAAAAGGCTTAAGTAGTTTCAAATAAAAAAAATGCTGATTGTGCCAATCTATATAAGATTAATCACCAGACTAATCGACAAAATAATAGATAGTATAATTGATTACTAAAATGAGCTGCAGCCACAGATCAGGGTAGAATTTCAGTCTAAGCTGCTGATTTACAGGGAGATGTACGGCATCCTCCATCAAATGCACTCTGTTCGCTAAATCAACATCAATAACCTAGTCAGGCTTTCCAAGAGACTGCATGAGGGGTCTGAAGAGGCTGCTGGTTAATACCAAGAGGAGCCGGAGGGCAAAACGAGACCTTGTGTGAGAAGAACGAGGTGTTAGGGTAGTGGATGAACTGCCTGAGGATAGTTCATTTCACACACCTCACACCGGAGAAAGCAATTTAAAGTGTGAGCAGGGATTCATCTCTCCTTCTACTGGATTTATTCCCATCATACCAAGCGTGCCAGCGAGCAGAATTCAACTAATTACAATGAATTATGCTCTCCTTTGTTTATTTGTTGCCTGTTGATGAAGATGGGAGGTGTGCTTTTGGAGCACAGTCGGGAAAAGAGAGAGGGGGGCCTCAGCAGGAATCAAGCACCTCACTCAAACAGCAGAAGATTAATGCTCTGCTCACTGAGGGAGACAAATTCACATGAGAAAGTGGGAAAGAGAAAGCAAGCAGCGCAGAAAGACCAAGGGAGAAAGAGAAAGAGAGCAAGCTTTTTCTGTCACAGGAAGAGCAAACAAAGCAGCCGAGGCCGGTACACTGGGAGGGTCTATTACTTAGCAAACATTATAAACTTTACACACAGAGAGCAGGAGACTGGACACTGCAAAGCTCCTTATGTTGGAGGGGTGTTTTCTTCCAAACAGGACCAAGTGGGGAAGATTTAAAAACAATTTTTTATTCTCAGAATTGTGAAAATGGAGTAGATTAAACACCTACAGAACAGGACAGATGAAGTCACAATAGTGGATGAGCTAATCTGTTAAAAACACTCTGTTCTTGAAATATTTTGGTTTTGGTTTCCATTATATTTGAGCTTTCTCCAACATGGAGGCTCAAACATATGCATACACCCCCACTAATGGACTGAACACAATGATAAAGGATTATGTTGTCATTCTTAGACTTGGTTATGATTGGCTAATCCTACAGGATAATCATCCCAAACTGTTTTTGGATACATAAAAAAAGGCTAACATTAAGTTTTCATCTCAAATCTGCTGGACAATTTTTCAACTATACTTAAAGCTCGGTTTGACTGAATGCCTAATTTTGACCCTGTTTAGATTGGATCCACAATAAATAGATTAGATCCACAATAACTTTAAACTTGTGTATCTATTTCAATTGTTGCATTGCTAATCAGGTACATTGATTGTAGTTTTCACCAATGTGTAAAAAGCGTGATCTGTCAATTCTAATTTTGGTTAATAATTTTTTTGTCTAAAAGTCACCAAATATGGCAGAAAAGTCACTGAGTTGGTAACAGTGGAGTGATCATTGTTAGACATGCATGTGCAGACATAATGGTGGGCGGTGCAATCAGTCAGTCCTCTTTCACAGCAGAGCAAAAGGGAACAGCGGCTAATTTTTAGACCTTAGTGGAGGTGAATAAGATCGATTGTCCATGCAAACATCGGACAATCACTGATCACCCAAAATGAAAAAAAAAATAGGGTCAATTCATCAGTGCACCCCTAATTTCTAATAGCCCTAACTGAATGTGGCAGTGATGGTGGTTTTTGCACTGCGGACCACTCACTATGCTACAAATACCAGAGTAAACTATTCAAAGCAGGACATGGCAACAAGTGCTTAGTTAAAAGTTAAAACGGCATCACATAAATATCCTGATGGTCTTTTTACCTGGCACTTTGAAATCATACTTACACAAACGTGAGCTGTGCTCCAACTCCAACAGGCCTGAAAATCAGGATTAAAGACAAAGAAAAGAAACTGAAAATTAGTTCTTATGCTGGTTTTATTTACTGTCCCACAGGTAAAAATTAGTTCTGTGATTTCCAGACTCAACTGCAGTCTGGGTCGTCTAAATTAGATCACACACGTCAAAATAAAGTTGGATTCATTTACCTGAACCGTGTTCATAAAAATTTATAGATTAAATAAGAACAACACTTATGATGAGAAACTGCCATTCAGTCATCCTGGGGTTGAATATTATATAAATTCTTGACATTTAGCCATGTCCATGAATCATTAAAACTCAAATTTTCAAATATTAATACATCAGCAACAAATTAGTCACATTTGTAACTTTGTTGCCAAGGTCTGGAAGAACACCCAAATCTTCCCCGCTGAGATAGATGGAAATTGTTTGGGATGTTCGGAAAGACTGAAGTTTGCCATGAACTGAAAACTGCTGAAATTGTTCACAATGAAAATGTTTTTACATCATTCTGGACTGACATTGTGGCAGATGACTACATGGAGACATCAAATGCGTTCTGGGTGAAATAATAATGGACCTTCAAATGAAATCGGGAGTTAATGCTGATTGATCGTGTCACTCTATACCAGCTTAGAGATGTAAGGATAAGACAGGACTGTGGAAGAAGTCTGATAAGATAAGATACAAAGCAGAGCCAGTTCAACTTTAGAATCCTCTAGCATCCATCTAGTGAAAAAAATATGTTACTGTGGTAACACTTTCGCTTTGATCTAAGTGCTAAATGCATTTGGACAGCTACCGTGGTACAGGATAAGGAGAGTTGCCCGGCACACATTTACAGCCTGATCTCATACTGAAACTGTCTAGTTAAAGGCCCCTCGAGTCTCCAATCTAAGCCTAGTTATGATGGTGTATCAACTTGTATGTAGGAATGAGAAAATGATCAAAACACAGAGGTTCTTGATTGAACCTATGGTTTGAAAAAGTCTATAAAGTTAAACGAAGCACAGTGACATTAGCAGTATGCTTTGGGGTTCTATTGCCACCAGTGGCATTGGTGCACTACAGATGGTGGAATAAAAAATAAAAATATAAATAAATTAATTAAAATTACATTTTTAAACTTACCCTCTAGCTAACATAAAGCTTCTACGCCAGATATAAACCCTTTTGAAATGTGCTAAATGTATGTAAGATCTGTGCCAGAAAACAAAAAATTTAAATGAGCTCAACTATATTTCAGAAGCCAAAAGTATACTGGAAGGAAGCTGATAACTACAATAAATTCAAGGCACAATTTACAAAGGCACATTTAAAGAAGGATTAACGAGGATGTATGTCACGTTGGCTGAGGTTAGAATCGGATCAAATTACAGACTGAAATGGGTTGGGGAAAAGAAGCTCCAGGTTATTATAAACAGTAAACAGAAACCCTAATTTGACAAAATCAAAAACACAAACATTGAGAATAAATGAACAAACATCTTATTTCTTATGGCAAGAAATAAGATTATAAACCAGTGATTCTTGAGAAGAGAAACAAAACAGGTCCTATGGATAAAGCACAACATTTGAATAAAATATACACAAAATATAATTTTTTTCAAATATCTGACTAAACTAATCTGGGCCATGTGAGCACAACAATGCTGGTGTTTGCTGAATATTTTTCATTTTAAACATCGTATTAGGTGGATAGTGTTTGAAAAATCCCTTTTTCTGGCACAGAACTCAATACATTATAATAGTTCAAAACAAATAAAGAAATACTTTATTTATAAAGTATTTCAAATACTTTACAAATAAAGTACTTATTTGTAAATAAATACTTTTTACTAAGCTGAACGTATGACGATTACTTATTGTCATAAGTAACTGTCATACTTACTATGACAATTAAGTATAAGTATTCAAATAAATAATTATAAAAGCATCAATAAATTGAATTAAAAATATTTTTTATATATTTTCCATCTTCCAAGTCTTGTGAAATAAATGCTTAATTTTGGTATACTGTAAAGATTTCATGGACCTGATGAATTACCACATGGCCTCCTTCAAAATAATACCACATAAATTCAGGTAGTTTGGCATTTCGTCAACTTCGTCACTTTTTAACCGACAGTGTGACTCTTTAAGTGATAGTGTTGACAAATCTCGCTTAAATGTGCAGTTAATTCATTTGAATGTATTTAACATAAATGGCATTACTTCACATGTGTCAAGTATTTCTTTTTACTCACTAGTTTGTCACCACCTTCAGTTCTGCGTCAACTCCATCAGATGGACTTTATGTTATTTTTTGTTTTAAAAATATTTTTTTGTTTCTTGAGAAGCATTTGTCTGTAAAACTGAGTAAAAATATCACTAACAGGGTCATTAAAAATAATTTGATATTTTTGTCAGACAGTGATGACAACGTTCTAGGTCCGGTCCATTAATAATCAAATTTTCCCAAAAATGTTGCAACTGGGAATCTGCACCTTAGCATCTTTACATTTCTGAAACATTATTTGTCACATTTGTATACATAAGCTTGAGGAATAATTTTTAAAAAACTTTGGGAAAATTTAAACCCATTTTTTCCCACTTCTCAAGAATCACTCAAATACAGAAATGATCAAGACAGAAAATAACTGTAGCTAAATGTTTAATACAATAGAATTATGTGCATTTCTGCTTGTGTGTGTAATCAGACTTAAATTGTCAAATTTGCTGATATTTATTGATGCTTTAGTAGTGGAAGAAAAAGAGCAAAAAGAGCATTCATAAGTGAAATTTATCATGGCAAAAATGAATCTAAATTCTTATCATGATGATAAATGTTTCACAATAAATGATAAACAATACAATAAATGTCCAGCCTTATTACTAAGTGGGTGACTGAATGTAAAACTGTACAGGCTTTGAGGCAGATGAGAGGAACTGATCCCACTCCATGCTACGACACTGACCAACACTGAGACAGACAGACCAACAGACAGACTTGGAGACAGCATGGTCTTTTGTGTCCAAAGACAATAGGCAACTGTCCCTCTGTGGGACAGGCTGATCTTCTTCATTGCTGCTAAGTGCTGTGGACATGAAGAAAAACGTAGGATGAAAGAGTCAAATGAAAGAGCAAAGGGGAAGTAATGACACGCAAACTCTTGATAGTCATTGCTGGTTTTGATAATTGTTAGAAGTCGTGCACCAACATTCCTGGTGGACTTGGAAAGTACTTTTTTTCCCTCAGACTCTGAAAACATTTAACTCCCAACTACGTGTTTACTAAGCAGGGCTTTTGATCAAAATCAAGACACTGAACTAATAGCCAGTAGAGACATCAGCCAGAAGCATAAACAATGGCTATTCTTAGAAACTTAAATGAATTACAGCTCCAAATATGTAGGGCAATTAGATAATCAACATGTATTCTGTGCTTTGGGGGCACAAAAATTTGCAAATGGTGCACTAAGTGGTTGTTACATCTGAATATATTTAGCAAGATGGAAACTTTCGCTTTTTGACTTGAGTATCAGTGTATGGAATGTGAAAGTAAACTCTTAAAGTTGCTTGTAGCATTGAAGCCGACATTAATGCAAAGCATAAAGAGTTATGAAACGGAGTGAGACAGACCGATATTGTCCCCTGGTAGTTAGGGATGTTCCATGGGATGGTGGGTAGCTGGGACCATTAGGCAGCTGCTCAGGACATCGTACAGTAGATCTATTCTCTAACATCCCACCCAAGAGCCATTACTCATTACTCACGCCTCTCTCTTTCCTCCTCTGCCACTCTTTCTCTTTCTCTCCCTGGCCCCCGCTGGTAATGTCACCCAGAGGAAACATGCCAATAAAAGAAAGAAACACTTTGCAGAGGAAAATGAGCATCAGGAGAATGTGCCTCTGCGAAAAGGGCAAGAGGATATTTAGGTGGGCCAAAACACACACAGTGGGACATTAGCAAACACACAATATCAGCCACAGATGGAGAGAAAAGGCTGAATATCTGAAAATCAGATTTTATTAAAAAGACGGATCGAGGGAGTCTGCTAGTCACATTTCAGGAGATTAAAAAGAGGCTTTCAGCACAGTGTTTAGTCATGATCACTTTAGTTGAAAAGGTTGCCAACAGCAGTAGATCTCTGCCCTGTCAGCTTCCTGGTTTACACCACTCTTCATTACACAAGAAGCTTCAGAACCAAAGGTTTTAACCTACACACATGCTGCAATCAACTTAGACGTCTTTTAATCCTATTACATAAGGAACAGCTGTATCCAACATTTTGGTGAAACACCTGATATACTCTGCTGATCATGATGCACGAGAAATTGAGAACATCCTAATATTAAGTCAAGATGATTTATCAAATGTAATAACTAAGTAACTAAGTAATAACTAATTCTGCTGAGGGTAGCAGAATTAGATTCACTGACTTAATGGCAGCTGCCATTGAAAAACTAAAATGCTTGATTTAGACAAAGGGAATGTGTTTATGACGTTTGTCAAATGGCAGGAAAGAGAAGCGAAAGACTTGCAGCAAATGGTCCGAGACCGGGAATCGAACCCGGGACAACCGAGTCGAGGTAGAGGACAGCCTCACGTTACGGTGTGTGTGTGCGCGCGCCACCAACTCCGCCCGATTTAGGAAAATTTAATGACTAATATTTAATACGGTCCAAAAAAGTCTGAACCGGGAAAAATGCCGTGTTGTCTAACACGATGAATGTGTTGAGGTGGTTGGCTAATATCTTAAAACTTTAAAATGGTCTATTTAATTGGTAAGAGTTAACCTGTGTCCGTGAGACAAAGTCGGCTTTTAAAGAGGCCCCGACATATTAATTCAACAAAGTTAAGTGTAAACTTAAGTCGCATGAACACGCAATAATAAGATGGACGCATCAATTCCTGATAATTCGTCACCACGCGCCATTAATTCTCGACACTGCTCAGTCGTTTCCTTTTTCCTGCGTGAAAAGTTAAACCGACTCACCTGCAGCGGGTTCTCAACAATCTGCGCTCGCAGAGCTCCGGCGGAAATTAAAGGAGCAGTCGCGTTGAAGTCACTTGCATTCTCCATTTTTCTCTCTTATCATGTAACAAGGACGTGTTCCTCCGTTAGAACCGCCGCTCCCATCACATCCTTATCCCGCTAAACGACCCCCCAAAACATCCCACGTCCAGAGTCGCTCCAGTCGAGATTCGAGAGGAAAAGTTCACCTCTGATGTCAACCCGGATCAGGAGTTTGTGATGGGTTCAAGTGCGGCTGGGAAAAATCGAACTCTCGTACGCAAAACCGCAAATAAGACGCGATGGTCTCAATTTCTGCATCAAATGATCACGCCTTCATTCTTACGGAGAATGCAGAAGAATTTTGTGTGCATAATAAAATATTTCTTAACCATAGCAGCACATTTAGTGTTTCTAAAAGTTTCGGTGGCAATAAATTTGACATAAGCATTTCTAGTGTAGAAACGACAGGTGTTGGGGTGGGCGCGCATCACCTCCAAGAATGAGCATTGTGCAAAAGTAACTGCATACTGTGCAAGTTGCTGTTTTGCATAGTGCTTGCCTGGATGTAAGGTTATTGATCAGACCATGTTGGACGGAGATGATCAGAATGTTAAGAAGTTACTTAAAAACCCGGATTCACCCAGATTCTGTTAAGTTGTGATCAGTGCTTTTAAATCCCCTTTCAAGGTCGGATGAAGCAGTTTTATTGGCAGAAGTTTATAACGCTGAGGTTGAAAAGTAAAGCAAATTTAATTTTCTGTTTGGCACATCAGCCGGACCTCCTGGGCCTTTGGATCAGTGCATTGGTAGTGGAAGCTGTAAAGAAGCAGTAATAATCTAAGGAAACGAACATCAAGGCCTTCATAGCACCACTGTGATTTGTGGCTCTAATAAAATTTTTATATTGTTTCCATTCGGTTCTATAAAAAGTCCTAAATGGGTATGAAGTTTCACAACAAACAGACAGAACAACATTTTTTATGGAGCAGTCACGGTGGGACTGTGGACACTGTCTGCTTCCCCCATCCTTGTAAAACCACCATTAGTAACAATAATCCTCGGTAGTTATTTTTTCGTAGCCGTAACATTCACAGACTCCACTTCCAACAAATTCAAGCTGCTTGAGGTATGATAAACACTTTTTGGTCCACACTGCCCACACATATCGCTTTCAACATCCATTTCAATAAAGTGACTCCTGTCTTTTAAAGGGGCAGTGTCATGTAAAATCAACTCTTTACAGCTTTACATTGTGTTACAATATTATTTCTTTGTCAAAACACATATGGGGAGTTTTGCCTTGATTTGTGGCTGAGCAAGGTGTAACAACAAAAACAGCATAATCTAAGTAGGTTATTGAGCTCATGCATGATTCAGATATCCTTTAATCTCATGGCAACAATTCAGCTGGGTGGACTGAGTCCTGCCTTTGAGGACAAACTCCTCCTCAGAGCTACAGTTTCCGAGCTTCTGCCTCACAGAGCAGCCGCAGCCCATGACTCCCTGACCCAGATAATTCAGACAAGCCACCAACAATTGGCACTGAGAAGTATAATACCTTTAATGAATGAAGTTTAATACATTTAAAGCTCAGGAAGTCCTAGAGAAACCTGCTCCATCTGCCGGGCACATTCAGGACAGTAGGGAAATCGAAGCGACACAAGTTAGTTGCACGCACAGACCAGGCAGCAGAAAATGATTCAAAGGAGCTGCAGTGTTTCCCACTTGTTGCTAAACTGGTAATGATCTGAGCTACAGCCAGCAGGTGTGCCATTGTGGATGAGTATGCATATTCATCCCCCTCTTTCCGTTTGGGAAGCTCATCAGCAGCTACAGGGATGACAAAACAAGAAGGGGCGATTATAACAAATGAGGCTGCACACGTGGATTCAGGTGATAATATCTGTTCTGCATTTAGAATGGGTCCAGCTGCGGCTGCTGGTCAAACACCTTCGTTTGTTTTTCATGGGTTTTCATTGATCCCTGCGTTGAATAAAGGAATGATGAATGCGATTCATCTTCTCTGTGGCTGTGTTTTTAATATAAAATTCAGATCTGGTCTGTTGCAGTCTGCTACGCGGATTTTCACTAAATTGTTGTTTGATTACAAACCACAACTTCTTTTGCCGTGTACGTCAAAGTGAATAAGTATTTTTTGTTTCATAAAATCTAATTAAAAGGTGCATTAATCCATAAATTTTAATTATTTTGAGTTTGTGTTTGTGTCAGTGCTGTTCCCCTGGTTTGTGTGCAGCCATGACACATGATATTGAAACAGACAATATTTAACATTTTAAAATATGTACTTCTGCTTGTGTAAAATAGTTTCTATAAACATCTTTTTTTTTAATTTGACTTATTCAGCTATTTAACAAGATGTTGCAGCTGTTTGAATAATTTTGATGCAAAATTGACAAGTGACCAACAGGACCTTGGCAGGGTCTTCCAGTCTTTACAAATAACCCAGAGCAATGCAAATAATTGATGTTTCCCACAATTCATTGTTTCACCTGAGGGAGAGAAACTGTCAGAACAAGAGGAGCTTTCCCGAGGAAGGTCTGGCTTGTGAAAACACAGCAGATCAGCTCCGCTCTGACAGCCAAACATGCAACAAGCTGACACAAATACAGAAATCGATTGAAAAAAAAAACCTTTGCATTGCAAGAGTGTCTTCTTTTTCTTTTTAAAGATTTCCGCCTGTTGCATACGTTATGTTTCCAATTTTTTCATGGCGATGCCTCAGTTTTTGTAAGTGGACGACACATTCGATCAGAAACCAGCATAAAATCTGACTTCCCACTGAATTCTCATAATGACAAAGACAATGTTTCAGAAATGTTAAGCTATAGACCTGGTGAAAGGGAGGACTCAACAGTTTTATATTCTGTGAATCGCTTCTGAAGCCATCCAGCGAGGAAGACTCAGGATGATGAATCCAGCTGGTCTATCAGGAACAGAAGTTTGTTTGCTAGATATAGAAACAACTTCATTGTCATCTGTTCAGAAGAGAAGGCTGGGCAACCAAATATGTACTGCATGAGCTCCTTCAACACCATTAGGAAGTCACAGAAATTAAAAATCATGAATTAAAAACCACCACTTTCATTATATGTATTAAAATGTACACAAAAGCTTCCGTCATATTAAATTTAAAAGTCTGATAAAAATAGTCTTTTTAACACCATTTTAACAAAGTTTGGAAAATGCTTCAAATAAAGTTTGATTGAAATAGAAAAACCTTCAGCTTTAAACAAGCTTGAAAAAGAAAACTATTAAGAAATGCCCACTTAAACCAGACAAGGAGAACATTTATCAGGGAGCCTCTTTTTTTTCTTTTTTAAAAATAATTATTTCTCTTTATTTGCATTTTTTACATTGATTTATTGCGTAAAAAAAGGCTTATGCGGTTAAATGAGAAATCTGTATAAAACACCATTTTTACAATCTGATTAATTGATTAATAGTCAGAATAACAAATAGACTAATTGATCAGTAAAATAATCTAAGTTGCAGCCCTTCTCAGTATATGTAGGGCAGTGGGTGATTATTTTACTTGTATTGTTTTTGTTGTTGTTCTGTTTGTTTCTTATGGACCATATCTGTGGCTGAATTGTTTGATTGATCAATGAAGTGGTGAACTAAATGGGAAAAACATCTCAAAACACTTGGCTGAGCCGCTTTAGGGGCTCGCCATGCTTTCAGGATTGTAACATTGTCTCATTTTGAAGAGTAGGATCTGTGACTGAAGTCCTCCACCACCCAAACAACATCACACTGAGCCTCCAGTTAAAGCAATTAACTGAGCTTGTACTGCTCTTTTAGACATAACAGAGCAATAATTGGGTGTTATCTTCCTTTTTTATTTTAATTGTTGCAAGCGCTGCACCTGTCCAAAAGCATTGGCCTTCCTCCACTCATTAATTCAGCTCTTTTTCTCTCCCCTCCTTCAGTTCCTGCTGCTCTAAATCCAGCTGCAAGTCGAGTCGTTGCGGCTTTAAATTTCATTGTCAAAGCACATTTGATTCATGTCAAGCATGCAAACCTCAGTTAAAAGGCGGCTTTATTATTTTGATATGTTCGGTGTGTAATTGCTGTCGTTGAAAGTAACACTGGGAGTGAAGCGGCTCCTCCAGCTCCCATCTGTATTCATTCTGCACTCGGTCCTGACTGAGTCAGCCAGCTTTCTCCGCCATAATAATCAAGACCCATTTGATGTGATTACTGTGGCGTGAAGCGGAAGAGCCAAGAAGGCTGAAAGCACATTTTATTCCATATGTCAGAATAACAGGAGTAAATAGATTCCACCTTTTTATTATTTCTACAAATCTCCTAGAAGCCTGCTGGTTTGTCTGTCAGAGCTGCTCTCTGGGTGACAGTTGGAGGCTTCAGTGAGACTTCAGATGACGCTGATGTTTTCAGCCGTGAACGAGGTCAACACGTTGTTGAACCTTCACCTCTTATGGAGAAAGCCCTGAAGAGACGAGCTACACTGGGCTAAACTATTTTTTTTTTTCTTTTGCAGGTATACGGCACTCTCAGTGTGGATTTTACAGTTGAAAGTGGTGCAGGAGCCAATGTTTTAAGAAAAATTTTTTAAAAGGGCAATATGATATGTTTCCATTTTATAGCGCAATCAAGTAACTATGTTAATTTCAGTTGTAAAATCATGCTATACATATATATGTATATGAAATATGACTTAAATAAAATTTGACTTCATAATTTAATGCCTTGAAATTGAGTCTCTGTCTTTAAAAAACACAACATTTTTGCCAGCTTACTATTTAGAAGTAGCTCATTTAATGACAGATTTGTAGTTCAATGAGGTGCTTGCTAATTGCTCCTAGCTAGTCTGAAGGAGCTGAGTTGGGGAGAGCTGCTCTGTGTTGCAGAAGCTCAGAAGTTTGGAAAATGCAGCTCAAAGGAGGAGCTGCACCTCGGAGGCGGGGCTAGGTCCACCCAGGAGTTGTGCACAGCAGAATTGTTGCCATGGAGATTAAAGGGTTTCTCAAATATGCATGTAAGAATCAGGCAAAATTCAAGGTATGAAGTGTTAACATGATAACGTGATGTGAAGCTCAAAAAAGTCGATTTTACATAACACTGCCTTAACTTATGGAGGGAGGGGAAATTTTATTTTCCTAAAATGAACCTAAAAAAATCTATAAAATAAATGTACAATGTACAAATTGCAGTTTTCACCAATGAATTTATTTACAAGAACTAGTTAATGTACTTATATATATATATATATATATATATATATATATATATATATATATATATATATATATATATATATATATATATATATATATATATATATATATATATATATATGTATATATAATTATATATATATTATATATATATATATATATATATATATATATATATATATATATATATATATATATATATATATATATATATATATATATATATATATATATATATTATATATATATATATATATATATATATATATAATATATATATATATATATATATATATTATATATATATAATATATATATATATATATATATATATATATATATATATATATATATATATATATATATATATATATATATATATATATATATATATATATATATATATATATATATATACTTATTTTTTTTTTGTTGTTGTTGTTTTTACAGTGCAAGAGTAAGGAATAGAAGATATTTGTGAGGGGAAACAGAAGATGGCGTGCTTCATGTTAAAGATGGTTAAACACAGCAAAGAAAGAAAGTGAGAAAATACTTGGTGTGATAAAGGTAAAACACACACTGAAAGATTTACTCGGCAAAAATAACTCCTACACACTTTCGCCTGAGCCTGCACTCCAGGATTTAAGAGAAAGAGACCGAGCCGCAGTCTTATATTTTTGTCTCGGTGTAACTTGCTCTATTTTCCGATCTCTACCACTTTGCTTGTGCCATCCTCTATTTATGTATTCTCTCTGCTCAGTGCCTAAAATAATCCCACTAAAAGTTTAAAGAACATGAACCTCTGGAGGGATAAATGGTACGTCATATGCTGGTATGAATATTAAATGTGACACACGAACATCAAGTCTTCTAACCTTGAAATTTCAGTTTGTTATTGAACACATTTTGTCCCATTACATCCACAAAGTAGATGTATTTTATTGAAATTTCATGTGACAGATTAAGAAAAAAGTAGAGCTTTATTGTGAAATGGAAGAAAAATTTTGCTTTTCAAAACTATATATGTACACTTTGTTTGATAAAAGCATTAGTAAACTTTGGGAAGCGCATGTCAATGTCACAGAAAGTGAGGAGAAGCCAATAGTTCTTTAAAGCTGAAAAAAAACAAAACCTCCTCTGGGCCAAAACTGAACCTTTCTTATTTTCCAAGAAAAATGGTTGTTCTAAGGGTCACCATGAGAACGCCACAGCAGCAGCAGGGACCAGGAAGCTGGTCAGAGTTGGAAAACAGACAGATGGAACTACATCCAGCCAGTCCCAGAAGAAATTATTAGTATTTTTATCTTTAAAGGTCAACTTCAAAAAGCGCAAGCGGAAACTGAGTTGAGTAAATAAGCTTTTACTTAGAGGTCAATGGTTTCGTTTGAAAAGCAGCATTCAGTTTCTATGCATCACAAATCTGGAACAAACATCCAGAAAACTGCAAAACAGCTGAAACACTGAATTCCTTTAAATCTGGGCTAGACCCCACTGTTTAAAGTTTCATTTGATTCATAAGAGCTGTAATATTCAGCAAGATATTTGATGTATATTTTCTTGATAATGGCATTTGGTAAAATATAATGTTTATAGCTTATTTCATAATTCATCACTGCTGTTTTTATGTTTTAAAGCACTTTGAACTGCCTTGATGCTGATGTGTGCACTCCAAATAAACTTGAATTTGGATGTAACATTGTGGTTTATATCGTCCCTGCTCAAATCAATTTGAAATAAATTCAAGAAAACTCTGACTGTCACAGACTTGGAACTTGCGTTGAAGTTCACTTTCCGGCAAGAGAACAACACTAAACATGAATCCAATAATCATGTGCTGGCCCCGTCAAAGTGTTTGTTTTTTTCACATCCAACTGATAATATATTATAAGATCTAAACCACAGACACTTTCTGTCCAAAGTGCGATAACTCCTGGAGAAAATATAAAATCCAGCTCCAACTAGTACTTTTATTTAGTGGTTTTCCATTTGAACTCCAACAGTTTACATCCCATGAGGATTTATGAAGTAACTACAGATAAATCTAAATTGTGTTGTTGCTTAGAAACAGGTAACCAGGTTCCTTTTTGTTTAATAACTTTAAATTAAATCCACTGTCAATTCCAATGGCTGTGATTCATGTGGGCCTCATCGCCATCACGCCGGAAGAGACGGAGCCAAAGAGAAAATGAATCAGCTGGGCTCAAATATATCAATTACTCAAGCAAAAATGATGGCTCTAAAATGTTACCCTCGGTTTCTACTAATCTCAGACCAACTTTCATATTTCTAGTTCCGTCACAAACCTCCACAGATTTTCATTTTGAGTCGCATTGAAGCTGAGGATTCTAACTGTGGCTCATGCTTGGTGGACAAAACGGTTGTATCTCATTTCCTGCTGTTGTGTTGGCAGAGATGGGCTGTGAAAAGGAATAGCTGACAGTCGTGTTCTGCATCCATTCACACGGGGCTTCCTGCAAGTCCTCATCAAGAGATGAAACGTGAATGAAAGCTTGCCAAGCATGTGCAGCATATTAATGGCTTTGATTTGAGATGCAGGAGCCGCTGCGCTGAGAGAGAAAAAGGCCCTGATTACTCATTTTTCTCACCGAAGACCTCCACCCTTCCATTCATGAAAAGTGACACGTTTCATGCAGTCTTATGTACTCTAATGTTTTAAACCACATACATAAATATTGAAATATTTGTCATATTGGCCTACACAGGACATTACATCAGCACACCTACAGGTAAAACTACATTTTGATGTTGATTAGAAACAAACACATAACCTTTTGCTTCTCCCCATCTGACAGCTACTGAAAATCAAATTAATCTTCTTCTGTTTTAAACCAGTTAAAATGGCCAAAACAAGTCAATTGTTTTGAGTCTCAGAACGGGAAAGAGAGAATTTCACAGAATTTTATATTAGTCTTTTTAAAGTCAGAGATTTACATAAACTAAAGTTATTTTGGGTTTAACTTGTGGTTTCATTACTACTGATTAAAAGTAAATGTATTGTGATGAAGATTCATCCCTTTTGCAGTCATATCTATGCTGCAGTGAAACCCCGACGTCAACGCTTTCCCTCTGTTGCAACTAAACAAATTAAACATGAGATAGCAAAATGGCTGCATGAAATGCTATGCTAACAAGTAAAGTGCTGACGTCAACAAACCACCGCCAGGTTTGACAACCTGTGTTTCCACTGAAATGTTGTTCACCAGGTGTAACAGGATGCACAAAACGATCCCAAAAATCAGAATATTTTAACTATTTCTCTTTTTTCTTTTACTGACAGTTGTACTAAATTGCTTAATAATCTTTAATCATTGTCAATCAAAGTTTGACCAGTTGAAAAAGCAAAAACAGCAAAAGCAAAGGTTCACTGTAACAACTTGTCTTCTTAATTTGCTTTCAACAATAATCTCCTGGATGAAATTAGATTACCCACAACTAGCACGTCGTGACAAGGCAAGGCAGAGAAACATCGCTGGGTAATTTTCCTTCTAGAACGCCTTTGCTTTCAACATATCTACAGAGACTTTGGCAATGAGCTTTGAGGAATAGTTCCTCCTCCACAAAGAGGTGCATTAATCTCAACCATGTGGGAGAGGAATGAATCAAACGCGTTTCTACAAAGCGCAGAGAGCGAAGACCACAGCCTGTCGGCTCAAACAGTCACAAACACGCATGTAAGTCCAGGACAAAGACCTGAGCGTGTGTGTTAACTTCTTCACCAACACTAATGACATCTGAGGAGGTGTGTTCGTGTGTCATTTATGTTCACCTGAATTACATGAAGCGACACAGACAGTAATTTCCAGTCGCTCTCTAAATGTTGACAACTGAAGGCAGCTCAAGGGCGGGAAAATCCTGCTGGGAATTATATGGAATGACAAAAAGGATATTTGTATAACTTTGCAAACAATAAGTCACACAAATAAGAAGCATCTGAAGACAAAATATGTTATTTTATACAACTAATCAGGAAAAAGTAAGTTGTATGTGTGTTTGCATGTGCGTGTGCGTGTGTGTGTGTGTGTGTGTGTGTGTGTGTGTGTGTGTGTGTGTGTGTGTGTGTGTGTGTGTGTGTGTTGAAGTTCTGTCACAGCCATTTATGATAAGAATACTCAAATCATCTGAACACATCCCAACTTCCAGGATGAAGAATGATTACAGCCGCAGAGCTCCGATCCGTTAGGGCCATTTACAAGCTCTTGTTAACTTGCAATTGTTCAGAGAGAGAGAAAAAAAGAAGCGTGATGAAATATTAATGCACTGGCTGGCTGGGAGTAAAAAAAAAAAAAAGAGAGAGAAAAAAAGAGGAAGATCTTTAACTCTTCCAGCACAGCCTCTTGCTCGTGTTTATGTTTCCAAACAAGCGTTGCAGCGCAATACAGCCAGGAGAAAATTGCTTCCAATGATCCTTAATGTATTTTCCAATGACACTAAGGCCTGAAGACTTTAAATGACACCATGCGGATAAGAGTGGAAAGAGCAGGAGTCACTGCTGTGGGCTTTTATTACAAGTCCTCAGAAGTTTGTGCTGGTAATGGTTTGAGAATGTCTGCTTTCTTTAGACGCTAAAACTTCTCACATGAGCGCCGCCTGAGAGTTTAGACCAAGTGTTTGTGAATATCTGTGAATAAAAGCGGACCTAAGAAAAACTGCTCAGGATGTTTTTAGAACTGTCCAAGAGCCTCGTCTTCCTCAAACTAGAAGCAGGGATGTGAACTGAAAAAAAAAAAAGAAAAAATTAAAGCCGCAAGCGGCGTCGTGCGGCCCGTGCAGCCAAGCGCCGCTCCGGCCTATTGGCCACCGCGGGGTACTAGCGTCCGCCGCCCGACGCCAGCCACCACAGAAGCTCTCACGCAGTTTTCAGCACCTCCACCCGCACCACGGAAGCTGGTGCACAGTTTCCATCAATGCTGCCCACGTTCCAACACAGAAGTTGATGCGCAGTTTCCGCGCCCGTCCACCAGGCGGTACGCATCGATGCATTCGGCGGCGCCTCTTGACGGCGCACGAAAAATGTCGTGCAGATTCGTGGATTTAGCGAGGAGATATAGCTGGTTTATTAATAGATGAGATATCTGAGAAAATATTCAATATATTAAAGCAGTAGTCCCCCACCCTGGACCCCAGGGCCCACCGTCCTGCATATTTTAGGCGTTTCCCTGCTGCTGCACACCTGGGTTAAATGAACAGGTGATTAACCAGCTACTGCAACAATTTCAGAAATGCAAAGAAGGAAATGCAGTCATCTGAATTGGTTGTGTTGGAGTCCAGACTCATCAAAAACATGCAGGACAGTGGTTCCTGAGGACCAGGGTTGGTCCACTGTATTAAAGAATATTTACTGAACTCTGATCCAGAACCACACTGCATTCTGGGAAATGTAGGCTGAGAAGCAGCTTTAACCGCTCAACCCACAGGCATAATAGAAGAATAGGCTCCGCATTGACTGCTTGGAGGCAGGAAACACGGTGGCCATCTTGGAGAGGTCGTCAATCCTACTTGGCTAAACCAGACGATGCCTCAGCACTGCTGCACATTTTTGTTCAAAATGACGTACTATTCATGTGAAGGCTCGGGACATGACTTTTCAGTACTAGAACAATGTTGTTAATATTTTGCATTAATATATAGGGCTTGGTGTAATACTGGAGTTCAGCTCCCGCCACGTATGCTAACAAATTCATTTAGAAAACCTTCAGACCAAAAATGGAAGATCTGGGAGGTATCTTGCTCCAGCGAGAGGCGGAGTTCACCCTGGAGGTCGCCAGCAACACAGAGACAGACAGGTGAAAAACAACCGTGCATGCACAGATTCACACCTAAGGATGGTTTAGAGAAATCAATTAACCTAACAATCATGCTTTTGGACTTTGGGAGGAAGCCGGAGTACCCGGAGAGAACCCACACATGCAGAACAAAGACCTGGAGGTCAGCGGAGAGTACCCGGAGAACCCACACATGCAGAACAAAGACCTGGAGGTCAGCCGGAGAGTGTCTGATGACCTGGCGACAAATGGGATTAGAGTCTGATGGTCTGGGAACTCAAGGCCTCAAGTTCCATGGCACCGCAGTCCTGCGGGTCGCAAGCTCTCCCAACATCTCCCGCCATCAGCCCCTAAGTGTCAAGCTCCCTTGACACCGCAGTGGTTTGTTGTAAAGCTTTTCTGCCCCAAATAATCAAGTTTGAAGTTTTCAGTTGACACTTTTTAAATCACAATTCGATCCAGTATCTCAGAGTACCATTTTCGGACATTTTCTGGTATGTATTGAGGATACCTCCGACCACACGTGCGATTACCGACGGCTGGTCTGAATCCGACTGGCTTTCTCTGTGGGTTTCCTCTTTAGGCGGCTGCTGGTTCTGCTGTTCCACTCTGACTCTCATCTTTTTGGTCAGCTTTTCCCCTTCCAAGACACTTCCGATACTTTTCAGTTTCAGGGCGGTGTTTTTATCCTTTAAGGCAGTGGTTGTCTTCTCCAGGGTCTCGTTTTTCAGCTTCAGGTCGGTGCTTATTTTCATTAAGGCAGCGATTTCTGCCTCAAGCTGGTGTTTTCCATCTCCAGCGAGCTTTTTCCCTCCTCCAAAGCAGTGATTTCTGACCCCGGCTGGGTGATTTCCTGCTTGAGGATGGCTCTTATTTGTTCCAAGGCAGTGGTTTTCCTCTCCAAGATGGTTTTCTGCTTCTCAGTGGTGCTTCTGTGCTTCAGGGTGGTATTTTCCTTCTCCAGCAAGCTTTTTCCCTCCTCCAAAGCAGTGATTTTCTGCTCCCGGGCGGTGTTTTCCTGCTTGAGGATGGTGTTAATTTGCTCCAAGGCAGTGGTTTTCCTCTCCAAGACTGCACTTTTCTGCTGCAGAGCTGCGCTTCTCACCTTCAGAGCGGTGTTTTCCTCATTCAGGGCAGTCTTTTCCTGCTTGAGGGCGTTGTTTTCCTCATTCAGGGCAGTCTTTTCCTGCTTGAGGGAGTTGTTTTCCTGCTTGAGGGCATTTTCCTCATTCAGAGCAGTCTTTTCTTCTCCAAAACGGTCGTCTTCTTTGTCAAGGTTGTGTTTTGTGTTTCCAGGGCTGTGTTTTTGTCCTCCAAGTCAGTCTTTTCCTTCTCCAAGGCAGCCTTATCAATTTGCAAGGCTGCGTTTTTCTGACCCAGTGCATTATTTTTTTTCTCCAGAGTGGTCTTTTTCTTCTCCAGAGCAGTGTTCTTTTTCTCCAAGTCAGTGTTTTGTGTTTCCAGTGTAGTGTTTTTCCTTTAAGCGGTCTTTTGGTTCTCCAGCATAGTGCTTTTCTCCTTTAAGGCGGTGTTTTGGTTCTCCAAGATTCTGTTTTTCTGTCGCAGTGCAAAATTTTCTTTCTGCTGCGTGTAGGTCCTCTTCTCCAAGGCGTTCTTTTCAACCTCTAACGCGTTCTTTCTTCTCTCCAAGGCGGTCTTTTCTATCTCTAAGGCTGTGTTTCTCTCCTCCACAGCGGCCTTCTCCTTCTCCAAACGAGTATTTTTCTCCTCCAAGGCGATGTTTTCGTTTTCCAAGGTGATCTTTTTCTTCTCCAGAGCAGTGATATTTTTCTTCAAAGTTTTGTTTGCGTCCAACTGTTTCTTTAATTCGTCGTCTTTCTCCCGAACCAGAGCGTCTACTTCAAGCGCAGCTTTTTTTAATATTGAACTTGGATGTTCAGCTCCTCATTCGCTTTCAGCAGAGACATTCGCTCGATGGACATCACGCTTACTTTTTCTACAAAATCATTGAGCTGCTGCGTCTGTCTCGCTATGGTCTCTTGCATTTCCTTGCCTTTGAAATCAGAAGGCTTAATCATCTTATTGCTTTCACTCATTTTTAATTCGTTCTCTCTGGACAAATCGGAAAATTGATCAGAAAATTGACTATTTGCTAGTTAGTGCGATTAGTACAATACTTGTGCTTTCTCTCCAACTGCTGCAATAGCTATGACCGTAGATTCAGAAGTGATGCATTATATCTCCACATAGGGTGCATCACTCTTTATTACATCAAATTGCGTGATGTCACAATTTGATGTCACTATCTCAGAAGGACAACTAGAAAACTGCTGAAGTTTGAAGAAAAACAAACTTTACAGCTGAAGCTGATGGCCACTGGAGACAGTTCAGCTGGTAATACATCACCAAGGCTGAAATCCGCACTTGGGAGACAGCGGCTCTTGAGGACAATGGACTGGCACGGCAGGGTGGCAGGACCAATGGTCAAATGGTGCCTGAAAACAGAAAAAGGGGAAACCCAGCTGATGCCTTGGAAGCCACCATTTCTGACTGTCTTTCTGGCCAGTGTCGGCTCACTGGATAATTTGTTGCATCTGAGGCTGAGGGTTTCTGCAGAGATGAAGGTCTGTGCCGTTCTTTGCCTGACTAAACCTGCTGGTATTCAGGTATTGTTACCCAGCAACTCACTCATTCTTTGGTTACCTAGCAACAGCCCGTTGCGTCACTTGCGCAGCAGCAGTTTCTGGTTTCGACTCAACATTCAACGGTGAGCTGAATATCACAGTGTTAGCAGTGATTTTTCTGCGAGGACAAAGACAGCTGAAAGACAATCAAGATAAGTTTTTCTTTCGGAGTTGAATACTTGAACACAACAATAAGACGGCAAGATAATACAACATCTTCTTATCTTGTAAATAGTGTTCGCTGCATATCTACAGGGATGGCGGTGATTGTGATTAAAGCTGCTGCAGCTGTTAATCTTTCATCATTAAAAGTTACACAATAAACTGATAAGTTTGGTTTGTATCCTTGTCTGTTTGTGCAGCACCCTGTGGCCATTTTCACTGCAAAATCAACTTGATTAAAGCGACACCATGTGCGTTTTTTTCACAGATTTTAGAGACGCGGGTAGGATGTTTTGACCTCCGTCATGGCGGAGCGGGTCGAGTTTCAAAGACAGTGATGTCGCATGCAAAGAGTTGGTGGAGGAATAAAAAAAATACTTAATATGTAGCCAGTGACTGAACCTATCACTGGAAACAGGGCCTAAAAAAAAAGAGATTCTCTGAACTAACTTGGAAAATAATATAATTTGAAACAAGTGATTTTATTAGTTTTGCTCAAGCTATAACTCTAAAATCTGAATTGTTGCGCAAGCAAAACTTCTGAAACCGCCAGTCGCCTCAGTCCAACCCATGGATGGAGCTCGGGTTTATTTTGGACTTCTGTGTCCAGAGGAAACACGTGGATATGAAATTCTGAACTGCACGTCTTAATCCAGGGAGCAAGATAAAAATCGGGGTTGTACTTTGTAGTGTTCCACACATACACCTGATCATAAAACAAAGGCTATTGATGAGGGAAAAGAAGTAATTATTCATGTTCAATAATTAAATTCTGTTCATGCTGGGGGGCAATTTTGGTGCATTTAGGAAGTTCTTTGCCTAAATGAATTCCTCTGCTTAGTGCAACTACAGCTGAACCTCTAAAGCTGTGAGCTCTGGGTAGTTTTACTGCATCTGAATTATTATTACTATTGTTATTGATAAAAATGGGGAAAAAACAACAAAATAAAGTGATGAACAATTTTAGAAACTCACATTCTTTCCTGTTTGACTGTTTGATAAAACATCTTTCATGCTTTGGTCATAAATACCTGCATTTATATAGAATATGTTTCTTCTGTGGAAATTCAATTCTTACTCTTCTTTTTCAAAGATACCTCGGCTTCATGTTTTTCCCTGATGCAAGCTTCAGCATGTGTCCGTTTGTGTTGGGGCGTTTTAATCAGCAGAAGCGCCGCATCGGTGCTGTGTGACAGAAAACCTTCAGCCCTTGATCCATGAAAGCCAGGCCGCTCTGCAAGGCCACCTCTTTAGCCCCGGCTTTGTGTTCAGCCTGCCGAGGCTGCTAATGATGCTGCAGCAGCTGCAGCAGGTGGAGGTGAGAACACGTTCCTTTCTTCTCTTTTCAACACATCAGTTTCCACGTTTTTCAAGGAAGAACTGCTAAGTAGAATCTGCAGTTTGGCGTGGTCAGTTCCTGAAGCACCCTGAATGTAAATGTGATGATGGGTTGATGCATCCTGGGAAATGGAGTTTGAGGAGGTGTGGAGGATAGTCAACTAGCAGCAGAAATGTAACAGTAAGTACCTTGGGAAATATTTGTTCTCCTTAAACTTTTCCACATGTTGCCACGTTGCAACGGCAAACTACAATCTATGTGGATGATTCTGTGTTAATCATTTGCCAAGTAGCCAGCAAGCTGCTGCAGCTGTACTGTCATTATATTACACTGTGTAAGAGACAGGAGCAAGGATTGCCGTGATTTGCCAACATCTGATGTAAACTGATTGCATGTGTTGGAGGGTAGGGGGCAGGCGGGGGGTGATTTTACATCAGAAAGACTAATAAATAGATTCAGAAACACAAAAACGATTGATATTATATCCATTATTGTCAAATTGTTTTAGAGAGATTTTTCAGCTAGGCACAAGGCAATGTGAGCCAAGCGGCTGCTGAGGGCCCCCCCATGCCACTAGGGGGCCCCCAAGAGCACCAAACTACATGGTCGATCAACATACACATCTTTTAAACAACATTGAACATTGCAAACTAAATGCTATTGCACATGGAAAAACAATTTATGTATTTAAAAAAAAAACAACAACAACTAATGTTTGATCTATTTCTGTTGTTTGCTGCTACTATAAGACAAAAAATATGTTATTATATTTTGTGTTTATCAGCTAATATTACTCTCAAATAATTTTATAAAATGGCACACTTAAATACTACTCTGCATTTCAAAATCCAAATACATTTTTTTTTTACTTTGTTACTTGTGTAAGCATAAAATAAATAATTATAATAGCACTGGTACAATAGTGAGATACAGGAGCTCAAGAATGATAAATCATCTGGTGTTGACATATTGGTAAAAGGAATAAAAAGACGCTTAGTCAGGACCCCAAAATGACTTGGACCGGCCCTGGCTAGCTTTATAAACGCACAGTATAGTCCTAGCAATTTACCCCCGTTAATTACTGCTTTTATTTATTTATTTGTTTCCCAGTCAACCAAAAATGTTTTCCCTGTTTCACTTTAAGTTATTTCGTCGGGCATAGTTATCTATGATGACCTTGCAACATAAATGTTTTATTACTGATGCATTAAAGTAAAAAAAAACAAATAAATGTTGAGGTGACACTTCAAAAAAAAGAAAAGAAATCCCACCTCTTTCATTTTCGGTTGATGACCTCTGGCAGGCGCTCTGTCTGCTTTGCGCGTCGGGTTAGTTGGTGATTCCCTGCGCACCGCGCCTCGCCCCTCCAGCACCATGATGCTGAGCTCACATCGGGAGGGCGGCGCAGAGGAGAGAGACAGAGAGAGACAGAGAGAGAGAGAGAGAGAGAGAGAGAGAGGAAGCTACGTGTTGCTGCGCAGCAACAGATAGAAAGAAAGACCCAGAGAGGAACACAGAGAGGAATTCCCCACTGCTCAAACAGAAGCGGCTGTCAGGGCGTATCAGTCCTGTTTTTCTTTTCTTTTCTCTTTCTTTTTCTCTTTTGGCTCCCAGAATTCACAGAAATAAATCTACAGCCTACCTGTAGCTGGAAGCGCTGCAAGCCCCCCAACCTCACCCCATGAATGAAGGATGTGAGAGCAGAGCGCTGCAGCAGCAGCAGCAGCAGCAGCAGCAGCAGCAGCAGCAGCAGCAGCAAGCCTTCGGGTGCATTCAGACACTTCAAGGAGCAGACTGTGTTCTCTGTCTGGAGGCAACACTCTCTCCAGCAGCGGTGTCGCCCTATTTGGTAGAAGCTGGAACCGGTTTGGAGCTCGGAGGACAAAGGTCCAGAGGTCGCCCTCTGACTGCGATGAGCCGCCGCCACAAATGAAGAGTGCATCGGAGAAATCGGTGAACTGATCGACCGTTTGAAGTAAGTTCTCCGTGTTTCAACAAGCTCCAGAAACGAGCAGCTCTTTGTCTTTTGGGATAGAGGCTCGGAAAGCAGCGCGTTAGTTTCGGTGTCTCCGTGTGGAAAACAGTTCATTAAAGCGTCAAAGCTCCATCACTGCGTGCAGTTGAACTAACTCAAGCTTTCTCCTTGTCTGTGAATGTGTCTTCTTCAATGTGTTTGGCCTGACATTCTGTCTCTCTTTGTGTTTTCATTTCATCCTTTCATTTTGTGCGCCCCGCATCTGCGTGTGCGTGTGTGTGTGCGTGTTCCCCTCTTTAAAGGCATGACAGGTCAGGTCCTTAGGGATACGACCGCCGGGGCTCCCATGGACGACAACGCGGGCATCCGCATCAACGTGGGCGGCTTCAAGAAGCGTCTCCAGTCGGACACGCTCTCCCGCTTCCCCGAGACCAGGCTGGCGCGCCTCCTCCAGTGCCAGTCCAAGGAGTCCATTCTGGAGCTGTGCGACGACTACGACGACGCGGAGAAAGAGTTTTACTTCGACAGGAACCCCGCTCTCTTCCCCTACGTGCTCAATTTCTACAACACGGGGCGGCTGCACGTCATGGCCGAGCTGTGCATCTTCTCCTTCAGCCAGGAGATCGAGTACTGGGGCATCAACGAGTTCTTCATCGACTCCTGCTGCAGCAGCGCCTACCACTGCAGGAAGATGGACCAGGACCGGAACGACTGGGACGACAGGAGCGACGAGGGCAGCACCACGTCGTCGTTCGACGAGCTGCTGGAGTTCTACAACGACGCCACCAAGTTCGACAAGCAGCCGCTCGGGAGCGCGCGCAGGCGCGTCTGGTTGATGCTGGACAACCCCGGGTACTCCGTGGCCAGCCGCATCATCAGCATCCTGTCCATCCTGGTGGTGCTGGGCTCGATTGCCACGATGTGCATGAACAGCATGAGCGAGTTCAGCGTGAAGGACAGCAGTGGGGAGCCCACGGAGGACCCGCGCTTTGAGACGGTGGAGCACTTCGGCATCGGGTGGTTCACGCTGGAGCTGGTGGCCCGATTCGCGGTGGCCCCCGACCTGCTGCACTTCTTCGACCACCCGCTGAACGTCATAGACCTGGTCTCCATTCTGCCGTTCTACCTGACGCTCCTCATCAACCTGGTGGTGGAGAGCAGCCCGGCGCTCGCCAACCTGGGCCGGGTGGCGCAGGTCCTGCGGCTCATGCGCATTTTCCGCATCCTGAAGCTGGCCCGCCACTCCACCGGCCTGCGGTCCCTGGGGGCCACCCTCAGGAACAGCTACAAGGAGGTCGGCCTGCTGCTCCTCTACCTGGCCGTGGGCGTGTCGTTCTTCTCCGTCATGGCCTACACGGTGGAGAAAGAGGACAGCGAGGACCTCTCCACCATTCCCGCCTGCTGGTGGTGGGCCACCGTCAGCATGACCACCGTGGGCTACGGAGACGTGGTGCCCGTGTCCATACCGGGCAAACTGACCGCCTCGGCCTGCATCCTGGCCGGCATCCTGGTCGTTGTGCTTCCGATCACGCTCATCTTCAACAAGTTCTCCCTTTTCTACAAGAGACAAAAGCAGCTGGAGGTCGCAATGAGGAGCTGCGACTTCGACGAGGGCATCAAGGAGGCCCCCTCCGTCAACCTGAGGAACTACTACGCGCACAAGGTGAAGTCTCTCATGGCCAGCTTGTCGAACATGAGCCGGAGTTCTCCGAGCGAACAGAGTCTGAACGAGTCGTTACAGTGAAGCTCGGCTCGGAGCTGTCCGGGGTCCTGAACCCGGAGGAGGAGGAGGAGGAGTTTTGCTTTTTACAGTTTGCCTCTCTGTAGCTCAGTGCAATAACGTGTCAGTGTGTGTGTGGGTGTGTGTGTGTGGGTGTGTGTGTCAGTTCCAGTGAGACAATATAAAGATCATGTGCACTTTTTAAAGGAGCAACTCAGTTTTGTCTTAAGTGGGGTTCTGAGAAAATGTGAACCGTGATCATTTCTGTGGAAAGATGTCAGATCACAGTGAGTCTGTGGGGGAGAGGGAATCCTCAGAGCGACTGACGGCTGACAGGAAGTCACCTTTCACTAATTCAAAAACAACTGGACCCTCAAAAACGTCCACGTCTTTGAAAGTCAACACTGCGGCGTCGCTTTCTGTTGTTCTGCGTTCAGACTGTCTCCGGAGGCAGAGCTGGGAACGGCTGTGATGGGTTTCACTCTGAATGTGAGAAAATTAGATAGAAGCTGTAATATATTTCCTCCATGCTAAATTTTTAAATGCTGCATCATCACAACTCGGCGTTTTGCAGCATAGATGTGAAGTGTGTAAAAGTGGGATGTAGTAGTGAGGACTATTAAAGAAAGGCTTAAGTAAAAAAAAAAAAAAAAAAGATTGTATGACAAAAAACGTTAATTTTTACAGACCTATGCACTTGATCAGTGTGAAATTGTTCCAAAGAGAACAAACTGGTGATTTAGTTTGTTTATATGTGTGAAAGCAGCACACTCTGCACCCAGCCTCCCATATCTGGCTTCCTCATCCGTAACTCCAATCCTGACAACTCTGACGCATTCTCAAGATCTGCCTGTCTGAGGAAGACCTGCTTCCTCAGACATTGGCTCATCACAGCAAAATATGGGGGACATAGGCGCTTCAGGACAGGGGCCAAATGAGGCCCCTGTCTTCTGTTTCCCTGTAGAACAGAAGACGGGTTTCAGATGCAAGTGGCTTTCTGACTTTCACGTGATATATTAGGCTTATAATATATTATTATTATTATTTTGGTTTATTCTTTTATTCTGTGGCCTTTATGAAGTAATAATGTCTTCCCCGGGTCTAGAACCGGCACTTCTCCTCCAAACATTCCAGACTCTGCTTTCGACTTGGACACAGACCTGCTTCACTTCCTCAATGATGGACCTGTGGTGAACAAATGTAAGCATGTGAGCAAAGTCATGCATGTGTGATTTTAATGGCATTTCTAGCGTAATTGAAACATCCGCAATTGTGAAATTTGTCTGTGTTAGGCGGAGCACAGACAAGCACGCACATTTGTGAAGGAAGCTCAGCTGGTGAAGTTTTGGGTTTGTTCTCGTTCCCAGCTGGGAAAAAAAAAAAAAAATAAAAAATAAGATCAAGAAATTAAAAGTATGTATGAGGAGGGGCAGGCAGACAAATATTAATACACAGTTCCATCCCGTTGACGTAGAGATATTCAGTTTGTTTTAAATTGATAAATAAGTAAAAATCGGACTTCCTGCTTGACCTGCTGTTAACCTGTCACTCCTCTGACAACTTTTTTCTTTCCTGAAACCTCACTGTGATTTGCTATCGTTCTACTGGTAAAGAAACTGCAAATTATTCTATCTTCCTTCAACCGGCCTCCGTTGAAGTGATCCATAGTTTCCCCTGAAGGCCTCCTCATCAGCCGGATCACACCAAAACCGGTGCTCCTGTTTTTGTTTTGGACAGTCTCAGTGGTTGTGTGGGTGTTAGTGTCACAGTGTCACACTGTTACCCACCATTCAGCTGCACTTGTTCTGATTCAAAAAAAAAAAAAAAGAACCCCCTGGTGTTTCTCCGGTTGAAGGTAACTTGATGTGTAAATGTGGTGTTGCAACAGTGCTTCAGATGTTTGGTCTAAATGGAAAAACAAATTAAAAGAAGAAATCCTGTTACATTTTCACGTTTCGTTCATGTCCAGAGCAGGGAGCAGCTCACAACCTTTGACACATGTAAAAGTGTTGAACGATGACTGACTGACACAGCGTCTTCAACACACCGGCAGACGCTCAGAAGAGACATGTTGATTAAATTCCACTCGTGGGAATTTGTTAGGACTTATTTTTATTTATTTTTTTGTTGCCACATCATTACACTATAAAAGCTATTTAACAGTTTTATCTTTTTACTATCAATCTGCTGCCACTGTTCCAGTTATTCCACCTTACATCAGAATTAAAGATGTGATAGAGATTTATTGTTTTTTTAGCTGTGACATAAAGGCAGTGTGGGTTGCATCGCAGGATTTGGAGCTGGACTTGAACGCCGCAGGCGTCAGCAGGGGTTTGACTCAAAGCCACTACAGGGTTTTCTAGGTATTGAGTTATTGATGGAAAACTTTGTTGAAACTCGCAAACCATTTGAATAAAAGCCAGAAAACAGAACATATTGGCAATTTTTTCACAAAATTCGAAATAATCGATAATATTGAAGTCTGACCACTGGTGTTTTTCAGTCTTCTTCGCAAACTTTATTATTGAAAACTTTTCAAGAAATGCATGCAGTCCTCTGTGTGTACGACACAAACCTTGAAATAGGGGATAATTAACAAGAAATATGAGGACGGTTGATTTCTACCTTATTGTATGTATCTATAGGATATGATTTTGTCTGTTTATATAGTCAGCTCTGGATAGTAGCTGCAAGAAGAATAGTTGAATAGTTTAAGTTGTCTAAAGATTGTAATTTTTAGATCTGAATATCAGAGATGGAGCCAAAAAAATAATTTATTTACAGTTTTAAGCTGAGTGGGAAATATTGGCTTATTCCACTGAAAGAAAATGACGTTTTGGTTCGTTGCAGCCCTACCAGGAGTTTCTACAGCAGCTGCTCTCAATATTCAACAAAGCTCTGACTAACTGGCATTGATTTCAGTTTAAAGGATAAAGAGGCAATATCTACAAGTAGCTTGCAGCACTAAAAAGAGTCAATATCTTTTTGTCTTTTGGCATTTCATAATTTAACCTGGGTTGGCTTCACCGACTTCCCATTGGGATTTACTTCTACTTTACTGAGCGTGTGATTTTAAAACGCAATCTACTGATGCTGCAAGCAAAATCCTCTGATTAATGCTGCAGATTCTGGAACAAACATCCGTATTTATTGGCTGTTCTCTCATCTTCAATAAGTTCAGTGAAACCTGTTGCATCTTTTTTCTCTCATGTAAAATAATTTTTTGCAGTCTCCATTTGCAAACACAAATCTTCACGAAAGGAAACAGAAGACGTCAGGCTTGAAAGAGCACAACGTAATCTTGCAGTTAGATTGAAATAATCACGTATAAAGAAAGCACAACAGCCGTTTTCTGTCTTTCATTTCACTTCGAAGGTCATCCTGAGCTCTTCTTCAGTCCTAATGAGAAAATGACGGTGTTCCAAGAATGTTTTTCCACACATTTCCGGTGAGCTCGCCTCAATTGGGATTTTCCCTTAGAGTCCAATTAAATCCGCCTCCGTTTGTTTACTTCTAAACCTTTAAAGATTTTACTCCAGGGAGAAAATCCACCACGCTGCTGCAGAGCCGGACCGCAACGGAAACTCAACTTATTGACTGTGAACGAGTTCACAGGGACAAGTGGTGACATTTCACCAAATCAGAGCAGAGAAACAACAAGTGTACATTTTCAGTCTCACATATGAGAAAAATGTGGTGGAAATGGTAGACTTTTGTTCTCTGTCACCAGGATCCAAATATTCTTACAATTTCTAAGTGTGTCTGTGCAGGGGCGGTCCTAGGCTGTCTGCGCTTTGGGTGAACAACATTCAATGGCCCCCCCCCTGCCCCCCTGATCTCACTCCCGCTGCTTTTTCAAACAATCTCATCATTTAAATGTCCAATTGCACAGCACAGCTTCAATAAAAATTAATTTTACCATCTTATTGTTAGAACGTGGAGGTGTGATGAAGCACACTTTCACAGAGACTTTTACAGAGACTGACAGCGATGTTACAACGACCACATCTGTCACTGAAAGCGGCAAGATGTGGTCACTTTTAGTGCTAAATCTCTCTCAGGTGTTTGATGCGAGGGGGAAAGGCAGGTCTTCCTAAACTCACTTCATCACAGACTCCAGCTGAAGTCTCAACACGATGGGCAAAATGTTCATCTTGTTCACTGTCAGAAGAACGTTTTGACGAAGTGCCTGTTGCTGTAACAGAGACGTCGTACAGACGTTCAACGTGAGTTTATGTGGTTTATTTTTCATTAGGTGTGAACAAAGACACGCGAAAGCAGCACAAAAACAATCCTAAAAATGTGGGAAGAAAAGCATAATTATTAACAGAGGGTGGATGGGGAATAAACTAAGTTGTTGTTTTTCTGTCCAATTGCGTGTGCATGTGTGCATGTGTGTGTGCGTGCGTGCATGTGTGTGTGTGTGTGTGTGTGCGTATGTGTGTGTGTGTGTGAAAGCACTTTACACAAACACAGCAGACAGTGTGTCTAATGGGGATCTTATTAAAGCTGGCAGCACAAGCATCATCTCCAGTCTGCTCTGTATTGGTGATTTAAACTCTGTTACTAAGCAGGCGTTCCGTGTTGTTGCACATTACCATCTGCTGCCATCCCTTCGCTTTAAACAGAGTGGGAAGATTGGATCATTTCGGTGGCCTCGTCTATATTTCTCTCCCCGACACTTTTTTTCCCCCTTTGCTTTGATATCTTCCCACCGTGTTTCATTTGCCGTGGTCTCTGTCGTCACAGAGATCACGGCATTGCTAATTATCACACGTGAATCTCGTACCAACACCGAACGCAGGCAAAGCAGAGAAAACTAGACAGATTTCAGACCAGGAGCGAAACATTCAAATAAAACTCATGTTAGACGTTTAGTTATTTATTTGGTTTTTGTCCGGTTGAAGATTGTTATGATGATTCTAGGTTATTGTCCAGTTGTATTTTTTTTTTAATCGTCATACAATGCTTCAGTTTTTTCTTCTTATCATTATTAAAGATAATATGTATTTTTTTATCACTTGCCAAAATTACAATAGAAATAATAGAAATGATGTTAAAGGGGCAGCATCATGTAAAACTGACTTTGAGCTTTACATCATACTAATCTCTCAAGTTGCCTTGATTATTTAATGCATCCTCTAATTAAATAAATCCTCTAATCTCCATGGCAACCACTAAGCCCTTCAAAAGGCATGGATGGACCTAACACCGCCTTCGAGGACGAAGCTCCTCCCCTGAGTTGAAGTTTTAAAGCTTTCAAGCTTCCACCTCACAGAGCAGCCCTTGCCTGCACCCCCCCACTCAGCTCCTTCAGACTAGCCAATTCCAATTAGCCAACACCCGGTGGAACAGTGTATCTGCTGACCTCATTATAGGAGATATTTCTCAGTGAAACGCAGTAAAGAAAATGTTGTTAAAGGGTTCATAGAGGAGCTGTGTTGTGATAACGTACTGAAGGTGGAGTTTGAGAAAGAACAAGAGGGTTTAAAGAGACAGAGGACCAATTTCAAGGCATTGAAATAACAAGTCAAATTTCTTCTAAGTCATATTTGATATGTCCAGCATTTTATAACAACTAAAAGTAACATCGTTACTTGACACCGTGACAAAGCAGAACTATGTGACTGGAAAACACTAGACTGCCCCTTTAAATATTTGAATGCAGATTTCAAAACCCTTCACAGTCTTAAATCCACCAAACTATAACTTTTAAACTATTACACTTTTAAACTTTTAAACTCATATGAAACTCATTTGCTGCCACAGGTTTTGTTTTGTTCTTCAAAAATGATCCTCCACTAATCTTCACCAGCTATACCAGCTTTATTAATCAGATAATTAGACAAGGGCATTGTGAGTTTTCTTCCTGATAATCCAGAGGCTACTTATTCTGGATATATCAGATAATTCTATTCATTTCATATAATTCTGTTTGTCTACATTCATTTAAAAATGTGAACAGCATAAGTTAGATCTTTTAAATACCTCCTGGGTATTGTGAGGATTGGGTTACAATAACGTAACTAGAATACTAAAGACTTCAGCAGCTTAGCTGGGATTAGTACCTTCAATTTGACAATGAGAAATTCTAAAAACAATGCAGAGCTGGCTTTAGCTGTTAACTGGGAAGTCCAGAGTTTTTCCCTTGACAACAATTTGCATAAATCAGACATATGAGAAAAATGTATCAAGATAATTCAGCCGTAGTGGAGGAGAGAAAATAACACAACTGCATGCACAACCAGCTTAATTTACATGTATCATTTTCTATTTCACTGTGGAGGAAAATACTTTTACATGCATTTCAAACAAAATGCACACGTCCTTAAAAATTGCAGTTTCAAGATTTTCAGTTTTTTTTTTTAGCCAACTACTTTACAAATAAAATCAGGATAACTGTTTACATAAAAGCTTGGATTACAATTGAAACAAATATTATTGCAGTCAAACTGTACAGTAACCACCTGGTGTTTCAATGCTAGTATGTAAAACTGTTGGCCTTGTTCCAGAACCTCCCAGCAGGCATTGAAATATTGATGAACTGCAGTGATTGTGGACAAATTGTGACATTAATGCATCTCCATTTTAAAGCAGACATCCGTCCATTAAGTTATTCGTCCCTAGATGCAGATGCTTTTGGATCTCACTCAAAGCTGTTAAAAAATAAATAAATAAATAAATAAATAAAATTAATGGATAGAACAAAATGGCCTTGCTGGTTATAGCAGTTTCTTACACTGTATTTGGCAATCTCTCCCAGATTTTAATAAAAAATAAAAAGTAATTCTGTTTAGATTCCCTGAAAGGGTGGTAAATGTACTTTTAGTGAACATCCAAGAAGAAACCTGTTGCATTGTAGTTGCATGGATGTTAAATAATTAGTAAAGAGCAAATCAGTTCCACAAGCATGTTTTTTTTTTAACAGAACCGTTTTACTTTGAAATCCTTAAACTAAATGCAACCTTAAGAAATTAATAACTGTGTGTTGTTTAATTTCAGTATTCAGTGAAGGCCTCACAGTTTTATTACTGAAAAAAACAACAACAACAAAAAAACTTGACCAAGACGAAGGATCACAGCAGGAAGATCCAGAGGAAAGTTATGGAGGATTTTAGTACAGGGTTGGGTCATAAAAACAAGATTTAACATTACAGGGATTTTTCAATAAATCATGCAAAAATATGAAAACCATTGCACATCTGCAGGACATCCACCTAACCATGCTAGTGGAAGCATTGCATGCTGGGTTAGTGTCGCCACAGAAGAAGTGGTTCGGATTTGATGGGAAGATAATGGATGGAAGTAAAACCTGCAGAAAAAGCTGAGACTGTGGAGGAAGGACAGCAACACTAAAACACACCAACAACGCATCAGGTCAAAACACACACGTCTGGTGAAATGACCCTGATAGGTATTTTGTCAACCTACACAAAAAGAGAACCAAAGATTTTAATCAATTTTTCTGCAGAAGGAGAAGACACAGAAGAGATACTTCTTCCAGCAGCTCTCCCATGTGTTCTGCCCTTTGTCTTCAGAACTGGTCTTTCATTGAAGGAAAGAAAGGGAAACTCTCCTGATAAGGAATGGGGGAAACACAGGATGCAGCCCAGTTTTACGACTGAGAAGAATCTCAGAAGTTGTCCAAAGACCAGCTGCAAAAACATGCTGGAGGTTAAAGAAAGGTTACAAACTTTAGCAAATTCCTTTAACATTTTAGAAAAAACTAAACTAACCTTTATAGGAAGAACAAACTGGTAACTACTTATGTAAGAATAAGAAAACATAATTATTCTAACAGACCCAGTCAAAGTCCGGATTATAATCAAACTGGTATTTTCTGGTGCAACCATCCACTCTGGAAAGTTATGGTGCAACCATCCACTCTGACTCATCTTATGGTATTTTACAAAGAACAGGAATGAATTTCAGTTGAACAACGATGTAAAATCCTTTATAAAATACAGCGAAGGGTTCAACTGTGCTGTGACAAAATGTGAAAATGCTCGAGGGAAACGAGGAGCTCAGACTCTGCTGCAAGCACAAATAACAGACAGACTCAGACTGGATGGATTACTGCCCTGAGATCACAGCTGCAGGGTTTGAGTATAGAAGACAGGCAGAATAGCACGTATATTACCCAACATCAAAGTGAGTAAAAATGTGTGTGAGTGTGTCAGTGAGGTGTGATTTTGTGGTTGTATTTTTGCATGCAAATGCGTGTTAAGGGGATTTGTGGAGTGTGCGGCATGTGTGTGTGTGTAAGTGTGTGTCATCTCTTCTGCGTGGAATCAATTTTCTCAAGGATGTGCCAAGGACACTGGTGCAGAGTTTAATCAGGAGAAGTCAGAGGACTTTTATTTCTGAGCGCTTCGGGTCCAGCTGAGTTCGGCAGGATGACGTCAGAAAATACAACAAGCTCCTGACTTTAGAAATAACCTGGATGAAAAAGAAACGGAAACAACAGCAACGTGTGGAATAGCTGAAGGTGAAAGGCTGGAGCAGCAGTCACCTGCTCTTTGGGTGGAAGAACACCAACCGTGAAGTGATGCGTGTCGAATGACACGGGGGAAAAAAAGATGAATAAATTCTGGATCACAACCAGACACCAGCTGTTAGCAGTATGTGTCATCACATCCAACACACTCGCTACATGTCAGGAGGATGAAGCTGATTTCCTGGAAGATGCAGGGGTTGTGCAAACATACTGGGAGACATGAAGGGAGAATAATCACACAATGAGTCTATTTCTGCTGCTGAGAAGTCCCATTTTTCTTGCCTGATCACCCCTCTCTTCCTCCATCTATCTTCCTGAATCATTAGCTCACTAAAACACTCAGCGCCACAATCATCCTCTATGGTTCTGGTGCAGAGTGATAATTGGCAAATTTGTCATAATTGCGGTAAAATAACAAGCCTGTTGTGGATGAATAGCGTTGGGATCCACCTGGTGTTAAAATCCTGTCCTACAGCTGCTGCAGGGGGACGGTCCTCCAAATTAAACAGAAAAAAGGAGCAAACTGAGGCTCATCACAGCTCTTTGCGTCTTTTATTTGATCTAAATTCAGCAGTCAGTGGAGGCGATTTGCATTCAGAGGCAAACTTAAAGCTGCAGAGTGTAACTTTTATGAGAAATATGCTTTTTACGTATTTGTTAAGTGTCACCATGTCCTGCCAGCATATGACAGATAACTTATGAAAAGATTAACCTCCCCCAGCTCTGCTCTACGATACCATTGGTGTTTGAAGAAATGCACTGCTCCTGAGCAAAAACAGCCTATCAGAGCCAGGAGGAGGGTCTTAGTGCTGCTAATCAATCACATGTACTTGCTGCTACATGTTCTAACTCAAAGTTACAGGAAAGCTATTTATATGCCGTTATCGTTGGCTATCCTAACTAGCCTTAGCAGTCTTAACATGCTCTGCTAGATGAAGCAGACATAGTTGACAGCACTAAGCCCCGCCTGCTATATATATATATATATATATATATATATAATATATATATATATATATATATATATATATATATATATATATATATATATATATATATATATATATATATAAGTCCCATACTGCAACTTTAAAGCTGCTTGATCCATGTTAAAACTAAGTTAGTTATCCACCTTCCACTGCAAATGTAAAGTTGATTATGCAACTTTCAGAAAGACAGTAGCAGTAACAGAGCTCCACGTCTTTTTTCTTGATTTTGATAATTGCACATTCATGCAAGTGTCCTTGCAGAGCTTCAGTGCTTATTTAACTCTTCTGTCTTACACATAAGTTTTGACGTCCATTAAATGTGTCTGATTTATGCAACCAATGCAAAACTGGTTCCATCAGTTACAAAATAGAGAAGGGAGCGAGTCCAACAGGAAGTGACCTCTACAAATGCTCCTTTTGCTTTTGTTAGCAGAAAGGTCACAGAGGTCACCTGCTTTATGATTGGAATGGATCAACTGCACTGCCGAGAGAAGATCCAACTTCATTTCAGGTTTCACAAAAGGGTGAATGATGTCACGGTGATCTGTCATAGCCCAGTCTGTAATGAAACAAAGACAGGAACCTATCTTTTAAAAAAACAAACAGTCACAATTGAAATTCTCCCAGTGGATCAAAGTTCTTAGGAAATAGCAGATCAGCACTGAAGTCAATCCAAATTTCATTTTCAACATATTGCATCCTTCATCATCCTGCCAAGGTTAGAACCCAGCAGCATAAATAAAGACTGATAGCTGACATTTCAGTAAAGCACATAAACAAAGGAAGTACTGATCACAAACTGGAAACAGGTCTGATTGGACAAATTCAAGCAACCATGATTTTCTTTCAAATGTTTGTAAAACAGCAAGTTTGACACTATTTATACATCTCTTCTCTCTCAGCTCAAGGTCTCACTGTTTAGTACGTCAGACTATTGATCATGACTAATAGGATATCAGTCACTTCTAATTCTCTCAGACGACATTGTTGTTTCTCTGACGTCTCCTTAGCTGATAATTAAAGAACTCTGAGAATGTTGCCGGATTTTCAGCTCAATCTTTTCATTGTTTTTTGCCTGTTAAACTCAAACCACTTTTACTGCTCTCTTTTAAAACTGTGGAAATCTCGTGCTGACTTGGATGTTCCTCTTATTCACTGGACGTTCTTGCCAGGAAATGGATGCAGACTGCAGCTTTGTTCCATTCTCACCACCATCACAGCCAGCCTACTGGGGGAAGTCAGAACAAGTCTTGGTATGAACAATTTACCATCCTGTTTTGTAGAGTTGTTGGACAGGACACCAGCGGAGTCCTAGAAACGTGTGTGTTTTACTGAAAGAGAGGCAGCATGATGAGATAGCAGGGAGCAGAAACAGGCCAGACAGGAGGAGAGTGACGGGTTCATCTTGAAACGACTGACAGCAAACACAGGGAGGAATGAAAATTTGGACAAGGAACAGGTGAGGTACACATTCAGTAATTACTGATTGTGTACCAGCTGAGAGGGTCTCAGGGAACAAGAGGCAGCAGCAGATCTGATGGGAGAGACTGGAGGGAGAAAACACTGCAAGGAAACAAAGAGGTGGCCGAACAGAGCTTCAATCTACACTGATGTAAAACTCCATAACACAAAAACAGAAGGAAGATTCGAAAAGTAAATCTAAACTCAAAACTAACATCATTGTAGTGCTGCAGGAGCTGATCAGGCCCACTGATGTTCACATGTTAAACACAAATTAACCATGTTATAGCTGTAAGTTGGAAGATCAGAGGTATAAGTTGATTGCTGGTGACTGATGCTAATGTTACGCAAAAAAAAACATTCCTTTGCATTTTATGTATTCAAACAATAAAGAAACATGTTAGAAGGCAGAGTGTGTGCTGTTCTATGAGCATAAATAATAAATGAAAAAGTAAATCAATTCTGAAGCTTGACTATGCTGTAGTCATGGTTTTGGCGAAGTAAGGAGCCACTGTCAAACCCACAAAGATCATTCATATAACTGCCTGTTTTAATAGTTCACACCAAATATACTTAGTAATAGTGTGTATTAATAAGCTTTAATACACACTTTAAAATGTATTGGTGCTGCCACAGATGCTAACATCTAAATAACAGTCTTCTTCACACCAGTTTCAATGTTATGGAAGAGAAACGAGCAACAAAGAAGATAAATAACTCATCCAAAGAATCTTTCAATCTCTTTAATCCCTGGTTCTTCCTCTTTTAACAGCAGTGCCAGACTAGCTGTTCAGCTGCACCCCTGAGGAAGATCTGACACCTTTCAGACGCCGTGTTCAAAGGAGCAACATCTGAATGAGCCAGTTCGGTTTTTGGATGAGGAGTCTCCCATCCCGTTGGATCTGTCGTCACCCCTGTGGGTGGAACGAGGCACTTGATAGAAACTTATGGAGAATGTTTTCTAGATGTCAACACATGCTTTTGCGATCCCCGTGAAATTTAGGAGGATTTTAAGATTTTGTCGCCAAAGCTCTTGGATCCGAGTGTAGGAAAAGGAAAAACCTCCCTATTTTTAAAAGATGAATGAGATTTCTTTCTGCTAAAATGTCACATCGAGATTTCTTGCTCGAAAGACTGGATGTTATTGTATCTCTCAGAGCCACTGGGATCATTCAGAGAGGCTCATTACTCTTCAACGTGTCTCTCCAGTCTAAACACGCACACACACACACACACACACCACACACCACACACACACACACACACACCACACACACACACACACACACACACACACACCATCATCACCATGTGTGGAGTTCTCATTCCTTCATAAGGTCACCATTAATTCAGCATATCCCCCGTTGTGCAGATGGTGATGGATGTTTGAGATTTGGGGCGGAATGTCCCCTCTGGTGCCGACGCAAAGAAAAAGCCTTTCCTCCGTCAGTCAGCCAGAAAAGCGATTTCCCCTCCATGCAGAGACATGAATCCGTTTGCTCCTGTCTGCCGGTGCCTCGGCGCTGGAAGCAAAACAAAGAGAACGGCGTCTGAGTGGATGAGGAGCTAATGGCGGTCTGTCGCTGCCGACGAGGAATCAAGGACTCGAACCTCCCTGAGACGAACGACGCACGAAGTCAGGGAATGTTGAAGGAATAGTCCTCCGTCACTCTGCCGCTGTCTGCCTCGCCTTCAACTCTGCTTTATTTTTCCCTACTCTTGTTCCATCAAGTTCACTCAATGATGTATGTAATGTGCATTGTCAATTTGGAAATAAAAAACTTATTAAAAACAAACTGCAATTTTTTTTTTGTTAATAGTCAAGTTTCCCTTCAGTTTCCTCTTTGAAATAAAACGTCTGCTGACCTGCTGGGTGAACACGGTGTCAGGATTTAAATAGCTGGATTGTATTTCCCTGTTAAATCGGCGTCTTGGCGGCGATGCGGCTGGGTGCAATGACAAACAGAAAAGGCCACATTTCAAAACTGTCAGATCAGACGCATCCTCTTGTGAGCTGTCAGAGAAACGTGAATGTTGCTCCAAAAAAGGGTTCAACGGGATCAAATTTACTGCTCAGCTTTTCGCTTGCAGTTGCTGATCACAACTTGTGAGAACTGAAGCTGTGATTAGAGCGTGGAGGCTTTGACAGCTTGGTGCGTCCTGGAGGTTCAGTGCATGACTGTCAAATTGGTTGTGAGCAAACTGTGGCATTCCACTATTTCATTCTAAATGTTTTCAACATTTGAGTTAACCCCGAAATTTAAATAGAGAGACCAGCAATGACTGTCACTACTAAGAGCAAAGAGATCAATGTGCTAGATTATCATGAGGTTTGATAAATAACTCAACTTTTGGATGCGCAATCCCATAGGAAGCCGCTTTTGAAATTTTTTTTATTTTTATTTATTTTAAACATGATGAAAGTATAAAATCACACACATGAACATCTCAATGTGTGTAATTTTAGGATTACAAGTTTATCTAACATTAAGTATTCAGGTTTTCTGAATCTGTCTTGCTAAAATACAAATCTATTTTGTATCTGTATATACATAAGTATACCTCTGTATTTTAAACGGATCGTATTCCATTTTAATTTGGTGATTGATGTATTTTTAATTTGTATATGTTGTTAGTTTTGATTTATCTGCATTTTGCAAATGATAAATACATTTCCTATAGAGCAGCGAACAGTTACTGTATTTTAGCTCTTTACATGACATAAGCATGGAATGAAGCGTTCAATTAAAATCTGTTTAAGTCTCAGTGACTCACAGTTTACATTTTGAACATGTTTTCATTTCGACAGCTGTGCTAGTAAACATTAAATAGAATCAAGAAATTTCCACATTTCCCTCAGACCCCCTTAAAGCGTCACATTTGCTGTATTTATACTTTTGTGACTTTGTGATTCCTGGTTTTTCTTTGCTGCTTCCTAATTAAGTTCATGAAGATGTTAAAAAAATGTATTTATTCCTTGGGTCAGTGTGGCTAATTGGGCAGATGAATAAATAAAGAGTCTGTAATGTCCCTGCAGGCAATCAAGTTATTAACATGGGGTCTTGAAGGGTCTTGCTCAGAATTGTAATTTCCCACTGAGGGATGTTGGGGATAACTCCAGTCCCAAAGGCAAGAGAGAAACAATATGCAAAATGCATTATGATGGTGGACAGCCCTGGTCCTCTGGGGTCTGTGTCATGAATATTTGTGAACTGTCCCTGCAGGAGAGAATTTAAAACATGCAGGGCCACTGCTATCAGACTCCATGACGACTAATATGATGTGAACTGGCACATGTTTTCATTTGTGCTGCTGCCAGTAATTTGTTTTTATGCTATATTTGCATCGGTGTTCATATTTTGCAGTATTTGCTGTAATTGAAACAGTCCTTCTGAACAATGCTGCGCTTTTTATTGTTCAAAAACGCCACTTATGCGTTTATGTATTTGATAGCAAACATCGCATCCAAGGTGCAGATATATCAACAGACATGGATCATAATAGCTTTTATAATTCACTTCAATTTGTACTGCTTCTCTACTGCTGGTCTCTTAAACAGCAGCTTCATTTGGATGATTAGCATTTCCATCCTAACATTTCCCAGCAGGATTTCTCAAGGTAGCCTCGTCTTAATGAACAAAGTCCACGTTAATCTGATTGGCCTGTAATCTATAAAAAAGCTTTTCATGCTGCTGTGGTGAAAGGGATTTTTCAAACTATAAACTCAATTTGATTCACATTTCCAAACAGTTTTTAGTCTAGGTTCTATTTTAAAAATGTTAAGTATTAACAATGTGGCCATTTTCACGAACACAGTTTATATCAAAGAAACAGCGCTCACATCAGGCAGCAGGTAAAGTTATAGTAAATTTTGAGAAAGGGGCTATACAAGATAATTAGTCCGGCTTCATATTCTTGATATTATCCAGTTGTGGGAAGAAATGAAGTACGCCCTGTGACCCCCTGGCTCACTGAGCCTGTTTTAGCAGTAATTTGACATAATCGTTTCCTGTTTGACTTCAGTCAGTCTCTGACATCCTTCTGGAGCACTCTTTGCTTACTCTCTCTCCTGCTATTGCTTTAGTTTGTCATGTTTTGGAATTATGTATTTATGCACAGCATTATACAATAGAAATAAACAATTACTGGTCTGGACTTTGACTGGACCACTGAAACTTTTTTATTTCTGATTCAGCCATCACGTAGAGTTGTGGCTGATCTTGGGGTTGCATTGCTGTTGAGTCAGCCAGTTATGCGAAGTCTGTTCTCATGGTAAGTGTGCAGGGAAGTGGACTCCTGGAAAGATCAATTAGCACATTTGAATAATCTGTCTCTCTGTAGAGCGTTGCACTTCAAATAGTTTAGAAACCGACTTTTAACCCTTCCCAGACTGATGTGCAGGAAACATGTGCTCTCCATCCAGCCATTAACTTCCACTTATCCAGACTCCCGGAAACCCTGCAGAGGAAACTCATTTCTGTCGCTCGTGTCCTTGACCCCGTTATTTGGTTCACCATCAAACGATCACAACTACAGGTGAAGAGATGAACAAGGAAATCTTCCTCTACAACAAGCCAGTAGCGCCGGCATCACTGCAGATACACCGGTCCACCCATCGATCTCCCAATCCATTTTTTCTTCATTGGAGCTTAAGAACCAAGACCAGGAGATACTGAAAATCCTCCAAGTACTTGGAAGAGTACTAATGATCCTGAGGCCACCAAAATGGATTCCAACACCCTGTCTGCACCTGGTAACTATGTTAATAAAGGTTTTGAATAGAATTGGTGTCAAAGGGCAACCACAGCGGAAATGACCCCGACTTACTGCCGGGCAATTCGACTTCTAGACCATGGATTGACCTCTTAGTCTGATTTAACTAAAAAAATGTGTTCCAATAAGTATACTTTTCTTTTCCCACTTGTACAAAGCTATTGCCCAGATAGAAATATTTGCTGTCTGTAGTGGTGTGTAAAAATAAGACACATTTTTGAATAACCCAGAGCATTTATTTAACCTAACAGATTAGGCATGAACTAAGAAGGAGCCCAGTCAGTATTCTTCATCATCATCGGATTCATTCTTACTCTTCCTACCGTTTTTCTTTTCCCACTTACTGCTCGTCGGCAGCTCCACCTAGTGGTGTGGAGTGATATAATTCTACATAACAACAGTCCCAGTGTGTCTTTCAGTGCCTTGAGTCGCCTTCATGGCTGTGAATTTCATAAATAGGATCAATCTGAATAATTCTCTGGTGCAACAGATGAGAATGGTGCACATGATGAAAGTGGCGTAACTCATGCTGCTGTAATCCAGCACTACTGCAGAACTGTTCATTTAGAAGTGAGTGCTTCTACTCCTGTCTCCGTGACACAGATCTTTGACAAAAAAAAAATAAAGATATTCCAGTTCAGGAACATTGATTACCAAAATGGAATAACCAATTGTTACTGGTGTCGTGATGAACTGAGCTGAAAACAGAATCACTTTAATTTGGAAACCTTTGATCAAATACAAATTACAAATTGATATCTCCTTAGGCTGGGGAAGGAGTCTATCTGAACATGGGGTTATTGAAAATGTTCATAAGTGTCTAAAAGCAGAACCACGCGGACAGGAATTCATTCGCAGACCTGTCAGGATCAACAGAAGGCTGCAAACACACACTCATACAAATGAAGCCAGAGATCACAGTCATGGTCAGACGCTGCTCAGTCAACCTGTCCACCTTTGGACACACACACACACACACCTACACACACACAGAGGCTTATTAAGAGAGAAACGTGGCACAGTTGATCACAGCGAGCGCCTGCAGATCTAATGCATTATTGACTTAGAAGTGGCAGTCGGTCACAACTCTGCCACAGCTATCGACATGCTGTCTGCTGCCGGGCGGATGTCTGCGTGCCGTCTCTAATGGGCTGCTCTGATATCCACAGAAAAGGCTATTGTGGATTGATTGCTGGTTTCAGCCATTCAGGGTTTAACAGACGCTTTCCAAACGAAGTTACAGGATTATAGTCTGGTTCCCCACAAAGTCTCAGTGAACTGGAAACCACTGCTGTCAGAATGGGATTATGTCCCCAAATGTTGTGGGTATATTTTTAACCAAACCAGACCACAGTTCTTGTGGTAATTCATGACACTAATGAAGTATGGCTAGCCAACTGAAAAGACTTTTAATTGAGGCTTTATGTGAAAAGGAAGTGCAAATATTTGATTTGCTCTTCAGTTCATGTGTAAAAGGTCGTCCATGTTAGTTACTCCAAGCTGTCCATTATGTTATAATAAATCTGATACATGTTACGTTGATGTTTGGAATATATATATATATATATATATATATATATATATTATATATATATATATATATATATATATATATATATATATATATATATATATATATATATATATATATATATATATATATATATATATATGTTTTATATATATATATATATATATGTATATATATATAATATATTATATATATATATATATATATATATATATATATATATATCAAAAAAACATAATTGTTTTTACTATGTGGCTATAATTAAGCCTTCTCATTATTGCATAAATTGTTTTGTACATTTATAAAACTTTCTACGAGGAAGGAAATCTGGGTAGTGAGGGATGACCTCAAAAAGCTCTGCTGACTTCTTTTTTAAGCCTCCTTATTTCCTTTCTATTCTGTCCGCCTGCCTTTGTGAGAAGAAAAGAAAAAAAAATCAATCTCAGCTGCACATATTGAAGGATGCACCCATTTCAAAAATATATCCAAAGCACAAAGACGAGCGGTAAGGAGAGGGAGCACTGAGTGGAGGCACCGCTCTATCTGTTCAGTTACAAAGATGGTCATTTTCTTTATCGTACACAGAGTGACTCATTATCGCACTGTGTGAAATATCACATTTGTACATTTTATGTAACTGGTGGACGTATGGTAAATAAAGGATTTTAAAGGTGTGGCGAAAGACAAAAACAAACCATCATCCTGCTACCACTTCCTGTTGTCTTCTTCATCTTCTTCATCAGCAGTAACATCTGACTGTTTGATCACGTGTCTCATCTGACATGTGAAAAGTATTTCCATTGCAGTTTTGCAAAGAAAATACCCACTTTGATAGAGCTGAAAAACCACCTCATCCTAGAACATGAAAGTTTTTTTTTAATAAAAAAAAAGCAATTTTATTTTTGCTATGGTTAATGGAAATGCAACTGCTGTGGGTTTCGAACAGGAACAGCCCTGATTACACAGGTAAATGATTGAAAATGAATCTTGATCGCCATAACATTTCTTTTTTCATTCCCGTCAACATCAGATCAGCGTTAGCCCCTTGAGCATCATCAAAGTCTAGATGGTTGTGTAATAAGTTGGTTTTCTTCATATCATGCTGGTAGTCTCTATTGATATCTCTGATTTCAACAAGGTTGATGTTCCTCATTATGTTCCACAAGGATCTGTTCTTGGTCTGCGGTTTTGTTTGCCTATGATTCAAGACGTTTCTGATCATTTTTGCACAGAAGAGAGATGTCTGTATATATGTGATTTTAAAGGCAGCATTACCTCACTGGCATCACTGATTGCTGGTTATCCAGAATTTTTCTAAAACTGAATAAGAACAAAACTGAGATTCTTCTACTGGGCCCTAATAATTTGATTAAAAACATCATTTGTTCTCAATTATTTGTTGGTTAAACCTTGTGTGTTAAAAATATTGATGTGCTTTTGCATTTGCGACTTTAATTTTCTGAAACAAATCTAGAAGGTAAGATTCTTAGAATCTCATCTAGATAATATCCACAGTCAGATCCGACCCTATCTTAGAAAAACGGGTTTCTACTGTAGAACTGTTTTTGCTGGACTGTCCAATCAGTTCTTCAGTGAACTTCAGCTGATCCAAATGTTGCTGCTGGACTTTTAACCAAAACCAAACAGTTTGAGCATCATCTCTCCCATCCTAAAGATCTGCTCACCAACTTCCAGTTAAACAGAGAACAAGTTTTCAATGACTTCTGATTGTTTTTAAAGTTTTAAATAAACTAGTTCCTTCAGAGATGCTCAGAATATCCCAGATGGCCCTTCTTGATCATTCAGTAAACATAATATTGTTCTACTCACTTCTGTTGGTCATTGTGATCCTCTCCTCTGGGATCTCAGATCAGCTTTCTCAAAACATCCTTATTTTCTTAAGCTTTTGTTAGTCTTGCGTAATGAGTTTTAGAAATTTTGTTCTTCTTGAACAATTTCTATGTCTTTCATTTTTCAGTTTTTGCAGCGTCTTATTTTTCAGAGCTTATTTTCCTAGCACATTGTCACATGAAATCTGCCTGATGAATAAAGTGGATTTGACTTGACTGTCTGATAAATCTCGCGTTCAGATGCGACATTCAGACGTCAGTTTGAAGAAAATGAAAGCACGGACATGTCCTGCCTTTTATCCTCATTTCAGACTGAAAGTGGCACATTTTGGATCTTGACTAGTGAGGATTTGAAAATGGTGCTCATCAATACCTTCACTGAATCTAAAGCGGATCGATAAGTGTCTCTTATGTAGCAAATGAAAGTCAGTTTGTGAGTGTTAGGACAACAGATCAATGGGTTTTTTTTCATAAAGTTCAAGACACAGAAAGACTGTTTACCATTGAGTTGACAGGAGAGAGAAGATTTAACATACGAGCTGAGAAATTATTAAGCAGAGACAGACGCTATGGCTTCCTCGCATAGACAGGGAGATAATCTGTCACAGCAGAAAAAGGCTTCATGTTCAACCAACCAACTCATTTTAAAGCCTCACTTCTTCCAGTGATGCGGTTTCAGGAGCTCAAGCACTCCACAGGAGCTGAGTAGATTGAAACGTTTTGCTAAGAAACAATTAGCACAGAGAGGATTGAATTGGTTAAGCAGGAGCTGGCAGTGGAAAACCTGTCCAAACAAGTGAAAACGGCTTGGAATAAAGAGATGGATGAAAGGTAATACGTTTTAGTATGCAGCGCTGCCTCAAATACAAATACAATATAGAACTTGCAAGAGCGTTTATTTTGTGCTCAGTTGCAAGCGTCGTGCGGAGAGACAGGCAGTTAATCAGCCACCTCTCTTCTTTTCACGGTTTCTCCGACAGAGATGTGCCAGGAGGCGAGTCACCCAGAGCGAGAGAGACGCTGTCTTGATTACATTTTTCATCAAAACAATCGGCTGTCTTCCAGACTCGCGGCCCAACCGCATAATTGAGAAGATTTAATATCGGCAGGTAGAGAAAGCACTCCCCTCCCCCCGAAGGTTAGAGACGGATGCAGATAAGACGAAGAGGAGCACGAAGGGACAACTTTCCGACACAAACCTATTTATGGCCTCGCTTGTTAAAAAGAAATCCAGCTCGGAAATCAAGGGCGTCTTATGACTCTGAAGATGAAAAGGCAGATTTGCACCACGTTGGACCTTAATAACTCTGATGGAAACACACCACTTTCATTTTGAATAAGCGTCATGCAATACAGCAGATTTCTGTCCTTTCAGCAGAGGCACGAATGAGCGGATGAAGGGTAAATGTTAATGGAAAGTTTTGACGCAGGATTACTGAGAGGACGGTGGCTCTGGAGGGCCGCCTGTCTGGATGAGTCACCCTGTGATATCTCCTTCCCAAACAAACTAGAGCAAAAACAAGCAATACACCAGAGCAGCTTGATGAGGTCTGTGAAATCAATATGCTCTCAATCCATCGTACCCTCTCTGCCCCCCGGTGCAACCAGTCTGACTGTTGAGGGCAGTCTGTAGATACTCACAGTGTGGTGAGTGTGTCAGTGGGTGACTGGCACACCAGCTGTGTTTCCTTTACAAATGTGTGCCAAACTTTGTTCATATTTTGCTAATGCTGGAAAAAAAACAACACAATTTTGCACATGTTAATGGTCCTAGCGCAAGCATGCTGGACCATTAGCTGTCATGTATTTCATGTGCTGAGGCAACTTGATACATACACATTTAGCTAAGCTACAGCTAACACAAAAATATTATGAACAGGAATGACTTTATATTGGTCCTCAATAGAATAGATTGAGGTTTGTGGCTTTAAAATGTGGAAAAATAGTCCAATATGCAGTGTGTGCAATATTCATCCCATTGGCTATTTCAACCTTTTTAATGATGCCATGAATCAGTCATGATCAACAATGTATATCAGTTAGATAAAATAATAATAATAATAATAATAATAATAATAATAATAATAATAATAATAATCATGTCAAAGTGACAATTAAATAAAAACATTTAGGCTTGATTACAGTTCTCAGTTTTGACTGATTTTGACACAAAGACCTTTCTTTCCCTCCTCAACCAGATTGCCATGGTTGCCAGTTAAAGAAAAAGCATGAACTGTTAAGTGAAAGCAGAATATCCACAAAGCACACAAACACAAACCATTTTATTATTTTTATTTTTATTTTTTTACCACCGCCAGCTCTTTTACAGTTTGAAAAGTCTCATCTTTGAATAAACCTCCATAAAACGAGCCGGTTACAGATGGCCTCAGTCGAGGAAAGGAGCCTGTGGAGCAGCAGACCACACCGAATGACCCCACATATATTAGATTTAAAGAAAGCAGGACTTGAACTGACTTCAGAAGCCTGAACTGACTGGCCCTCAGCTCACAACGCTTCTCTATGTTCTGCCTGTCCCTCAAGGAATTGAACTTGGACATTCATTCAGTCAGAAATAATCCTTTATGCATTCATGAGCAGCAGCAATCAGTCAGTCGGTCGGTCGGTCAGTCGGTCGGTCAGTCGGTTGCTGGATGCATGACACACATTCAATCATCCCATTTTACACCAGGAGAAAAGCCATTACAATCTGACACGTTCCCTAGGAAACAACTTTGCGCTCCCTTTCAACACCGAACCGCTTTGTTTTTCTTTTTCTTTTTCTTTTTCAGCTCTTCTTTCCTCAGGTAAAACTAACAAGTGACGCATTCCCCCTCCTCTTTAAAACTCTTACTTCTTTTTTTTTTTTAACAAAAAGTGCATCCCATAAAACATTTTGTAAAGAATGAAAGTGAGGCTCGAAAAGTGAAACAGAGTCTGAGAAGAGGAAAAAAACAAAACAGCACGTTTACATCAAGCCTTGAACGCGTGCAAATCCACAATGAAAGCACTTTTAGCCTCATCTCTTTTAAGTGTTCACCTCCATTAAGTGCGCTCTCAGTCAGTTGACTTCCAATTTGCAAATGATTCGTCTCTCAAATGAGGGACGGCAAGTGAGGCCCTTCAATAAAAGCCGAAGCGTGTGCGAGGCAGAAGAATGCTGCGGACAAGGCAGCTCATTAACTCCACAGTGCTGGTCTAAAAATGGCAAATTGTTAAGGTGATTACTACATACAGTACAACGTGTTTCCTGCCACATACGCATTATTTATTTAACTGGCTTGGTGGCGATGATCTCTGAAGGCGCTTAGCATTTATTTTACTGAGTAGCTTAAATGGAAACTCTCTTCCAACTATAAAACCGATTAGTAGACGTGATACATATATATCTTTTTCATTCCAAAGACTGACAACGGTTCATTGAAATGCTTTAACCAGTTGGAGTCTGAAATGAACTTCTGCCAGATATTCTCACCCCTGTTTCAACCTATAGCTTCACAAATGAAGCTATATTTACGAAAAGCCAACCATGAGCAGGACGCCGCATTATTTACCCCTTCCTGACACAAGAGGTGTCAGAAACAAATGTCCCAAACACATTAGCAGGCTCACCCCAGAAACAAGATGGAGCTGGATAAGAAAAAGAAAGCATTTACAGCGTAACCGCGAAGCAAAAGCCATGGCAACACTCGAACCCAGTAAAGCCTTAAGACCCGGGTTTTGGGACGTTAATCACTCGCTTTGACTGTACAGATGAGGATATTTTGGCTCCTTCTTAAAACTAATTTGTTTCTGGGAAGGGCCGTCTTAGTGTGCCGACAGAACATAATGACCGCTTTTCATTTCTGGAAAGTTGCACTCATGATTCTGCATAAATTTGCCTCGGTTGCTTCTGTCTGTTTTCAGACGGAAAAATTGGCATCAGTTGTCACCATGGTGCTGGGGAGGAAAAAAAGCCAGTTAGGAGCTAGTATAGTTATTAGAAAATATGTCTGAACACCTGCATTATTATTAATAAAAGCATAAATAAGCAATAACTGTAACAGCTCCAAATGGCTTTCAGTTTGTGTGCGTCAATCAGGGGCGATTCTAGGATTTGACCTGTAGGGGCGCTCAGCCCCCAGCTGGGCTTAAACCTGAAGATATTCATTTGTGTGTTTTCTAAATCTAACTGCTTATTTACATACGTTCACAAACAAAATTAAGAGACATGTCAGTAATTCATAGAATAAAAGAATAATGTTCATTTTACTCAAACATATACTTATAAAGAGTGAAATCAGAGAACCTTAATTTTCTCAGATTTTTTGCCGAGCCACGACGGACACATTTATTTTGTCGATCGATGTTCACAGTATCCATCCTCACGGAAATTGTTCAGCTTATAATGCGCGTCTTTTTGCTCACGTCTGTACTTTTTAAAGGGTTTTTTCTTCTAAGGACATGGAATCAGGTAGAGGATGTTTGAAAAAGATCCGGTTGATAGCAGCTCACCACGACTGCGTAGTGTCTGTCTCTAGGCAAACGTGACCTTCAGGGTCAGTCCGTAGCGTTCAGGGGTCCTTCAGCTCCCGCCAAAACAGTGTAGCTGACCTTAATATTGCCTGTGTTTTATTTTGGCCATTATTGTGGAACTTAGTATTGATGTGTTTATTATAGGCGAGTCTATCGGACAGTTATGTGTGGGTTCAATACGAAACACACACATATGGGACCAAATATGGGAAGACTCTGCATTTTCAGGGATGGGTGGCAATCCTATTCATGGGTGCTGAGAGACTGTTTTAATAGGGCTAAAGCCCCCCTAAAACAGGACTAGATACGCCACTGGTGTCAACATCAACCAATATCGGAGACTAAAGATGTTACAAATTCTAAGTTTTCGTCAAATAACAGTTGCAACAAATTGCATAAAAATTTTTTAAAAAACCTTTGAAAAAATTACAGTATAGCAATAAGGAAAAAGATCACCTCACTCACCATGTACACAATTTAAAATGTGCATTTATGTAATCTGTATGATTGTAGGTCTGTGTCTGGATGTAGGTGTAAAACTAAGGGAGAACATAAAAGGATTCAGCAGCGTGGCTCCTGACACCATAAGGTCAGTTTTGAAAGCTCATTAGATGGATATGAATATTTCTGCTGTTACGAGGTTCATTTCTGGTAAATTGTTTGTTTCTTTTCTACTCACCACTGCTGGTTCCTTAAGATGCTACAGCCACAGCAGGAGTGTGTGCGGGGCCGGCTCAGCATGTCCTGTTTACATTGGTGTGTGATGTCACAGAGTGCGCCATCTTTCTTCGGCACATTGTGCTCTGTGTTTTCTGTAAGGCAACCTTTTGAGTTGCCCTGTATGAAATTGTTTTATTTCGTGGCCCATTAAGTTACATTGTTGAGGTTGTAAATTAGATCAGTAATAGGCTTCTGATGCTGCTGCTGATGCTGCTGCTGATGCTGATGATGCTGCTGCTGCTGATGTCGATGCTGCTGCTGCTGATGTTGATGCTGCTGAGTTGATGCTGCTGCTGCTGCTGATGTTGATGCTGATGCTGCTGCTGCTGATGTTGATGCTAATGTTGATGTTGATGCTGCTGATGTTGATGCTGCTGCTGATGTTGATGCTGATGCTGCTGCTGATGCTGATGTTGCGTCTGGACCGATAAGTAACAGCAAAGCAGAATCTCAATCAATTTTTTATTTACGTTTAGTTTATAAACATGGGATAAGACATTACTTTTAGCTCTGTTGCAAACTTTTAAAGAACGTATGTGTTCTGTGGCAAGATGCCCAGCATGGCAGGATTTTTATTGGCACGGCTTCATTCTCTTCATGCTATGATCCAAAATGCTGTTTACTTCACTGAAGCTCTGGATCGATCTAAGACCTTTCTCTTTTCTTATGAGTCAGAAAATTTTTTTTATTTTTATTTTAAATCTCTGAGACTTTTGGACATGGATTAATTTCACAGGGACTGAAGCAGTTACTCAAACACACAAAATGTGCCACAGAGTTTTAAAGGTAACCCGCAGCCTGCAGTGTTTCAGCCGACAGAGGGACAACAAACAGGCAGGACTCCCACCACGTTCCTCACCAAAGGTCACGTCTGTCAGCGAGTGGTGAAATCAGTCTGCCTTCTCCAGATTATGGGCTGTGAGTTTTGTCAGATGACATGTTTGAACGTTTAGGAGCAGAGAGACGTATCATTAAGCAAAATCACGCAGGTTGTTCACATCAAACCGACGGGAGAAATCTTTCTTCAATCCTCCTTTGTGTGCAAAGGAGGATTTTCTCCTCCTTTCGCTGCTCCTCTTATTGTTCTGATTCTTTCAAGGTCAGACAATTTTTGTTTTGTTTTACATTTCTCTATTGGAGAAGTTTCAAAGGTTTGAGTCTGATTACTGAACCAGTTAATGTGCTGAAAATCCCATGCAGTACGATACAGTGTTGGTCAGGAGTTTTCATACGCTGACAATAATGTCTTTAATGTTGAGCTTTTATTGACATGGTTGAATGGTTTCTTTTTTTTTTTTTTTAGGTTGACATGATTGTACGACAAACAACCAACTGGATGAACATGTTTAAATTAACTGTGGGTGAAAGTTGTACATATAAGCTCAGATATATTCATACGGCCCAAACACAAACAAGTGCCTCAGCATGATGCCGCCACCACCATGTTTGACAGTTGACACCGTTTTTGTAGCTTTTTGAAATTCCCAGCATGAATCCTCCAAACATTTAGCTGTAGCAGAAAAATAGCTCCACCTTTATCTCATCCAACCTTAAAACAAAGTCCGGGAAGGCATTTGGCTCGTCTGTGTGAGCAGCTGCAAATTTACTTGAACAACTAAACTGATGTTCTTCCATCAGAGGTGACAGTTTTCAGTGCATGGAGCCTAAAAGCTTCATGCTTTTAGGCTCCATGGCAGGAAACCAACCCGTTTAAATGAGCACCATCATGACTGCCAAGAAAACGGGGCAGGGAATCACGAAGAAGCTTGTTGATGGCTACAAAAAAATAAATAAAAAATGTGTGTTTGTCCCCTGCAGTAGAGCGTGTGTATTTTCATAATTTTGAACCTGTGTTTGCCAATTTTCTTTTTTCTCATTTAATTCACAGAAGTTGCATTTTATATTAGCACTCCACACTAATATAAACAGAACATCTACAATTCAGAAGAAGGCCAAAATTAATTAAATTAATGTCAGTGATTAGTGTATGAATGATTTTCTCAACTTTCAGCAGATATATCTAAAAAAGAAACTCATATAATATCTATTATATATATATATATATATATATATATATATATATATATATATATATATTATATATATATATATAAAATATTTTCAAACTTATTGAAGCTCTCTTTGAACTAAGCGTCAATTATCAGAACTCATCGCAATGACAATAAATCAATGTTCTTACCGCAATGAGAAGTTTGTCACGATAAGTGATAAATGATGCGATAAATGCCGTCACTGCACTTCATTATTTAAAATGTTTTTCCTCTCAGCTCTCCTGGCTGAGAAGAGGATTTGTCCTGCTGAAATCCCTGAGACACCATGAGACCACTCTGGTGACGCTCGGCCCGGCCCAGTCAGTCCACCCACTTTTGTAACGCCCGCAAGCCAACCGTCGGGTCTCGCTCATCCCACTTTCACACTCCTCAAAAGCATTTGTGAGGAACTGTGACATGTTTTTCCTGGATCGCGGTGTCAAGAGGCTCACTCAGGCAGGTGACAACGGAGCAGGGGAGGTTGACACAGCGGCCAAGAAGGATTTGCGGGTCAAACAGAATGTCAGCAGCTGCAGTTGTTGTTAAATTAAAACACAACATTTTCATCCATCGTCCACAACTTGGGATCATTTAGAGCAAACGTGTTGCACCGAGGCCCAAAATCTCCAAGCGGAAAGTTTCCAGTCAATAACATAAAAATACTGTTCTTTTTTTTCTCTGTAACTTGCACAACAATAAATCAAACAAGTCATACTTTCACAAATCCAACAGTAGTATGGTATTTCCCTCAATGTTAATAAAGCTGGAAAAAACTTCCAGAAAACTACCAAACAGCTGAAGCACTGAAATCCCCTGAAGATTAAAATCCCACATTTTTATTGTTGCTTTTGGACAATGATGAATGAAACACTGACCAACATATTTGATGTGTGTTGATGATTTTTATGATGGCGATCATTAAAATGTAATCTGTCACTGGTTTTCTCAATTGTTGACTGTATTGTGTTTTTTTACGACTTTGTATTTTTGTGTTTTATTGATGTAAAGCATTTTGAATTGTCTCGTTGCTGAAATGTACCACACAAATAAACTTGACTGATTTATTGATATTTATTTATCTATTCTGGGACCTTTCTTTGCTTTTCTTTTTTTTTTTTTTGTCAGTAAAGTGTTTTTAAGTCTGTTCCAGCCACAAATAAATTAATTTTCCTTTAAAACCTTTGCCTGCCTTTAGCCTCGGTGTGTTTCTGGTTGATTATGACTTCCCATGACATAAAAACAAAAGCAAAGTCTGTATTTAGAACACAGACTTGCCATGAAAATCTCCTCCTGAAACAATTACAGAAACTGTCCCCCTGCATGCAAAAGTGTACTTCATGTCATGCTGCATATACGTCAATATTTTCCACAAGCTGAGGACAGGATTTCAATATGTGCATAACTTCTACTTAATGAAAGCCCTGGTTTGATTTGAATCATGGCTCTGGATAGTTTCAGTGACACAGTTTGCCCTCTGCTGTTCGCTTCATACAACTCATTCAAGTCCAACCACACAAAGAATGAGCTGATTACATCTGAGACGGGTTTTCTTTTTATTTTTTATTATCCATTTATCCGCCTTCGCTCAGGCTCGCTGTTAGCATCTGCAATTAGCTATGCTTGACCTCCTTCATGGAGCTCCTGTGGAATTTTGGCAGCAGTGGCTGCTGGGAACTTTCCTCTGCGCCTTTAGCTGACAAGAAAAGACAGGAAGGGCTGGGAGGAGACAATTTGATTTTGATGTGCGATAACTTGCCAGTGTGTTTAATCTGAATCAGAGCGCCGCAGTAATTCTACAGTAAAACACCCGAGCAGAGGAGACGGTGGGAGCACCGGGATGACAGCATCGATTGTCAGCCGCCTCACAAGCTGTCTCTGATGACTTGTTCTTTCTCATGCGGCTCCTTTTGAATCCTTTGTTTTAAGTCGCAGCACGACTAGGGCTCAGCCCACCCCTCGTTCTCAGGCTTGAACTGAACCATCTCTTCACATGTTATTGTATTTCCGTCCCCTTTCAGCTCCCCACCCCTCTCTGTTCCAGGTTCAAACTGTCTATTCTACTTTTTGTCATTGGTTTTTTTTTCTTTTAGATTATTTTATACCATGTCTTTCGTCATCAAGATGAAATGAAAGCGGTGGTAATTAGCTCGGGAGCTTTGGAAGGGGCTGGATGTGGGCTGAGGGAATGAGAGTGTCTTTTCGACAGCAGGCCAGAGATAATGAAGCGATTTCATGTTCCAATCCCCCAAACTCACTTGCTTCGAGATGATTAATTTGGAAAGGAGAAGGGAGGATTGGGCACACCTTTAAGAGATAAATGAATGCTTTCAAGTACAGGGCGGTCAAGTAGCTTTCATTTGACTTGATTTTGATGACAAGATTAGATGTAAAATTCCTGCCTGGGCTGGAAAAGAATGTGACAGTAAAAACCCCCCAAAAAATTAACACGTAACGATGAAGTAGTGAAGTTGGAGGAAAGGCTTCAGAGATTCTTTGCTCAGGTGAAAACCTCTGGGTGAGTCTCCCATGGCACAAACTGAGACTGCTTCAGCTAAGATTTGAAGAATTTTGTTGAAAGGAGGTGATAACAAATGTTTTTGTGTTTTTAGTCACACGGGACTAAAAACGCAGTAGAGAAAACGATGAACGAAGCAGGAAACGTAACGCCTCCAGTTTGGCAGCATTTCATTGATTGAAAACAAGGAACAAATGAATAACTAAAGACATTGAGAATTATTGGCATCGGCTGATATGAAATGCAAATACTGTGATAGGTTTTTCAGCCGTGTCGTCCAGCCGTCGCTGTGTTCATAAAAAATATGATATGGCGAAAGTTTTCACCGAAGGAGACGGAATAAAAACATGACGCATCGTGTTTGACTTCTTATTGTGTTGTTGTTTCCACAAAATGCAAAACAAAAACAAACAACAACAACAACAAAACAATCAACATGAGAGTAATTTGTCAAGGCATTGATAAGAAGACTGGCATTGGTCACCATTTCCAAACAGGGCTCTGCATAATCACAAAAATGGTTGATATGTTTGCTGGGAAAAGAATTATCAATAAAGGTTTGGCTGTAATATTAAATTAGCCATTGGATTAGAGTCCACAGACAAAAACAACAGACGAACAAAGTACAGGTTATAATTTCAGAAAAACACGAGACCATTTTCATTTCTGTTGTGGAGTAAAGAGAGAAGATCAAAGAATCATTATTTGTCTCCCTCCGTATTTCAGGTTTACATGACAGAACAGTTTCAGAGGCATCAGGAAATAATGATTCACCTCTGCAGACGCTTCTTTCACTGCGTGAGATGTTGATGTAAATCAAATTAAACTTTAAAGCAATGGCCTCTTTGATAAGCAGCAGCGGGATCAGTTGAACTTGGACAAATTAGACTTCATGGAAATATGGTTTTCTGTGATCCTGATGAGGTGAAGGCTGTTATGAAACAGCAGAATTACAGTATGTTCAATGAACGGAGGACTACTACAACTGATACTAAGAAAAAAAGGATATCTCTTATTACTGACATTAATTTTCACAATAACAGTATTCAGAATAGAAGACTCTAACATTATAAACGCAAAGAAAATTAAAATAAGGCATAAACCTTCTGAATTCAGAAAGTGAAAGTCAAACTGACCTGCAATTGTTGCTTCTGAGCTAAAATATCCACTGCTTATTGTTTCATTTTTTGCCTGTTGAACAAGCCGGTAAATGAGAAGGACTATTTGATCAGACATAAAAGATAAAAAAACACAAGACTTTGGGTTTATCCCAGCTAATGGTCAAACAATAAATCAATCAATTTGATTTATTTGCATAGCACGGATCAGCAACAAGGCGAAATTCTTTACATCAAAAGAACACAACACTTTTAGCCATTCAGAAATGAATGCTTCCTGGAGGCATTAAATCGAACCAGGTTTTGAATTGAACCAGTTTGACGCTATGAAGCTTGCCAGAAATTGCCTGCACCTTAAACAACCATCTTCCACTGCAAAGAGAGAAGAGCTGATCTGAATGAAGCGGCTGTTCACGCTGATACAATATTTGAAAGAGCGGCCAACACGGATTGAACAGCTTCCGTCACTTCCTCCGCTGCCTTTGCTAAATGGGTTATAGCAGACAAGCGAACTATAAGTCTAAAACAGTGCAGAAAATTGACATTGTCATTCACAACTTCACAGAGAAATCCAAGTTAATAAGAGAAAGCCCAGATAGAGTATTGAAAAGAGATGAGAATAGAGCTGATCTGCACAGGAAACCAATGTCCAGGTGAGTGAGTTTCAAATATATTGCATATTTTTAGATCAAATACATTTTGCCCATCTGTTAAGCACCTGAAACAGGAGAACACGGGCCACAAGAAATGCAAAACATTATTAGTAGATTTTCTTTTTCTTTTTTTTTTTTCGGTGAAAAGCGCAAATGTCTCTTAATGAGGAGTTTTAATCCAAACACGGCAACACCAGCGATACCATGATTACTTGATGATGATTTTCTGTTTCAGGTGTGGAGCTCAATTTCCCGAGACAAACCCAGCGTGTGATTATTTCATGCACTGCACAGTGGAAAACAATGCGATCAGCAGAAACTCCCAGGCTGGCTTGATGTGAAGAGGAAATGGCGAGATTTGTTATCACTCAGCGATGGGCATTAAGTATGCAAATCACAACTCTGAAAGCAGGGACTTGTCAACCCTTTAAAGCTTTTTCAGACACAACTCAGCTTGTCTGTTATATGACATGTTCAGCCTTTACAAGGTTCGTTGAAGTAATAACTACTAACATAACAAAAACAGAAGTTAGTAGATCCAGATGTGGTTGTTAGAGGCGAGGTCCATTCTAGTGGCTATTTAGAAAAACCAAACTACGTATTTTAACTGGTTAATTGTGAAGTGTCTTCAGAGCCTGGGTGCCAGCCTGGATGTTGTTCTTCAAACCTCCATGCTTATTTAAGGACATGCACTCTGTGCAATACAATCATCAATACACTCCCACACCATGCCTACAGTTTGACCTAATTTAAAACTGTAGCTCCTTTTCTAGATTTTATTTTATTTATTTATTTTATTTTATTTTTTTGGTACATCAACTTTCTTTTTTTTTTCCCGGTAAGACAGAACCTGGTTACTGTAACAGAGGAATATTTTTCAGTGGAGAGCTTTAGAGAAAGGGATGCAGTGACTCACCTGGCTCTGCCTAAGTCCCTTCCTTCATTACCCTGGCCTACTTTATGTCCCTTTTTCTCACCACAGATGCCTCTTTCAATTTCTAATGCTCAACTCGTTCTCTTTCCCACACACACACGCACACACTTTTTTCTCTCTCTCTCTCTCTGGCCCCCCCCCCCTCTGAATCTCATTAACTCCCACCCCTCCCCAGCCCCTCTGTCTCTGTACCCCCTCCTCGCTTTCTGTCAACTCCGGTCCCGCTTGGCTTGACTTGAGCTTTTGGCTTCAGTCTTGTTTTGTTCCAGTCGAGGTAAGAAACCTGCAGAGGTTTCCTACCTCTGGAGGGAATCTGTCGATCAGAGCTAACACTTTGACGAGGCATACAGAGTGTTTATGATGAAGACACACCTCAACTTTGTTTGAGGTTTTGTACTAAAATATTTCGACTGCAATGGCTCATGAAGACCACGTAAAAATTACAACAACAAACTGATTTTTTGTAAAGATTGACGCTAAGATTCTAAGGACTTAGCAGCGCATATCAGTGGATATGCGCTTCATCATCTCCCAATTGCCCCTTCGTGCTCAACTGGGAGAAGGAGATTGCGAAATGTATTTTCTTTTCATAGCATTTTTTTGTTTTACTGTCTTTCAAACAGCTTCAAACCAAAGAAACAAGAAAGAGAAAAGTAAGACTTCAGTTGCAATTTACATCCCCGTCACTAGATGCCGCTAAATCCAAAGCACTTATCTAACTGCAGGCTGGTGAAAGTTTTCCGACAGAGAATTATGACATATGCATTTTAACGAAAACTTCCACTGTTATGGTTCTTTTATTGTTTTTTAATGAAGGCTGCAAACAGTTGCCAGGCGTCGGGATTCAACGTTGATAATTGTGTTTCAGTTGTAAGAAAAAGAAAAAAGAAAAAAAGACTGAATGCCGAGGCTTTTGTCATAATCCCCAGAGGCTGATAAGCACAGTTACACGCACACTTTCATCTTAATGGTGGTGCTAATGAAAAACAAATTGCATAAATCTATAGGGTACTGCTTCCTGTTTTCTGTAAGGATCAGAAGATATAAATAGATCAGAAAATGTAGATGCTTACCAGTGCATGTTTGTAAGCGATCAGAATAGAAGGAATCGCTTACATTTTGAAGGTAATTTAAGCAAAACTCTAATCTGGGTTGGCATCAACCATCTTTCTAGTTGTTAGACTGACATCCGAAATAAAAGGAAAACAAAAGCCTAGCAGAAAAAGAAACCCAACCACGACAAAAAGTTTTGAGTTTGCAGGGGAGCTCACACACCACACACACACACATACACACACACAACACACACACACACACACACACACACACACACACACACACACACACACACACACAGAAGGAAATCAACTCCCATGATCAACCTGGAAGATGTCACTGTCAAATTTATTGCTGTTATTTGATCATTTTCCAGTAATGATGGATTATGGAAGCAGAGGTGTTGAATTTGAAATGTCTCAAAATGATCTCTAAGTTGATTATGTTTCAAGTTGCTGTATTATGTGTTTTCACAGACATATAAAGCCCAATCAAGTAACTATGTTGCTTTCAGTTGTTATAAAAATGCTCTATATATCAAATGTGTTTTAAAAGAAATTTGACCTTGCAATGTAAGGCCTTGAAATTGGGCCTCTGTCTCTCTGAAACAATGTTTTTACTAGAGTTTCACTGAGAAGTTGCTTGTATAATGTGTACTTCCACCAAGTGTTTGCTAATTGCTGCTGGCTAGTCTGAAGGAGCTGAGTGGGGGAGTCATGGAGGAGGGCTCCTCTGTGAGGCATGAGCTCTAAAGCCACAGCTCCAAGGAGGAGCTGCATCCTGAAGGTGGCGCTAGGTCCACCCAACAGCTACAGCAACAGCTAAATGGTCTCCATGGAGATGAAAGGATTTTGTCAAAAAGGCATAAAAAAAATCAAATCAACACGCCAGATGTGTTTTTAACATAAAAAAATATTTTGCAGAATACCGCAGAATTCAAATAATCAACTTAAATGATAAACCTCCTTTAAGTGTTAGTTGTGGAAAATCTTTGTTTGCTTCAGAGAAGTCATGTTTATTCTAATTAGATTTATTTGAAATGATTAACAATGAAAACTAACTTAGTAAACTGTACATTAAGTGTGTAATAAATGTATATAGTAATTGTTTGAAAGGTTATCAACCTGAATTTGCCATCAATTAATTGAGGAGTGAAGACAAAAAGCTGCCCAGTGCGTTCTTCCAGGTGAAGCCTTTTCCAACTCTGGGCAGAAGAAAGAAATAAGAACTAGAGAATACCAATTGCCTTGTTAGGCTGGTAGAGTTGAAAATAAAACCCTTGCATGACGCTCTTCAAATGTCATTGAGTCAGTGTGTGTTTCTCCAAAGCCTGTGATCATCGTCACCAGATGAAGGTACAACATTCTTGTAAAACCTTAGCAGACTGTTGTGAATCATTAACAAGGGATTTTCCTAGGGCGGGGATCAGCCCAGCACAGAAGGTGTGAGTAAGGCAGGCCACCAACCCTCTCAGGGAGGAACATCTATACCGTTTCCTCAGCCTTTTGGCACCGGCTCTTTAAAAGATGACTCAGACCGGCAGGGGCAGAGGAACGGCAGAGCTGATGATTCCTCACAAAGTGAACACACAGCTGCATTCACACACAAGCCAAGAAGGCAACCGCACAGTTTTAAACACATCGGGAGCAAACGCATGAGCCGCCGTCTCGTTCACATGCAAGAACTCTGCATGAATGCACTCCTACTGTAACCTCCCCCAGGATGCTTGTGAAAAAGATGTGGGAAATTAACAAAGTGCAACAAAACAAAGCAAAATAAAAAAGAGATCGCAAACAAAATCATGCAACATGGCCACACTCGGTCTAATTTTATCTCGCTGATATAAACCTTCTTTGGGTACCAAACAAAACCGCTCTCTCAAAATGCACTTCGCATTGTTGGAACATAAACAGAGAGAGACCTGAAGTATATCAAAGGAGCACAACACAAATTAAACAGCTCTGCTGTAACCCAAACTGTTCGCCATAAAACAGGATCTTCTTTTTCCTGGCTGCTCGTGTGTGAAAAACCCATAACCATAAACAGTCCAGCTGGCAATCCGTTCAGAGGCCCCAGGGCTTTGGGCGCTGTGTCAGCGCAGAGCTGAGTGGCTTTAACAGGTCCTGGGATGCGTATGAAGGCCTGGGAGTCGCTCACCTGGATGTAATACGCCTTCGGTTGCTCGGATTCGCTGCTCTCTCAAAGGACGCCCTCCCCTCTCAAGTGACCAGGTTTAGACTCACATGTGCTGGACAGATGCAGCTCACTCATGTGACAGAAGAGAACAGCAGGAGCCCTGGTCTGACGTGATTGGTGATATTATGCTGTTATCTAGTACGCAGGTCCATCCTGTTCTTGGGTCCATCACTTTGTTCACATCAGACCTGAACCTTCAGAGTCACGTACAGATAGTTACAAAGTCGGCCTTCTGTCACCTGAAGAACATTTCCCGGATTGGAAATGTCTCAGCAAGATCTAGAGAAAGTCATCCGTGCGATTATTTTTAGTCCGCCCAGCGTCTTCACGGGTCTGCCTAAAAATATCAGTCGGCTGTAGATGATCCAGAACATTGCTGCTCACATTCTCACTAAAACCAGGTAGAAGGAGCACTATGTAGCATCACTTTACACTGAAGATCTGCTGCTGTTGTGTCCATCTTTCAGACCTCTCAAGTCTTCCACAATCTTTGGGAACCACTGCTTTATACACAGTCCATGATTGTGTCCAGTTGGTCATTGTTACTAATATACTGTGTGGTGTAAGTTGCGTCTCTATGTTGTGATGCTTATGCCGTGAAACTTATGGCTCATCCTAAATACTTGTGGCGCCCTGACTTAGCAGGAGAATGTGTTTAAGCGTTAGCGTTAGCAATAGCATGGTAAGGCGTCATCAAACCACTGGCCTTGAGTGACTGCTTAGAAAAAGTCTCATGTTTTAAATGCGGTGCAGCGTCAAACCAAATATGTAAAGAATGAACAGATCTGCTCAAATTAACTAAATCCTGAAACCAAAGTTCTTTTTAGAGAAAGTTATTGGATCTTTATGAAATTATGATGACTGAATGATATTTCTCTAAAGGTGGCCTTCTGCCACGGTAAATACATCCTGGAAGAAATAAAAAAATCACATCTGCACAAATATTGAGTCTTTGATCTCTTTCCACTGATCATCCTTGAGATGTTTCTATAACTTTGTTTACAGCAGGTGAACTTCATCTAAGCAGTTGATATGATTTAGAAAGATCACGCAATAGAGAGTGCAGGTCAGAGGTCAAACACTAAGCATGAAATCGAAGGAATTTTTGAGATAGGATTGTCCTGAGGCACAAATCTGGAGAAGGATCCATAAACATTTCTGCTGCTTTGAAAGATTCAATGACCTCAGCAGCCTCCATCACTGGTCAGTGGAGAAAGTCTGATGCTCTTCCTTCAGCTGACTGGCCGCCTATACTGAGCAACTGTAGGAGAAGGATCTTAGTCAGGAAGGAGACCAAGTACCTGATGATTCCTGGTGGCAGAATGCCAACGTTCCTCTGTAGAGAAAGGTGAGTTTTCCAGAAGGACGACCATCTCTGCTGGAGTCCACCAGGACTCAGACCAGATAGAAACAAGATTTTCTGGTCTGATGACACAAAGATTGACCTCTCTGCTGTGAATGCCAGGCGTCTTGAGGAAAACAGGCATGGCTCATCAGGTCAATACCATCCATTCCTATAGTGAATCATGCTGGAGGTAAAAACCCAGACTATCATAGCATCACTATGGTAGGCTAGTCAGAATAGAGGGACATAGGCAGAGACATCTTGGATGAAAACTTGCATCACCCCAGTCTGACCTCAGACTGGGCGGTGGTTCATTTTCCAGCAGAACGACGACACAAAGCACATGGCCAGGATCTTAAAGGCTTCAGAACCACTCTGGGAACGTCCTGGGGCGGCCAAGCCAGAGTCTAGGCTTCAATCCAATTAAACATCTTGGAGAGGTCTGAAAATGTCTGACCTCTCAGAAATCTCCCATCCAACCTGATGAAACTTGAGAAGAACTGCAAAGAAGAATGACTCAAACTGCCTATAGATAGGCGTGCTAAGCTGGCGGAAGCATGTTCAGAAAGACTTGAGGTTTACATGCTGCCAAAGGTGGCTCAACAAAGCATTAAGCAAAGGCTGTCAATGTCGACGTAAATTTGATGTCTCAGGTTTCTATTTTTAATAAATAAGCAACATTTTTTTTTAAATCCACATTGTGATATAGTGGGGTATTTGTGTGTAGCGTTTTAAGAAAGAGATGAGTTTGAGACTGTAGCGTCTCATTCCAAACCTGAAGAGCTGTGGATACTTTCTGGATGTACTTTGACTTTCTCATATTACCTTATCACAAAATGAAAATTCCCTAATTTGACGACTATTTCTGACTCATTACACAAACAAAGGAGAAAAAAAAAGAAAAAAAAAGACATTTCAGCAACTCTTTGACTGTAAACACTGCAGTATTCAGATATCAAATATACTATGAATATTATGAAATTATGATTAAACAAAGTACATGGATCTGGTTGCGGTAGTCTCCAGTTTGGTTGTCAAGGATCTTGGGAGCAACATATATAATTGTTTCACCCAAAGCTTTAAAATTTGCCTGCAGGAAATAGTTTTTAACCTGAGCTGAACAAATGCTGACGAACAACCATTTCAGGATTAGAACCCACCAACAGGATTTATGAAAACCACAGTGTTTGTAGCTGGAAAAGGGGCATGACTCCTGACGCCTCTGTGAATACACATGCATGGAGGATGAAAAAGCAAATCAAGATGGAAAAAGCTTGAATCTCTATTTCTCTTTCTTTGTGTAGAAATGGCTTCTTCTGCGCAATACAGAACCGCTAAGTGGCTCCATATATTTATGGACTCTGAGTGGCATTGCTGAAAAATGAAGTAACTTTTGCTGTCTTTAATGAGCAGCAATGCACGAAGCGATCCCATGTCCTCGGCCTTCCAAGTCGTATTAGCATACACTGATTGCTAAATGGATTGTTTACACCTTGTGCAAACAAACACGCTCTGCTTCCCATTCAGCACTTAACTGAGACTTTTAACACGTAGCTATTGGGAAATGCCTCCACGGCCACCAGTTTGTGGGGAAATCAGACAAGGATAGATGGGAAGCGAGAGTTATTTAAAAACAAATGGAAATGTTCCCACCCTCACTCACTGCATTGTCTCTAATGTGCCGCTCCTCTATTTCCCTGGCAATCATTCACTAATTATAGCCACAGCTAAAATCCCTCCTCCATCATTCCCTGTTTTTTTTAATTTATTTTTATTTTTTTATCACACTTACACATTCCTTCTAATTCCAACTTTAATGCCGCTTTAATTACAACAGCCAGATTGCACCCTGCCTGCACTGACAGACACCCGAGCAACAGTCAAGTCCAAAAGGTGTTTTATTCTCTTCCCTCTGATTCCAGAAACAGAGAGAATCCAAAATCATTTGAACATCTGGTTTAACACTTACATCTAGTGGCGGAGGGGGGGAACTGCGACTCAATGTAAAAGACCAGGACAGAGCAACGACTGACCCAACCTCCCAGGTTGCTCTCCCGGCATCCGATCTAAAACAATTGATCACCGGAATAAAAGACGATGGCTTCCACGGGAACAGAGGAGCCATTTAGAATCACATCACTGTGAGTGCGCTGGGCCGAGAAAAGGCAGCAGGGACTTTTCCATAACGCTGCCTGTAACTGTGTCTGGGTGCCCTGACCCCTGGCTCTGCAACGCGCCAAAAAAAGGTTCACAACAAGGCTGCTTGCCTCTGTGCGTCTATGCAGCCTCCTGAAGTTCTGCGAGGTCATTTGTCCCATAGATCATTACGCTTCCAGCCACTGTCACCAAACTGCATCAAGGCCAAGCAGCTTCGACTTGTCCATCACAAGTCCTTCGTTTTCCTGGCATAATAGGTCATAAAGACGAGCTCAACCAGTGAACAGCTTCCATCTATCACTGTCTGCATCTCGGAAAAGTATTCAACCCTCCTGAATTTGTATGTATTTCATCAAAACGTCAAAGTTCAGCGTATTTTTACGACAAATACAAAGTGCAAGGAATATGATTCATAAAAAAATAATTTAAAAGTGTGACTCTGATGCTCCATTTACAGGTGCATCTTTTATAGTTTGTCTCTACTAGTCTTGCACATTTATACGCTGATCCATGTACTTTCTTTAATCCTTTGACCTTTTACGCTTTACAAATCCGCAGGTTCGACGAAGAGCTTCTGAGCCACAGACTCTAAGATGAATTTAGCTAGTCTCAGTGTGAATTTTGAATTCCACACTGAGCCATTTATCCAGTTATATAATTAAACCATTTCCATGGATGTATCGTTGGGGTCATTGTCCTGCTGGAAGGTGAACCTTCGTCACACTATCACACCTCTAACAGGTTATCTTCCAGGAATTCCTTGGAGAGTGCCGACAGTATGATACTGCCTCACCGGTCACCGTGGGGACGGTGCGTTCAGTACGATGTGCAGTGGTAGTTTTATAATTTTATAATTTTGCTCCCATCTTGTCACATTACCTATGTCTTTGTTTCCTCTTGTACCAAACTGTAAACAGGCTTCAGTCATTGACAAATTTTTGGAGTGAACTGATATTCTTTCTCTTGAGAAACTCTCTGATTTGTGGATCCCTGCAGCTCCTTCAGAGCTACTATGAACCTCTGTTTCTTGTCTAAATGACGCTCTCCTTACCTGTAGCCTAGCCGGTAGCTATGTCTTGGTATGTTCGCAGTCACTTAATACTTTTCAGCTTCGGAACAGGCTCTACTTTGTCTTGGTATGTCGCATAAAATTCAAGGAAAGTATTTTTAAGTCTGTGGCTGTTACACAGCAAAATGTACCAAAGAAACGCGAGGGATATGAATGCTTTCTGCAAGACAATGTACCCCAGACTACACACTGCAACAGAACCTTGCTGGCGGCTGTTTGAGGTTGCTCCGAGGAGAGCGTTACCATCGCAGTGTTTAGGAAAAAGCATTTAAAGGACATTAAGCGGCTTGGATCAGACTTCCAATGGAAAGTCAATCAGGGTGTGAAAACAGCAGCTTGTATTATTGATGGAATCAGTTTCTGTTCGAGAAAGGCAGGCTGTAATAGTCAGCCATTTTGTGGGGGTTTTCCTTTGTAAACATAATTTGTGGTCGAGGAAAGCGGTTGAAGATCCGCAAATCTGGGTTCAATATGGTACGGGCGACAGAAATGAGATTAAAGAAATGTAGTTTTAGACTGAACTGAAGGGGGAAGCCTGAGCATAAAGCTGGAAAAGGCAGAAACAGTGAGGAACTTTACAGAATCTGTTTCACTTACAGGGGCAGTGTTATGTAAATCAACTTTTTTGAATAAAGTTACTCCAGAGTGTTGCTTTGATTCTTTCATGCACATTTGAGAAATCCTTTCATCTCCATGGCAACCATTCAGCTGTGCAAAACGCCCAAAAAGAAGTACCCCCCCCTTCCCCCTTGAGAGGCAGCTCTTCATCAGAGCTGTAATTTCCAAGCTTCAGTTTCTGCCTGACAGAGCAGCCCTGCCCCGCAACTCCCTGACTCAGCTCCTTCAGACTAGCTAGCAGCAATTGGCAAACACCTGGTGGAACTGCTCATCTGCTGAGCTCATTAGAGGAGCTACTTCTCAGTAAAAAGCTGGTAAAAATGTTGATGAAGGGTTAATAGAGGAGCCGTGTTGGGACGACTTCCTGGAGGCGGAGTTTCAGAGAGAGTATGGGTTTTTAAAGAGACAGAGACTCAATTTCAAGGCCTTAAATCACAAAGTCAAATTTGCTTTAAGTCACATTTGATATATACAGCACTGTTGTAACAACGGAAGGTATCATAGTTACTTGGGTTGTGCTATAAAATGGCACTATGTGCCTGGAAAACACATAATACTGGCTCTTTGAAGACTTAACCAGGTTACATTTAGTTTGGATTCAAATGACTTCAGCTTTGCAATTGTGGCCAAGGCTGTGCTCAGTCGGGAGCAAAGAAAGAAAGAAAGTGGGTGATTGAGTTACAGTGGGACAGAATGAACGAAACCCTTTTTGCTGGTCTGACCAGCGAGACGCCATAGAGCTTGCTGGATGAGATCAACAAATCGCTGCTCTCTTCACCTCTTTCCCAATGAATGACGGGATATAGCTGGTGACGTCATCGTCATGGTAACAGCAGCCAGTGTTTGAGGCCATAGACTCAAACCTTGCGCAGGTCTTGCACAGGTTACATTATATGAAGCAATCCATTAAAACGTCATATTATTTATTATAATGCCTCAGGGGATGATAAAATCCTACACCTCCCATGTTTTTTATCCCCACCATTAAAAAAGGAGAGGCTACTCCATGTGTCTTCCATACACATGCTGTGTGTGTGCATGCATACAGTACACACAGATTTGTGCTCTGCTGAAATCATGCGTGAATCAGTGTGCGTGTCATGACTAAGTGCATAAGAATAAAAGATCTAGAAAGAGGAGATTCGCCTCATTGCTTGCACCACCGGCCAACTTCACCCGGCACCGAGCGAGAGGGGGGGTCCCTGGGAGCCCAACGACCGGGCTCTCAACTGGACAGCAGTTTGAACAGACGCCTGACACATTAATGAAAACCAGCCCTAAGAGTTCAAACCGCATTTCTCCCGCCACCTTGGCTTCCTCAGACACTGACACACACCCGTGCACGCGCACGCACACACACCTACACACACACACACACACACACACACAGTTCAGTTTCCAGACTGGTTGTCTGTCCAGCGTGTTCACCACACAATGCATGTCATCTAAGGGAGCTGCACTAATTTGATAGCTATGATGAACAATTGGATTTACTGAAACAGAATCAGCTGAAGCCTGCCTCACAACCTGTCAAAGTATGTCTCATGTACATTAAAAAAAAATTTAAAATTCCCCAAATTCATCAAAATGATCCATAATCGGCAATTCTATTCATAATTGATTGATTTACCACAGATAATAAAGGAGAGGTTTTCCAAAGTCTGACATTTAAATTGTGATGAAAGTGTAAGTGATGTTTCTTTTTTTAATTCAGAGAAAGTGTTGTAACCTAAACTTGATGGTTTTGCAGAAGTACCTTCTTGTTTTATTGTAAGGCTTTATGAAAATGTAAAATTACACAGAACATAAAGTTATTTAGCATTTTGTGCATGCTTTGCACAAAGACGGCGTTGCATAAATCATCACACGTTCTGACCGTGTGGGGGAAACTTGTAAGTGAATTTCCAATCCAACATTATGACTAAGCAGCAGGGCTCAATCTCTAAGTTTGCGTTAAAAAAAATAAAAAAAATTTAAAAAACAGAAGAAATTTTTTTTTTATTTTTCCAGTTTGAAATCGAGATGTTTTAATATTACAACACCTGATCTTATTCCCTTTTGCATTTTGCATCGGCTGTTAGCTTTTTCCGCTAATCTGGATTTACACGAAACAAAGACGTTAGCGTTATCTTCTGCTGGTAAGAGATTGATTGCTAAAACATTCTAGCAGAACCAGATTTTTAAATCCAAAGCCCTCTCTTCTACATTCTCTCAACCGCAATTACAATGAAGGAAACATGGTCTTGTAAAAAAACAAAAACAAAAAAAAACATTAGGACTGAAATTACATCCTCGGCAGATCAGAGTGGTGTAATCTGGATGTGTGGTCACTAAAGATTTGTTCAGACACACAACTGCCTTTGCCAGTGGCCAAGGGGGAGCAGTAATCAATTTGGCTCACATGGTATTGCGGTAATTATGTACTCCAATTTACTCCTTGAGGGTGGTGAGAGAGTCGGAGAGAGCAGGACGACCATTTCATGCTTCTCCAAACCACTTCCATTCTTGTATCTCTCAGATCCTATCGTATTATTGCGTCTGCAGTCCGACACAAACTGGCATGGAGAAAAGCAGGTCCACATTACCCCCTTAATTGGTCATTTCCAGGGGAAAACCTAGGTCCGCAAAACCTGCATCCAGCACGGGGCTTTCTTAAATAAGCAGGGGTTTTAAAACAGAGTCTACATCTGGGAGCCGGCAGGTCGACAGGAGAGCATTGATTGGGTCTGTCCCAGCAGTAAGTGGGCTGATTACGGAGAAGGCAACACGTTACATCAGCTTTTAGTTTCCTTTTATTTACCTTATGTCAGGAGAGAAAGGTATACAGTGCAGGAGCTTCAAAGTGAACATGGAGGTAGAAAGCCTGAATGAATTTCAATTACAGTGTCCTCGACTGTGAAACTACACATTTCACTGATGCCACTGATTAGAGTCCGACGGCCCCTTGATGTAAATCCTGGACAGAATTGCTTGCCAGTACAGTCCAAACTTCTGAACAACTCTGATTACAGCAGTTTCCATATCTGTTGGACTGTCCATTGTTTCCATGCATGTCTTGCCGCTTCGCAATAAAAAAAAACAAAAAAAATTAGAAATGCAGAAGTTTATTGAAGTGTACATAATTTTGAATAAAGAGGCGTGGATATTGTTCTTGGGATATGTAACACATATCTGTCCGTCGCAGAACGCATCCAGACATCTGCAAACGCTGACTTCCCTTTTGAGCATCTTGAGACAAGGCTGTTAAGTACTACCAGATTTCCATCAAATGACTTGCTATTAAATTTCTAGCTGCAGGTTACTAGTCATAATTAGATCCATGCCCAATAGATGTGAATGTGTAATCTATTTTTGACTACTCACTTTGTACTCTGTGTGCCGAATGCGTGCATGCTTGGCCTCAATAAGCTTAGACCCTCGACCTCCAAAGCGCAACTATAAGCCCGTTCCATCGTCAAACTCAGAGTTTGGTTTCCTGGAAAAACAGGAGACACAGCGAAGATGATCATGAGTGAATCCATGGATCTGATTTCAGTTATGCTTTACTACTAGTGTGGGAATAAGTTAAGCGCTGGGGTTGCGGGGGGCAGTGTACTGTACGGCTCAAGAAACCCACCTGGCCCATCTGACTCCACACGGACGTCCAACAATAGACTGACTGTTACTGGGTTAGAACCAGAGCTCTCCTCGCCTTCTGCAGCGGAAATCACTGGTGGAATTTCTGCAACTGGCAGAGTGCTGAGTGAGGCGGCTTCAGCGCGCCGTAACAGTAAAACATACCCACCTCGCAGGGTTACAGCAGTGCATGAAAAATGAAAAGGTTAACCAAACACGTTTGAGCTTGCACAGGCTGTTTGCAGAAGTCACACATCATACAGACCTTAATGAATATTTAAATCAATTATGTAATTTAAGCTCAACCCAACCGCACAAGGTCATACTGGGCATGGACTCGTGTAATACGTAGCAAACACGAAGACAAGCGCATGAGCAACTGTCCAAATCCATTAGGAGTGTGAGTGTGTGCGGCTGTGTGGTTGAGTGTGTCCGCCGCTGTGCTGTAATAACATCGGCAGGTGGCCCAGCTAGCCCCATCCCCTCAGCGCTCCCCCCACCGTCCCACCGCAATGGAAAGCAGGTGTCGGACCCTGGTCTGAGACAGAATTGAATTAATGTGCAAAAACAAATGACTCCATCAGCAGTGTCTACCAGAGCCGCAGTGACAGGCCTGCAGCATTGTACAGCCCATAGCTGAGCGCACAGTCACCCGACACTGGGCTGACAGGACTAATATCCACATCTATTACACAAGGATTCTTGGGAAAACAGTTGGGGCCAAAGGTAATAATGAGAAAGATGAGAAAGAGGAAGAGAGTGGAGGTTAAAAAGGGCACAGCCGCACACTTGGAAGTATCTTTATGTCCTGCTTGGCCAACGACAGCCTGTTTGTCTGTGGTAAACATGTGAAAGGGAGAGTCCTTTCTCAACGTCCTGCAGATCTAGCAGGACTTTGAGGAAATATTTGGTCTAATTGGAAGCGACGGTAGTCAATACACAGGCAGGATCCTGCCTTTGAATGACATGCCCAGCTCTAATACTGTCTCCAATTTCAGGATTACCCTGATAATAACAGAGGCCGCCATTTCCAATGTACACACATGCACACGTAGGGATGGCCACAATACACACAGACTGTTCTGGCACTGACTTTGTTGCAGGGCACCAAGAGCAAATGTCTCAAATCATTAACTGCATTGCCTCCAATGAGGTTCTCTTGGCAGGGTGATCATGAGAACCATGGAGAGGAGCTGTAAAAATGACAAAGTCAATATTGAAGATGACTGCAATTACAGGCTTTCAGGGGAATGAGGAGTCATGGGGTCTTCCTGGGAAGTGTGTCTGCATATGTGCCGGAGCTTTTCTTTGAATGCAACACACCAGGAGTTACCCGAGTCTTTCTGTTGGGAACGAATTGTTTCAAAAGTGCTTCTTTCCGATCCGGTTTTACACCGAACGTCCGTTGTGAACGTTGCAGCTTGTTATCGTCCTGCGTCTCCTCAGGGTTTATGCTTAACTCAATGAATGCGGCTCACATAAACAGGCAGCTATCAGCAGTCAGATCTACAAAACATAATGGTTATATTTATGCATGTTTCCCTCTGGTTTCCAGGCAACCAAGGGCTTTCCTTCATAAAGAATATCAAAGTTTCAAGCACCTCCACCCCGCCCTCCTCAAGCAATGACCGTCCCATCTCAGGTCCACCCCTCCCACACACACACAAACACGCACACACCACTTCAGCTACCACAAGCCAATGGTTATCTTATCATGTCTGATCATTATTCCCCTGACAAAAAGCAGCCAGACGCAACCGACATCCCTGAGACTCACTTGCCCTTAACTCGCCCTTTGAAAACGCTTTTCAATCATTCAGTGATTTGTAACAACTTTACACAGCACCCCCCACACAAACCGCCGATCACAGTGGCTGGAGCTCTGACTCAACTTTCTGTCACTTCACACCAGCCAGGAGGAGGTTCGAGGGGTTGGAGCAGAGTGCAGACGGGTTCGGACTGAGGCCACCATACCCCCAAAATGCTCAAGTCAACAGCCAGACTTTGATGTTAAAGAATTAAGCTCCTGTCGGAATGGCACTATATTGAGAGGCAGCCCCCTAATTTGAGAAGAAATGTGTGGAATGACATCAGCAGCTATCAAAACAAGAACAACTCTGCGAGGGAAGGGATGTACTGGGGATTCTGGCTGACCAACAGTGGCTGATTAGATTTTGGTGGGACCGCCATGAGCTTTAGAGTCACGGCTTGTCTGTGCTTCGGTCCAGATGACTCAGACAGACAGACACAGGGGCTAAAGGATGGGACGGAAGGAGATCAAATGTTCAGGGTGAAGCTCTCCTTCTCTATGCCACTAAATACCTGTGGTGTACTAAGTTGGGAGTGGCATGGGGGTCAAAGAGAAGAAGGGGGTCAGAGGCATTAGCTGGTCTGATGGTATAATCTTGGAGCAAACAGGGAACACCGGCTTGGCCACTGTGTTGCGTACAGTCCTGTCTGCATTTCCAGACTCTCGCACCGTCCAAATATATCAGCATCGGCAAATATACCACGCGGTTTAATTATTGGCAATGGAAGACTGTCTGAGAGAGATACGCTGTCAAATCAAGCAACAAATCCATCCAGATTAAAAGGGGAAAATTCATCAGGCTAATTAGATTTGAAGGTGCCCTTATCATCGACAGGCCGCACATTGCCACCCATCCAGTCCAGATTTAAAGTGACATTCAAAGTTTTCATGTTACATTTTAAGTAATGACATGTAGAAAATTATCCTTTCTTTTTTTTCACTGGAGTTCATTTTTCACTTGTTTATATTGGTCTGTGAAGTAGCCTTTATTGGCATTGGCTGTTGGAAGTGTTTACATGCGAGAAGTCTTGATGGATCACTAAGATACCATCCTCTCATTTCTCTAAGTTGCTCCTACTATCTCTCATTGCTAAATTTATGACCTCCTTAAGAGGTCATCAGCGGGGTTACACGTTTAGCATTCCCAACAGCAAGGAAGTTGAAGGAATGAGAAGGAGGGGGTGGTAAAAAAAAAAAAAAGTGGGAGAGAAGGAGCAAATAGTAGGTAAGGGAGTGTGGAAGAATGAGGGCGAAAGAGAGATAAGAAGTGGGGGAGAAATGCTGATGGCTGCAGGTCAAATGCCTGAAAGCAGCAGTCAATAAAGCAGCGGCCCACCTCAAAAACGTGATAAGGAACAGCCTTAAGTGTGTGCTGTAGATCACAACAGTAACCCCGCTATCACTGCCATGTTTTTACCATTGATGGAAGTTGTCAACACACACGCAGGCGCTTATTAGCTTAGCTTTTTATTTCATTCTTTGGAAATGGACCTGAATGACAGACCTTGTAACTGTTGGTTATTCAAATTATTGAAATCTTTTATAAAACACCTGGAAAGACAAAAAAATATATATGCTCAAAAGTTCTGCTAGGTTCTTATTATGTTCCCACCTGATTTCTGTTTTGAACAAAAGGATTTTAAGGCTTTTTGTCTTCAGCAAAGAAGGTTCCAGTTTGAAAAAAAAAAAAAACACAAGTGCCATTAAAATTAATCACACAATGAATTAGGTGGGGAAAATATTCACAATGGCGACTTGAACAAACCGTTGGCCGAGTTTGGTCTTCTCCAGGATCATTGGATGTTCTCAACATGCTGCTTGAAGCTGAAACCGACAGCTTCACTTACTGCCTCATAATTACAACTAATCATTTTCTCACCTCTTGGAGAACATTGACATTTCAGTCATTTCAAACTAAATAATGTGACATCACAGACATGTTACTTGTCACATCCCTGACAGGAAATGGTGTGAGAGCAGAAAGCTGACTGAAAGAAGTCGCTCAGGCATAATATGCCATCATATTTTGAAATAAAGTTTTAAAAAGAGAAGAAAATCCATTAAAAGAGGGGGGAAGCCACAGTCATCCTTACAGCCAATCAGAGACGAGGGGAAATGAATGCTGCCCTTGGATTGGCTGCTTTGCAAATGCTAGCAAAGATCATGTGAAGTACCACTGTGTTCCTATAAGCTGCATTTTCACAGGAATATTTTAAATACACGCAATTTATTATACACACTTATTCTCTATGAAAAGAGGCAAACTGTTATCTGATTGGTTTAGATCTCTGGACTTTTCCACCTAATACACAGATAAACCTCCACAGCAGATCAAAGATAATGGAAGAAGACAATGATCTACAATCAGGGAAATTCGCAAATATGTAAGGTAATACAGTCTCCACTGTATTACCTTACATATCAAATTATAATATAACGTTCATCACCACAGATTTTTTTTCAATACACAAAGATGGGGAGAAGTCTGTTTTATCAAAGATAAATAACAGAAAAAATGATTTTGATAGATGAAAAGACGTGAGTTATTCATTAGTCTTTTCAAGCAGCAATCTTTGTTATTCTGCCACGAGAAACATGGAACTCACATGTATCCTGAACCGCTGGACTTTCCTTTCAAGACTTTTCAAAACTCCTAAAAGCCCCTCTAATCAGCGGTTTACATCAAAACACTTCGAAGTCTGGCTTAATTGAGGCTAAACTGCATTACTCTGGTGCACACGGCGGAGTTCACATTCCAGATCGGGGCGACAAACTCCAAAGATCAACAGAACGCCACACAAACTGTCCAGGCCAAATCCACTCCTCTGCTCACGTGGCCCTTTGTTTCCATCATTTCATATTCATCACTGGAATTCATTTCTTCAGTCCAATCATCCTCATCAACAAAATGGACAGGGCTGGATTCTGAAAGTGAGGCCATTCCCACTGTATAAACAAAAACTATTACAATCCCATGTATCACTGCTGGGACTTGGGAGTAACAGGGGGAAACCAACATGTCCGATGTCCACAGCACATCAGATTTTATGTGGCTTCATTAATTAACTACTTTCTGACATCTTTACCCTTTTGTTGTTTTCAGCTGTCACAATTAGCCTAGGGTTAGCAGTGCTGTGTTAGCCCCAGGCTGGAAACTCCAGGTGTTATTTAAAGTGGGACAGAGAACCACAGAGGGAAACAGACACCTCAGTTATCTTAATATGGTCAAACGCAAAGTTGTTCTGGAGACTTTGAGTCGCAGAGGGGGAGCGGGGACGCTGAGGCATTTCAACCAAACACATTATTAATAAACCAGATTGATTGTGCAATCATCAGGTCTTAAAGTAAGTGAATTTATTACTGTCATCTCACTCAACCACTCAACCCTCGGCTGAACCACCCACACAGAGCCAACTCCCACACATACACGCATGCACACACACACACGAGCGCACGCACACACGCTTTCTTCTTTTCAGGAAGCTTTCTTCAACCACTTTACACCAAATTTGTCAGCCCGGAGCTCCAGCGTCAGGGTTCCACCAAGCAACTGTGGGAATCCTGAGAACCGGCAACCGAAAAGACAAACAGCGAGCACACGAGGGCATGGGAGATGTGCACGCTTTGTAAATGAAGCTAGTGAAGAGACAAGGAGAAGACAGGAAGAAAAAAAAAAAAGTGAAGAAAAATATGAACCCCCTGCGCCTGAGGTCCCAGGCAAATAAACACTCCCAACCACCTCACCCTCCCCCAGTTCGATCCCTCCGTCTTTATCATACTGTAAATCTGACGAATAAATTTAAACGCTGGGCGTAGGGTAGGTGTGTGTTTCGGCTCCTGAGTCTCTGTGTGTCTAATAATTCTAGCATGACTGAGATCCAGGAAACTGCTCCATCTGCTACCACTGCAGCCACTTCCAATAAATTTCCTCCCACACAAGGGCATCACAGAGAGCCCATCACTTCTGAGTCTTTATCTTTGACGTGCTCAAAAGCTTCTCTGGAGGTGGGCCTCCACCTCCACCTGGCAGCATTAGCCAGTACATATCTCCATCCATCAGATAAAAATTTATTTATGCCGTGCACAAAAGCCAGCGGCTCGTAGGCCGGCCCGCGCACATAAACATGCATGCCGAGTTAACAAACGGGACTTGTTCAACAGTTTAAAAGCAGAAGAAGGGGAGGGAATGCTTCGGCTCGACCCGGGACACAGCAGATAAGGCTCCCTGCTACTTGTAAAGTTCAAAACCTGACCTCAGACTGAGGCGTATTGAATTTGTAGAAATGCAGCCCTTTCTTAAACCGCTACAATGATGTTACTCTTTTCATACGACCAAGAGAAACGTTTGAAAATTAGTTCAAATAAAAATATCCTGCGACGGGTCATGACTTCAACTCCAGACCAGACAGCCAGCTCATGAACCGTCTCTCAGGTTCTGGGGGAACTGCACTTAACTCGTTTTGAAAATAGATTTTCGTCTCCAGGACCTGAGACCAGTGTCACCCAAGCAGACATTTTTGATTCAGTTCTGCTCAAGGGGGAAGGACCGGGGTGAGCGAAGACAAATAAACACAGCACTCAGGATCACAGACCCAGACCGAAGAGGTCCCCTCCACCCCCTACCCCGCTCAAATTTATTCGCCTCCCCAGTGGAAAGAAAAACAGGCAGAGCGGTGAAGTCCAGTTGTTGTAGGTGGCTTCAGGAGGGCCGGGCGGTGCTCTGACTGCAGCGCACCAACACCACGACTTCACATCTGTGCCTGGTTAGAAGTGAAGCAGGATGGGGAGGAAGTAGATAGACACTAGCAGAGTTTTTTATTACAAATTTGAGAAAATCGTTGTCTACATTCCACTAATGTAAATAAAACGCAAGTTTGCAATCGCAGTGTTTCCGTGAAGCAAGAAATGAAATTGAAATCCCACGTGAATGAGCTTGTTCATGCAATATGTCATCAAAAATCGCCGCAGTGACGGAGGTAAGCAGTCATCTGAGATCAGCCACCAGAGGAGAAGTCGGCGTCTTATTCAGACGTTTTAGCTACAAGCCCTTTACAAGCAGCGATCTGGGAACACATTATTTGAAAAAAACATTTATCTTGTTTCCAAACTTCCACGTTTCCATGAACGAATTTATATTTGGAATTTTAATTCGCACAGTTCTGTCGTCAATGGAAACTCGGCCACTGACAGACTGGGACAAAACGGGCTTTGTCTCGGGGCGTTATTGGTTTGTGTTTCCACGGCATCTGCAGGAAAAAAACAAACAAGAAAAAACAACAAAGCAACCTATGAAAGTTAAAATTGATTGATTTCTTCATTCGGTCCAAGAGTGACCTCTATCCCTGGTTCTGAAATCCAAGAGGAACGTTCCTACTGTGGGAGGGTAGGTGAGAGGAGCAGGGAGGATGGATGGATGGATGGATGGATGGATGGATGATGGATGGATGGATGGATGGATGGATGGATGGATGGATGGATGGATGGATGGATGGATGGATGGATGGATGGATGGATGGATGGATGGATGGATGGATGGATGGATGGATGGATGGATGGATGGATGGATGAGCAGCAGGGACTGAAATAGCAAAGGCATTTAAAAAAGTTAACTACTAATTGCTCATTGTAGACGACGTCTAGCCAGAACACAAACAGAGGCTCAGTGAAGTCACAGAGTGACACAGAGTGACAACTGAGCAGTCATGAGGTGAGCTATGTGAAAGTCAAAGTGTTTGTTGAAAACAGAATTTAAACGCTAAGTGACCATACTTTTCACTAAAGCATATCAGAACATGTAAAAGTGTCATAAGGAATGATGAGAATGCTGATTCCAGCTGCCGCCCGTGTCCTGCATTGCTCTGAATGGGCGCTGTTTTATTTGGGGTTGACTACCTGCAAGATGGTATTTTGTGTCACAAATGTTTAATTTCATAGCAAAGACTTTAGCATTGATAAGGAATCAGCGTCTCGCATAGAAAAGGCAGCCAGTTTCCTAAAAGCTGCACAGATTTGGAGTCTGCTGTTTGAAAGGGCCCAAAAAAAAAAGTAAAAGCTTCACAGTTATTTGGAAAAATCCATAATTTTAAGTGTTTTACAATGTCTTTTTCTTTACGACATTCTCTGTGTTTGCTCGCTTGGCTCTTTGGTCCCGACTGCTTTTCCAAACGTCACCCTGGTTGCCTTAAGCAGGTAGGACACCGACTGCTCACAGGTACCCGACTCAGTCCCATTAAAAATGACATGCCTGCAAGTGCAAACAGCAGAGAGAAGCCCGAATTAATAATAAAAGAATTTTTTTTTATATGAACTGCAGTAAAATCCGGTGGAGGTACATCTTGTGACTGAGTACTTCATGTCTTATCCTGCCATTGGCTGTTTGAACACAAAAAGCCAATTCAATTTATTACATTTTGTTTATACGGTGGAAATTCACAGCATGTCATCTCCTGGTACTTTGTAAAAAAATCTATCCAGCTGGACCGTGCAAAAAGATTTCTTAGATTAATCTCAAAATTTCTGATTTATTCATGTTTTTACAACTTTTTGAGTTCTGAAATGTTTTTGGTTTTTTTTTTACATAATATTTCTAAAAGAAACATTCTGAGTTTTTTGGCTGAAATGTACTCCTCCTTTTTCTTCTGGCTACAAAATCTAGAGCTCAAATTATTATTCAAACCGATTCAAAAGTTTCCATTTGGAAGAAATCCAAAACTTCTACGTTTTGGCTAAGGTCAAGTGCAAGTCGCTTTCTCGTTGGATAGCGACCGTCAACAGCTGCTTGCAGTGTGTCCTTGACTCTACAGCATTCGCAGGGAGCATGGAGCAGTGGCAGCGGAGAGGAAAACTCTGCAATGCAGCACTCATAATTCTTCACAATGTAAAAATATTCTCATTAAAAGACAAAACTTTATGTTAATTAAACAAACCAGTAGGTGTCCAGCTCCTTTTTGTTTATTTTGCTTGTCTTGACTTTGATGGAGTACGAAAAAAGCATCTCTTTGCTACAACTAAACATTATTTGGTAAATTTATTAAAGAACGGAGACCTAAAGAAAACATTTCTTATTTTTACCTGATCTGTTAGATCCTTCTGAACAGCGATCAACCAATTCGCTGCTATTGCTGCGGTTAGATGTGTTTAAAGTGTGGATCCCCTGACAAAATACGAAAGAAGCACAAAGTTAGTGAATTTTGGAAACTCTTTTAGCAAGAATTCATTAACATTTCTTGAATAATTATTTTTGATACTTTTTTCAGTCATCTGTTCCGAGATGGGATTGTTTTTTTGTAACCACTGATGTTCAGTTTGTCCTGATTCTTCTACTCTTTGAGCCCCAGAAACACTCGCGTCCTTATCATGAAAGACAATAACACATTATCAGGCCATGTTGTTAGTCAATTATCAAAACCCTTGGGTAGATAAAAAACAAAATCATGTAACCAATGACTTCATTATGAGCCAGCTTGTGACCTTCAAAAGATAGTAAATGGCACCAATAAACGCATCACCTTTGTACTGGGGCGTAACTTATTTTAGGATGCACCTACGTAAATCAATATAGTGGAAGAAAACAAACAAACATGGCTCCCGAAGATGTATGCTGTCTTCTTTTTTTATTATTATTATTTTTAAATGTTAAAAACTGGCTTTTTGATCATAAATGGCGGTCGGACGTCGAGGGAAACAGAAAACTGACGGACGGCGATGCGTGACAGACGGTTTATTGACAAAACAGGCCACTTATCACATGACGATCGATATTATACTGCTTCACCAACATCCCAGAGTAATTAACCAGGTGCACTTTACAGAGAGAACCCTCCTTATCCACAGCTCACTTTACCTGCAGGCCTCATTGCTCTAATGCAACTGCTAGATGTCGGGCCATCAGCGTCGGGCCATTGACTACGGAGGACGCATGCTAGATGGTTGAACGATACGCCGGTGCTGTATCATCACTCTGGAGGTTGATGTGGAGGCCAGATAGGAGCCTTATCTTTATCTTATCACCGGCATCTGCTGCCCTGCTTCACTGATAATCAGCTCTTTTTATGCTCTCAACAGCGTTCCCTGAAAGGCCATAATGACAGCCATCATGCCTGTGAGGTCATTGTTCAATTGGCTGGAGGGAAACACACGTGGCCCATCGCTCCTGGAAACACGCACAGCCTTCAGACAGAGGAGCAAAAACACGCAGCCTTCACCGCCTCACATGCATGGAGGAGAGGAGCAGACGATCAGTGTACACCGATGGCTCCAGTCTGGCACAGAAGCTGCTTGGATGTTATAAACTACACAAACACACAAACACATGGCGCAATAAGCACAGCGTGAAGCAGTCAGGCGTTAGATCCTTGACTAGCTGGCGAAACTGGCAGTGAGAGTGAAAAGCCAGTCAGAGGCGTTTTTAAAAGACTTTCAGTCGGGTACGAGCGCCTCACACAAAACCTTTGACTTCCACTTAAAAAGTTTTTACCATAATTTCAGAACAGGTGAAATTAGTCGACCTCAGAGATAAAGATTGTTTCAGAGAAGAAAACTTAAAGCAGAAGGAAAGAATGAAGCTTTAAGTTTTGCCCAATCAATAAGGAGAAACCCTGATGACTTTGCCAAGTCTGTGTTTTTCTGCATTTTGCCCTTTTTTATCTAATTTTTCCAAGTTTTTTTTTCTCTTTCTTCCTCGTTTCCAATGTGTCGATTCTACATGAGAAACCCATCCAATGAAGAACTGCAGAACGACCGTCAGGCTAGACATTTTTTTGTTTAAAAAGAATCAGCTTAATTGAAATAATTTGTGAATAATCATCTCCAGTAATAGAAATGTCCTAAGGTTAAGTTTCCTGTTGGTCATTTTAGATTTTGGTTTCTTTGGTTATTTAATCATATTTTTATGTAAATAGCAGAGGCTTTGCTGCACAGTGGCACAGTTGTTAACACCAAAAAAACGTCCTGGGTTCGAATCCCAGCCAGGATTTTAGAGCAGTGGAGATTTGTTCTCCAGAAAAAGTCTGGAAATCTGACTTAGTCTAGGAAACTGTCACCTCTCTGATTGCGTTGCAGTTTGTTGCAGATTTTATGGGGGGTGGGGGGCAGCAGTGCGACTCTTGTTTCCAGTGAAAGTAACATTCAGTGAGTCACAACACTCACACATGTTCTCAACTTTATAGCAGCAGTTTATGGGTTGTCCCATCCTCTCCCATTATATATGAACACCAGCGCATGAAGCAAGGTAACCGAAGACATGAAGAATTTCACTGGACGGCACAGAGTCACCGTCTCAACAGAAAACCGTCCTGATGAATTAGAGCAGGGACTGTGTCCAGCCTGGTCTGATGTCACAAATCCTCTTCTGGAAGAAAAATAGTCCAACGCTCCCAGAAACGCACACTTCCTGAATCCCACCAGAAAAGAGTCAGCGCTTTTATAGACCACAGACCAGAACGCAAACTCTTCACTTTTCACCTTCTATGCATCACAAATCTGGAAGAAACATCCAGAAAACAACAGAACAGCTGAAACACTGAGTTCCTTTAAATAAAGGCTAAAGACCCATCTGCTTACAGGTGCCTTTGATTCATGACAACTGAAACATTGATGAACTTAATTGACATGCGTTCGCTTGACAATGTTGATGATGGCATCTGACTCAATGTAATGTTTTTTTCTGGTTTCATAATTGGTGACTGTGAGATGTTTTTATGACTTAGAGCACTTTGAACTGCCTTGTTGCTGAAATGTGCCATGCAAATAAACCCGACCTGACTTGACGTGAACATTTTTGCCATTATTGTGTCTCCCACTCATAATGCTGAGCATGAACGACGCTGCAGATTTATTTTGGTGGCGTTGTGTTTGCATGGCATGCAGTGATCATCTTAGATCTGCAGTCAGTAAAGTGTCACTGCAGCTTCTCTACAAATAGAAAGCAGCTCACTGACATACCTAATGTTGCATTTTTTTTTTTTGGAGGGGATAAAGAATTCAATCTTTAAAGTAAAAACAAACAAAACTATACATTAGCCCCCGATGGCTACCATGTTAATATTAATCTAAGTTAGGAAGCCCAAGTTAAACTATTAACTCGATTTATGGTCTTATTTGATGACGATAACCTTGAACCTTTCTTTCAGTAGCATTAACATTTTAATCAAGAAGTCCTGTTAAGTGCCGGTGAAGTGCTGCTAGTGGTTCTTGGAATATTATTTCTTCCTATTCCCTTCCTAATGGCGCTGATAACGCACCACTGCAAAGTAAGGCAGTCTTCGTTCATAAGATATGAACAGATATGAACAGAGCAAAGGTTATAATTCAGGAAACCACGGTGAAGAAGCGGTCCAAAGTCCCTCTGAGAAATCTATAGACAGTAGCTCTGATAACGACACCTCCACTACCTCGTGTTTGTTTGGGATTTTTTTTTTTTCAATTTTCATTCACCATGTCAGGGCATTGCTGCTGCTGTTTTTCCCTGAATGGATATCGACAGTTCAAGATACGACATGAAGAAGACGGTTTTGAAAACCCAGGGCCAAAGTTTTCCCGGATCAGCGTGGAATTTTCTCCCGTTGGTCACAACGGAACGCTTCGTGACTTTCTGAGCTCATTGTGGCTTTTCCACCATAGAGACAGACCTGTAACCAGGAGATAAGACTGACAACATTGACACCCATGAATTGCCTCATATTGCTTCTGAACTTGCAGATGCATAAAGTTATTATCTGCGTAGGGACAGTTAAAAAGACCTGCGATAAAATTTCAAGATATGATTAGCAACTACTATGCTGACGGTGCTCTCTGTACGCACACACATGCATATGTACACAGTGGTACACAGGATTTTTTTTTGTATTGGATTTGCCTGCAGCTGAAAAACATTTTAATAAAAAATTCCCACCGTGTTCCTCCCTGTACATCTGCACCCTCCAAACTGTTTGTGGAACCAGAAGTAATCCTGATTTTTGAGGTTAATAAAACCTTTTCAGAAGAGACTCTTTTTTTTTTTTTTCACATATTGTAACAATTTCGACCATAAAGCCCAGATGCGGCTCCCCCATCTCCTCCCCTTCTTATTAAACCATATTCCTTTTCCACTGTGCGTTCTCGCTCCAACAATGACAGGTTGCAGCGTCTTCAGCTAGATTAGCCCTGGCATTTCATCACAGTGATTTATGTGTCATATAAAGATAAACTTACACAGATTCACTATGATTGATGCGCATGTATAAAAAGAGAAATGAGGCAAGTAAGTCCAACTTTGTGTCATTTTGAGATTTCCTGTTTTGCAAGCTGCAAAAAAAAAGAAAGAAAAAGACACTTCCCTCTGTTTCCCTTGATGATGTTTATGGTTATGGCAAAGAGCTCATAACATTCAGTAAAAATGTTAAGTAGTCAAGTTGAAATATGGATATTGTTTTTCATTAAATAACATTAAATACGCTTTAATCATTTCGGTGCATGCACAGTTTACTCTTTTATTAACAGTAGTTTGTACTCCTTCACGTCCCTCCTTACATAAGCTTATGGGTACAAAATGTGCTGCATAAAAGCCTCAAGCAGGCTTTTGTTTTGTGTGTGCAAGACTTCGAACTGACAGCTCATGCGTGCAAACTTAGACAAAAAAAAGACACAAACAAAACTCTTTATAAACAGCGTCGACTCCATAAAGTCCATCGTCACGGTCTGTGCAGGAACCGAGCGACAACAACGGCAACAAAACTCACTGCTCTGAGATAAGAGCAGCAAGAGATGGTCAGAGTCAAGGCAAGGTAGAGGCGCACAGTGTTTATGCAATTTAATCACCTATCAATAGAGGCTTATGATGAGCTCCAAATAAAACAATCTTCCCCTCGCCTGGAACGCATCTTTGGCTTTATTGTGAGCAAAGGTCTGCGATCGCTGGCACCGAGAGGTTCAGTGTGGAAATAATCTTATCTACCATCAGCTATAAATATTTGACAGAAAGGGGAGTTTGAAGGAAAGATGAGAGAGGAGAGAGAGAGTGACAGCAAAGCAAAGCAACAGAAAGGAAAGGAAGTATAAGGAAAGGAAGGGAAAGAAAAGCAAAGGAAAGGAAAGGAAAGGAAAGTCATCTGCTGTTCTCTTCTAAACAGGAACAGATTAAGATGCACTTTGGCGGGATGTTTTCAACCTTCAGCCAACCAGTCGGACGTGCAGCCCAGTGCAAACTAAACTTCCTTTACACCCTATGTTCCTCATCACCATCACAAGCTCATTCTTCTGTGTGGAAACACAGGTGGTACCACAAATAAACACTGTAAAACCGTCTGGACAGCTTTTATATTTGAACAACACTCCCATAACAGTCCTAATCAAAGGAAACAACCGCCAAAATACAATCAGGTGGTCCTAGGCAGTGTGTGTGTGCGTGTGTGTGTGAGAGAGAGAGTGTGTGTGTGTGTTTGATTTAAGGCTCACTCTATTCTTACATGAAGTTTTTTTGTTTTAATTTGTTCCATACCGCCGTGCTAACTTGTTGCGTTTCTCTCTCTAGCTCAAGGTCCAAACCAGCTCACAGAACGGGAGAAGATTATAGGAAGAGTGGGAAAAAAAAACTAAACTAATTACTCCAGGTATTTCCACCAGCCAGTGCAACTTAAAGTGTAATTACGTGGGTTTAGTGCTGTGGCTGTGGTTGGGGTGGCCACAGATCTCACACTGATCCAAGTCTAAAATCTGACTGCTGCTCAACATGACAGCAGGAGAGTGGAAGACCTTTATGAAGAGATTAGCTTCCTGTCCTGGTGGGCAAACAAGAAGTTATCTTTTTTTTTTTTTTTTTTACAAGAGCAACATTTTGATTAGTTAGCTTAATTGGGGTAAATAGGATAAAACATTAACCACTATCAGATGTCTACAACAAAATACATTTGGCTTGTAAGGGCAACCACCAACTCCCTGTACATAGCTCGATTAAAAGTAGGTTGTTTTATGCACCTCATTGTAGCTAGGTTACCGTGAAATAAACTTTTAAGTAGATTTCTCTGTCCTGCAATCTAAAAACAGCTCATTTGTTTCTTTGACCTGAATTCATCGTTTAAACAGATATAAATGCACTGAATTACAAATTTGATAATGTTTGTAAAAACGACACAACTTTGATCTGTTCAGTATGAGCATTTATGAATAGAACATCCAATGTAAAATAAATAATAAAGAAATTGAAACTGACAATAAAACAAGGTCAAACATGAAAAAACAAACTGCTACAAACTTTCTTTCAACCTTCTGGATGTAATGTAAAACAAATAATAAAGCATGAGCACAAATTATAAAATTATACTGAATAGTATAGACTGGGCTCATTGTCACAGGTGCCCAATCTAGAGTTTTTTTTTACATTTTGGAATTGTTACACATATTAATATTGGATTGTTGCATCTCCAGTTTTCACCTTGCAGTTTGGCGAGTGTTACGTCAGTCCGATTTCATTCTCATTATTCCCGGACATGACCAGAGTCAAAAACAGTGCCAGCTGCGCTATTTTTAAAGTTTCTAGTTCCACACAAATCCTCCTCTGGAAGAAAAGTGGTCAAATGCTCCCAGAAACGCATCCTCTCTGGCGCCAATATTCAACATTATTGGCAGCGTTTTTCCCAATAGCTACCAGTATGTCGTGTTGTGTCATCTATGTTTTTACGGGTTGTTCTGTTATGCCAGTAAGCCAATAAACGTTCTCAGAATAAACAAAAGTTCACTTTAAAACCCAATGAAATTCTTTACGTCTCCAAAAGTCATTTTTAAGCAGTTTAACACAGGTAGCAGTGTTTTACAAGGACATCTTGTCATTTAATCACCAATTAACTACTGGATGGATGCACCTTTGAACACTATCAAGGGTTACGAGACGCTCGCAAAGGGTGGTAAAGCCATAAAATTAGGGTAGCTATTTGACTATTTGACAAAAGGCAGATACCAGTCCATGTAAAGCAGAGGTGAAGGTTATGAACTGAAGGAGCTGATAAGAGCAGCTCATCTTTCCTCACACCGCTGGCAGTTGGAAGGGTTCTCTCTTTAAAGTCTGCCTTATCAGAAACGGCCTCTTGTTTTCCTTCATCAACGAGCAAGACGTAGTGAGCTGACGGTGTGAAAAAAGAATCTCTTTAATCCATTTGTTCATTCATTTATCTGTGAACTACGAAGAAAGATTTATAGAAAAAAAGCAGGAAACGACTCCAAGACACACAGAGAACTAATGTGTGATTCGTGCTTGTCAAGCTAGTGTAAAATAGCCACTGAAATGCTAGCAAGTACCTAAACCCTCCATTTAATTAGCTCAAATTGAGCAGTTAAAGGCAACGTTCACAAAATGTGGTGTTTTCTGAATCAGACCCGCCTGCTCATGCAATAAGACAGTAGATGGGCAATAATAAAATACTGTTTATGCCCCGGCTGTAAAAGTAAGGTGTGTTTCTTCTCCGCACTTTACAGCCTCCTCCGCTGTCATCCGTGCGTTCATTCACAGTCTTTTACGAGACTATAAAAAGGACTCTCATGCAAATATTTAGGAATAAAAAGTAAACATGAGCCTCTGAGGTTTCCATATGCACAAAGTTAATTACATTGTTAAACCGAGGCATGAGGATGAGCTTCGCGGACACATGACATATGCATTCCCTTAATGCCAAGGAAATGCACAAAGAAAGGACCAGAAGATTTCAGGCTTCACTTTGCCTGACAGGTGAACGAAGAAGACAGCTGAAAGTTGGCAACTTTGAGCACCAGAGAAGTACATTTTGCTAATGCTCACAATGCTAATTGACCTGTATGCTAATAGAATGCGTTTCAGATGATGTGAAATGTGAAGTCTGCGTAATTTGGATGTCTTTTAAAATAGTGAAACCCAACCTCGTTGAATTTGTCTGAACACGGTTAATGACAGTTCTTAAAAAGAAACTGAAATCCAGGTCAGAGTTTCACAAAAACAAAAGATTAGAAATGCCTGATTTGTGTGAATTTATGTTTATTTGTCAATCACTGCAGCTCCCTAAATTCACAAGAGTTTACAAACTATAAATGAGGTTGCATTTTAGTGCCATGTCATCTGAATCCTTTTTCTATCATCTCCAGCTTAGCAGCGTGTGTTTAGGCTTAAATTAAACAGTAGAGCCAACAGAGGAATCATGCTTCCAGTCGTTAGAAACGACAAAGCATACTGCTCCCTTTAAGTCAGCTCCTTCCTCAACTCCCATGAAATATATAAAAAGGCCAAATCCTCCAAAAGCAACAAAAACCTGCATTAAAGTGTCACGCTTCTGTTGCTATAAGATTCAGAACCCGTGTAAACACGCCAGGTCCCACAGCAGCCTCCAAACGCGCAGAACGGGGCCTGACTCTGGAAATTGTAAATGGGAGTTTTGGAGAAGATGAGGAATATGGGCTGGGGGACCGGGAGGTGATTTAATAGAGCTGGCATTTAGAACAACAAAGCGGAGACAAAAGCAGCCACTTGGACCGTGCTTCAAAGACTTGTGTGTTAAACACTTGCAGAAAGACATTCTTTGGAATCACGATCATTCGAAGTAAAGGGAAAGAAGAATTAGGGAGGAAGCTGAGGAGGAGGAAGGCAAGAAAGAAGAACAAGAAGGAAGCCAAACACACAAAACTGTCAACCTGATGATACCAGAGCAACATGAAAGGGAGGACGGGTTTTAGAGCTCCGGCTTAATCTGCAGAGTCCATCTTCCCCCTTCCGCCGTCCTCGCGTCTTCCTGTCGGAGCGGCAAGCCCACAGATACGAGCTCCACTGTTGCGTTTCAAATTAACGATAATTCAACACAGGTCAGCTGGTGTCCCGTGGCTCCAAATGACCTAATACTCAGAGTGGATGTGCTGACTCAACCAGAACCTCTCTCTGTCTCTCATCAGGTGGCTCAGCTCAGTTCCTGTACCGAATCTAAAACTCTGGCAGAGCGTTTTTTGGGCCCGCCGGATCAAGGCTACTGGCACTGAGATCTAAAGGGCCTGTACTCAATATAATGTGAAATAATAAACTTCCTCAAAGTATCAGTTCTGTAAGTCGGAGCCAGTTTTGCATGTGGTTCAAGGAGGCTTTTGTTTAAAAAAAAAAAAAAAAAATTAATGGCAGATTGTTAGGCACACGTCATTATTAAAAGCAGATCAAACGCGTCCGCAGCGCCGAGCATTTGAGCTGTTCTAAGTTATGGTAACACCTCGGACAGCAGAGGGCACCAGCTGTACTTTGTCTGATTGTGTCTCACAAAAAAAAAAAAAAAAAAAAGAAAAAAGGAAGCAAAACCACATTCTGCTGATCAAAATGACAGATTGGAGGTTCATAAAAACAAAACAAAAAAAGAGAGAGAAAATCCTGAAAGAAAATCTCAAGAAAAAAGATCCCTGCTTTAAAACTCTCCACTTCAAAACTAAATAAGAGAAATACAATAAATCTGAAGCTCCTTGGCTGTCCTGAAAGTCCTTACATGCAGAGGGCAGGGTGGTGTTGCCTTTCATTGCATCCTTTTTAATTTCTACACATTGAGCACAAAATGTGCTTTATTTGGATTTACGGGGAGGGACGGCTGACATTTTGAAAAATCTTCCAGTAACTCAATCTCAGTCTTAAATGCTACTGCAGGAAGAACAGAGGGTTTTTCTTTCTAATTGTTTTACCAGTCCCACTTGCTTACTCTTTCAGTGATTAATCAAAGTTAAGAAAAGCCAACCATCAACTTTGGGGCATGTTTCGCATTTCCTCCTCCTGCTGGAGGATTCGCCCGGGCCCAAGCCGCCCTGGCCTTATTGCGCCTTAATTGAAACCTTGTTTAGAAATACCAAGGTCAACATTTCCAGTCATGTTATCCCAATTAGTCTGCAATGAATCCTTTCAAACAGGGGGAGGTATTGAGTGGCTGACCCAACGTGCTACTTGAATTCCCATCGGGACACCCACAGTCAAGAGCCTGGGAATGAGAGAGGGTGACCAGAAGGAGAGACACTGACAGAAAGGGGAGAAAACAGAGGAAAGCTGCTGGAGATGGCTGGACCCTCTTGTCTCTACTTCTGCCATAAATTTTCTCCACATTTCCAATCAAGCCCGGTCGCATTCTTATATAGTGCTCAGCGCTATTTAATGTCACAGATGTCGAACGTTTTTACATAAATTATATTCCACGACATAGGCTTGTGTAGCGTCCAAATTATCCCCCTCGACAAGCCACTTCTTTCATGTTTGCCTCTGCCGCCTAATCTGGAAGATAAATGAGAAAATACCCTGCTAAAAATAACTGAAACAGTATGTGTTTATATAACCAAGAACAGGAGGCAAGGGTGTGCCAGAGAGGTTGTCATGTGGAGTTTTTTTTTTTGTTTTTTGTTTTTTGTCCAAGCACAGGCTTTATCAGTGGATTTTCTTGATTAGAGAAGAAGAGAAAAGACAGTAATCATTGGAATCAGCTGGTCAGAATGAAAACCAGCCCCTTCGCTTCACATCCCCTCTGTGACATGTGGACGGCACACGCTGAGCCAGACAAGTTTTTGACATCCCCTCCAGATTATTGCAACTACAGAGCCATTATTTTGTATTGTATGTGATGTCGAGCTGAGTTGTGTCAGATCTTTATTTTGATAAATCTAAGTTACGGCTTAATAATCCGTGACAACAGGACACAGGAGAGCATTTAAGACAAATGAAAACCCAGGCAGAGCATAAATCTGATGCTTCTAGTTCGCTCTCATTTGTATGAATTTATTCAGTAAGACTTTCAGATAGTAAAGCTGACACAACTTGTACATATTTTATTTGTTACACAGTTTTTTACATGAAGGCTCACAAAAAAGACAAGATACCTATTTATAAGAAAGTTGAAGAATGGTCTCCCAACAAGAAGCTTGTGTCTGGGCAAAGAAAATTAGTTTATTAGCTCATTATAGAACAATTCACTTATCATTTCTGCAACAGACTGGCGACTTGTCCAGGGTGTACACTGCCTCTGGCCTCTCGCTGGAGATGGGCACCAGCAGCCCTCCCGACCTCACTAGGGTCAAGGGTGTTAGAAAATGGATGGGTGGATTTCTTTGTGCTTGTTTGACGTGCTTTAAATGTTTTTGTGCAGGATCCCAAAACAATACCTGCAGTTCCTGTTACAGATTGCTCATTTCGTTCTGCTTTGTGCTGAACTGACAATATCTAGCCAATCTAGATTGGTCAAGTTGTTTGTACAGTTTGCGTAGGATTGTGCCTTTTTTCTTCTTCTTTTACCATGTCTTACTAATCTGCAGCCACACACCCATACCTGTATTTCTCCAAGGGGAAGCACAAGCTCATTTTCCCTCTTTATCAGGTCTTTAATGATAATTATAGCATGTTACTTTGTTCTAATTTGGCACAATTTTTTCATATGATATAACAACGTGATGTCATCAGACATTAGCCATCTGATGTACACCTCTTTTTTCCATCCACTGGCTTTCTTTCTAATAAGCCTAGCTTCACACATTGACTCACACACCCTCACCTGTATACACCAAGTGTGTTCCCCCGCCCCCGAGGTAGACAGATAGATAGATAGATGGATGGATGGATAGATAGATAGATAGATAGATAGATAGATAGATAGATAGATAGATAGATAGATAGATAGATAGATAGATAGATAGATAGATAGATAGATAGATAGATAGATAGATAGATAGATAGATAGATAGATAGATAGATAGATTAAATTGAATAGAAATATTTTAAATCACAACAAATGTCATCTCAAAGCACTTTACAGACATGTGTGTTATTATCTTACTGCATCACTTTGTAGATGCTTCACATGTTTCATTCTCAGGAAGCGTTTCACACAGGAAGATGACTGCTAGTGTGCTGCCTCCTTCCTCCATTTTCTGCGAAAGTAATCATTGGGTTTTGTGTAAATAATCGCCCAACGCAAACATGATGATGATTTAAAGGCTCATAAAGTAGCATTTGTCTCAACCACTATTACGTCTTCGACATTGGAGTTGATTTAATTTAGCAGTGGTTAGCTTCAGCCTGTAGGGTCAACCAGTCTGGATTTCTACTAAATGAAGACATCGAGACGTTTGTCTTGTGCAGCTTGGATATTAACTGTCCTTTTAGCAGAACGCCAATCCAAAAGAAAAAAAAGAAAAGAAAAAAGACACATCTGGGTAATAGTTAGCCTCAATATCTAACAGCAGGAGCAGAAACTGATCGTGCTGAAAGGAGCAGAGTAATGACAGTCAGGAAGTTTGTTTGACTCGTCTTATGATGACAGTGAAGGCGTTTGTAGTGGAACAACACACACGGGCCACCTGGATCAGCTTAAATGTATTGCTTCGTTTTAGATTTGGTGATTCATTTTGTTGGAATTGATAAGTTTTATCATATAGCATGCCTGAGCAAATCCAGTTTCATTGTTGTCAGTCTGGTTGCTGTGGAGACATAGGTCTAAAATTTCACACGGGTGCATAAAAGAAGATGAACTCATATGTAATCGTCAATATTTCTCTGTCAAATAATCATTCGTCTTCAACAATGCATTACATTATGATGAATACCACTTACTTTCATTTTCCCCTTAGTGATTAATTTCACCACTCTACCTCTAATTTTCTTGATTGAAAATTCTCTCATTAACTCTCACCTCAAAACTTGGTCTCACATACTTCACAAACAATGAAATCCAATTTTTTGTTTGCAGTTAGAAAATATATCCATCCATCCATCCATCCATCCATCCATCCATCCATCCATCCATCCATCCATCCATCCATCCATCCATCCATCCATCCATCCATCCATCCATCCATCCATCCATTTTCTGAGCACCCTTCTCCCTAATGGGGTCGGGAGGTGCTGGTGTCTATCTCCAGCTGTGTTCCGGGCGAGAGGCGGGGTACACCCTGGAGAGGTTGTCAGTCTGTTGCAGAGAAAATATAACCAATATGCCTTTTAGTTTTTTTAGACATTTGCAACATATTACTCTGGCGAATGTGTTGGTGGATTGCCTGAAATGTGACTTGAATTTAAAGAAACTGTGGGAAGTGTCAGGATCTTAATTCGCTTTTGATTTTGATTTCTCACTGACACCCTCTGAACACATTCCCGCGTCTGAAGTTGGAGATGAAATCTCCTGAAAACATTTTCGAGTCATTTTTAGCCATGTACGTTTTGTTGTTTTGCTTTGCTCCAGTTTATATATGGTTATATATGATATATGTTTTAAGGAAGAACCACTCACTGCTCATTAAGCTACTGCTGAATAATAATACAATATTTTTTTTAACAAACAACATTTAAATTTAGTGCTATAACTCTGAACTCAAATAAACCACAGGCAGACAGGAAACGAGTTTAACTGCAGCGTCCAACTCCTGTGTGTATGTCTTGAAGGACCGTTGAAGGGAAAGTTAAAGTGCTGCTTTCTTAAGGCCTTGTGGAGTCAGTCACATTCCTATGCTGATGAAGGCCACTCATCTGCTCACATGCTGTAATGAGAGAGAGCACAAACACTGAGAGCTGATTAAACATCTGGAAAGAAGCAGCACAGTCACTTTTAATATATAAATATATACATACATATATAGATACATATATATAGACATATATGAGTTAAGCCACCATCTTGAAGGTGATATGTTTGCTCTGACCGGCCAATCAGGGGGCATACAATCTCTGAAGTCATTGTGAAACTTCTAAGCTACTGCAGTGAAGTGAGTTTGAAAGCTGATTGGTTAAATCAGCTTTAACCAATCAGCTTTCACTGTTGTATAATAAATTTAACTTGGATCTGCTCTACTAGTTGTGAAGGTCGTGGGCAGATCCTCTCTGCCATGATCAGTGTATTTACTGTACTGTTGTCTACCAAAAACACCATGATGTACTCTGCGGCGACAGGCGCTTCATAGCAGCTCAGCTCAAAGCGTCTTGTGGGCCGCGAAGGGTTATGGGTCCCGAAACAGCGCAGTTCAACTTCCATTCGACCTTTACAGTAGAAAATGGAAAGAAAAATAAGGGTTAATGTGTGAGCTAAATGAACTGTACAGCTCCAGTGGTGTCTTACTTCTAAAGCTAAATATTTTCCCTACAATGCCTTTTCGACTGAGCAAAGCCAGAGGCTTCTATCATGGCGGAGACACAACAGCGCGAGTAAGGAGCCAGCATGATGTAAGCAAAGTGCAGGACACAGGCCACGCGTTCCACCAGCAGTCAACATCAACATCTCTCTGAGTAATAGCACAGAATTACAGTCGAGCATTTCTTGCTCCCTGCTGTGGCTCCCTACTGTGGTTTCACAGCTTCCAAAAACACAAGCAGACAGTGTCATTACCTCGCCTTCGGGCCAGCCATGTTGAGCGCCACTGCCTCTCCTTTCACTGCATTTCCACTCCAAATACACAGATCATAGTGCAAGGTTAAGAAAGCAGGGCTTGTGTATTTTGGCAGGTGGAGCAAGTCCTGAAAGAGCAACAAATCTGCTATATTTAGTTTTTGATGGCTGGGGTGCAAAGAGAACCAACAATCTCGGACCACCAGAAGGACGGACAGGGTTCTGCATGAGTGGGTTCGGGAGGTGCGAGCCGCTGGCTTGCAACGCCAGGACAAATCGGAATCTTGAAAATTCATTTTAAAGATGCAGAGGCACTCTGAAGACTAAAGGTCGAACCTTTATGTGGCAGCTCAGCCAAACATCTTGTTGGACAAATGCAAAATCAGAATTGATGTCTCTCATCAATTCGCAGGGCAGTCTCTCTCTCCTCCCGCATCAAACTCTACAGTCGAGCATTACGGCAACAACTGCCTGCGCAGTCCGAGAGAAACGTTAATCCTGTTTACATTCAGTCTGCCATTTCCTCCTCTCCAAAAACCTTGAGAGAGCAAAGTCATGTAAGACGCGCATTAAAAATAAGTGTAGCAGAAATGGGCCTATTGGCAGCATGCAGCAAGGAGCTTTTGTGGCCTGGCCAAGAGGCCCTGCGGTGAAAAGTAATCAATACGCCCAATATTCCAGCACGTACTCTCAAATAACAATAACCAACATGTAGAGCTTCCACCGCAAGTGTTTGACGGGCTCCAGAAAAAACATGGGGGACTACTCTCTGTGTCCACATCAATTGGCGCGCGGGTGGTGAAGGTTGTGAAATGTAACGGTTGCTTGTGTGCGCCGAGGTGTTTGAGTCCCTGTGAACGGAAGTGTGTGTATCTTAATACCAGGCAAAGAAAATATAATAACAGGATTCATTTCATTTCATTGCATAGAACAAGTTGGACATTCAGCAGATCCGTCAGAGTACTTCAGAGTGGCAGGTTTATGATTATTAGAGCTACTTGTTATAGCGAGAAAGACATTTCTGTTTAGGCTCACTGCAGATTACCCAGAGCAGGTTACGCCTTACTCCATGAGAATGATGGAGGGGCTTTATTATTGTTGTACTCAAAAAGTTGTTTTTTTTTGTAAAAGTATTTGCACATTTTGAACTTTTGTAAAAAAAAAATTCATGTCACACAAAACTATTTTCTCAGCATTTTATGTGTTATGCTGGAGCAAAGTGGTGAAAAATGCTGAACAACTTTCAGAGGACTTTTCAATAAAATGTTACGTTCACCATCCTGAGTTAATTCTTTGTAGACCCACATATCACCACAATTACAGCTGTAATTCTTTTTGGAAAAGTCTCTACCAGCTTTGCACATCTGCAGGCCAAAATGCTTGGCTTTTCTTTTGTTTTGTTTTCTTACATTAGGTCAAGCTCACTCAGATGGGATGGAGAGTATCTGTGAACGTCAATAATACAGATTTTCAAAGATTCTAAACTGAATTTAGGTCTGAACCTTGACCAGCACAAACACACACACGCACACACACACACCTACACACGCACACACACGTACACACTCACACACACGCACACACCCACACACATATGATTGTATCAAAACCTTTCCATTGTAACGCTGGTTAATTGTGTAGCATTACTGTCCTTCTCAAAGGTGAGCCTCTATCCCGTCTCTAATTTTTTTTTACTCATCAGAATGATGAAGGCCAGTTTTCTTCATCATTCTTCCCACCTACTAATGACCAACTTTCCTGTACCTGCTTCATAAAAACATCCTCATGTGGTGATGTGCCACATCTTTAGGCCCTTGTGTTTGTTATCAGAGAAAACTCTTGTGATTGTTGATTTGCTATTGATTTGGAGAAGGATAAAACCTTGATTTTTTTTGTTATTTATTCTTCATGTACACAACAGGTCACTCTTGTAAATGAGACAATGAGTCTCAAGAGATCATTTTGCAGAGTGTCGGTTTTCCTGGACACTTATAGTCTGAGACGTAGGCCAGTGTTGGTTTTATCTGAAAAGGCAAGTGGCTTAAGGTTTACTTTCAACGACATCCTCATAATGGTCAGATTGATGGAGTGCCTGTTTGTTGTTGTCTGATTAGTGAATTTCTGCAGCTCCTCCAGAGTCACCGTGGGCCTCTTGGCTGCTTCTCTGATCCACGATCAGTTTTGGTGTGTGAGGATGTGGGGCTTGGACTTTGGTCCTGTACTCCTGCCATTTTCTGCTGATGGATCAAATGGTTCTTTCTGATGTCAATAGCTTGCAATTTTATTTTTCACTCACATAACTCTGCTTATTCTATTAAGTAATTCATTTTGGAAGTCATTCATTTTACTTAATATTGATTGTCCATCACATACTGCTGTATTAAAAACACTTTGAAGTTTGTGTTGGTCCACTCCAAAATGCAACATTTGAGCATTATGAGTACTTTTGCAACTCCCTATACTTGTCCTCCATGATTCTGTAAAATCCCAAATTCTCATTTGATTGACTGCTTCTCGTCTTAGTAATAGAGGCGCATTTTACTGTTGCACACAACTCGTCCAGAAACTAAGGTCTACAGAAAACCAGCAGCCAAAACCTCAACCATCATAGCTCTCTGGTGTGCTCTGAAATTAGCCAACTGAAATTTCTCACAGTGGGAGGAAAAAAAAAAGGTGAGAAAACCTTCTGAGCATATGGGATGGTTTTCAAAAGTAAACTTAACATCTCATTGTGGAAGAAAGAAGGAGGCTAGAAGATCCCGAGGGGGGAAAGAAATACGGGGAAAGGACGTCAGCGCTGCTGTTGTGTCAAGCCCAGTTCCGAACCAGCTGTGCCTAACAATGAATGAAAACCGAGGCCCGGAATGTACCTCCCTCTGGTACCACACACCTCTGATTTCTCCAGCACTGCCTACTTTTTGCCCAGAATACCAAAATTCCCTTTCCTCTAATCATGAGAGGTTGCTGGATTTAATAGAAGGTCTGGTACCTCTGCAGCACTTTAACAGGGACGCCACATACACACATGCACAGACGGATGCACAAAAAAAATCAAAAAATTAAAGTCTGACTGAGCAGTGAAACCAGCTGCAGCCAGCGCTTTCCTATATGTAGAAATGAAAATAAAAGGTTTAAGGCCGAGTTCCCATCTTACAAGTGATGATTTTTATAGAAGTGCCCTTGGAAAGCACGCAGCTGATAATGTAAGTAGCAAATGAAAGGAAATAGGTATAAAATCGGGGGGGAAAGCACAACGGAAAAGTGTGTTCTTTTTACGGAAATAACTTCCTAACTGAAACCATGCAATCACCACATTAAAGAGCTTCCATTCTTCAGTCGACCGCGGGTATGCGGCGTGGATGCCAGGGCAGTGTTTTCCATTAGATTTCTCTGTTTTTTCAGTTGATCTGGTAAATTAACTTACAACAGGCCAAACACAAGATGCAGCCTGGAAAAGGAGCGGAGCAGCAAATTGCATTTATCAAAAACACTCACTGTGACTGTTTACTTTACGTGATCTAATAAAAAAACACTCACGCTGAGAGAGGTTTCTGTGATTGCAGAAGGGATAGGAGAAAGAGCAGTGAGCTTCAAGCCCCGTCGCCGCCCCCCCGACCACATGAAGAAGAGCCACGTTTAAGCTAATCACCTTCATTTGTTTATCGCTTCGCCCTTATTTGGCATATTTTTTGTTGCTTTTTTTTTTTTGTTTTGGGTTTTGCCTAGCCTGGCAGGCTAACGGGAACTCGATGGCTCACGCTTTTCTGATGCATTCTTCGGCGATAACGAAGCTTATAAACACCGTAGGTCATATCCTCGCAGAAATTTTATCGCCGCGAAATTTACACACACACACACGCACACACACACACACACACACATTCCACAATTAATTCCACAAAAAAAAAAGGGAAAAGTCATATTCTTTTGAAGGGCCAGCGCTGACAAAATAAAATGTACTTCATGTCCTACCGCAGGTTTTATAGGGCTGTGTGATGGGTTGGGTTAGAGAAAATTGCTTTCTCCAACACCCGCCACCTGGTAGCTCTCTGAAAAGGTCATATGAACTTATTTTCTGGGTCTCTCTCTTTTTTCTGTAGCTGTGAAAAAACCCCAAAAGAAAGCAGAACAACATCCCCTACTTTAGATTCAGCACTGGGGAATTTCTTTGATTTATATTAGCTATATATTCTCTACTGAGAATATATAACTGTCAAAGGTCCTTTTTTTTAAAGTTTTGGATGGTGTTTTTTGTCTGAAAGCAGACATGGCATTCCACCAGTGACAGGGAACATGACTAAACAGAACTTATTGTATTTCAGAATGAAAAATAGTGTTCTGATATGCCAATAAGAGCCTGGACAAGGACAGGGATGACACGATGAAATGTGCTCCCCTCCGGTCCCCTTCATCACGCCTCCATGGAGCGACGCGTGATGAACTTAGCAGATTCGTTGGCCATGAAGTAAAATTAAAATAACCGCTCTTCAACCTCCTGCTCTTTCCTCCTTGTAGATTGTTGCAACGTCGCACGGGTTCAGTTTCACGTTTAATTCCTTTTTATTGAACCATATAAGTATATTCCATATTGAAACTCTAACACCTTTACCCTATAGCGTCGCTCAATATTCCCCCGCATCTTCATCCAAGTCGTTTCCAGGCAACGCGGGTTCTGAAGGGGTCACAGTCTGCAGGTTTTATGGATGTCTTTAAATCATCAAGTGCTTAGCAAAATGGGCTAAGTGTCCAAAAAGTAAAACAATGCAGCCAGGTAAGTAATGGGGTGCTTATGTTCTTTGGACCGGAGACCACCCAGTCAGAAGCAGCAGCAGCAGAAGCAGAAGCAGAAGCAGCACGATTAGTCAGTGTGCAGCTGCTGCTCTCTAACTCAGGTAATGAAATGCAAAGCTTTCTTCTTCTTTTCTTTTTGTCTTGTTTAGTGGTGTTTCCATAGACTTTTTATTTATTTTTTATTTTTTTGCACAACTCCTTGCAGTCCAAGGAAATTCCCTTATCTTTTGGCTTGCTCCATGGATAGGGTCAAATGTGAGGGTCAGTCTCAGAGCAGTGATCCTTGAGCTCGTTTCAATGTCTTGCACAAGGGCCCTTCAGCAAGGCAGACGCCTGCCAGTGCTGGCCTTCGGAGATTGCGTTGATGACCTTAAGCGCGTGCTCCGAGCTCATCCGCTTGCATGCTTTTCTTCTAATATGTGTCTTTGTGTTTGTGTTTCCCCTCCACGGTTTCTGCCTTGTTTTCTTTATGTCATTTGAATACTTTGGAGCAATACAAAAAAATTAAAAATACTACTGTATCGCCCACAGAGCTCTCTGTGGGTCAACCGTCCTCAGGGAGCCGGGAGCCGCTTTCTGACCCTCCCTCAGTGGAACGTTGGCTTCTCAGCATGGAGAGGCATGAGGAAAAAGACGTGTGCGCTGAAGATACGCCAGTGTGAGAAAAGAAAAGAAAAATCTCTTCACCAAAGCAGCATGTGCCAAACCACAAACTACTGTTGGAAATACATCCACTTGTCTCCACAGCTTGAGCAACCGACCTCTTGCCTTTTGTTCTTCGGCATGTTGTCTCTCTGGCAGCTCCAGGGTGTTTTTCTTTAAACCTGCAAGACATCATCCTGTGAATTGAGTTAGGAACTGCATGATGATGAAAAACCCACAAACTTCACTATGTTTTCCCTTGCGAACGTTTACCTCTCAGCAGCAAAACTGGACAGGAGTGAACGCTCTGCGCCATTATCAGAGGGAGATTCGCTTTTATTATGTTGACTTTTAGAGAGTGGAAGGCTCTGTGGAATCGAGGCGCACCGTCGAATGTTCAGACCGGCCAGCGCCAGCCAGTTTCGCATGACCTCCTCTGTCACAGAGTATATTCCCAGCTTTCATCTCCTGGTGGATTTTCCTCATAAAAAGCAGATAGCACAGGCCCTTCAAGGTTGGTCTGGAGATGAAGACTATGTCATCCTCACTGAGCTGTGCAGCAAAAATACACTCCTGAATTATTTTTCCAGTCATTAACACACTCCTTGTGGAATGAGTAGCACTTGGTGTGAATTGATTAGTTTTGCAGCTATGGAGAACAGGTGCTATTGCTTGGCAGTCTGTGTTCATTGTAGAAGCTGTAAAATATACAAAAGGAATTATTTTTTTGAAAACTTTATAAACCAGAGTCAATCTTGGTCGTCAAAGTTTAAATCTACAGTGCCTCTCAGATGGTTTCCCTGAGAATCTGTGCAGCTTTAGTAGGGTAATTTGGGTAATATTGAGCACTGATTAGTAGAACGACTTTTTGCATCAATTACATCCTCAAGTCTCTTGGGTTGACCTCAAAATCTACAACATCTAAAGAAGTTTTTTTTTTGCCTGTTCTAGTTCACAAAATAGTTCCAGTTCTGTCAGATTTGATGGAAAGTGTCTGTGAACATCAGTTTTTAAGTGGTGCCACAACTACTCAAAATTAAACATTGAACATCTTTTTTATATTGATCCAGAATGTTGAGATTGTTTTGTATTTTGTGTTTTCAGTCAAATTTGCAGATTTTTTTTGGTGCTAAGTTATAAATATGTGCGAGGATTTTTGCAATATTTGTGTTTATGTGTGATGTTAAATGTGACTTTTTGTTACTCGTCATATCGATCACAGACAATAACTCGACATTAAGTAAGGCTGATGCAGCGTCGCATCACCAGTGCTTTTGACCACTTTTGGTGCAAATTTGCAATAAGCTCACCACAACACATTAGTGCCAAAACATGCAGGGATCTGTTGATTTTGCATGAATCATGGAATCACAAAAAACTGACTCGGTGATGTCATTTGATGTCTGTAGTCTAGCGGACCACAAAAGTTATGTGAGGCCAGATTTGGGCCCCAGGCACTGAGTTTGACACATGTGCTCCAGGTTTTCATTCAGGACAGCCATGTATTTGTCACCATCTGTCTTTCTATGGGAATGGCACTGTCTTGGTGATGACAGTGTGTGAGATGTAGTCCAAAAAGTTCGGCTTGGTTTGTATTTGTCTTGTGCATGACTTGTGGTGACAAATACAGCAAACTGAAACTGAGACTTTGTTTAACAACAACGGTTTTCATTTTCTGATCTCCATAAAAGACAGATATGCTGTTTGCGCTGCTACTAGTTTCGCTGTCAACAAATTCTCTGCAGTTCCTTCAAAGTTGCCATGTTCCTCTTGGGAGCTTCTTTGATTGTCTGCGTAAAGCTCTGGGACATTATCTGACAGCCCAACCTTGACCTGTGTTCTCTGTTTCCTGGTCCTCATGATGCAGCTTGCTGACGTTCTCCAACAAACCTCTGAGGCCTTCACAGAACAGCTGGGTTTAATTCAATTACACCCCCGAGTGGACTCTAGAGCAAGTTGGGCTGAGTACAAATGCATCTCAGATTTTTATTTGTAAAAACAAAAAATTAAAAAGCCATGTATCGTTTTCCTTCCAGTTCCCCATTCATGCTCTACTTTTTATTGGTCCATCACATAAAATCCCAATAAAATACACCAAACAATTGTTGCTGGAAAGTGTCAGCGGTTCAACGGATGTGAATACTTCTACAAAGCGCCGTAACTTTAGCTTGTTTGAATGTGCATACGAACAGCGTTTTTCTTCTCATGGCGGGGCTGCTGCGGTGTCTCTCAGTTTCCAGGATTTAAACCTTTTACCCTGCTCTGAGCCACCCAGGTCTCCAGTAAGTCAGCCCTTTAGCAGATCAGACAGCCAGTCACCCAGAGCGCAAGCCAACCAGTCCAACAGTGGCAAACAAGTGTGAGAAGGTTTACGAATCCAGCATCCCCTGCGTACCAGCCCCCCACCCTGCTACCGGCTGATGGCTGGCAGCTGACGACATGAGTCACACGCACCAGAGTGGCAGTGGCAGAGAGCGAGACAGGCAGGGATGCATGGAAGGAAGGGAAATTCCCATTAAGGAATGGCCAAGGAACCAGGACCCGGCCAAGCACGCCGGCAGAATGTGCACTTCATTAGTGGGAAAGTGCTGGAGTGAACCGGGCCAGGCCGAGTTCTTTGAGGCCCGGGGAAAAGCTCATAAAAGTGCGAGCCAAAGAGCCATGCTAATATACTTGCACCAGGAGATGGAGCGAGGCAGCAAGACAGCAGAGGTCTCATCAAAATGAACGGACAGATTAAAGTGTTCGTTATTCCAGCGACCCAATTTCAAGGTATCCGTGACATCTGTCACCAGATGTCAAGACTGAAACCAGAAGCAAATCAGATCTGAGTCACTCGCGAGAGACTCCTCGGCCATATCTGGATGTCCGACATCGGTTTTATTTGCGAACTCTACAATGTTAGGCCTGGATCCCACAGAGCTACAGGTTAGCATAGCCCCAGCAGCGCCCAGCTGTTTAAGCTAGCAAAGCTCACATAAAACACAAGATTTCTTTTTTTTTTTTGTTCATTGCCTTTTCGCATATGGCTGCACTTACCCCGCGCATTGGTGCCCTGACTTGTGTTGAGAGAGTTTCTGATGCAATAACACTGGGACTTGTGGTGCAAGTGAGAATCATAAAGAGAAGGAAATACAGCTGGGGATATGAAGTGAAAGTGGAATATTTATGGAAATCCAAAGGGCCTGAAATGAAAAGTGATGATTTCTAAAAGTTAGAAGCAGAATGTGGATTCCCCCCCACATCCCGGGAAAGACAACACACAGTATGATTCAAAATGATGGCTCAGGAGGGAGCAATAAGAGATGGTGTTTTGTCACTGCTAAAGTCTTGTTCACAGAAAGAGACGGGATGCTGGAATATTTACAGGCAGGATCTCCCTGTTCACCGGTGAGGCCGGGCCTGAGCTTGCAGCACCTGGACAGTTACGGATCCCCACAGCCTCTTTCAGGTTCTTGGACTCCAGTGCACACCACACCGTCGCGTTTCCCTCCATCCCGGCCAGAGAGTCCTCCGCTTCCATCTTTCTCCCGTACTCTTAGCTGGTGTTTATTCTCTTAAATAGTAACAAAGGGACTGGGCCACAGAGAACTGTATCTTTTTACAACGTGGTGACATCACTTGTAAAAGTAGCGAGGTAAACACAAAGAACTCAGGCTCCTGGTCTTCAAGGTTTACAGTTCCCTGCCTGTCAGTCCGCAGGGTCCACAAGGTGGCCCCTGGTGACCCCCACTCCCCCGACCCCCGGCACTGCTGTCTGACTGATGCTCGGGGTCAGGAACACTGCTCACGTTGGTTTCACAGCCCAATGAAATCAACCCGATGGACACGCTTGCACCGTCTTGTTAATTCAGTCAGCAAGGAAATGGAGGAAGAAAAAACATATCCTGCAACAGCAAAGATTTAAGCAGATGTACTTCTTGGTCAGACAGGATGACAGAAGAACAGATGATGGAAGCAGAAAAATGAAGGTGAGCAAACTTGATTGACGTAGAGAGAAAATAAAAAACAAATGTATTTAAAATTCCCATTTCATTGTTGTTTTGCTTTCAGAACTGACAAATGTTAGTCAGTTCTGGAAAAAAAAGACCTTTTTACTTTCTTTTTTCAAAGTAGATCTATTTAAAATTCCATTTTTTACAACCAACCAACGGGAACAATCACAACATATGAAGCGATGATCTCGAACAATGACTTGTGAATACTGGTAAACAAAGAAATCTGTTTTAAATATTTCTTTAGATCTTTGCTTTTATCATTAGGTCACCTCAAGCTGTAAATTTTACTTAATAGGCCAATGATACGTAGGTTAGCCGATGCTAACTGTGGAGAACCGTTCCAATATTTAATTGCAAAGCTTTCATCACAGTAAATATCTCATTACCCATCTTTGGCTTGAGCGTACCAGTGACTTGATTTGCATGGTTGTTTCTAATCAAATGTCCTGATTGTTCCTCCTGTTCTTTATGTTCCTCAGATGAACAATGTGCCTGGACAAAGTCTGGATAATGAGGAACTCCACCGACAAGAAGAAACTCATCCGCCTCGGATGTGGTTTTGCTCATTATTTTGTAAGTAAAGGCCAACTTGGATGTGTCTAGATCCCTTAAATGAGAAGAACTTGCTTTTTATTTTTTTTCTCCCAGTGATGATTAGAATATAAATTCCACTGAAACAATGGTAATAATTGTCTTGCAGCACGTCCACTTCTGGGTTATCCGTATTATCTTGGCGCCACAACAGTTGCCAACGCATATTCAGTCAGCGGGAGCGAAAAGTCAAGCCAGTGACATCCAGCTCATCAACACGAAACCAGTTCCTGCCTGTTACTGGGCGACCTATCTGCAGTCGGTGCTCTTCCTCTCTGTGGTCATTTTGACAGCATCTGTTGACTGTCTGTACCACACCCTCGCTTCCCACTAAAACTCCCCCAATAACAAACCAGCTAAACCAAAAGAAAAGTGAACACACACACAAATCAGCCACAAGTATGATGGTGAACATTTCCAGCTTTCCACTTCAGACGAGAGAGCTTTGCAAGGTTTTGTGCAAAAACCAACGTCACCAAGAGACTGTGGCAGGCTTCCCTTCTGCAGAATCCACAGAACATGAACAAGAATGTCATCATTAGAGAAACATTTTTAAATGACGCTACGTTAATCTCGACATTTCAAACCGCCAGAAACTGATCTCACATCCTTTTGCTCTGAGCTAAATTGGTAGGAATCGACTCTGGACCAAAAGGTGTAAAAACAAACTACTTTTCTGCTGCTTTTCCTCAACAAACTAAACGTCTGTGTTCTTTTTTACTACCGGCAAAATAGCCCACTGCATTATGCTGCTTCAACTATATTGAGTTTGCACTGAGAATCTACTTGTTTTTTGGCTCTAGTGGCCTTTATTTGAAAACGCTAAGACAGGAACGCAGGTAATGAGAGAGAGGGAAGGTCACCAGACCAGGAATCAAACCAGCAACCGCCACTTTGAGGACTAAAACCTCCTTATGTAAGTTGTGCTGAACCCTTGAGCCACCACAGCACCTCAAGTATAGACTTTCGATTGGCGCCTGATGCCGCTGCTGGTTCAACATCACAGTGATTGAATGGTCCGCTTGTAAAGCGGAGAACAATAGCAAAAAGGATTTGGTTCCGTTTACTATTGTTTGGAAGCAAAGTGACTCAGATTTATGTTTGTGTCAGGATAATAAACGAAGATCAGCTGAATCATTTTAAAATCTGGAATGTAATGTTGAGTGAAACCATATTTAGGCTCCATTTAAGAGATAAGACGCTGAACACTGAAGGGGAACTGAGGAGTACAGCGTTTAGGTAATTAATAATCTAAAATTAAATGTGGAAGAGACTTGTTCTTTTTCTCAATAGATAATGTGCTACTTAAAAGAAGAATCATTCACCTTGAAGTCACGTCGTTTATTTTCCTTTAATTAGTTGTGTAGTAGATTTGCATTTTCTTTTATAATCTTTAGTAAAATATTAGATTCTGCGTGTTGATTCTTTCAATATGGTAATCCTCAGAAAATATAAAAACGTCTCCATCTTTAAGTGCAAACATTAACTAGATGGAGAGGTGGAAGAGTTGAGTTTTGGATGGATTTCATTTTAATAACAGGTTATGACTCTGATTTAAGTTTTGATAAGTGATCAGACCCAGCTGAGTTATGGACGCTAATATCTTCATATAGGAACTGGATCAAGCCCTGCCCCTTCGTCCTGTGAAAACTAAGATGTGCATGTTACTGTGTATTTACCGTGCCAGATCTATAAAAAAAAAAAAAAAGAAGAAGAAAAAAATCTGGTGCCATTATGGGATATTTCATTAATATCGAGTGCACTGTTACCAGGGGAGCAGCAATCATTTTCCATGTTTTATCCATTAATATATCCACAGTGAGCCTTAACAAAGATTTATAAATCTAAAAAGTTAGAATAATTGTGAATATGGAACTTTTTTATGGTGTTTTTAACGGTTCCCAGAGCTGTGGAACTAGGCTCTGGGCCCCCAGAGCCTCTGGCGAGGCCTCCATGAACATCCCCGGCTCTGCACTTCCCTTCCTCCTCGGCTTCTTGAGGCTTGGTAGTATAAGTCCACATGTGAAATCAATACCACTTCATTTATAGCCAGTTCTCACTTGTGCCATCAAACTCCAGATCCATTGCCAAACATATTACCCTGTTTTTTTTTTCTTTTGTTTTTTTTTGTTTTGTTTTGTTTTGTTTTGGGTTTTTTTTTTTACGATTCTCTTTTCAAAGATACAAAAACAAACAAAAAGACCCTCAAAACTAAAAACAGATAAGAAAAATTTAAAGCGTGTCACAGATTGAGTATTCTAATGAATCACAGCTCAATAATGTGGCCCGTATTTCGTTCTGGGTAACGAATAAAATCTTTAGAGGCATTTTAATTTCATGCCCAAATGGCAAGGACGTGTGATGAGAGCAGTCAGAGTGTTAAGTTGGACATTCAGAGTCCTCCACCAGCTCTCGGCTCTGTTGTAGGTGTTTAATAATAAAGTCTTGGTTCATCCAGCCCCAGCACTTCAGCCGAAATTATGTGCTTCACAGACCAACCCCAGGGCCCTTTAACATTTATAAAACATAATCCTGGAACACACTTCCACCATCCATCACCCTGACATCCGCAGCGGAACGAGGCAGAGTCACTCTTTGTCTTACGGCGACAGGTAAAATGAAAAGCTTTCGAACAAAAGTTTGGTCTGCAGAAACGCCGCCGCACCCCGAGAGTTCTCCCTCACCTGTCTCGCGTCTGAAATTTCGAATGCGCCGCAGGAACGGCGAGGCCGCAGCTCGGGCCTCTGCAGACACGAGAAATGTGTGATTTGTGGGCAGTTTTAACACTACATCACAGCTCTCTCTCTCTCACTCCCGCAAGCCCCTCAACGTCCAATTAAAACATGAAACGCCAGCGACAAGAAACTTGTTTCCGTCCAAAAAGGTAAGAGGAGAATGTGGTTCTCGGTGGTATTAGGAGTTGTTTTACCAGAACCCGGGGCACCGGTCTGAGGTCCACATAAAGACGCAGCTGCCTGCTTGCCTGCGCATTCACGCTCCCTTCAGACACAGCAGCTCTGAACACTCACACACAGTCAGGCCGCAGAAGGACTTTTTCCACCGGCTTCAAACGAATACTCGAGCTGTGACTCGGCTTCCCCTTGGTTTTTTTTACAACAAGGCACCACTGTTGGTATAAAACAGGTCACTGGGACCTCCCGAAGACCAGTTTGGTGGAGCTGTGCAACCTGCCAACATCCACAGTGGCACAGGAGAAACATGTCCCCAAACCCCTACCCAAAATCCCCTCTCCTGACCAATAAGTCCACTCTCACCCATACGTCGTAAACAGCTTTGGAAGCCCTGTTAAAAAAAACCACAATAAAAAAACGCACAAATACATTTTCAGAAAGTGAATAGACATTCACAAAATGTTACTTCCTGTGTTGACTGTGTGGATGCAGAGAAGCTTGGGGCACTCAAGCTTGACCTTAAGTTGCAATCGTGCTTCCTGTGAAAATTCATCAGTAAAAATTCTGTGGTGATTACCAGCGATCACTGACGAAAGAGTGGAAATAAAAACAACTCCTGAAAGGCTCAATCTGTGAATATTAACGTCCACTTAATGTGTGTGTGAGTTAACATGAACGTGGGCCCATATAAAATTGCATAGAAGCTTTTTTCTGTGTTTGTGATCGCATGCATTCACTAAATGCAACCACACAGGCATGCGAGCTGTTAAAGCTGCAGTATGTGATCTTTTTGTACATGTTTGTCGGACCTCTCACTATGTCGCAATTGTATGGCATGAAACAAATAATTCTCCTCTGGCTTCTCCTGTTGTTAATGCTAACGTGGACACAACCAATCAGAGCCAGGAGGAGGGTTTTAGCGCTGTCAATCACGCCCCGCCACACTTGGTCTCTGCTACAATGCAGCTTCTCCTTGTTAGCAATGGCTGATGCGAATGCTAGGGCTAGTTAGCACGGCCACCAACGAATGTTTTTTTCTGTAGCGGCGAGTTGTTTCTCCGACATTAGCGCATTCAGCATCGCATTCATGAGGATGATTGACAGCGCTTAACCCCTCCTCCCTGCTCTGATTGGTTCCCTCTGACCAGGAGTGATGCATTGCTTCAGATGGCAGTAGCAGCTCATGGGAAGATGTGGTGAAGATGACTCTATTCACAGATGATTTGTCTCGTATTACCCTGTTACGACATGGTGACAATTTTAACAAAAATGTTAAAAAAAACAAAACATTTTTTATCAACATTATATTCTGCAGCTTGAATGCAAACCACAGTGGAGCAGAAATTCAATTGCATCACAACAACCCATTTTAAAAAATGTTTTTTTGGTTGAAACTTTGTGCAAAAATACAAAATTCGGAGTCAAGTCAAAGAAGATATTTGTATATTTTGGGGGGGGGGGAAGATTGTCAACGATAACACACAGCAGAAATATTCCTCCTAGTGGAGAAATTTAATTAAAAATTGCTGCGCTCCGATGGGAATCTGCAAGAAGTGCCCATGTCTCCAAAGTCCCTCACAGCCAAAGGTCCTTCGTGTAACAGTGTCAAGATCTGCTCTCGTTTGTTGAAGTGGAAAGCCATTTCCTGGCTCCCTTTGTACTGCACATTCATCTGGCATGTCACAAAGGGAGAGAGCAGCAGGGGAATGGAGAAATTATATGAAATCACACAGGATGAATGTTATTGTTGTTGCCATTGATGTGGGAAAGTGACTGCATGCATTGCTATGCTAATTCTTCTTCCAACAACATTACAGACTTTACAAAAAACCGTGACCTGCAGTGTGTGTGTGTGTGTGTGAGAGAGAGAGTGCTTTGCAAACTTTCTTCCATTTCTCCGTTCCTTACATGCACCCTCTCCCCCTTCCTCTTCACACATCCTTTCCTCCTCCCTTTCTTCCATTTCTTCATCTTTTCTATCTACTAGATCGTTTCTTTCTCTCTTTTTTTTCTTTTAACAGATCCACCCAAACTCTGTTAAATCTCCCCATGCTATAATCACTCAGTTCTCGCTCTGTTTCCGACTTTCCATCCTCAGATTGACAGTGAAGTCACAGGGAACTTTATAGACGTCACCCCCTGACTGACTGGATGAGACACATCACCGCTCTGTTGATTTATCCTTCCAGTGTGCAGCAGTAACTTTGTTAACATCTCTCACCAGCCGATTAACAGCACTCTGGTGTTGCCAGGAAACAGGTGCTGGTAACGTTCACGCTGTCCGTCAGCTCTGCAGCAGCAGCAGGAGTGAACGCAGCCATCGCTACATGCAGGGGAGTCTGTGACTTGCACCTGAGGCAGCAATGGATATCAACAGGAAGTGCAATACAAAGTAATTCACTTATTTTTTCCCATTTGTTGTTGCAACCAAAGTCTGTAACATATTTTGAGGGGGGAGGGGGTAGATTTCAAGTGATGCAGTGAGGTTTTGTGGTTTTGCATTTGTATTCAGCCCTTTAGCAGGAAAGAAAATCTGTTGTGACCCACTAACCTTCAGAAGTGACCGTCAGTCGCTAATCATGGTTTTTCCAGCTGTTCTGTGAAGAACTCAGAGGTCTCTTAGAGAACATAAAGATTGATGAAGACCAGAAAAATGGCAAGAAATGAACACAGCAGACAGGTCAGCAATGAAGCTGTGGAGAATTTTAAAGTGGGTTAACTTAAAAAAGTAACTTGAAAAGCCCCGGAAAGCTCTTTGCCTGGTAAAAAAAAAAAACCTTGTTGCACACTTTGCTTCGTCCAGAAGGTCTGAACTGTTGACTATGTGAAGCGAAAGAGGCGTGGATTCTGGATCACATTTCACCCAATCGCTAGCTTTTGACTTTTGGTAATGCACTAGCTAGATTGTGAAGGAAGTTGCACTATGAAGCTTACCGGAATTTACGCATCACATCGTTGCCAGCAGCAAAAAGTCCTAAACATTCCTCTTGTTCTGAATTTTATTGCAAAAAACTGACGCTGCACCATCCTCACTGTGAAATATGCTGGTTCCAGCATTATATATGTTGTTATTAACAGAGACAGCTTGTCAGAGGTTCTGACCGATGACCGATGGAGCAAAACGTGGGGCTTTGCTAGAGGACAGAACTAGTTGCTAAAGAGCTGCTGGGTAGTTTACCAAGACATAAATATGGCTATTTGTAAATGTACAGATGTAGAAATACACTCCAAAAGACCTGTAGTTGAATCTGCAATGAAAGGTCCTATACAGCTTGGGTTGATCCACCAGATCAACCCAATCCTAATACATCCATTCAATTGTGTGGTTGTAAAACGGCTAAATGGGAGGAAAAAAAACTCCATGATATTGTAAAGAGTTGAGTGGTAAACTTCTTAGATAGACAACCAAGTATAAAGTCTTTCTTCTCTCTCTTAAAAAAATCATCTACACATTGCATGACTGTATAAAATCTGATCTTTAGTGAAAGACTTTTTTTTCCTTTCTGACTTTGGAAAGGAAAAAGTCAATTTTTACTTAACTGGCGTGAATTTTGGGTATAAGTTTCTCTGTGTCCCAAAAAGCCGTTCAGTTCATGCTGAGGGGAAGAAAAGTCTTGAACTTTATTATTGAAATGCATTATTTGTTTCCATAGTTGCTTCCAAGACAGAAGATGATTAAGATCAGTGGAAAAAAAATCTACATATTCCTTATGTAAAGAGGGGGAAAAAAGATTAGTATAACAACACAGCTTTGAAAAGTTGTCTTTCAAAGTTGTCTTTCTGGATGCAGAACGGCTGCATCCAGAAAGTCCCCAGCTTGAAAAGAAAACCTGGGGCCTGTCGCGGCTGACCTGTGAAAAAACGCCGACCTCAGGAGAAAACAGCGCGTTGATGACAATCCCACATAAATATTCTAAACTGCTGTGATACTGCAGCAAGGAGAGTTTGCAGCAGGTGCTACAATATGACCCTCCCTGCCTGTATTACTGCGGAGGAGGAAGTGAAGCCCACAGCGTGCAGGATACAGCTCACCTAACCTGTATCCCTGCTGATCTTCTACTTCTCCATGCCTTCCTGCTGCTGTGTGCCAAGGCAGCTGTCTGCAGTGGTTTTCACACATCTGCCTTATTCTTCCTTAAATGTCATAAGACTCTGATTCTTCACTTTTTCACCTCTGACTCTAAACTTTCAGGATTTTTGGTTCATGGTCAGTTCACTATTTCAAAAAAAACCCAAAAAGGATTCTCACCTTTGAATTTGTCCACATTTCGTTACCATACAAGATTAAATTGAATTAGTAACACAGATGCATTTTGACAACCTGCAACAGCAGCTGAACATGAAAGTTGAAGAGAATGAGGCCGATTCAAATGTCTCCACCGATGCCGTTATCAAAGATGCTTCTCTGAGGCGAACAGACCGAGATCAGCGGATCCGCTACAACGCCGGGAAATGCAAAGACTACATTACCCTATTTTGTTATACAAACTTGCAATTAAATCTCTATGTACGCCATCATCATCACCATCAGTACCCTGTGAAAGAATGTTCTCAAAAGCAGGAGAAACGGTTTGTAATCGGCGCAATCGCCTTGGCCCAAAGCTGTTTGGGAAATGTGCCACACACCCAGTGAGGCCCCATCTGCCCCCCATCTGAGCAAGCTCTTTCAAATTTTTGTAAATACTGCCGTCTCTGAGCCCCACCCAGATGTGTTACGTCCACAGAACGAGTGGAAGCCACGAATAAACTGGCGAATTATAGGGAAAACAATGTCAGTCGCCCTGTTCAGGACTCCCGTCTCTCACCTCTGATGCCATCATGGCGCCTCGAATGATTTCCTGACGAAGCTGCAAATAGTCTCATCTCGATTTTTTCTTCTCACCTTGAAACCGAAGCTTCTGACAGAGCCATGCGAATCAGAGCCTGTGCAGTTTGAAAACCAATGTTATAACATCTAATTGACCTCAGAATCCAGAGCTTAACGCACTGTGACATTGTGTTTATTTTATTTTTTTGGAAAACAACCTACTACTTACAAGCAGATAATAATTGGATGAAAAACAGATATCAGATATTGCGTTTTGTGAGGAGCTTTTATGATGGCGAACAGATGTCTTCCTTTTAATCTCTCCCCTCATTCACTCTGCCTGCCATCAGACCAGACAACAAATAGCCAAAGATGTCATTTTCATGGCAGGGAGCTCCACAGAAGCACCCGGCCAGCTCAGTCAAACCCGAGGAAGCTATTTGCTGACAAATGGGATTTGGTGCCGGGCTTCAGCTGCGTTTACTGGTGGGTTTTATTGGCTGAAGGAGCGCAATATCATGGCGGTTTTCTTCTCCATGCCTCTCCAGCAGAGTGGAGACTGTTGCAGGGAGCAAAGAGGAATGCCGGTCACGCAGCAGTGCTGTTAAACGGTGGCAGGAGACCAGTGAAGAGAGAGGGCACCGGACGGCAGATGGAGAAAAGATCCTGCAGGAGTGCGGAGGAATGCGGTGTGTCCGTTATAAAGTGCACTTTACCTGTTCACAGGCTCGTTTTATAGGTCTGGTTTAGTTTTTCATCAAATAAAATGCTTGTGTGTGTGTGTGTGTGTGTGGTGGGGGGGGGGGGGGGGGGGCGTGACGAGCAAAATTCTGAGTATTGCACCAGAAATGAAAATGGAAAGCTGGGAACAGAGCAGGCAAAAAGCAGACGTGTCCAACGTGAAGGTGTTTTAATCTCTGTTTGAGTTCTGAAATTGACAAATGTTCCAGTAATGACTTCACTCAGCTTCTGACGGAGAGCAGAAGAGGCTTCGGCACGGTGGTCCAACAGGAGGCAGTGTTGTACAGGGCTTTGCTTTGCAGGAAAGGGGCTGTCTTGTTCAAAGTTTATCTTTTCAGAGGCAACCCTGAAACTGTGGGTGAACAGCGGGGCGGCGACACGTGTCACGGTCACAACTCACACAAACCCACCGAATGAACTGGATCTAAAACTTAATGAAAGCTTTTTTTTTCTAGGCTAATCAAATATATAAAAGATGAAGAAAGAAATGTTGATGTTATATGAATTCAAGGTTTTGTTGACAACATATTCTTCTGTCTAAACCAAAAGATTAATAGAACAAGTCTAAAAGGCCCAGCACAGCCACATGGATTCACTGCCAAGTGTTTATTACTTATGGTTTGATGAATATTCTAAAAAAATATTTAAAAGGTACAAAAAAGTAAAATGGCCTAAATATACAATACAATAGCACACATTAGTCATCAAAGGAGAATCAAAACAGATATACCGCTTTCAATGAAGGGAATGATAATCATATAACTAGTTACTATAAATGATAAGAATGGGACACATGTTACGTGCGTTTAAAGCAGAAACTATTTCCAGATGTATGACGGCTTAATTCTGTTTCACTCTCTCAAAAAAACAAAAACAACCACCTATATGATAATAGAGTCATAACCCCCCCCCCCACACACACACACTTATTCTAAAATGCTCAATTTCAAGTAAAAGAAGTGTGATGTGGAGGAAAATGTGACTCGGGGGTCTTTGAATGAAAAACAGCCATCCTCAGAGCTGCTGCTGCTGCTGCTGCTGCTGCTGTGGGAGAGGATGAGTGAGAGTGTAGGTGGGGAAGTGGGGCTTTCAAACCACAGCAGGTAGGCAACAGTGACAGGTTTGCCTCCCCCTGCTCGTACACTATGGACCTGACATCCTGTCTGCAAGAACACACACACACACACACACACAGACAGAGAGAAAACAACACAGAGAGGCAGAAAGAGCCCAGAGAAGGAGAGAGACTCAGGAGAAGGCCGTCGGCTCCGGCTGTTCCAGCGAGGGATCCACGGCTGGCCCCAGGTAAGGAGGGTTTGAAAACTTAGGTGACGCTGTTCAGCAGCTGGACACATATGAGGTCAAAATTAGTCAAAATTATAATTTTGTTATCAAGGAGAACAACAAATGTCTAATATGGCCATGACAGGCAGAGGTCAACTACAGCAGAGTCTACTTTCTATTTGATTTTTTTTTTTTTTTTCAACATTAAAAGGAATTACATATTTTTAAACGGTTGTATTAAAAAAAAGCCAGAAACTGAAAGCCTGTTCCAATTCAGTCCACTTCTTCGTCTGAGCCTCATCACACCTCTTCAATGTGTCTGACTGACTCCTGTTGGACTTCTCCTCTGTCACTTAGGTTTATTTAAACAGGAGTGTAGGCCATTACGGGGCTTGGCAGCTGCACCGAGCTGCAGCCCTGATCCTCCGTGGGAGTCATATTATCATAGAGAACGATGGCGGCTGCAAGGGACTCAGGCTGGGGGCCAAAGGGCAAAACGTTAACTCTCCAGCTCTGACGTTACCCAAAGTGGAAGGGATACAACGGTGCACATTTCATACTGAGGTATAACGTAAAACTGGAGCATTAAGACGCTCCAAGTGTGATCAAATTCTCTGGACCTTCCCCAATCCGCTGCATACCTTAATAACTGTGTCATCAGATGTTGTTGAGCACAGGAAGTCCTACAGTTAGAAGTCTTAAGTTACAAAATTGTTTGTCTCAGCAAAGAAACAAAGGCAAAACACAAAGAAGCACTTATCACTGTAATACTCTGGACTCCAACAGCGGTGGAGTTTGTTTGCACTGAAGTTTAACTTTTCACTCAAGGAGGGAAATCTTAGCTGCAACAGGAAGTCAGAGAGTTGTGCAGAAAATATTTTGCATATCTGGTGAGAGGTGTTTTTTTGTTGTTTTTCTTCATTGAGCTCAGCACTGATTAACGGAACCTAATTATCAGTAGGTGGATCTCCTTTACCAACCTCTCTGAGATCTTTAAACAATTACAGCCTCTCTCTTTTTTTTCTTCTTCTTTTCTTTTTTCTTTTTATTTTTTTGGTTTTAACTCCCCCAGCACGCAAAAACAAACATTTAAATTGTTCTGCTTTTCTGAAGTGAATAGGATATGTCGCGTTGGGCCTTTTATGTGCGCTCTAATCTGTCTCTAGTCGTTCGGTGTTTTGACAGTGAAGCTCGAGGCCGGGGTGATACGAAACCGAACCAGAAACCACAAGCATGCTGTGCGCAGGCGACGTTCTGCAGCTGTAGGGAAACTAGCATTGGGGTGACGCACCCGGCCTCGAGTGCAGATTAAAACCCCAATTATTATCATTAGTAGTAGTGCTGTTATTATTATTATTATTATTATTATTATTATTATTATTATTATTATTATTATTATTATTATTATATTATTATTATTATTATACTTGTTTCTCATCGTTGTGGACTGAAATCTGCTCTGATCAGAGTGGCCTCATCAAACCGCCTCTACATGAATCCCATCTTCATGTGTTTGTATCCAGTGCTCTGGATATGATGTCATCACCTAAGATGCTTGACTTACGTGAGTAATCGATCATTCAAACGAACTTTAATGTCGATTGAAAGAAGAGGCTTGTTTTCCAGTCCGAAAACGGAGGATTCGGTGAACGGAGGCGCAGTGGAGTTTGATTCCGTCCGTGGCCACTAGGCGCCGCTGTTGACCTGCTGATCCGACACGCGCAGCCTTTAACGTTCACGAGCAGAAAAAAAAAAAACAACAACCTCCAGGCCGAAAGTTTGCAAACGTTCGGGAATGCGGAAGGATGAGGCCGGAGAGGATGGACCGTCACTAAAATGACAAAAAAAAAAAAAACATAAAACCTAACTACTTTCATCTTGTCTGATGAATATTGTTTTTAAAATGGTTGGTTTAAAAGTACATCAGAGGAAGCATATTTATGTAGCGCCAAGCTTTTATATTGAGCAAAAGCTCAACCAAATAAATGACCGTCAAAACGCCACGTGAAGGTTTTCATACTAACCAGAAGAGAAAAAATATCCATAAATAAACCATTTGGAAATGAATTTATCATAATTATTATTATTATTATTATTATTATTATTATTATTATTATTATTATTGTTGTTGTTGTTGTTGTTGTTTGTTGTTGTTATTGTTGTTGTTATTAATGCGTCACAGAAAAACCAAATGTTGGAATTGAGCCAATTTAAATGTTGCTTATACCTTCTTTGAGTTCATTTTATGAAATATTTCTAAGAAGAAATCATATGTTTAAAAGCTAAAAGAATACCTAAATATAAGTAGGTATATTTAAGTGTAGTTGGAATGAATGAGCCAACTCATTCCTCTGGATTTTACTTCTATTTATTTATTTTTTTTAAAGAGAGATAAACAAAGAGAAGTTTCAGGTTATGTGCACAAGACAATGATGACGTATTGTCAACCATTTTCTCTTCTTTTAGAGCGACTGCTTCAGATTTGATAAGCTTGACTTTAAACGCTGTTAAATCTGGATACAAACTTCAATTGAACCCAACCACTGGTCTTCTTAAAACTGCACTTGTTTTTCTTTTTTTGCTTGGTTGATATATTTATATGACATAGAATACAATATACACATGAGCCTTTATTTATTTATTTTTTGCTGGACAGTCCTATTGACTGAACCAAAGTGCTCTGTTCAATCTGGAGAGAAAACAAAATATATAGGAACTAACAGGAAGTTAACGCTGTTAGAAATTACTGACGATTAAACTTTGCGTTCGAATTCTAACATAGAATTTAAACAATTTTAAAGACTGACCTTGAACAATTTTTAGATTTTCCATTTATGATGATGTCACAACACAATTCGCTCAGTGTTTATTGGCTGTCCTTTACCTTGCTCTGTTCACTCAAACTGTAATTCACATCATAATGCTATGCCAGATAAACATGTTAGATCATGCAAGTTAACAAAGAAAAGAAAAGAAAAAAGAAATTAAGTTATGCTCAAAAATGACAAAAAGGAAAAATCCAGAGAATATAAGCATCAAGTGGTAGAGGGTTTCTTTTATTATTTTTATTTTACTTTTCAAATCCAAACCTCAGAATCTACTTCTTCATTTTTTTTCACCCCGACCACAATGAAATAAAACGATTTAATGAGGCGGATCTTGGATATACCCCTCCATTTGGCAAATGAGCTCTATGGTTTGAAAAAAAAAAAACATCTTGTAAGCTGCTTAAGATTCCAAAAAAGCACGTTTTCGAAAGCGTTGAGTTGGAAGGGGGAAAACGCCGCTCAGGGTTTCCCCCATGCGCCTTCCAAGCAGCGTCTCCAGCAGGAAGGAGGCATCAGCCTCAGCCTTGGCCGCGCCGCGCCGCGCCGCGCCGCGGTGCGCGAGAGGGAGAGAGAGAGAGAGAGAGAGAGAGAGGTGTCAAAGAACGGCAGGTTGAACGGAACACGCTTCTCCACCACGGTCTGGAGCCTCAGTTGCTATCCAAACACAAATAAACAGAGGGGAACATTGGAGTTAATGATAGAGGAGGTGGGGGTGGAGGGTGGTGGGAGACAGACGGGGGGGGGGAGGCGTGTCAGAGGGCGGGCTGAGCGCTCCAGAGTCCCGTAGCCCTAAAAAGTGAAGAACCGCACACTTCCAGCCCCAGCTTCGGACGGGACTCCCACGCTGCTGCTGCCGCCGCCGCCGCCGCCGCTGTCTCTCCTCCAGAAAAACTCTCTTCGCCTCTTTCCACAACTTTTCACAACTTGTCACATCCCACCAAAGGTCCGAGACATCAGAGCTTTTGGCTGCATGGCTACATGAAAGTTTCATGGACTTGGATGTTGGAAGCGTTTTATTGGAGCTCGTCGCCTGTGTAGTTACTGTGGATTACTGACATACCGCAGGACCCTTGGCAGCTACTTATTGGGGTAAGATTGTGTTTGGCAGGGTGCATGTCAGTCCTCCGCTGGGAGAGGAGCCAGCCTCACGCAGCCCACTTCTTTGATCACTTAAAAAAAAAAACTCCTAATTAGAAAAGAAACTACTTTTTTTCAGCCCTCCTCCCCCTTCTTCTTTCTTTTTTTTTTTTTTTTTTTTTTGCTGTTTCACTGCGTCCTGACGCAAAACGGACCAAACCAAAACGTGTGCTTTTTCCCCCAAAAAATTAAAAATAAAATGAAACCAGGCTGATGAAGTACAAGACCAGACATCTGCGTCTGGTGACAAGCGACATGAGGACGTATCTCCCTCACGTTGTGACATCACTGACCTCTTGTCCGTGCAGGACCTCTGACTGTGGCCCTCGACTTTAGAAATACGTTCAAGCGAGATATTAAAGATTTTAAACGAGACACTCGGGCTGCTGCTAAACTGGGAGGAGAAAATGGGGGGGAGGGGGGTGCAAAATAAAAGAAGTCCAAAGGTGAGGCGAGAACGAGTTGAATGAAAGCTGCTCCACTGAGCAAAGAACAGCAAGTGTCTGCACGGTGATTTATGCTGCACCTGTGCAAAAATGATATTTAACCCCATTCCGCGTGTGACGGGGAAAGCAGAGTCCAGGGGATTCAATCATATCTGCAGCAAAAACACAAGAGCATGTGCAGCCTGTCCGAGAGCCGCATGTCTGTCCTCTCCAGGTCTGCAGAGACCTGATATCAACCGCGTAAGAAGCGCCCAGATTTATAGATTTGTGTGTGTATGTCTATTTTCCAGCTGTCGTACTATTTCATGTTATGTAGTCAGTCTAAATAATAATAATAATCATCATAATAATAAATACTTTCAGCTTTCATTCTTGCCTGAACATCTGATAACTGCTGGATCATTTCCAGTTCCGCTTTCATCATCTGGAACTCTTACAACTTCAAGGACAGTTTTTAAAAATTATTATTATTTCTATTATTAGTATTATTATTATAATTGTGTGTGTGTGTGTGTGTGTGTGTGTGTGTGTGTGTGTGTGTGTGTGTGTGTGTGTGTGTGTGTGTGTGTGTGTGTGTGTGTGTGTGTGTAAAACATAACTTCTCGCAAAAAAAAAAAAAAAAAAACAATAAAACAAAAACAAAACAAAAACAAAAAAACTGAAAAAGAAAAGAGGCCAGTCCTGCTCAGCTCACCTCGTCTGTCACTCGGAGGCCGGTCGCTTTTTATCACTGGCAGATATGGTTCTGTGAAATGTTGGCCCGTAAATGCCAGGAGTTTTGCCAAGGCAGGGGTATGATGGTGGGGGAGGACACGCCATATATAACATGGACTAAATTTAATAAGTAAAAATACATAATATTGTCTTTCAGGTGAAACCTGTCGGCTCCATGCAAGGCGTCAGAGCCGTTTAGTATCATTATGATTATGATTTTTGAAATCCATACTCTGCTTTCTTTTCGAATCAGTGAAGCTCAGCAAGAAAAGAAAAAAAAATCCCTCTTCCACGAATTTACACGGAGAACACTTGTTTGCGAGTGGAGAGGCTCTTAGAGCAGTCTCATCAATTACGCCTCCTGACACGCAGTGCGTCACTCGGTGTGATCTGAAATCCCTGTTTTGCTGCGATAACTGAAGCCAGATGAGCGACGCGTCTTTCACCTTCTTGATGTTGGCCGATCACAGTTTGGATGAGGGATTTTTCTTTGACGCAGTGACTCAGAGAGGCGGCGCGCTCGTCGCGTTAAAACGTTAAATGTGTCGGCGTGGATCTGGTTAGGGTTAAAAAACAACAACAACAACAATAATAATAATAATAATCAGGTTGTTCATTATGTTTATCTGGCTAAATACAAAATAGACACTGATTCGAATTTCATTTTGGCTTCAGATGTTATTGGATTTTTTTTTCATTGTAAATTATTACATCAGTGTTTTGTCGTCATGTTTAGTTATTTGAAAAGCCATGAAATAGCCATGTTTCTGTATTATGACAGTCACATAATTACTCACCTTGAGCAGCTTGGCGTTAACTCACAACTTTCATTGCTTAACTTTTTTTTTTTTTTTTTGTTTGGGGTCTCCCGCAGGGTTTCCAGCTTCCTCCGCAGAGGTCTGAGTCGACATGGGGAGCAAAGCCCTGCACGCTCCGATCCCGCTGCACCCAGCCCTCCAGCTCACCAACTATTCCTTCCTGCAGGCCGTCAACACTTTCCCCGCTGACCAGCTGCAGGGACTGTACGGGCTGAGTGCGGTGCAGACCATGCACATGAACCACTGGACTCTTGGCTACCCGCACATGCAAGGATTGAGGTCGACGATCACGGCGGCCGCCCAGGGTCTGGTGGACCCCAGGATCCCCTTCCCGGCGTTGCCCTTCACGGCGGCCGCGCAGCTCTTCCATCCGAAACAGACCGCCGTCACGCACGGCGTCCCCCCTCATCACAAGGACAGACCCAGGTTCGACTTTGCCAACTTGGCCCTCGCCGCCACTCAGGAGGACCCGCCAAAGGCCGCGGACCTGGCGAAACTGACGTCGGGACTCGGGGGGACCATCTCCGAGCTGAGCAAGCTGTCCCCCGACAGAAAGCCCACCCGGGGCAGACTTCCGTCCAAGACTAAAAAGGAGTTTATTTGCAAGTTCTGCGGCAGGCATTTCACCAAGTCCTACAACCTGCTCATCCACGAGAGGACCCACACGGACGAGCGTCCCTACACGTGTGATATTTGTCACAAGGCGTTCAGGAGACAGGACCACCTGAGAGACCACAGGTGAGACGGCAAAACCACCTGCACGCAGCAACATCCGCTCTGCTTTCAGCTCCTTGTTTCTCTCAACACATAAATCCTTCTGCACTATTATATGTCTACAGCCTTGACTTTGTTTTTAGTTTCTACACGCGTGCCATAAAGCTTTGGCATTTATTTATTTATTCGGGTTTTTGTTTTTTTAGGTATTATTATTATTTCTTGCATTTTAAATGTGTGTTTGTTTGCTTTTTTTTTTTTTTACGCAAATCCATCCGGACCCTAATGATGTGCCACTTTTGTTTTTGTTTTTTGTTTTTTCCACAGA